>NC_090372.1:8571503-9220670 GCF_036365525.1 Heterodontus francisci | reverse complement strand
CATTTTGGGTGCAAGCCTGTGCACATGTCATGTCGAGCTACAGCAAGGTGCCAGCCTCACCATATCACCCAGACATCATGGCAGTTTTAGTGGTATTACATAGAATTTGCCCACACAGAAACAAACCATTCAGCCCAATTGGTCTGTGGTGCTGTTTATCCTCCCACCCTACTTCATCTATCCCCATCAACATGGCCTTCTATTCCTTTCTCCCTCATGTACTTATCTAATTTCCCCTTAAAGGCATCTTTGTATTCACCTCAACCATACGGGATCTGGGCTTTTTAAACAGACGCATAGAGTACACAAGGCAGGAAGTTCAGCTCCAGCTGAAGTATTGTGTCCAATTCTGGGCACTACATTTTAGGAAGGGCATGAAGACTTTGAAAAGGGTACAGAGGAAATTTACTAGAATTGTTCCAGGAATGAGGGATTATAGTTACAGGGATAGACTGCAGAAGCTGGGGTTTTTCTCCTTAGAGCAGAGAAGGCTAAGAGGAGATTTGATAGAGGTGTTTAAAATCATGACGGGTTTAGATAGAGTAATTAAAGAGAAACTGTTTCTAATGGCCGAAGGGTCGCTAGTCAGAGTGTAGTGTTTTATTGATCTGGGTTTGATTGTATTAGCCTGTCCACATATCTGTGTTCACTGTGTTTGATTGCTTAAGAGTTAAAACTGAAACTAAAAGATGGAACTAGAATCTTCTACAGAAAATACACTGACTGCTCTGAGAAGACATTGTACTGAGATCTTGTAAGAACTGATATATTTTAAAGTGCTGTAAATAAACCAGTTGGTGTTTTAATACAAGTGTGATATCTGCATTGCTCTGAGATAAATCAGATATACATAATATATCCAGCAATCCGGCATAAACATAAATCAGAGAGCACAGATTTAAGGTAAAAGAACCAGAGACGACATGAGGAAAAACATTTCTAGGTAACGAGTGGTTAGGATTTGAAATGCACTGCCTAGTAAGGTGCTAGATTCAGATTTAATGGTAGCCTTCAATAGGGAATTGGATAAGTACTTGAAGGACAAAAAAGTTGCTGGGATATGGGGAAAGAACAGGGAGACTAATTGGATTGGTCTTCGACAAAGCTGGTGAAGACTTGATGGACTACAAGGCCTTCTGTGTTGTACTATTCTATGCTTCGATGGTTCCCTATGTGGTGGCATATTCCACATGTTGCAGATCTCTTGGAGGGTTTTGGTGTAATACAACATTTGTAAAGAAGTTTCTCCTGAATTCTTTATTGCATTTATTACTGACTATCTGATATATATGACCCCCAGTTTTGGTCTCCCCTACAGATGGACACATCTTTGCTATGTCTACCCTATCAGACCCCTTCAGAATTGTCAAGAGCTCTATGAAATCACCCCTTGGCCTTTTCTTTTCTAGAGAAACAGACTGGAGTGTTATTGCTGTTCATAAAATGTTGTATTACACCAAAACCCTCCGAGCCATCTGCATTCCTCTAATTCTGGCCTCTTGAGTATCCCTGATTTGCTCCACTGTGTGGCACATTGATGTCTGTGCCTTCAGTTGTCTAGGTCCTAAGCTCTGGAATACCCTCCCTACATTCCTTGGCATCTTTACCTTACTTTCCTCCTTTAAGACACTTGGTCATCTGATCTAATATCTCCTTATATGGCTAGGTGTCATATTTTGTTTTATAATGCTCCTGTGACGTGCCCTGGGATGTTTTATTACGTTAAAGGTACTATATAGATATAAATTGTTGTTGTTACAACTATTACTGGACTGAATTATAAAGCACCCATGGTGATGCACTGTGCTTTGAGGCACTAACATCTTTTGTGTTCAACTGGGCATAATTTTAACCATTTGCTAAATATTCATAAACAGTGTAACGATTTTCCTACCTGCCTGCTTAAACTCTGGTGTGTCAGAATTTACTTCGACTACGATTGATCTGGCTCAACACATAACATGTAGCAGGGTCAAGCTTTGGAAACTCAGATAGCAGGAGCTTTGCTGGCAATCAGTAAGTCTGTAATCAAGCATTTGGCATCTCTGAGTGAGAATGCAGAGGAAACAGATTGAGGCTGGAAAGTGGACAGTGTCCCCTGCCACTGGTGTGACTGATAACACACATGGATCAGTGAATAAACATCACGAAAGGCAGACATAAATAAAGCATCAGTCTGGACCGATATCATTTCCAATCAGCTTGGGTTATTAACTCTCTGGTGACTAGAGCAGCACAGCCACACAAAGATTAAAAATGACAGATTTGTAGTTGAATATATTCTGAAATTGCTGAAAAAAGACTCATGCTGTCGAAGCTTTTTGTCTTGCACTCATCAGGACAGAAGCAAGAATGCCAAATTTCAAAGGGAGCAACAATTTATACTGCATGAGAAAAGAATGCTGATTGGTTACCAAGTCGACTCTGGTCCAGGCATCGCCATGGAGAATGCATCTGGGAACTGTTATCCCCCACTCTTTTGTTTAATTCAAAAAAAGGTGCAATGCCTGAACATGTTCCTTTTGCCTGCAGAGGATGGGTCCCTGCATATGAATAGATGTAGCTTCTAGCAAGTGTAAGTGAGCCATATTGTGAGCCCAACTGATAATCTTAAATTGGTTGTCAGTGTAATTCTTAGCACACTTGGGATTATTCAGTAAATGCTGTCCAATAGTGGAATCACATCTAACATTCGACCGAGTTTTGCAAGTATGGGCTGGTTGAGTACGGTCAGTACTCTGTTGCGAACAGCTGAAGGGACGTGCTGTTTGATATGATCCGCCAGTCTTTGGGACGTGCAGCCTATGTATCTGGCATTGCACTGGCACTGGGATTCAGATATCTCATACTCATTTGTGTGGTCAACAGAACGTCTTTTTGTCTTTTTGGTAGCATCCTGTTAGTGGAAAATACCACTCGTGTTGCTCCTGCATAGTAGCAGCGTGAAACTGCTAGCTTCATTTGTTTCTCAAATTTGGGAAAGCAAATATAACTGTCCATTTATGCAGACTGTGGGGGTTTATAGGAAATGCGTAACGCCTGAAGAAAACATATGAATTTGTATCCTCATTTCATGTTAATAATTAATCATAATTAAGAGCAATATCCCCTCTAAATTTTTTTCCTTGTGTGTGGTCTGTTCATTTGAATGTACTGTACCATGCATATGCAGTATTTTAAAGGGGACAACTTAGGAGTGGCCTACGAGGTACCTTCCAGGTGGTTACGTGGCCGCGTGTGCAGCTAACAGGGAACATCAGTGAAGAGCATGGATTTTATTGGAAGCACATCTCAGGGTCAAATATGACACTAAGGTTATGAACAATCTGGTTCAGCCTCAGACAGTTGCCAGGGAGGGGGATGAAGTCAGTGGCTTAGGAACAGAGTTTGTGACAGGGACTGAAGACGATGGCTTCAATCTTCCCAATATGGATTCCGTGTATAATACATTTTGTTGATAATGCTCCCGTGAAAATCATTGGGCTATTTTACCACATTCATGGTGCTATATAAATGCAAGTTGTTGTCGTAGATTGTCACTACATTAACATAAAACTAAAGCAGTCAGCATCTGCATAAGACAGTTGAAGTATTAATCCTATAGCACCCAACTCCAACAAAAGCTGAATAAAAACACTCCTATAAATTTCACTGTATGCATTAGAAGATATAATTGATACTCTAGAGTGATAACAAGACAGTTCAGATCAATGGTCTGTCACGGACAGATGGGAAATTGTGTGGGTGACTTCCACTTTTCACCTCTCACCTGACCCATTGTCACTGAATGTTTTAATGGTCGAATACACAGACCAACAACAGGTTTTCTTGCAGATTTGAAGAGAAAGATAACTATTTATTAAATAATACCCAAAAATGTTCACAACCTCACCCACTCACACAGGCACACACATGCACATACACAAGAAAAGATAGAGATTAGAGGGTAGCATGTAGTTAAGTCCAGTTGTTGTAAAAAGAGTTCACTTTAAAACCTTGGTTTTCCAGGAGGAATTTTTACAGCATTACAGGCCTGATGTTCCTTGTCTTGTTCACTGAAGTATTGCAGATTCCTTTGTTTAAGATTTGGTCAATCTTGTTAAATTTCTCAGATGGAGCGTTTCAAGGTCACCTTTGGAGTCTCTGCCTCGGTGATTTAAAGGGGTTACAGGCAAGGTCTTAGTCTTGGCTGGAATGGATGTCTCTGCTTCCTCGCTGGCTGTCTCTCTCTTTTTCTCTCTCTCTCTCTCTCTCTCTCTGAGAAATCTCTGTTTTTTAAGAAAAACCCTTATCAGGCTGGGTTTTAGGTCTGGTGACCATAGATGCTCTCTCCTGGTGTGTCCATTCATTGTCTTTGAACGTGGGACAAATTATTACACAAGGGGGTTAGACTGCGGTTTATCTTGATAAAGTGGTGTTATTTCCCACCTATTATCTTAGCTTTGGATCTGGAGTCGCTCTGTCCGTGATGGTCTTTGTCAGCCCAATTCTTGAAGGTAGGAGCCATTTAGCGTTGAATGGCCTGTTTAACATTGTAATGTGTTTTCCCCAGAACTAGTCCTGATGTGATGATGAGATTAGTCTCCAACAGTCCGTATGTACAGGAAGGGTCACTTGACCTCTTACTCCATCTTGTCTGCAGCAAAATGTGCCCATTTTTCGGAATTTAATTCACCAGTTCATTTTTACAGTTGTTAATTGCTCCAGTTCACCTTAGTTCATAACTTCCTTTTGTGAACGTGACAGGTTATTAAATGCTGGAGTTTGCTACTTTAGTGTATAATGTCCTGTTATCAGTGTAAGAGGGTGTGCACAATTCAGAGGCTGTTGAAATTTGTCTTCACTTTGAATTTGCCCCAAATGGGCAGCAGTTCTTTTATTTTTTTATTTCCAAAATATACTTTATTCATAAAAATCTGTAAAAATTACATTCCCTAACAGTTTAAAACAGCATCAAGTCAAAAAATACAAACAGTGCAAAGGTGATCAGTTTCCTTCTATATAATCATGAGTTGCTTCACAACCCTTCCATTTCATTGTCATGCCATATACATTTTTACATTTACAGCACACAAAATTTCTCCGATACAGTTCGAGGGGTTTCCCATGGATCCAGCCCCTCAGTTCAGCTTGGTGGGGGGACCTTACACTGTGGTCTTTCCCCATTGAGCCTTTGCTGCGGCTGCGCCAAGCTTTAGTGCGTCCCTCAGCACGTAGTCCTGGACCTTGGAATGTGCCAGTCTGCAACATTCGGTCATGAACAACTCTTTGCTTTGGAAGACCAGCAAGTTTCGGGCAAACCAAAGGGCGTCTTTCACCGAATTGATAGTCCTCCAGCAGCAGTTGATGTTTGTCTCGGTGTGCGTCCCTGGGAACAGCCCGTAGAGCACAGACTCCTGTGTTACAGAGCTGCTTGGGATGAACCTCGACAAAAACCACTGCATCTCTTTCCACACCTGCTTTGCAAAGACACATTCCAGGAGGAGGTGGGCAACCGTCTCTTCCCCACCACAGCCACCGCGGGGGCATTGTGCGGAGGGGGCGAGACTTCGGGTGTGCATGAAGGATCTGACGGGGAGGGCCCTTCTCACCACCAGCCAAGCTACATCTTGGTGCTTGTTTGAAAGTTCTGGTGATGAGGCATTCCGCCAAATGACTTTGACGGTCTGCTCAGGGAACCATCCGACAGGATCCACCGTCTCCTTTTCCCGTAGGGCCTTGAGGACATTCCGTGCAGACCACTGCCTGATGGACTGGTGGTCAAAGGTGTTTTCCCGCAGAAACTGCTCCACAAAGGATAGGTGGTACAGCACGGTCCAACTGCATGGAGCGTTCCGCAGCAATGTGACCGGGCCCATCCTTCGCAACACCGGGGACAGATAGAACCTCAGCACGTAGTGACACTTGGAGTTTGCGTACTGGAGATCTACACACAGCTTGAAGCAGCCGCACACGAAGGTGGTCAAAATGGGCAGCAGTGAGCCTGTGCCTGGAGCAAGCGCATGTTCGGTGTAAGGATTGTAATAATGCAGGCTGGGGATGAGTCTGTTCACAATCTCCACCTCAATGTCCTTGTGTCTGCCCATGATACATAAAACGTGGCTAAAGAGAGAGACCTGGAATAAACTAGGGCAAAAATCACAAACGAAATTCATGCGGAATCTGGAAAAGGTGAAGCAAAACAGATATCCTTGGGTATAAGGGGTGAAATATCAAACTTTGCGGCCAACACAGAAATAGGGGCCATTGTTGCCTGTGAAGAGGACTGCAGGCAACTTCAGCAGGATATAGTCAGGTTAGTAAATTGGGCAGTTAGATGTTAGGTGAAATTTAATGCAGTGAAATATGAGGTGGTAAATTTGCAAGGACAGTTAAGCAGGAGATATACTTTAAAAGGAGAAAAGGAGCAGAGAGGCTGCAGATAAATAAATATTTACAAGTGGGAGGAAATATTGTTTGAGTTGTTTAACTCTGCACATCCTCCTTTTGGCAACATAACCTTTACTTATTAAATAAAAGAGTATGAGTTCCTAGATTTTTATAACCGATAAATAGAGTACAAAAGGGAAAAAAGAGATGATGCTAAATCTGTGCAAATCATTGTTAAGGTCGCAGTTCGAACATTGTGACAAGTTTTGGCTGCTTTCCTTTGGGAAAAATGTCAAGATCATGGAGACATTGCAGAAGTGATTTGTTAAGATGATACCAGGGATGAAGTGATATAAGTTATGAAGAGAAACTCAAACCCGGGGCTCTTTACATGAGAAGAATGAGATCTAATTGAGGTCTTCACAATTATGACCAGCTTTAATGACGTTAATCAGGAGAAACTATTTCCCGTGAATCAGTAACTAAAGAGCAGAAATTAAAGATCATTAGCAGAAGAATAAAGAGAGGTTAAGAAACTTTTACTTGATAGAGGATTGTTGGGACATGGAATTCCCTACCAGATACAGTGGTGGAAGCAGAATACCTCATAGTTTTTAGCAAGAGTGTGGATAAATATTTGAAAAAAGGGAATTGAGAAGGATCGGAGGAAAGGGTAGTGAAATGGGATGAAGGAAAGCCTCTAGTGTGTCAGCTGTAGCTTAGTGGGTAACACTCTTGCCTCTGAGTCAGATGGTTGTGGATTCAAGTCTTGCTACAGAGACTGAGCACAACAATTTAGGCAAATTTTCCCAGTGCAATAGTGCTGCACTGTCAGAGGTGCTGTCTTTTGGATGTGGCATTAAATGGAGGCCCGGTTTGCCCTCTCAGGTGGACGTAAAAGATGCCATGTCACTATTTTGAAGAAGAGCAGGGGAGTTATCCCCAGTGTCCTGGCCAATATTTATCCCTCAATCAACCTCACTGACAAACAGATTATCTGGTCACTATCACATTACTGTTTTCGGGATCTTGCTGTGTGGAAATCAGCTGCTGTGTTTCCTACGTTACAACAGTGACCACAATTCAAAAGTACTTCATTGGCTGTAAAGCGCTTTGGGACATGCAGTGGTTGTGAAAGGTGCTACAGAAATGCAAGTCTTTCTTTCCTTTGAATCCTTCATCCAAACACATCAGCTCTGCTGAAGTGTGTGTCTCTGTGGGTGTGTGTGTCCGTGTGAGTGAGTGAGAGCGAGAGAGAGATAGGTATATAGTCAAGTTATGGTTTGGATTTTCTCAATGCTGTCAAAAAGTATTTCATAGGTCAAAGGGTTAATATGGAACCTCCAGTAAGTGGGGACAGATCAGCGAGAAGCATCTTACTGGAGGTACTTTTGAAGCCTAGTAATGTGACCAGTGCAGAGGCATTGGGAAAAGTACAATGGGGAGAATAGCATTAGATGGCTTGAAGTAAATGGCAGACAGCATCAAACAGTGTTAAATGAAATAATATTCCAGAATGGCAGGTGTAAAGAGAGGTGAATGCAGCCACAGGGTTTTGCAGCAGCCTGCTGGATTGTTGTTTGCTACTATTTCATAATGGCATCAAGTACAAAGAGCTGCAGTATTAGGAGAGAGGAGGAGCTGTTTGAAAACCATTAGTATGCGGATTTGATTACGAATTTCTAAGGGTGTGCACTGAATTGCATGCTCCAGCTCGATTGCATTACAATACCACCACATTGCTGCTTTGTCCATCTTCAGGTGAAAGAGATTCTTTTTCACAGTCATTCACAGCTAAGTCCTCTAGGTAACCCTGCAAAGTCTTTTCCTCGCCTTGGCAAGCTCTTGCTACTTTCTGATGGTTTACAGTACATAGTGGGGTTAATTCAAGTGAACTGTGCAACACCACCTTACTGTCCAACTGATAAATAGGAAAGGTCATTAATTATAGAAAATGCTGGGAATAAATACTCAGCAGGTCGTGGCAGCATATGTGGAGAGAGAAAAACAGAGTTAACGTTTCAGGCTGATGACCTTTCATCAGAACTGAGAGGCCTGCTGAGTATTTCCAGCATTTTCTATCTTTATTTCAGATTTCCAGTATTTTGCTCTTGTGTTTGTGTTTAAATCGCTGCCACTTCTCTTCCAGCAATGCCCTCCTTGAAGAGGTTCTGCTCTTCCCAGTTCTGACCAAAGATCATCGACCCCAATAAAGGGTCACAGACCCGAAACGTTAACTCTGTTTCTCTCTCCATAGATGCTGCCAGATCTGCTGAGTCTTTCCAGCATTTTCTGGTTTTGTTTCAGATTTCCAGCATTTGCAGTAGTTTAGTTTAGAATTAGAATTAGAATTAGAACATTACAGCGCAGTACAGGCCCTTCGGCCCTCGATGTTGCGCCGACCTGTGAAACCATCTGACCTACACTATTCCATTTTCATCCATATGTCTATCCAATGACCACTTAAATGCCCTTAAAGTTGGCGAGTCTACTACTGTTGCAGGCAGGGCGTTCCACGCCCCTACTACTCTCTAGTAAAGAAACTACCTCTAACATCTAGTTTAGAGATACAGCACTGAAACAGGCCCTTCGGCCCACCGAGTCTGTGCCGACCATCAACCACCCATTTATACTAATCCTACACTAATCCCACTCCTACCACATCCCCACCTGTCTATATTTCCCTACCACCTACCTATACTAGGGGCAATTTATAATGGCCAATTTACCTACTAACCTGCAAGTTTAGATTTTAGTTTAGAGATACAGCACTGAAACAGGCCCTTCGGCCCACCGAGTCTGTGCCGACCATCAACCACCCATTTATACTAATCCTACACTAATCCCATATTCCTACCACATCCCCACCTGTCCCTATATTTCCCTACCACCTACCTATTACTAGTGACAATTTATAATGGCCAATTTACCTACCAACCTGCAAGTCTTTTGGCATGTGGGAGGAAACCGGAGCACCCGGAGAAAACCCACGCAGACACAGGGAGAACTTGCAAACTCCACACAGGCAGTACCCAGAATTGAACCCGGGTCGCTGGAGCTGTGAGGCTGCGGTGCTAACCACTGCGCCACTGTGCCACCCCATTTTGCTCTTGTATTAAGGTCATTAATTAAGCCGTTATAATGCAGCCTGTCCTTAGTTCATCAACATTAAAGCGTCCAACAATTTCGGAAACAGCAGGGGGTTGATGTAAATGAAGCCAGATAAATCTGCCGACTGAAAGCGTACAACAAACAGCATCTGCTGATTAATGACGATAATTTCCTTTATTTGATCTTAATGAAAAAGTAGAAAAGAGCAACAAAAAAAAATCGTGTAATATTGATAAGAAGTAATAAAGGTCTATTAGGACAAATGAGGAGAGGCAATATAACCTAAATGGTGCAATTTTAAAGAGGAATAGAGAGACCTGGGTGTTTATGTACACAAATTTCTTTGAAGGTGGCAGGACAAGTTGATTAAGCAGGTTAACAGAAAACGTGTATGAGATCCTGGACTTTATAAACAGAGGCATATTATAGGTGAGGTTTTAACTCACTCAACATTCATTCACTTACGCGCAGCTAATATCGGGCCCACGGAGTTCAAAAGCAAGGAAGTTATCCTAAACTTCTATAAACACTTTCTAAAACACTGGTTAGGCTTCAGCTGGAGTGTTGTGCCTGAGCAGCTTGGACGAATATGGAGAAAATAGCTGATCAGATTCAATGCTCAAATCTGATTGCCTTTATTTTTTTTTAAATTATTGCTGGTTCTCTTTGCCAGTTGATTTTTCTTTCCTCGTACCAGTATTTTATATAAAATTATAATGAAAGTAATTGATTTTTGAGTTTTCCATCTTCAGAAACACTAAGCAGAAACACAGCAGGCCTGCATACTTGCAAGCAGCATGGCTAAATGAGATAATAAAGTAATGGTCTATAATCTTCCTTGCAACGTCATAGAACTATTGTAATGGGCATAAATATTAGAACAATTTTAATGTACAAAACATTGATTTAAAGAGCATAATAACTGCTATTTTATAGCCCTCTAATGCAGGAAGACATTACATTGCATTTTAAATGAAGCAGGTTAAAAACATAACAATTAATCTGTGATTCAATGGGCTGCATTCTAAGACTCCGCCGCCGAAATAGGCGGCGAGCGTACCAGAAAATGCATCCCGCACGCACGGGGACCACGTCGCGGAGCTGCCATGATTTCAAACACGGCAGCTCATTGGCATGGCCACGGCGCCCGCCCCCTGTGATGACGTGGAGGAGGTGGGTGAGCGGTCACCGGCAATGGCGTCCAGCACCAATGCGTAGGCACTAGCGGAGCCCTCAATGTACATTTAAAACTTAAAGGGCCAGTTAATGTAAAGATTTGCAAAAATGAATAAAATGACCTTTCCGCCACGAGGCCTCTCCGCCGCTGAGATCGGTACAGGGCCTGCTGCCATTGGGGTGGGTGGTGGGCCTCCTCTGTACTGATCTTCATTGCCCCCCCCCCCCCACCCCCGACACCATTTCCGGTGACGGAGAGGCTTTAAAATCCAGCCCAATGCCTTGGGAATGCCAAGTAAACTTAAGCATTTTCACAGTCATTTTCCCATATGCAACTTCTCCCCATCATTCTAGTCTACAGACCCTATATACCCTCTCTGAACTAGTTCAGGGAGAAACTGTACAGTGTTTAACCTCTACCCACCAACACGCTCCACTTTTTTTTTAAGCGATACTCTTTCTTCAAATCCTATTGGCTCTTACTGGCACATTTCTCCTGTTCCCTTGCCAATTCAACACTCCTTTTACCTTCTGAACCTTCAGTCCTGCCTCAATGGGTAGCACCTTCCCTTGCATCTCAATCAGAAAGGTGGGGCTTCAAGTCCCACTCCAGAGACTTGAGCACAAAATTCTAGGCTGACGTTCCCAGTGCACGGCCAAGTGAGGGCTGCACTGTCGGAGGTGCTGTTCGAAGAAAAGCAGGAGAGTTCTCCCCGGTGTCTTGGCCAATATTTATTCCTCAATCAACATCACCAAAAAAAACAAATTATCTGGTCATTATCACATTGCTGTTTGTGGGAGCTTGCTGTGCACTAATTGGCTGCTGCGTTTCCTACATCACAACAGTGACTACACTTCACAAGTACTTCACTGGCTGGAAAGCACTTTGGAATGTCCGGTGGTTGTGATAGGTGCTATAGAAATGCAAGTCTTTCCACTCTCAGGAGAGTTCCATCTGGTATCCTATCATCGTCTCTAAAACTTCATGCTGTTATTTATACAAACAAGAACCCACATCGCTCCAGTTTATGCTAATCTTCTGGCAATCTCCCTCCCCACTCGCACTGAGTTAATGCTGACACAATCCTTTCTTTCCCAGCCTGAAATCCCATCCCTAGACTTTTTCTTCTTTGCTCCCCAAAGCTGTCCCTCTTTCCCTCTCCCCTTTATCATCATCCATCTCCATTCTCTTTATTGTTTTCCATTTACCTTCCTCTTCATTGTCTTCGAATTCTCCATTCCCTCTTCCCTTTATTGCCATCCTCGCTCCCTCTTTCATAGTTATTTGCTCCCTTTTCCCCGTCCATTTCCTCCTTATCGCATATTCCCCGCCCTTCTCCTTGCTTTATAATCTATCTATTCCCCTCTCTTTCCCATATATTCTGTCTGTTCATCAGGCTAATGGTCCTCCTCCCTCCCCTTCGCATCTGTTCTCTCCCCACCTCCAGCTACCTGAAGCTCTAGTAAATGGCGGGCACAATTGGGGTTAGTAGCACTGAAAGCACATGGAGCGGAGAAGCAGGGCCTGTCCAGTGCATCAACCACCGGACTGGGTTCGGAGCAGGATGGTGTAGGGGAGCTGACTTCCATCCCCAACTGGTGACTTTCCCCTTAAAAAATCAGGAGAAAAATGAGCCAAACTGCACGGGGGTAGCCGGGGGTGGGGGTTTGGGGGACAATAAGTAAAAATTTAATTCACAACTTAACCTATTGCTACACGCTAATGTAAGAAAAACTCAAAATGAGAAATTATAGAGCGGCTTTCACAACCTCAAGACATCCCAAAGCATATTACAGACAATGAAATATTTTTGAAATGTAGTCACTGTGGTAATGTAGGAAATGCACAGCCAATTAGTACACAGCAAGCTCCCACAATCAGCAATGTGATGATGGTCAGATAATTTTTTTTTAGAGATACAGCGCTGAAACAGGCCCTTCGGCCCACCGAGTCTGTGCCGAACATCAACCACCCATTTATACTAATCCTATATTCCTACCAAACATCCCCACCTGTCCCTATATTTCCCTACCACCTACCTATACTAGTGACAATTTATAATGGCCAATTTACCTATCAACCTGCAAGTCTTTTGGCTTGTGGGAGGAAACCGGAGCACCCGGAGAAAACCCACGCAGACACAGGGAGAACTTGCAAACTCCACACAGGCAGTACCCAGAATTGAACCCGGGTCCCTGGAGCTGTGAGGCTGCGGTGCTAACCACTGCGCCACTGTGCCGCCCCTGTTTCAGTTTCAGTGATGTTGGTTGCAGGATAAACATTGGACCTTTAGACTTAACTAATCCAATGCTCTCCTGGTCATTCTCCCATCTTCCACCCGACATAAACCTGAGCTCATCCAAAACTCTGCTGCCCATATCCTAACTCGCACTAATCACATTCACCCAGCACCCCTGTGCTCACTGACTTACTTTGGCTCCCAGTCCAACAACACCTCTGTTTTAAAAATATTCATCCTTGTTCTCAAATTACTTCATGGCCTCACTCCTCCCTATCTCTAACCTCCTCCAGCCCTACAACCCTCTGAAGTCTCAGCACTCCTCCAATTCTGTTCTCTTGTACATCCTTGATTTTAATCAGTCCACCATAGGCAGCTGTTCCTTCAGCTCCTTGTGCCCTAAGCTCAGGAATTTCCTCTGAAACCTCTCCACCTTTTAGGTGCTTTACTCCATTAAAGGTGCAATATAAATGCAAGTTGTTGTTGGCTAGGACACAGGGGAATAACTCCCCTGCTTTTCTTTGAAATAGTGCGATGGGATCTTTAACAGCCACCTGAGGGGCCTCAGTTTAATTCGTCATTTGAAAGGCATCACCTTTGACAGCGTAGCACTCCCTCAGTACTGCACTGGGAGTGTTAGCTTAGACTCTAGCGAGTCTTGAACCCACAATCTTCCAACACTGAGGCAAGAGTGCTACCCACTGAGCCAAGGATGACAGCTTAAGCACGACATGATGGTTAGCTGACATCTGTCGACAACTTTAGTCAATACACAAATTGTTCTCGTAACACACTAAATGAGCATGACCTCCATCTTTGATGACTCGAACAATTCAAGTCATCAAACGTTACTGCAACTGTGGGAGCCAGGGAAGCTATCTTCAAAAATCATTAGCTGAAGAAGCTTTCTGCCGTGGTTCTCATTGAAGATTTTTTTTTTCCCGAGATTAAAAGAAGCTTATAACAATCTGCATGCTTAAGCAAGATCAAATGGTCTGTGGTTCCACCTTGTTTCTTCACCGCAGCAGAGGGTCTTGGCTGTAAGGAGAAACCTTATAACAAATCTCTGAGTAAATTTGGCACTCTGTTGTCCTCATACTTTTTCCCTGAGAGTTAGACATGTTCATTTCTTTATGTGAGCTACACACTCTTGAATGAACACCTTGAAATTTTATAAGCATGTAACCAATTTTTAATTTCAGCTGCTAAAGAATGTGCTGACTGATTCTGAACCGATTGAGGTTTTCTTTTAAGTGCCTGTGAACGTACTTGTCTGTCCCGTTCTTGTCTTCCAGTTGATAGTCTGGGATTGGGACTCCAATGGCAAGCACGACTTTATCGGAGAATTTACATCGACCTTTGTAGAAATGCGTGGGGCAATGGATGGCAGACAGGTAGAAAAAGCACCTTTTGCATTTGTTTTAACACAAATTCTCTAGTTTTTTTTTAACCTTTTTGCTGACAATTCTAATTGTAAAAGAAAAACACACAATCATGTGGTTCTTGTGTTCAATTTCTCTCATTGCAGGTTCAGTGGGAGTGCATCAACCACAAATACAAAACGAAGAAGAAAAATTACAAGAACTCTGGCATCGTCATTCTCAACCTCTGTAAAGTGAGGCTTTTTTCTACCTCCACTGGCTGCCTGTAGAAATGACCAGTTATGAAAATCTAAAACGCGATAGAGGGCCTGACAGGGTAGATACTGAGAGGCTGTTTTTCCTGGGCTGGAGACTCTAGAACTAGTGGTCATCATCTTAGGATAAGGGATTTTGGACGGAATTCTCTGCCCCAGAGAGCTGTAGATGTTCAGTTGCAGAGTATATTCACGACGGAGGTAGATAGATTTTTGGATACTAAGGGAATTAAGGGATAGTGCAGGAAGGTGGAGTTGAGGTTGAAGATCAGCCATGATCTAGTTGAATGTAGGAGCAGGCTCAAAGGGACGAATGACCTCCTCCAGCTCCTATTTCTCATATTCTAACATCCATCCATATACGAAGGCACACACACTCACAATCATAACATGGCATTAACTGCCAGGACAGGCAGGAAGAAATCAAATTAAGCTCAGTGTGTTGCAAACAGCATAAATGGCTCTCAGCATGCTTAAGACATTCAGTTTTGCTATTCTGATGTTCACAAGCTGCTTGCGTTTCACTTTTGCAGTTTATGGTGCTATCAGGACGTTTTACTTAACAAAAGGGCCCCCATCTAGCTTATTGCCTGCCGTCTAATCAGGGTGCAATATACAATTTCTGTGTATTTGTTTTGAAGTGATAAAGAGGATTCTATCCTTTAGATTTTGACTTCCTTGTCCTTGAACATTTGGGTTTCGCAAATTGGTATTCTGACAATAGGAATAAAAGACCTCCTGAGTCCTATAGGCCCCGACAGTGTTCCTGCTGCTGACTGTAATGCATCTTAGAAGGTTTTAACCCTGCAGTGGTTTTCATTAAAGTCTGTCTGAATGAAGGCTGTGACTCTCCTGCTGAATGTAATCAAAGTTCTTTCTGACCTGCAGATCCACAAGATGCACTCCTTCCTTGATTACATCATGGGCGGATGTCAGATTCAGTTTACAGTAAGTGACTCTTCATTACAGATTTTAATCAAAATTAAAATCTTGCTCTGCCCTGCCTTGCTGTAACTGCTGAAGCTTATTAACAGGCATGAATATTTCAGCAATAAGGGCTTTGAGGAAAAGGCTGGTTGGGCAGAGGCCATTGTATAATCAAGTGGCTTTCAGCGATCTTTGGTGTTGAGTGTTCCACCTGTTAAGGCTGTCTTGACGAATCGAGCAAAAACCGTGTAAAGTGCCACGGTGGTCTTAATTAGAGTGGGCTGGGAAATGAAACTATGTCTTGACTGCACTGATCTGAGTGTCAGGGCTTTTCTGGGAGATGGTCGGCTGGCGCAAGTGTTTGGTAAGCTAGATAACCTGCCTGCATGAACGTCTGTTTTAATTTCTAGCTGATGCTGAAATGCCTTAACAAGCATCCAGCTGAGAGACCCAAGGGTCAATTTTAACTCTGGGTAGGGATCAAGCCAGGGCAGGAGGCATTGCTTGGCCATTTTAACTCCCAGGCGCTCTCTAGCCTTCACAGGGCAGGCTGCCCAACCCCTCGTGTGCAAAATCAGGCAGCCCACCCATGTGACCCATGTAATTTATGCCACGTTTCGCCACTGTCCTTAAAGCCAGGTTGCATCCCTTCCTCGCAGCCTTTGTTACCTCTAGATTTGACTATTTCAACACAGTCCTGGCTGACCTCCCACATTCTACCCTCCATCATCCAAAACTCTGCTGCCCATGTCCTTACTCACACCAAGTCCCATTCCTCTTTCACCCCTGTGCTCGTTGACCTACATTGGCTCCCAATCAAGCGACACCTTTATTTTAAAATTCTCATCCTTGTTTTCAAATCCCTCACTATCTCTGTATTCTCCTCCAGCCCCACAACTCTCTGAGATATCTGTGCTCATCTAATTCTGGCCACTTGTACATCCCCAGTTTTAATCCCTCCACATTTGGTGGTGGCCACATCTTCATATGCCAAGCCCCTAAGCACTGGAATACCCTCCCTATACCTCTCTACCTCGCTTTCCTCCTTTAAGACACTCCTTAAAACCTACCTCTTTGACCAAGCTTTTGGTCATCTGACCTAATATCTCCTTATGTGGCGCAATGTCAAATTTTGCTTTATAATGCTTCTGTGAAGTCATAGAGAGATACAGCACTGAAACAGGCACTTCGGCCCACCGAATCTGTGCCGACTATCAACCACCCATTTATACTAATCCTACTTTAATCCCATATTCTCGACCACATCCCCACCTTCCCTCAATTCTCCTTACCACCTACCTACACTAGGGCAATTTATAATGGCCAATTTACCTATCAACCTGCAAGTCTTTGGCTGTGGGAGGAAACCGGAGCACCTGGCGGAAACCCACGCGGTCACAGGGAGAACTTGCAAACTCCACACAGGCAGTACCCAGAACCGAACCCGGGTCGCTGGAGCAGTGAGGCTGCGGTGCTAACCACTGCGCCACGGTGCCGCTCTGTCTTGATATGTTTTATTACGTTAAAGGTGCTCTATAATTAAAAAGTTGTTGCTTTTGTGTAGCCTCATGGTGCAGTGGCAGTTCATTAAAGCTTGGTCAGTGAGCCCGAACAGCATATTTCACTATGGTGGCCTGTGGCTACTGCAGCACCCAGACAGGCAGGGAGGGCCTCTAGGCCTGTCTGGAGCACTGGCCCCACCCAACCTGCTGTTGGGAGGCCGCCTCCAGGCGGTCAAACCGGCCCCCTCCATCTGCGTGAACCAGGAGGCCAACTGGGTGAGTGTTAATGTTGGGACATTAACCAATTCAAAACTCCTTTATTACAGAATTTAACTTCAATTTACACCAGTGAACTCTAGTTAAAGGGAAAAATACTTTACTGAATTGTGATACGAGTCTCAATGGTATAATATAAGATAATTGGACTCTTGCTTTTAATCTACCCTTGCTGCAGGGTTTATTTCCTTTCAAGTTACTGGTCTCACACACACAGAGGCTGGGAGTAAAGGTTCTGCTCTGAATGAGCTCTCTGAGACATTATCAATTCAGATTGTCGGCAGTAACCCAGTCTCCCAATCCATAATATCATCAGAGAGCAATCCCTGTTGGATTATGTGGCATCTCAAGGAATATTCACATCACTTGTGCACAAGAATGGCAGTGCCCTATGAGTCAGGGTGCAGTCGCTCACAGCTACAAGGAATTACATCAAGACCACAGCAAAGGGAACAGGCTAAGAAAGGACAAAATAAATAGTCACTTGGACAAATGTAGATTAATTAAGGAATGCCAGAACAGATTTGTTAAGGGCAAATCATGTTTAACTTGTTGAGATTT
Organism: Heterodontus francisci; assembly: GCF_036365525.1. Classification (NCBI taxonomy): domain Eukaryota; kingdom Metazoa; phylum Chordata; class Chondrichthyes; order Heterodontiformes; family Heterodontidae; genus Heterodontus; species Heterodontus francisci. Next base: position 9,202,872 of record NC_090372.1, on the reverse strand, counting down.
TTAGTACGGTAACAGTGAGGATAGATGAGGGTAGTGCAGTTGATGTGATGTACATGGACTTCCAAAAGGCATTTGATAAAGTGCCACATTACAGGCTTGTCTGCAAAGTTAAATCCCATGGAATAAAAGGGACAGTAGCAGCATGGATACGAAATTGGCTGAGTGACAGGAAACAGAGTAGTTTGTGAACTGTTGTTTTTTGGACCGGGGTTCCCCAGCAGTTAGTGTTGGGACCCCTGCCTTTCTTGATATATATTAAAGACCTAGACTTGGTTGTATAGGGCACAATTTCAAATGTGGATGACACAAAAGTTTGAATTATTGTGAACTGTGAGGAGGACAATGATAAACGTCAAGAGAACATAGGTTGATGGAATGGGCAGACAAGTGGCAGATGAAACTTAATGTAAAGAAGTGTGAAGTGGTTCATTTTGGTAGGAAGAACGAGGAGAGACAATGTAAATTAGAAGTTACAATTATATTGGGGGTTCAGGAGCAGAGAGATCTGGGAGCATATGTGCATAAATCATTGAAGGTCGCAGGGCAGGTTGAGAAAGTGGTTAATAAAGCATATGGGATCCTGGGCACTATAAATAGGGGTATTGAGTACAAATAAAACACTGGTTTGGCCTCAACTGGAGTATTGTGTCGAGTTCTGGACACCACACTTTCGGAAGGATTATAAGGCATTAGAGAAGGTGCAGAAAAGATTGGTTTCAGGGCTGAGGAACTTCTCTTAATGTGGATAGACTGGAAAAACTGGGGCTATTCTCCTTGGAAAAGAGAAGATTGAGAGGAGATTTGATAGAGGTATTCAAAATCATGAGGGGTCTGGACGGAGTAGATAGGGAGAAACTATTCCCACTGGTGAAAGAATCGAGAATGAGAGGGCACTGATTTAAGGTGATTGACAAAAGAAGCAACGGCGACATGAGGGGAAATTTTTTTACCGAGCGAGTGGTTAGGATTTGGAATACACCGCCTGAGAGTGTGGTGGAGGCCGAATCAATTGAGGCTTTCAAAAAGGAGTTGGATAATTATCTGAGGAGAAAAAAGTTTGCAGGGCTACGGGGAAAAGGTAGGGAAATGGGACTAGGTGAACTGCTCTTGCAGAGAGCCTGCACAGACACGATGGGCTGAATGGCCTATTGTGCTGTAACCATTCGATGATTTGAACCGACTGATTTACCCTGGTGTCGTGCTCTACATGTGCCTCTTCCCACCCACATCATCTCAGCCTAACCTTTCAGTCCTCAAGTCTTTATCCAGCTTCCCCTTAAATGTATCTCTGCTATTTATCTCTACCACTCTATGTAGTAGCAAGTTCCACATTCTCACCACTCTCTGGGTAAAGAAGTCCTCCTGAATTCCTTATTTGGATTTAATCAGTGCTGCCTATAAGAGGCTAGTGACGGCCGTGTTTGTGTTTGCTCTCCAGGTCGCTATAGATTTCACAGCCTCCAATGGGGATCCGAGAAACAGCTGCTCCCTGCACTACATCCACCCATACCAGCCTAATGAATACCTGAAAGCACTAGTGGCTGTGGGCGAGATCTGCCAGGACTATGACAGGTAAGGTGTTGGAGAACGGTCAACGCTGTTTCACTGTTCTTACTCAGCTGGTCAGTGCCAATCAAAACAGAGCTGGAAGCAGCCATCCCATTAACAGGCTCCTGTTGCAGTATTCACTTCCCAGCCATGCCGAAGTAGCATTCATTGGGAACCTTATTTACATTTTAAGAGTTGTCTCTGCAAGGAAATACAGGTCCCTTCATTTGAAGGGGTGCTGCGTCAGTGAGAAAGCATCTGGTGATTCTTCATCTTGGAGTGGCTGAAGATTCACTTGAGAGCTGCGTGTGTCATGTTGGTCCGATGATGGGTTTCTGTGCTCTCACAAGATTTACACCATTCTGCCTGTCAACAGACAACAATGCTTTGTTCAATTGCTTGTATTTATATACAGACACGGCAGCATAAATCTTATATAAAATAAAGCACATCCTGTCACCATGCAATTGACGGATTCGCTGCTGTGCTACCTACTCTTTACTAGGTATCTTCATAAAGGACAACACAGTGTAGGAATTCAAATCCGATTTAAAATCATGTTTTTTTTTAAAAAGACACTTGCTTCTAACTTATTCCTGAGGATGGTGTCTCTTTCAGTTCAAAATATGGTGGGTATGTGTTGAGGGTTGGAGGAAGTTTGAGTTTTGTTATACGTATGACACAGAAGAAACTTGTTTCCCTCCACCTCGCACACCCCTCTCTCACTCCACCCCCAGCTACACTCCACCAGATGTGCATGCATAATATCAGGAACTGCTCTGGCTACAGGAGACTAACTCTGTACATTTAGTTAGACTATCCCAGAACCAGTAGGGGAAGGGGGAGTTCAAGTCTCTGACCGTCCTGGGCTGCAGTCTCAAAGCTTGTTTTCAATTCCCTCCATGCTCTTGCCCTTCCCAACTCTGTAACCATCAACAGCCCCACAACCCTTCAAGATTTCTTCGATCCTCCAAATCTGGCCTTTTGCACATCCCCGATTTTAATCGCTCCACCATTGGTAGCCATGCCTTCAGCTGCCTGGAAGCTAAGCTCTGGAGTTCCCTCCCTAAACCGCTCCAACTCTCTAGCTCTCTCTCCTCCTTCAGACCTACCTTTTTGACCCACAAATCTCTCCTTATGTGGCTCAGCGTCACATTTTTGTTTGATAATGTTCCTGTGAAGCACCTTGGGTGGTTTTAGATTTTAAAGGCACTATATAAATGCAAGTTGTTATTGTTGTGCATGTTGATAACAAGAGCCGACAGCAGCAGCTGGATATTGCCCTTAACTCTGTCATGCTGATTTTAGATTTGTAAAGTGGCCCCATCCCTCTCGGAGATTTCTCCCTTATGAGTGGGGACTCCACACACATACTGCACAGTAGGTGGGAGTGTGCAGTGATATTGCAGAAGGTGTTACATCATCTGCCGTGTGCAATACACACAGAGTTTTCAAAGCAAGCTCCTCCAAGAATGGGCTCTGCCTCGATGCTCCCCGATATTGTGACACTTTTGTAGCTTTAATGCTGTTTTACTCAGGTATCTTGTTTCTATGAACTATTTCAAATAGGCAGCACCAATAGCATTGAAGTTACAGATCGGCCATGTAATTCACAAGTTCATTGCAAACATGGGGCAGGATTTTCACCCCAATATGTGGCAAGAATGGAGGTAGGCAGGGGTGTGATTTTGCACCAAGTGTGCCGGTTTGCTGGAGACCAGATCGGGGGCAGTATAGATACCTGCTCACCAGCAGTGCCAAGGTCGCTTGCCAAGATAATCCATGAAGGTGGTCTGGCAGAAGTGGCCATTTTTTATTCCAGATTTGTTAAAGTTGCTGAGAGGGCACTTCAAGATGGTGGCCCCACTCTCCCTTACCTGCAACAGCAGTCTGCACCTGCTTCAGTGCTGGAGGCCTCCTAGAACCATAGAAAAGTTATGGCACAGAAAGAGGCCATTCAGCCCATTGTGTCTGCGGCCAGCAAAAAATACTAGCCGCCCATTCTAATCCCACCTTCCAGCTCCTGGTCCGTAGCCTTGCAGGTTACAACACTTCAGGTGCATGTCCAGGTACCTTTTAAAAGAGTTGAGGGTTTCTGCCTCCAACACCGATCCTGGCAGTGAATTCCAGACACCCTCCACCATCTGGGTGAAAAGGTTTTTCCTCATGTTCCGTCTAAGCCTTCTACCAATCACCTTAAATCTGTGCGCCCTGGTAATTGACCTCTCCGCTAGGGGAAACGGGTCCTTCCTGTCTACTTTATCTAGGCCCCTCATAATTTTGTACACCTCAAGCTATTGGCCCTCCAACTTCAAGAGTCCACCCACCATCCGTAATTGGATAGCGAGCGCTCTGTCTGAACACTAATTGGCCAATTCAGGGACCATCCGTGTCGAGTGACTGTTCCCGACTTTGCGGGGTCGGGACCACCATTTGACCCCCATGTGGGGGTCCCAACCCAAAACCCAAAATCCTGCCCCTGGTTTCTATGATACACCAGGCTCTGTTCTATTCTAGTGATGTAATGTTTGTTTTTTGAGGAGGAGAACAATTTCATTTGGTGCATTTTTTTTTAATGCTGTAGTACGGAGTGATGCATGTGGCTGATTTGCAATCACTGCTTTCAGTAACCAGTATTTCTTGTGACACTAATGCGACTTCAAAAATAAGTTCAAGTGACGTGAAGCATAAACCATTAAGGGGTATAAAGAGGACATGTGCTGTTTAATGCATAATAGTTCCCTATTTTCTCATCCTCCCCCTAAAGGAAATCATTTTGTGTGTAGCTTTGATTTTCAAAAGGCCTCGTCAGGAGTGGGTACTTTTATTTCAGTGATTAACATTGCTTTTATGTCATTTCAGTGACAAAATGTTCCCGGCATTTGGATTTGGAGCAAGAATACCACCTGATTCTAAAGTGAGCACAGTCGTGAATCGATCCCGTGTTCGTTTCAGAGACAGGGATTTCTTAGCATAAAACTTCCCACTGTTATCATCTGTCGACCTGCGCAGTGAGCAAGTGATGAATGTTACAGGATAATGTAAAAGGGGACTTCTCTTAACATTTGCACATGTGGCTTGTTATATGGAAAGAAATCTCTCTGGTTAATAAGGAAGAAAACACTAGCTTCAATCTTTACAGAATGTACTAGTGACTCATGAAAGTTTGCTCGATCTCTACATTTCACGTTGGCGCCCATTGGGCCCAATTTTAACTCTGCGCAAGAGGGTGTGTTTTGAATGAGTTAAAATCTCGCCCATTGCTTTCATGCATCTATAAACAGAGTTCTCTTCTGTGCCTTTCTTCTCAAAGGTGTGTTAGAAAAAAGAGATGAAACTTGCTTACCATAAATTCAGAAGAGCGAATTTTAACTCTAACCGTTCGTGGGTCAGCTGTCCATTTCTTACCTTACCCCGATTCCTGATTTGTTTCCACCAACTCCAATGGCAACTTAAATCAGGTGGGGAGCAAAGCAATGGCCGATTTGCCATTGCCCTCTTTTTTTTTTTACTGCCTAGGGGTTAAAGTGAAAATCCACCCTCTCTGGCAACATGAGAAAGGACCAGAAGTTAAAAGCTGCAGACCCCATTGAAGCATCAAACCCCAGCTCTCCCATTGTAGTACCTCTCTGTGTCTGAATGTCCCTAATGCTTCTGCCTCTGTTACTCAGTAAATTGTTTCAAGCATTTCTCTGAGCACAGAAATTCTTCCAGGTATGTGTTTTCCTAATTTATGTCCTGAGGTCTTAGTTTTTCTGGTATGATTTGCACTGATTTTATGGATTTTCTTTATTACCAATGCCATCTAAAGTATATCTAAATGATAAACTTCAGGGTTCAATATCTGACAATTAATTAACCAATCTAAATTCTTCTGTAATTTTTTGCTGTACCCTCTAGTTCTACTGCTTTCACAATCCCAGATCTCCTTTTAGATGATAGGACTACAAGAAATATTCCCTCCAGCCTTTATACCTTAGTGAAAATAATGAGGATTTAACATTTTAATTAACTAATTGCAGCATTACAGCAATAAAAAGACATATAGCACAGAACAAGGCAAGAATCTAAAAGGTACAGAATGAAGAATTTGTCTGGAATTCAGAGCTAGCCCAGCATCTATAGAATTACGGCTAGAAATTTGGTTGTCCTTTTCTTTGGGCACAGGGGTAGTGGTGGTGGGGGGGGGGCGGGGGGTTTGCAATTCGCGACCAGCCCGCGCCCATTCAGGTCGAGGTGGGCCGCATGCAAGCTTGGTGTACCCACCTCATTTGCAGGATTGTAGCATGTGGCCGAGCAAGGTTCTTCGCTGCTGCCTTTATCCTAGCGTTATCAGCTGCCACTGCGCTCAGCACGAGAGCCCAGTAGCGTTGTTCAGAAACCACGTGGTGAAGCCAGCCTGCTCCTCTTAAAGGCACCTACCTTTGGAAATCCAAATCTGGAATCCTGGCATCACATCAGCTAGTTGGTGCCATGCAACCAAATTTCTAAGTCTTGCTCGTGAATGTGTAGAATGTGGAGCTGATGTCTGGTTCACCCGTTTCATTATCTGCTCCACTACCCAGGCTGCCTGTTGCTGTCCGTCCAATGAATCTCATTATCTATCTCATCCCATTCGATCCGTTCATGCTTTACTGCATCTCAATATCTGCTTCATTCCTTGCCTCTGCACATCTCACCCATTTTCTTTTTTTTAAGACAAAGCTATTCCTAAGAATATCTGTTGAGAAATTTGCAGAAGCTATGGGATGAATTTTTGTATCCTGATGGGGTATGGGGGAATGTCGTGCTGCTGGCGAGCAGGTTCCCCTGCTCCATCCCACCCCCAAGCCATTTCCCCCGAGAAGGGATGGTTGGGAATGGCAGGGCTAACTGCCTACAAGCAGCGGCTAGCCAATTAAGATACTTAATGGCCTGTTGAGGCCGATCGTCGGAGGCCGACTGGAATTTTCAGGTCCCCGCAGGTGTCAGGAATTGTGCAGCCCCTGGAGGTGGGCTCCCGGCAGCAGACTGGGGGTGGTGGTCTCCCCCTCCATGATGGTGACCCGGCTGCTTAATCAATTTTTTATTTAACATAAAAGTTGGAGAGAGGGCACCTCAAATTGGAGGCACTCTGTCTCTCACATACCTGTAATGCAGGCTGCTGCTTCTTCAGTGCTGAAGGGTCTCCTATTGGTCCTCCAGCTTAACGAGCCCGCCTCTCCTCCTTAATTGGATGGTGAGCCTGCCCTCTGGCAATTAATTGGCCAATTCAGGGAAATTCGCAGGTGACTATTTCCCCCAGTGTGGGGTTGTGACCCCCCCCATTTGCCCATGGTGGCGGGATTCCGAAGCCCACGGGGAAAATCTTGCCCTAAAAATCACTGAGCGAGCCTTTTTTTCAATACAAGCAGCAGCTTACTTTTATTTAACGTCTTTCACACACAGGAAAAAAAAAAAATCCCAAGTTACTTCATAGTGACGTAATCAGAGGAAAATGGCCACCAAGCCTGCAGAGAAGATTCTAGAAGGGGTGACTAAATGCTTGGCCAAAGAGTTGGGTTTTAAGGAGGGTCTTGGAGGTTTTGCTAGAAGTGGCCCTCAGGTCAGGGGTAAAGGGTCTGGGAAGGGGGAGGTGATTGGGTTGTGAGGGTGGGTAGCAGTGGTCAGTGGGGAGGGCAGAGGTTGGGATTGTGGGGAGGGGTGTTGGACAGCAGTCACACTTGCTTTTAATGTAAATTTGGGAGGAACAATTCTGTTCCCCCGGCTCCAAATTCAAGTATTTTTTAAAATATGTTTTTGATGGTGGCCTGCAGCGGATCCTTTAAGGAACCCTCTTGTGGTGATGCATGTAGGCCTGGTTTTTATCTGAGCACTGCTGACACTGGCTGCCTTGAGCAATCCAACTTTGTACAGGGAGCCTCAAAACATGCCTTAGGCCCCTTATTTACATAAGCAAAGGGCATAATGCCTATGTCAGGAAAAGCTCTGGACACTAAAATAAAAGCAAAATACTGTGGATGCTGGAAATCTGAAATAAAAACAGAAAACATTGGAAATACTCAGCAGGTCTGGCAGCATCTGTGAAGCGAGAAACAGAGTTAATGTTTTGAGTCGGATACGACTCTTCTTCAGAACCTTCTGGACACCTTTTTGGGTCAATACAAATACGGCAACTGATGTGCCTCTAGCTGGTAATGAGCATGTTCTACCTGCCTGCCACACACGAGGCTTAATGAATGATAATCGTGCTGTGTGGTCATATTTGTAAGCCCTTATTTTTGTTGCACAGCTAATAATGTGCCTTTCGGAGTTAGTGACATGCGGCGGGTAGTAGGTTGGGGGTCAGTAGGCAATGGATGTATTGCTGCACTGATAGCTGGTGTGGCCTGAAAACTTTGTTAGAAGTTGAAACGTCCATCCTCACAAATGTAACCCACACCTCAGAGTGATTTTTAGGCTGCAAGTAATCTCTGGTTCACACTGCTGTTAAAAACCTTCACTCTTGTGGTCACAGTGTTGGCTGAATGTTTTCGATTAGTTCATTGTCTTATAATCACTCATCGACATCCGTTGATTTCTATGAATAATCACCTGGGGTGACATGCAATGAATTTGCTGTACTCATGTAATCTATTCCTGTCTAGGGAATGGGGCCTAACTCCAGTCGGAGGGTCTCATACTCTGTAACTTATGTCTTTATGACTCTTTTAAACTTAGTGCAATTTAATTTTTTCTGTCAGGGTGAGAAAATTGTCATGGTTTAATTTATGTAAATATTATCCGGATCTAGTATTCTCTGACTATCCATACATCTGTCAAATTCACATCTCCTTATGTGGCTTGGTGTCAGACTTGGTTTTGAAATGCTCCTGTGAAGCACCTTGGGATATTTTATTATATTAATGGCGCTATGTAAATGCAAGTTGTTGTAAACATATTGCACCCGTCTTGAAAGTTGACTATTGGGTTGTTTTACAAAAGAACATTTCATCAGCCCATAGTCTGTAAAGCAAGAGAAGACTCACTTATGATAATATGATTGGTCTTCCTGTAATTCTGTAGTGCTCGGAAGTTATTATGTGGAATTAAATTGGATAGAAGTCCGGCTGAGTTCAGGCTGAAGAAACAGAATGTGCATTACCGGGACTTTCTGTTCATTTGTGAGCCTCTTGATTTGAGGAAATGTTTTCCGTGCTTGCAATTCACACAGGAAATTTAAAAATTGTTTCTGTATGTTCGAAATTCCCATATGAATGAGGAACATTAAAAAAAACTTCCGCAATCCAGGAGACTCCGGAGCAAATGTTCCCAATGTGGCAGAACACTTAGCAGCAAAGCTTCATGCTCCTGTGGGTAGCAATTTTCGGAGCTGCCTGCCTGTGTTAAAGTGCTTTCCAATTGCATTCTTTCATCAGACCTCCTAATAATATAAAAATAAACTGTTCCCATTGCTGCCCTTCACACTCCCTGCCTGAATATGTCAACATCGCAGAATTAAAAAGTGGGCTGCTTAGCACAGTTCACTGCTCCAAAGCAACCATGTGCATGTTTTCTGTTGAGAAAACATGCTGTTTCTCTGTGGGGTCTGCCAGTCTCCTGCCAAAGATCCAGGAGAACCTTCCCATGGAATTTCAGGGCCGACAAGTCATCTTTCTTCGGAATAAGCATTTCGTTCTATTTATGCTTTAATGGCTGTCGTTTAACTGTCCTATTAATGTAGCTATAAAACAGTAGGGACTAGTTTGACTCACGGTTGATCGCTCTTTTTCTAACAGCTTTAACTATACTAAGTTGACTTTTGTACAAATCCCAATCCTCCCCCATCTTTAGTTTTCTTGTACCATTAAACTATTTCTCCTTGTTTTTAGCTTCTTTATAAGCTGCTTATTAACTAGTTGTGGTCTAGGTCTAACTATGTTCCTCTTTTGTTTAGAAACAGAATATATTCTCTCTCCTCACATCCTCATACTATATAATAACATTTATCTTCTGGTCTATTTTTAAACATTTTCCCCAAAATTCACTCTTTCAAAGTCTTGTACCAACACATTATTTTTGGTTTTACCGTTAATAAACATACTTTATATTTAACTCTGAAGGGCTGATTTGAACTTGGGGGTGTGAATCGTGAGGCTGGGGAGGCTGAAGTGGGCAGTGAACTGTCCCCCAGCCCAACCCCAACAAGAGTATGAGGCCTGGAGATTATAACTCCAGGGCTTCGTGTACAGGCCTTGACCTCTAACTCCCATCTAAAGGGAATGGCGTCCCCACTAGTGGACAGGGGTCAAAATTGGTGAGGGGGCAAGAGCACTAGGCCCTGCCCAGTGAATTTGAACTCATCAAACTCAATTAAGTCACTCGACTTAATTGAGGTGTACAAAATTATGAGGGGCCTAGATAGAGTAAGCAGGATCGACCTGTTTCTGAACAGGTCAATTACCAGGGGGCACGGATTTAAGGTGATTGGTAGAAGGATTAGAGGGGACATGAGGAAAACCTTTTTCACCCAGAGGGTGGTGGGTGGCTGGAATTCACTGCCAGGAATGGTGGTGAAGGCAGAAACTCTCAACTCATTTAAAAGGTACCTGGACATGCACCTGAAGTGCCGTAACCTGCAAGGCTACGGACCAGGTGCTGGAAGGTGGGATTAGATTGGGTAGCTAGTTTTATCGGCTGGCGCAGGCACAATGGGCTGAATGGTCTACTGTTGTGCTGCAATTTTTCTATGGTTTTATGGTTCATGATTGGGGGAGGAGGGCAAACCCAGGGCTTGGGAGGCTTAAGTGATGTTTCTGGATCCAGGAGGAGCGGTACCAGTGCAGGTCGAGGTTCAGCCTGCGGGTTAAAATGGAGTGTATATCACAACGATGTTATCGGGGCACAACACTGCTGTTTCAATATAAGATAATCAGAGGGTTAGATAGGGTGGATAGTGAGAGTCTTTTTCCTCGGATGGTGATGGCAAACATGAGGGGACATAGCTTTAAGTTGAGGGGTGATAGATATAGGACAGATGTTAGAGGTAATTTCTTTACTCAGAAAGTAGTAGGGGCGTGGAACGCCCTGCCTGCAACAGTAGTAGACTCGCCAACTTTAAGGGCATTTAAGTGGTCATTGGATAGACATATGGATGAAAATGGAATAGTGTAGGTCAGATGGTTTCACAGGTCGGCGCAACATCGAGGGCCGAAGGGCCTGTACTGCGCTGTAATGTTCTAAAATTCTCTGGGACATTCATGCCTGAATCCATGCAATTAGAAGCAGTGGAAATCATCAACACTTTGGGAACGTGACATGAGCCCCTGACTCTGCCATCTTATCCTCCCCAAATGCAACTGTTCTGCTGGGTGATGAAATCATTCCTTAAAAATCCCAGTACCTCGCCACTGTGAATATCTTTACTTTTGTGACAAGAATTGTGTGGCAAACATTGTATAGCGACTGTGAAGCTCTGTGATTTTAACACAAAAGATTTTGCAGTAACCTAAGTTTTATCTATCAACTCTTTAACGCTCCTTTTTTCCCCACCCCTCCCTCAATCCATGATTTCCAGGTGTCTCATGACTTTGCAATCAACTTTAATGAAGACAACCCAGAATGTGCAGGTAAAACCCAATGGATGAATCTTCTCACATACCTATAAATGCCTTTGTCATCTTTCTTAGCTCTGGGGGGAGGTGGTGTCACCGGACTAGTAGTCCAGAGTCCAGGCTAATGCTCTGGGAACATGGGTTTGAATCCCACCATGTCAGATGGTGAAATTTGAATTCAATTAAAAAATCTGGGATTGAAAAGCTAGTTCAATGGTGACCATGAAACCATTGTCGATTGTTGTAAAAACCCACCTGGTTCACTAATGTCCTTTAGGAAAGGAAATCTTACCTGGTCTGGCCTACATGTGACTCCAGACTCTCAGCAATGTGGTTGACTCTTAACTGCCCTCTGAAATGGCCTAGTAAGCCACTCAGTTCTCAGTGGCAATTAGAGATTGCCCACATCCCACAGACGAATAAAAATTTTTTTTTTAAAAAGCTAAATACAATGTTTTGATGGATCTATTTGTTCAAAATGTTTGTATCATTGGATGGAAATTCCATATCTGCATCCCAATGTCAGACTGCTTTCTCATTCTATTTTCTTTTGTTACTTCAAACACCATCAGTTGTAACAACTGCAGAATCAGATCTTTGTCTTTAACGAGCTCATGTTGCACGATCCAACATGAGTACTCAGTCAAATCATATGACACAATTCCATTTATATGATTCTTTATTATTGAGTTCACTAAATGATCTCAGGTACCAAGCTTTACCATTCTAGCCATACTACAACAAACGGTGGTTTGCTCAAAACACTGATACAAATTCTACCTTTGATCTCTACATGTCATGCACGCTAACGTTAAATTGCAATAAATGAAAAGACACACAGTGCAGACTTCAGATAACATGGAATCAAGAAGATACACTCCTGTTCATCGGTTTCTCCCAATGATTCCGTTACCATGGTTATATGGTCCTCCCAAGCATTATTACTTTATTACTATAAACAGTGAGTGAACAACATGTCCCACACCCACAAGACATGGGTGAATGACTTTCTCATTCCTTCAGCTTCTCATCCTTTACAAAGTTCAGCAGAACTGAAAGATGTTTTAACCCATCGTGTGCTGAGCCCAACAAACAGCCCAAGACATTGAGATATATGGGTTGCGTGAAGCCATATTCTCACACCCAACACTTTATGAACAAGAGTTCAAACTGATATGGATAAGTACTGAAGAATATTGAAGCAATTGTTTTTACCACTTACTCATTCTCCTACCTGACTGTACTTTTCGACAAGGTATACAAGGAGTTGTAGAAGCTTATCAGAAGTGCCTTCCAAAAATCCAACTTTATGGACCAACAAACATTGCCCCAATTATCCAGAAGGTGGCCAGTTCAGCTTCAGAGGAAATGCATACCAAGGAAGCAACAGTAAGTAACCATCATGAATACTACACAGGGTCCCAAACAATACACAACAGAAGGGGACCATCTCTTACTTCTCCAAAACATAGGGGGCAATTTTCTCCCTTTGCCCCACATACCAAAATTAGCTGGTGGAGTTCCTCCCCTGACCCTCTGGCAGCAGATTTGGGAAATGTTAGTGATCACAGTTTTTGTTCTAACTATTGTCTATCAGGTTACTGATAGTGCAGCTCCCTCTATATGGAATAAAAATTCTTTGTGCACTATTTTAATGATTTGGTTTATTTTGAACGAATTAATGGCTTTTTAAAAATAATACACCGAGGAATATCACCCCCGCCCCCCCTAATCAAGCGAAGGGAAAGTCCTTGCGCAAGCAGAATGTCCCTGATGAGGCAATTGGACGACAGCATTTTTCAGAGAATAGATTGTATCTCCTTTAGCTTTACATTCTCGCTAATCTCTTCCTGGCTCCACTCAATCTCACGCCGTTAAACCTGTTAATTATTTTTTCTGAATTATCTATCTGCAATATAGGGTTTCTTTGAGAAGTGTTTATTTTTAATCAGTCTACAGCTAGTCCATTCTACATGCAGTCCAGCTTCCATTACTATCTCAACCTCAGCCAATTGTCTCATGTTCAGTGAACTCTATAAGGGGAAATATTCCTTGGTGCAATCTGCATGTTCCATCACTCTTGTCTATCAGGTAATGTCAAGGGTAAGTGGATAAGTAGGGAGATCCACAGAGAAATTAAGCTAAAAATGGATTTTACAATGTAGAACATAGAAGCAGGTGGGGGGCATTCAACCCACTGAGCTCGTTCCACCATTCAATTAGATTATGGCTGATCTGTGTCCTAACTCCATATACCCACCTTTGCTGCATATCCCTTAATACCTTAAAAACTATCACTTTCAGTTTTAAAACTAACAATTGATCAAGCATCAATTGCCATTCGTGAAAGAGAGTTCCAAACTTCTTCCCTTTTGTATGTAGAAGCGTTTCCTAATTTCACTCCTGAAAGGTCTGGCTCTAATTTTTAGACTCTGCCCCCTAGTCCTAGACTCCCCAACCAGCGGAAAGAGTTTCTGTCTATCTACCTATCTGTTCCCCTTAATATCTTGAAAACTTTGATCAAATCACCTCTTAACTTTCTAAATTCCAAAGAATACAGCTCTACTTTGTGTAGTGAAGTAGAGAGCAATAATCAAATAACTGGGCATAATTGAAGGCAGTATGAGGAATGCCAGATGACAATTGGTAAGTAGGTAGCAGACAGTTGCAGTGATAATGGCAAGGTTTTGCTCCGTTACATTAGCGGATGTAAAAAAAAATTAAAGACTGCATAGTTCCATTGAGGATTTATCAGGGTGGGTTAGCTGTGAGGATAACCAAAAAGATATTTAGCATCACTTCATGAGAAGTAATTGTCGAAGTGATTTTCGCTAAGGTGAATGTATTTAACATTGAGACTGCTGCAGGACATGATGCCTTTTATCCCAAGCAGGATGATAGAAATGGGGAGAGGTTAGATTCGAGCCACTGGTTTTATTTAATAACTCATTGAGGTCTGGGTTGGTTCCCGTGGCTTGGAGGAAACCTATGTCATCCCATTATTTATGAGGAAATGATTATGAATTTTATGTGTGTGAGCTCTACCGTCCGATTCATCTCAAATTGTTGTATAATCGCTTCAAGAGTGATGTCCCTTTAAGAATGTATGCTAATGAGCTAAGTGCCAGGACGTAGTCATGTGACTAGGAACCAGAGTCACTCTGCAACTGTACATAGTTTGCTCTGTATCATATATAATAGTTAGCTGTTCATAAACCTGTTTGAGATCTTCAAAGAATTGGAATCAATGTAACTCATTGTGTTACCCAAGATAACACAAAGAACACAAGATGCAAATAACTCATCCAATCACATTGAAGTCAACGCTTTGTCATTTTAAAAGCCTCAATCATATTTCCTCTTAAGACTGTGGAGTAGAGATTTGTATGTGTTGCACCTGTGTCTCAGGGATAAAACAGGTGCATTGCAGACAAATTTAGTCATAGTACAGCCTGCGTTTGGCCTCCGCTAAATTATTTGGGCCTATTTTATAGGTGTCCAGGACAGTTGCCCAAAACAGGCATTAGGCTCCTTGTATATATTGATTAGGGAATTAACACCAGTTGAAGGACCCCTCTGAAATTTTTTTTACTATGAGCAGAGCAGGTGCTGCACCTGTCCAGCTCAGAATTCCTCAGTTTTAAATAAAAATTCCCCAGGGCTTCCTGCTGTCCAACATTTCCACTATCACCGGCCGGCCAGATTGTGTTTCATGCCAGGCTATTGGGCAGGAGATTCGGCTCCACGGTCCACATCACACCCAGGAGTTAAAATCTCTGCCAACCGAGTTTCAATATTAAGCCAATGGCCACATACAGTCAGGGCTGTAGAAGCTGAGAGCTGGATTTTAGTTCTGGGGTCGAGACCCCGACATTGGATCTAATTCTGGGTCCTGACCCTGCATCGTGCTGATGGAGGGGGGGTGCAAACGGGGCACCTGATGCCCGATGTGAGTTTTTAACAATTAGTGTCCAGGGACCATGCTGGCCGTCCAGTTAAGGGCCAATAAGAGGCACTCCAGCCCTGAGAGATCGGCAGTCTCACCCCGTCAGTTGTGGGAGCTGCTGATATATGCAGGAGAGAGAAAGGGGGCACCTCAAGATGAAGGCACCCTCTAAAGACTTTCTTAGAACTTGAGATGAAAATTGGCAGCAGCTGCCAGGTCGCTAATGTAGAGGGGGAGCCCCCTCCACGGGGCGGGTGGCCTGTGGCCGCAGCTGTGGACATCTCGCGATTGCGGCCACAGGGGGTTCAGAAATGGTATGGAGTGCCTCCCCATCCCCCGCCACCTGCCTGCCGCTGGAAGGCTACTACGTCCCTGCACCTTGTTTAGGCCGCAGCGGGAGGCCCACAGGCTAACTGGAAAATTCCAGAGCGGCCTTAATAGGCACTTATTGATGCCTAATTGGCTACCCCCCACTTATGGGCAGGTAGCTATTTCCCCCCTCCCCCATCCCCCGACCGTCCCCCCGCCCCGAACCAGCATGTTAAAACCTACAGGTATAGCAAGTAATTAGGAAGGCGTTTGGTATGTTAGACTTTATTACAATGTGTAAGGAAGTCTCACTACAATTATACAGGGCTTTGGTGAGACCACACTTGGAGTACTGTGCACAGTTTTGGTCTCCTTACCTAAGGAAGGATATGCTGCCTTAGAGGGTTTGCATGGACGGTTCACTAGACTGATTCCTAGGAGAGAGGGATGAGCGGGCTGTCCTGTGTGGAGAGATTGAGTAGAATGAGCCTTTATTTTCTGGAATTTAGACAAATAAGAGGTGATCTTATTGAAAAGTATAATCTGCTTTTAATTGTAACTACAATTAATACTCAGCTCTCCATTTAATCTTCCATTCAGAAGCTGGGATAATCTGTTTACATTGTATCATCCACAACTATGTAGTGTTGGTGAAATATTTGAATAATAGCATCAATGTTTGGGATAAGCCAGTATTGTTTAATGAATGTTGTACTTGTATCCAGCTGGTAATTGAACTATTTTAATACTGCTGTATGGCAGGAAACGTTTATAACAGGATGTCTAGTTTGACTATCCATTCTCAGATGCTGAGTGGAGAAATGGGGGGCTTGATTTGCAAATCGGGGTCAGGAATCCATCGCCTGGATAATTTCCAAGTCCCGGCCCCGCTCTGTCTGCACCACTCGTGTGACGCAATCTTCAAATGTTAAAGCCCTTATTGGGCTGGAGGTGACCTCGGTGCCCAATTAGTGGCGCTGAGATCTGCGAGGAGGCGGGAGATGCCTATTGGAGCAGGAACCTCGAAGGCAGACGGCAGCTATGACGGGGCCTGCCTGCCGCTGCCTTGCACAGGAGAGGAGACAGGATTTTGGAGGGCCAGAAGCCTCAGCACTCAGAATCAGCCAGGTACAGCACACAATCTCGCAGCGAAACGCTTGGTGGCGAAAAAAATTTCCGTTCCTTAAAAGAAACTTTGCAGCTGCCCACATTGAACCCCGATAGCTTTGTGTGAACATGTGCCAGCCTCTTCAGGTTTGGAGATTCCACTTTGAAAATCGCCTCCTGACCCTCCCCAGCCCATTAACAAGCTCCTCGAGGAGCTTAATGAGCCGCTAATTGGAGACGAGCCGGATCCCGGTTCCCGCTTTCCCTTTGGAAATTGCATCGCGTTCCGGAGGCATTTGGATGAATTGATGCCCTCCCGGAATGCAATTTTCAATCGCTGCTCACCCCGTCCTCCATTTGAAAATGCAGCCCGCGGTGTCTCCCATAATGAATCTCAGTAGGCAGCTTGATGTGATGTGTTCCATGGCCTGGGACTCATGGCCACAATCACACTTTGGGCCGTTCCCCCATCTTCCACATGTGGAGCAGGCGGCCATGGTCCACGCCCTGTGCTGATTCAGTTGAGCGCTGTCCACTGTCTCCGGGGAGGTCGAAGCCAAGGCCCTCTGCTATTGGCTCGGTGATGAGGTTTTGGGTTTTTAATGCTGCATCTCTCCCACAATTCTGTCCATCTGGATAGTGGGTTGATAGCAGCTGCATGAATATTAGCTGGTGGTAGCGGAACTAACTGTGTCTGGCTTCTTACCACACTGATTTGATTAACGCAGGACAGTTCCAATTGCCAATTTAGGCATCAAAAATAAAAAAAACTAAGCGGGACAGAAGGGATTCTTAACTGCCTCCCCCTAACTCCCCCCAGTTTCTGCCAGGCTGTGGAGGGGAATGGGTGGAGAGTTAAAATGGTTATTGCTGCAGCACCTGTGACCTTCATCCAATTACATGCAATTCACAAAGTGTGTGAACTGTTGGCAACAGGTTAAACAGGAACTTTCTAAACCCGTTTTAGAATGACAGGTTATAAAAAATAGCTGGAACTGAGAACAGCGTGTGGGATTACTTAACGATTGAAGGGAAAAGTTTCCTCCAGGCACTGTGTGTAGAAAAACAATCATATTCCTGATAAACAACTTGATGGTTTTGTTATATATAAAGCACAGAGGGAATTTTTCTGATTAATGTCCATATTGAATAGAGGGAAAAGCATCTCAATTTTCTTCACACAATGAATTGTTGTGATCTGGAATGCACTGGCTGAAAGGATGATGGAAGTAGATTCAATAGTAACTTTCAACAGAGAATTGGATAAATACGTGAAGGGACATTTTTTTTTTACAGGGCTATAGGGAGAGTGCAGGGGAGTAAGATTAATTGAATAACAATGAGCTGGCACTGGCTCAATGGGCCGAATGGGGCTCCTCCAATGCTGTATCATTCAATGATTCTAAATATCTTTCTTTTCTTTGACAGCAATACTTCATCCTTCTGATTCTGACAGATGGGGTGATCACGGATATGGCTGATACCAGGGATGCTATTGTCCACGCTTCCCACCTTCCCATGTCGGTGATCATCGTGGGAGTTGGAAATGCCGACTTCAGTGACATGCAGATGCTGGACGGAGACGACGGGATTCTGCGGTCCCCAAAGGGTGAACCCGTTTTACGAGACATCGTTCAGTTTGTGCCGTTCAGGAACTTCAAGCATGTAAGTGGGACCTCAGCTTTGTCCCAGGACGGGCTCCCTGATGTAGGGCGTCCTTGTGTTATTGAACAGTTTGCTGGGTTCAGTTTTCACATCTCCGACAGTATAACATGGGGCGGTTAATGCTAGTTCTGATTCATTGACTTTATTATTGATTTATGGAGAGTTGGGAATAAGGATGGAAATTAATCAAACGGTCAGACACCATGGGCTGAATTTTCACCATGGAGGCGGGAAAAAGGAACCGAGTTTGTTTTCTGGTCAGAAACCCACCTCCAGTGGGAAACTGATTAACATCCCGATTTTCACATGGGGAAGCTCTTAATTGATATGGAGACGGGTTTCCTGTCCACTTAGAGCCAGTGGGGGCGGGTACGGGGGTGGGTCAGGTGAAGTATGGGACTCGTTTTGACTCCCTACAACAGCCGTCACTGAGGCTGCTGATTGTCCTGAAGGAGAGATCTGCGGTTTGAGCCAAAGCCGTCCACTTCAGAAGGAAGTGAGATGTCACGCGGAGCTGGAGGCTTGGCACCTGGGGCAGGGCTACCCCTCACTTCATTGATGCCAACCTGGATCTAATACTGGAGGCTGTGAGGGAGAGGAGGGAGATCCTCTTTCCGAAGTGTGAGAGGAGGGGGCCACCAGGTCTCGTGAAGCACTGAGTGGGTCATGGGTTGTGCTGTTACTGTCCGTGTCTCCTGTTCTCCTCTCTTTGCACTGTATAAATGATGACACGTTAAGCCTGGGACTGCTTTTATTGCTGCCATGACAGGAAACAAGGTATGAGGTGGTGAAAGAGATAATGGAATCCTCCATGGTGAGGGCAAAGCCTCTGGGCAGATTTGCTTACTTCATTGGCGGTGAGTGATTAGATGCTCCAGGCTGTGTCTTCCATGCATGTGTTAACACAGATATCTCAGACTCCTTTCCATGCCATGTCCCTCAACCTGGGTTAGAGGGGCTGAGGTGAAACGTTCCTGGATCAGGAGATTCCTGGCATCCTCACAAGCCCATCATGCCCTGAGCCGTACCCAGCCACCCCGTTGTGCAGCTGGGGCATCTCCCTGTTCAGCGTCGTCTCCCTCTGCCTCTAATTCCTCCTCCTCTCTTACCTCCTGCTCCCTCCCTTATGAACTGTCTCCTTATTGTCCTCAAGGTCGACACCTCTCTGGAGGACCAGGTAATGGAGAGTGCAGC
The DNA here is from genome assembly GCF_036365525.1 of Heterodontus francisci. Lineage (NCBI taxonomy): Eukaryota > Metazoa > Chordata > Chondrichthyes > Heterodontiformes > Heterodontidae > Heterodontus > Heterodontus francisci. The sequence goes on along the minus strand of NC_090372.1, from coordinate 9,183,531 downwards.
AGACCGCCACAATGAGCGAGACCCTTGCAGGAGAGAATTGGAGGACATCGCACAACCGGTCCAGGCACCGGAATGGAATCTTCAGAAGCCCGGTGGCCTGCTCAGTGGTCATCCTGCTGAGCAGGTGACTTTGGTTATATTGCCTCTGTGCCTTTGTCTGGATCTCCTGTAGACGGGTCAGTAGCCATGTCTTCGAGGAATTTCCCTTGTTCCCCAGGATCCATCCACGCACTTTGGGAGTTGGAGTGAAGATCTGAGGCTGCTTGTACTGCCGAAGGATGAAGGAGTCATGGCAGTTGCCAGGAAAGGAGCGCACATATGGAGGAAACTCTTGTTCAGTCACAGATCTGTTGGATGTTGAGGGAGTAGAAGCCCTGTTGGATCCAAGCGGCTAATCACTGGGTGCCTTGGTGATCACATGGGTGCATTCGATGATGCCCTACACCAGGGGGAATCCAGTGATGGTGGCGAAACCCACTGCCCTCTGTCTTTGTGAGGCCGTGTCTGACGTTAAATGAATGTACTCTCCAGCTCTGCCAAAGAGGGCATCAGCGATCAGCGAGATGCAGTGCTGTGCAGCCGTTTGCAAGATGTTCCACAGCAGATCCTTGGAAGGATCCATAAGTCAGAAAGTTTAAGGCCACAGTGACTTTGACAGCTGCTGACAGTGCATGGCGACCAGTGCTGTGATGTGTAACTTTTCATACCTAGCTCTCAAGGGAGACACAGAAAGACATGTTAGCCAGATGATTGAGTCCTTCCCTTTCTTGCATTTTTCATGGAGTCCTTGGCACAGGTTGAGTCATTTCTTCAGGCGTCTACTTTTTTGGAACCTAGTTTATGGAAAGGTCAAATTTGTCTCTGCGTTTATTATGTTTTAAATTCTAGTGTGTGGTGGGAGAAGAGCTGTCATGGTGACTGTTTGCCACGGAGTGGTGAAGTAAACCAGGCAAAAATGATGCTACGGAGATGGTTCTCTGATTTGATTGGTTGAAAAAATAGTGGCGTGCGATCTAATGATCTGGAATTTGATGTTTGGTGCATCAATGTTGTTGCTTGAATTTTCTCTACAACACAGCGGTACCAAGCACATTGACAAAGATTCACATCTGCGCACAGGCACAAGATTTTAATTAGTACAGAAACTATGGTATTAACAAAATGAAAGCATGCAAATGACAATTAAATGTTGAGCTGTAATGGCATTAACATCTGTCACAATGATCAACAGAAGATTATAATGAGAACATTGCTTTATAGTTAGAATTACAAGGGAGCTAAGGGCCTTGTACACACTTTATTCCATCTATCAGATACGACATTAAATTAAGACACCATTATAGATCCCATAACGCTCGACCAACATCACGAAAACAGACTATCCAGTCATTGGTCTCTTTGCTGTTTTTGGAACCTTGTCGTGCACAGATTGCCTGCTGCATTTCCCTACGTGAGCAGACAAGCACATATTCACAACAATTCTTTCTCTCCTTCCTGACTTCTTCTCTTTCCCTTTTTCTTTTCATTTATTACACTTCCACGTGTACCTGTTTACACTGAAAAGGGGGCTCCCTTTAACCACCGCCCATAATGGGTGTGGAGTTGGTCAAATGGCCGCTCACCCGCCTGAAGCCAGAAGTCAAAGGCCCAAATCATTGTCATGTTTGGGCCTCAGCGGCAAGACTCGGGCAGGTTGCCAAGCACTCAGTAAGTGCTGGCTGGCGGGCAGCTCACCCCAGCAGGGAGTGAGGAATTTAGTGGCTTTATTGAGGTTCACCCATTGGCACAGTATTTTTGCGAAGCAGAGTTCCAAGTTGGCAAGGTTCCCCCACCCCCATCTCACCCCTACTTCCATCACCTGACTGATTTTCCACTACCACCCACCCATTTTTCAGAGAATTAGGCAGGTAGGGATAGGGAATCACCTCTGCCCCCGGCTCCCTACCCCGCAATATCTCTCTCTCCCTGTGCCTGTTTATCAAAGAGGTGAAACGTGAGCTGTCTATAGCATTCAGCAACTTCTGAGAATAGATCAAAACTCGCTATGTCTTTGGATCATATAAAAAGACTGTGGGGTAGTAAGTGAGATGTAGAATTAAAGATATGAGATGGGAAGAGGATAGTGAGAGGCAGAAAGGAGAATTGAGGAAGATAAATTGGGGACTGAATTGGGGAAAGAGAGGCACAGAGAAATCAGAGTAGTGAGAAGGATGGGTTGGAAAGAAGAGGGAAAGCGGAACAGCTAAAGAGATGAAATCTGGAGGGTGTGAGATGAAGAATAAAAATAGCAGGAAATGTGGGATAGAGAGAGAAATGGTGGATGAGATATAGAGAGAAGAAAGGAGGTAATAGAATGAGGGGGGGTTATGGTTGAGAGAGAGATGCGAATGGAGAGAGATGCAGGCCCCAATCTTGACAGGTAAGAAGCTCAAAGCTGCTACTGGGGGTGAGGGGTGGGATTGTGGTCTGATCCTGGGGAGATGGGGTTCCGATCCCCAACCCAGGAGGTCTTTGTGCTAGGTGGTGGTTGTCCAGGTAGGTGGAGTTTGAGGGGCAGGGGGAAGCTCTTCTGCTCCCCCTGGCCCACAAGCAGTGCTGTAAAGGCACTAGCATTTCCCCAGAGGGTCCTTACCTCCCTTCAGCTTCTGGGTTTCCCAAGGGGAAAACCAGCTGCCAGAGTTAAAGCTGCAGAGCAGGTTAAATCAGAGGCTGTCAACCTTATTAAAATATTCAATTGGCCAACCCACCTCATAGGAACAGATTAGCTGCCCACCTCTTGTCCCACCTCCATTAAATCCGGATGTGAGCAGGTTGGGGTCAGATTTGAGATTTAATAGGTTTAACATCTCACCCAAACCCAACTCACCCCTTTTTGGGGGGCTATATTTCAGCCCGTAGATTTTGAGATGGCATGAATGATGGGGAAGGAGACAGGGAGATGGGTAGAGATTTTGCACACTTTACACATACATGCAATTGAGCAGGAAAGAAAGCAGCGTAAGTGTTATAGGAGATGGGATCAAAGATTTCCTGAGGCTGGGGATGAGCACCCCTCCTTAACCAATTCCTTTAATAAGTGCATTTACTCATTAAAGGGCTGTGTTCCCATGGTGACACAAAGCAGCAGAATATTAGTATACCAACAAGTTCCATCAGGAAGTGGTAGGATTCAGGTGTACACATGTGATTCTCCCTGTAGCAAGCTCCCAGTCTTAATGGGACCTTTGTAAAGAGGTCCACATTAAAAAACAAGGCAGCTTCCAACAAGATAAGAAGGAAAGTTTGGAGGACACGTTATTTTGCTCATATTTTAAACACTCACATTTGTTACAAGTCAAGAAGAACTGCAGACTGGATGAGAATCTGCAAGTTACTGCTGTAACCATTTTCATATTTGCTTCCTCCAAAGATTAAACATCAAAGTACTTAAAGCTCCAGACTGCAAATCCAACACAGTAAATATTTAATGATTTGTGCATCACTGCCTTGAGTATGCATGACTAATAAATGCAAGTCTCCCACTTTGATTAATAAAAAATGTAATAAATATTATACCTGCAGAATATTCAAAGAACTTTTCTGGCTATCACAATCAAAAAATGACTGCTTACGTCAAACATTTGGGTCTGATATTCTGAGACAAACTTCCATTTGTATCTGTTTTATATATCAATGTCCATCCTGTGTAAAATGGCAAGACATTTACAGTAAGGAGTAAACTAGAGGGTTGTTTTGCATCGAAGGGGTTTATTTAGGGCAAACCAAACCTGAGATATCTGATCTCGGGCAAATCCAGCTGCTGTGTAAATATTTTAAAACTTGTCCAATTCAGAGCTCCTGATGTTTGATTTGCCACTTGCTGCTACTTCCCTGCAGACCAGGTAGATTCAAAAGGCATGTGCTTTGATAGTTTGGAATTACTTAAGGGCATGACTCAGAGAAAAAGTTATCAGTGTGGTTTCTAAATCCTATTTTTTGTGCTAATTAAGGTGAAGACCACATATGCATCCAGCATTAGCTCCATTCTCCCTCTTTTCTGTCCTGATGACATGCCTTATTTCCAATATGTGAGGACTACACCCACTGCACCACTTTAACATTTCCTGCAGTCGTCACCTTCATAGATTCTTTCACTGACACCAGACACAATTTAGTTTGAGTTCATGTTGAACTGCAGAGCTGGGTTGTAATTGCTGAATCTTATTTATTCACTTAGTTTTCTTATTCAGTTATGCAGGGAGTGACACAGTTCTTCAGGTCGTGGTAAAATACAGAGAAACTAAGTCTGTGTTGCTTTGTAGGTTGTACATACTTGCAAACTTCAGCATTGAGGGTCTTACACAGCCTTGACATATGTGCAGGTCTTTACTTTAACACAGTCACGAGTGTCAGAGCAAGGGTCATTCCTCCTCGAAACTGTGTTCTTGACTATATAAATACATTGCACTGGTTTTGATCCAGTGTTGAAGGGGCAGTTGTTAATCAGTATCACTATCAATCCCTACATTTGCTTTGAAGATGATAGTAGAACAGTTTTGAGTACGACAAAGTGCGTTACCCATTTTAGGAGATCACAGACGCTGATGTGACAGGGCTGGACATATCAGATTTTTTTGTGGGATGGGAGTTACAGGAAATTGCACAATCTTGTGCATGTTACATAAACACAAATGGGTACAAGATTCTATGAGAGTGAAGCTCAAATGCCTTTAGTAGTCATTTCAATCCCCCAAATGATCTTGATATCACTCCCATGATATCTTTGATTCGAATGTCGGCAGTACAATTCATAGGAAGTTACTTTACCATTTTGAGTTTCTTTTATTCACTTACAGCAGCTGATATAAATCAATATTGATGAGCCTTGAGCTTCACACTGTTGCTACATCATGAAAAACATACTGAAAGACTATTGATTGTAACAATTACATGCTGGGAAAACTGTTCAGTGTACGCTGTGTTGTGCTTAGCAAGGTTAACATGGAGTAGTCATGGATTGCGAATCAACTATAACCACTGCTCAGCTAGTTGAACAATAAATGTATGAAGCTTTCTTTTGTGCATCAGGAATTGAAACTCAAACAAATTTTATTTGACCTTGGCCTGCCAGACGGAAATAAATATTTCTGCAAGATTCAAGAATACTTGAAAGGAATCCGCACTAAACCTATGTGTACTATAGCCAAAAACAATGAAGCCACTTAATAAACACAGACACAAATGCAGTAATCACTAAAAGTTTATTTTTTAATTACCATAAAAGTGTAAATAATATAGTTATACGATGCATTATAATAGTGTCCATCAGAAAAATGCCATACTTATTCACACAGTTCAGTCAATATAGTGGCGGTTTGGATTATTCATTGTAGTGATGGACATTGCAAAGGTTATGAAGTTGCTACAAACCAGAATTATCATTTAGCTGTTTCCATTGTTCGGCTGCATTCTCAGCTGAGGACTTTAAGGGTTCAGAAATACACCATTTTATGCTGTTTTCCTTGGGGGGGTTCTGCTATTCTTCTTCCACAGTCTCAGTACATGAGTGGGAGATCCCTCAGAGAAATGAAGGGTTGTGCTGGGAACTGTGCATAGGTGACGTTCAAATTAGATTAGATTAGAGATACAGCACTGAAACAGGCCCTTCGGCCCATTGAGTCTGTGCCGACCATCAACCACCCATTTATGCTAATCCTACACTAATCCCATATTCCTACCAAACATCCCCACCTGTCCCTATATTTCCCTACCACCTACCTATACTAGTGACAATTTATAATGGCCAATTTACCTACCAGCCTGCAAGTCTTTTGGCTTGTGGGAGGAAACCGGAGCACCCGGAGGAAACCCACGCAGACACAGGGAGAACTTGCAAACTCCACACAGGCAGTACCCAGAATCGAACCCGGGTCGCTGGAGCTGTGAGGCTGCGGTGCTAACCACTGCGCCAATGTGCCGCCCAAATGGGGCAATTGAAATAAGACCTGCTGACTTTCACTGGCCTGGATTTCACGATCAGACAAATGCTGGCCACGACGGTCTGGTGATTTCTGGGCTGTGGACTTCCTGTTACCCAATGGCAGTCTGAATCTGGCATCAAGTGAAGGGGATCTCCAGGTGTCCAGAAGCAGTGATGCCATCATGCAGAGTAAGCAGCCAATCACATTGAAGTATTCTCAGACAACAAACCGGGAAGTAAAACATGCATGTATATTTTACTTAAATAAATGATTAAAACACACACATGGGATTAAGGCAGAAGCTGAAATGACATAAACTTAAAATTATTTTAAAAATACATGAATTTTTTTTTTTAACATAATGGAAAAATTTGACATTCCACAAATATGAAATTAGTTTTTCAGGACCAGTGGCGCTGTTCTGCAGTAATTATGAATTTAGTATGCTGCTAAAAACCCGGTTAAACCTAATTTAACAAGGAGTACATTTTTCAAGGGTTTTTACTGTGAAACTAATAGTGGGGGTTTTCATCAGTTCACTGATTTCTAATTGATTGCAGACTGATGGAATTTCAACAGTGCACCCTATGGAGAAACTTAGAATCATTGACAGCAACTTTCTGGATTTCTGCATTTAACTGCGCAGGTGGGGACCCTAGATGTTGCTGTCAGTTTCAGAGGAGTAATGATGGTGGACGCTGACAGTTTCACCATCATTACTACCGTAAAATCAGGGCCAAAATTTATAAGCTATTGTACAAATTATAGGGAAGCATTTCTGAAGGGAGAGAAATTTAATTGTAAAGAGCTGCACTCATTTATATAGCGCACCAAAATTAATGAAGATCTCCGCTATTTGGAAGAGAAATGCAAGTATGAACAATCTTCTTATTACTCCGGAGAACTGACAGTTGATAAAGAATCATTCAGTTGACATAAACATCTGGTTCATTTCCGAGAAGCTCCAGAGAATTAGTTTGTATTAGGATTTGTGCTCACTGGACTGAGCATTGTTTTCAGTGCTGGGTATCGACCTCAAGCAATCAATGACGCCTTTAATTTCATGAGGGTTTTCACTGTGACTTGATCCATGCAAAATTACAGAAATCTCATTCATTTGGATTGCATGCAAATTGGATTAATCAGTACTGACTGGAATGGAAGCCGGTTACTTAAAGACCCATGATTAATGTTAGTGAGGCAGTCCTTTGCCATACCTGAAATGTTGGGTTTGCGTGAGGCTGTAATCACAGAATGGTTACTTCACAGAAGGAGACCATTCAGCCCTTCGTGTCTGAGCCAGCTCTCTGCAAGAGTAACTCAGCTAGTACCGCTCCCCTGCACTTTCCCCAGGGACCTGCACATTTTTTCACTTCAGATGCTTATCCAATTTAATGAGAAAACCCAAAGTCAGAATTCCCCTCACAAATATAAACGAATTTGATACATTAACTAAACTGTGGGGGTGGGGGCTAGACATTGTTTCACATTGGTAGTATCCTCCCCCATTTTATAACTTCCCCCTAACATAATAGTCCCCTTTAATTCCTAAATAAGACAGGACTATAATCTGTTTATTTTCTTTGCAGGCATCCCCGGCTGCTCTCGCAAAGAGTGTCCTTGCTGAGGTTCCTAACCAAGTGGTGGATTATTACAATGGAAAAGCAATTCCGCCAAAATGTCTGTCGGATTACGAGTCTTCCCGAACACTTGCACCGTAATACTTTAGTGACCTTCTACTTAGTACAAATTATGATGCATAGCACGTCTCAGTGACTTTTAAAATGAATAAGAGAAAATATTTTGCATGTGTAGCCACAAGGCTTGCATTCTCCTAAGCTGTTGTACTGTTGACAAATTTTTACAAGATGAACTACTTTGCATAACAGCATGTCGCCTTGAAACGTATCAGTATCTGTTTTTTATACAGGTTTATTGGGATTTTACTAAATTTCTTAATATTCTTACACTGTAAAGCATTTTGGAACATTTATTGAAAGTTGATTGTGAGCAGCATTGGCTCCATCTGTTACTAATGATGGATTTTTCAGATGCATGGACTGTATTTTGCATGTCTATAATAAAATGACACTGTTTTCCATTTTTTGTCCTTTTCTTATGTGGCAGCAGATTCTCAGCAAAAGCAGTTAACACTGTATCAATTCAATCTCGTAAAAAGAGTTGGATAGATACTTGGTGAAGGATATAATTTAAGGTTATAATAACAAACATAGAGGTACTCAAACACATTTTGAAATACAATGGTTATATTGCGACTACAACCATGTCATCTCTGTAATGAATAATATAGATTGGAAGGTTAGTTTGATATTCTGGAGCTTCACTATTCAAGAGTTAGGTAAAATATTTAAAGCATTCCTCCGGAAGCTAAATACATTCAATAGGATCATTACAGGCCACATTGGACCTTGTCAGTAGAATGAACAGTGTCACCAGTGGCTCAGTTGGTAGCACTCTCGTCTCCGAGTCAGAAGACTGTTTGTTCATAGTCCAACTCAAGAGACTTGAGAACAAAAATCTAGGCTGTCGCTCCATTGCAGTACTGAGCGAGTGCTGCACTGTTGGAGATGCTGTCTTTGCATGAGACGTTAATCCGAAGCCCCATCTGCCCTCTAGGGTAGACATAAAAGATTCTATGGTGCTATTTTTATTCGTTCGTGGGATGAGGCTAGGCCAGCATTTATTGCCCATTCCTAATTGCCCTTGAGAAGGTGGTGGTGAGCTGCCTTCTTGAACCGCTGCAGTCCATATGGGGTAGGTATACCAACAGTGCTGTTAGGACGGGAGTTCCAGGATTTTGACCCAGCGACAGTGAAGGAACGGTGATATAGTTCCAAATCAGGATGGTGTGTGGCTTGGAGGGGAATTTGCAGGTGGTGGTGTTCCCATGCATCTGCTGCCCTTGTCCTTCTAGGTGGTAGAGGTCACGGGTTTGGAAGGTGCTGTCTAAGGAGCCTTGGTGAGTTGCTGCAGTACATTTTGTAGTTGGTACACACTGCTGCCACTGTGCGTCGGTGGTGAAGGGAGTGAATGTTGAAGGTTGTGGATGGGGTACCAATCAAGTGCGCTGCTCTGTCCTGGATGGTGTCGAGCTTCTTGAGTTTTGTTGGAGCTGCACCCATCCAGGAAAGTGGAGAGTATTCCATCACACTCCTGACTTGTGCCCTGTAGATGATGGTGGACAGAATCTGGGGAGACAGGACGTGAGTTACTTGTCGCAGAATTCCCAGCCTTTGACCAGCTCATGTAGCCACAATATTTATATGGCTACTCCAGTTCCATTTCTGGTCAATGGTAAACCCCCAGGATGTTGATAGTGGGGGATTCAGCAATGGTAATGCTGTTGAATGTCAAGAAGAGATGGTTAGATTCTCATTTGTTTGAGATAGTCATTGCCTGGCACTTGTGTGGCACGAATGTTGGTTTGCTTCAGTATCTGAGGAGTCGCGAATGATGCTGAACATTGTGCAATCATCAGCGAACATCTCCGCTTCTGACCTGATGATGGAGGGAAGGTCATTAATGAAGCAGCTGAAGATGGTTGGGCCCAGGATACTGCCCTGAGGAACTCCTGCAGTGATGTCCTGGGACTGAGATGGTTGACCTTCAACAACCACAGCCATCTTCCTTTGTGGTAGGTCTGACTCCAACCAGCAGAGAATGTTCCCCCTGATTCCCATTGACTCCAGTTTTGCTAGGGCTCCTTGATGCCATACTCCGTCAAATGCTGCCTTGATGTCAAGGGCAGTGACTCTCGCCTCAGCTCTGGAGTTCAGCTCTTTTGTCCATGTTTGGACCAAGGCTGTAATGAGGTCAGGAGCTGAATGGCCCTGGTGGAACCCAAGCTGAAAGTCAGTGAGCAGGTTATTGCTGAGCAAGTGCCGCCTGAAAGCACTGTCGATGACCTCTTCCATTGAAGAAGAACAGAGGAGTTATTCCCCCTGGTGAACTGGCCAATAGTTCTCCCTCAATAAACATCATAAAAACAGATTATATGGCCATTACATTGCCGTTTGTGGGAATAAACTGTGTGCAAATTGACTGCCGCATTTCCTACATTAAAACAGTGACTACACCTCAAAAGTATTTCATTAGCTGTAAAGCACTTTGAGATATCCAGTGGTTGTGAACAGCACTATATAAATGCATGTCACTCTTTTTTCACTATTTCTAAGAGGAGCAGGGAAGTTATCCCTCGTGTCCTGGCAAATATTTATCCCTCAGTCAAGATTACTTAAAAAAGATAGTCTGCTCATTATTGCATTTAATTTGTGGGAGCTTGCTGTGCACAAATTGGCTGTCATGTTTTCTACATTACAACAGTGACTACACTTCAAAAGTAGTTTATTGGCTGTAAAGCACTTTGGGACGTCCTGTGGTCATGTAAGACACTATATAAATGCAAGTCTTTCTAGTAACAGACTTGACAAGGTGAATGGCCCTTTCTCATGTTCTGCTGGCAAGTTGTTATTCCATTGTACATACTGTGTTTACAATCCAAGCCAACTCAGCCGCAATCCATTTTCTTAAGGAAACCATGGCTTCTCAATACGAGGAAAGAAATAGCAACTACCAAAATCAAGGTTTTATTAAACAGATAACTTATCCCATTTTTGTGGGAGGGTGATGTATGGTAATTGGTATTCTGGGAAACTACTACTAAGGAACATTTAGCAGTGACGGGGAAAATTGCAAATTTGTGAACCTTGATGATGAATTTTCCACAAAATGTTGGAGCTGTTGACAACCCTGCTGGGGAGAAGTTTTACCAGAAGCTTGACAATATTTATTGGTTCCCATATCGCAGTATAGAACTGTACATTGACTTGCTATTGTTTCGCCTTTTATTGTATTACTGACAAAACCATATATCTAAGAGTTGTTATTAAACTAAAGGATTATTACTGTTGGCACCTAATGATTAAGAACTCGCTATTTCATGTCCCCACATCAATGAAATGGAATGTTATTTATCTAAACTTAAGAAGTTCAAAAGCCTGTCTTGTTTGACATAAGTTTCAATTAACTTGTATTTATTTTCATTCATCCCACCCTGTATTTTCTAATCCCTTCTTATCTTTCATGCTCTGGGAATAAAATGATAGAGTTTGGAATACTTGAGTCTGGAATTCAGTTTTTGTTTAATATTTTGAGGTATTCAGCAGAATTTTGACTTATTAAGGAAAATGCATTAAAGCCCCAATATTTAAAATTTCTTTCCTACCTTAGAATGCGTAATCTTTTTTTGTTTCCAATTTTAATGCAATTATGCATTTAAAAGTTTCTATTTTAGAGACTCTCCTTTTGGAACGGATCCATTAATTAGAAGTCTTTATTAGTGAGGGTGAAAACAAATCTGAAGTCCTAGAAAATCTGATGAAGCAGAGAAGCCTGGTTGATTCCTAGAAATTAGTCCACATAAAGGATGGATTCTTGATTTTATACTCAAATACCCACCCAACTGATTCTCACATTGAGGTCACTGTATGGTCCTGTTCTCTGGAACTCATCTCACCTCAATTGTTGCATCACCGATCCCTTCGGGGAATTAAAAACTTGAAGTATTTTTAGTGTAGATACTTGCCATTCCAAAAGGAAATGATTGGAAAGTAAAAAGACAGAAAGATTCTCTCGGTGCATTTTCTTGATGCTGAAAAAGCAGTTGAAGGGTTAAATGAAGTCCTCGAATTCTTTAGCATGCTGCAGTTTTTTTCACACACAATATACATCAGCCTCAAACTATTATAAAAATTAATATTACGCTCTGATTGAGTGGTTCAATTAAGTTAAGCTTTGGGAACCCTACGATGTTGGTTACTTGACTTCAAACAGAAAGCCTCGTGGCTTAGCAACACACTTTTTTCTAGTTTGATCTGTGATATAGCAAACAATAAGGAGAATGAAACAGAAAGCCTTTTATCCTAATGGCCATGCGGTTAATTAGTAAAAATGCTATCGTTGCCATCAGCAACCAAAAGGTGAAGCTGTGAGTAACTCAACAGAGGTTAATGAGTGAGATTTATGACCACAAAGAAAGAGACTGATTGCAAACCTGATTAATTAAATAGAGCTATGATTACTTTCCAGATACATTAAAATTGATTACATTTTTGAAACAAATGAGTCTTGACAGGTCTGAAAGGGTGAATCTCAAATGCATTTTTCAGAAACCCAACTTAGCAAAACCATCACAAGAACAGCAACAGTCACGAAACAATTCAATCTTTATTAATTGAATTGAAAGGCTACACAGTCTCTTGTGACAATTACCCTCTCCTTCCAAAATAAAAACATCAAAAAGACACCTGATTTTCTAACTTGCTTTTGTAAACTAATGGTAGCCCTTATCTATACCACAATCATCTTGATCCCACAGGCAGCTTTAGGAGAATTCATTGTTTTAAGCTGATGATTGAAAGTCTGATTGAAGTTTTGGAATAAGGAAAAGGCCGATTTTCTTTTAATTGTCAATCTATATCTAACCATCTCTAGATCTCAGAGCAACCGTTGGAAATAAGATATATTGTAAGTAATTTGAGGAGAGGATCTCTGATCTCTCAAAATGGAAAGTTTGGAATGTTTGCTCAGAACACTGAATTGCTTTAATGTGAGCTTAATGTATATAATTGCTTGAAAGTGAGAGTCCTGGGAGTTAATGCCATATAAAATGCCATTCGCACTTTTGGATTTATAGGGGGTGTTCCCACACGTCTGCTGTCACTTCAACAAACGACCCACATAAACCCTGGAAAAATGGTGTCAATGGCATTTCCACAGATCTTCTGCCGAAGTTATGACTGATGAATGTGAAAACTGTTGCAGAGATTCACTCCCATACAGTACAAGGGATAATGATCATTTTGGACAAACTATTTTTAGGTCACAGTTGGAGTACTGTTTGTAGTTTTGGATGACCCATTATGGAAAGGAAATTAAAGCAATTGAGAGCTTACAGAATACATTCACCAGGATGATGCCAACAAGTTTTAAGGAAAGACTTTGGAATCCTGGGACTATTTCCTCTGTATTCTCTGGAGTTCAGAAGAATGAGAGATGATTGCATTCAAACATACAAAATCCTTACAGGGCTCAACAAGGTTGATGCAGGAAGGATGTTTCCTCTGGCTGGGGAGTCTAGAACCAGGGGACACAGTCTCAGAATAAGGGGCAGGCCATCTAGAACTGAGATGAGGAGGAATTTCTTCACTCAGAGGGTGGAAAATCTTTGGAATTCTCGGCCCCAGCAGGCTGTAGAGGCTCAGTTGTTGAGTATGTTCAAGAATGAGATCGATAGACTTCTACATATTAAAAACATCAAGGGATGCGGGAATAACATAGAACAGTACAGCACAGTACAGGCCCTTTGGCCCACGATGTTGTGCTGAACCTTTAACCTACTCTAAGATCAAACTACCTACCTACCCTTCATTCTACTATCATCCACGTACCTATCCAAGAGTCGCTTAAATGTCCCTAATGTATCTGCTTCTACTACCACCGCTGGCAGTGCATTCCACGCGCCCACCACTCTCTGTGTAAAGAACCTACCTCTGACATCTTCCCGAAACCTTCCTCCAATCACCTTAAAATTATGCCCCCTGGTGATAGTCCTTTCCACCCTGGGAAAAAGTCTCTGGCTATCCACTCTATCTATGCCTCTCATCATCTTGTATCCCTCTAACAAGTCACCTCTCATCCTTCTTCGCTCCAATGAGAAAAGCCCTAGCTCCCTCAATCTTTCTTCATAAGACATGCCCTCCAGTCCAGGCAGCATCCTGGTAAATCTCCTCTGCACCCTCTCTAAAGCTTCCACATCCTTCCTATAAAGAGGCGACCAGAACTGAACACAATATTCCAAATGTGGTCTAACCAGGGCTTTATAGAGCTGCAGCATAACCTCGCAGCTCTTAAACTCAATCCCCCTGTTAATGAAAGCCAACACACCATACGCCTTCTTAACAACCCTATCAACTTGGGTGGCAACTTTGAGCGATCTATGGACATGGACCTCAAGATCCCTCTGTTCCTCCTCACTACCAAGAATCCTGTCTTTAAGCCTGTATTCTGCATTCAAATTCGACCTTCCAAAATGAATCACTTCACACTTTTTCAGGTTGAACTCCATCTGCCACTTCTCAGCCCAGCTCTGCATCCTGTCAATGTCCCGTTGCAACCTACAACAGCCTTCCACACTATCCACAACTCCAGCAATCTTCGTGTCATCGGCAAACTTGCTAACCCAGCCTTCCACTTCCTCATCCAAGTCATTTATAAAAATCACAAAGAGCAGAGGTCCCAGAACAGATCCCTGCGGAACACCACTGGTCACCGAGCTCCATGCTGAATACTTTCCATCTACTACCACCCTCTGTCTTCTACGGGCCAGCCAATTCTGTATCCAGACAACCAACTTTTCCTGTATCCCATGCCTCCTTACTTTCTGAATGAGCCTACCATGGGGAACCTTATCAAACGCCTTGCTAAAATCCATATACACCACATCCACTGTTCTTCCTTCTTCAATGTATTTTTTCACATCTTCAAAGAATTTAATAAGGCTTGTGAGGCATGACCTGCCCCTCACAAAGCCATGCTGACTATCTCTAATCAAACCATGCTTTTCCAAATAATCATAAATCCTGTCTCTCAGAATCCTCTCCAATAATTTGCCCACTACCGACGTAAGACTGACTGGTCTATAATTCCCAGAGTTATCCCTATTCCCTTTCTTGAACAAGGGAATAACATTTGCCACCTTCCAATCATCCGGTACTACCCCAGTGGACAGTGAGGACGCAAAGATCATCGCCAAAGGTGCGGCAATCTCTTCCCTCGCTTCCCGTAATATCCTTGGGTGTATCCCGTCTGGCCCCGGGGACTTATCTGTCCTCTTATCATTCAAAATTTCCAGCACATCCTCCCTCTTAACCTCAACCTGTTCGAGCATATCAGCCTGTTTCACGCTGTCCTCACAAACGACAAGGTCCCTCTCACTAGTGAATACTGAAGCAAAGTATTCATTTAGGACCTCCCCTACCTCCTCCGACTCCAGGCACAAGTTTCCTCCACTATCTCTGATTGGCCCTACCCTCACTCTGGCCACCCTCTTGTTCCTCACATAAGTGTAGAACGCCTTGGGAATTTCCTTAATCCTACCCGCCAAGACTTTTTCATGTCCCCTTCTAGCTCTCCTAAGTCCATTCTTCAGTTCCTTCCTGGCTCCCTTGTAACCCTCCAGAGCCCTGTCTGATCCTTGCTTCCTCAACCTTAAGTAAGCTTCCTTCTTCCTCTTGACTAGCTGTTCCACATCTCTTGTCATCCAAGGTTCCTTCACCCTACCATCCCTTCCTTGCATCAACGGGACAAACCTATCCAGCAGTCGCAGCAAGTGCTCCCTAAACAACCTCCACATTTCTGTCGTGCATTTCCCTGAGAACATCTGTTCCCAATTTATGCTCCCCAGTTCCTGCCTAATAGCTTTGTAATTCCCCCTCCCCCAATTAAATATTTTCCCATCCCGTCTGCTCCTGTCCCTCTCCATGACTATAGTAAAGGTCAGGGAGTTGTGATCACTATCACCGAAATGCTCTCCCACCGAGAGATCTGCCACCTGGCCTGGTTCGTTGCCAAGCACCAAGTCCAACATAGCCTCCCCTCTAGTCGGCCTATCTACATATTGACACACCTGACAAAAACTGCTCCATCCAAACTATTTGCACTAAGGAGGTTCCAATCAATATTAGGGAAGTTGAAGTCACCCATGACAACAACCCTGTTACCTCTGCACCTTTCCAAAATCTGCCTCCCAATCTGTTCCTCCATGTCTCTGTTGCTATTGGGGGGTCTATAGAAAACTCCCAACAAAGTGACTGCTCCTTTCCTGTTTCTGACTTCCACCCATAATGACTCAGTAGACAAACCCTCCTCGACGACCTCCCTTTCTGCAGCTGTGATACTATCCCTGATTAGCAATGCCACTCCTCCACCTCTTTTCCCTCCCTCCCTATTCCTTTTGAAACATCTAAACCCCGGAACATCCAACATCCATTCCTGCCCCTGTGATATCCACGTTTCCGAAATGGCCACAACATCGTAGCTCCAAGTACTGATCCATGCTCTAAGTTCATCACCCTTATTCCTGACACTTCTTGCGTTAAAATAGACACACTTCAACCCATCATACTGGCTGCAACTTTGTCCTGTCAATTGTCTAACCTTCCTCACAGACTCACTGCACTCGGTATCTGCCTGTTTAACAGCTACCCCATCCACTGATCCGTAGCTCCGGTTCCCATCCCCCTGCCAAACTAGTTTAAACCCTCCCGAAGAGCTCTAGCAAACCTCCCGCCCAGGATATTGGTGCCCCTCCAGTTCAGATGCAACCCGTCCCTCTTGTACAGGTCCCACCTTCCCCAGAAGGTATCCCAATGATCCACATATCTGAAGCCCTCCCTCCTACACCAGCTCTGTAGCCACGTGTTCAGCTGCACTCGCTCCCTGTTTCTAGCCTCACTAGCACGTGGCACCGGTATCAATCCTGAGATTACTACTCTGCTCGTCCTGCGGTTTAGCTTCCAACCTAACTCCCTATATTCGCTTTTCAGGTCCTCATCCCCTTTCCTAGCTCTGTCATTGGTACCGATGTGTACCACGACCTCTGGCTGCTCCCCCTCCCCCTTAAGAATCCTGTAGACTCGATCCGAGACATCCCTGACCCTGGCACCCGGGAGGCAACATACCATCCGGTATAGTGCAGGAAATTGAAGTAGATGATCAGCCATGATCTCATTTAATGGTGGAGCAGGCTCAAAGGGTTGAATGGCCTACTCCTGCTCCTATTTCTTATATTCTTATGTAAGAGGGAAGGCTAAGAGGACATTTATTTGAGGTTTTAAAAAACTCTGAAATGTTTTGATTGAGTAGGGAATGGTTATTTTTCTCTGGTTGGGCTGTCAGTGAAGTAATTGAAAATTGTCATTAAGAGAGTGAGGAAGACGCTCAAAAGAATCTTCTTTACTCGAAAGATTTCAGCAAGGATTGCCTTGGCACCTTTGAAGGAAAGCTAGATAATTGCATCAGAGAAACCAGGGTCTCTACCTCAACGATTCCCTGGTCCAAGACATTCCTTGCTCAAAGCCTTCTGTATAAAGGTGGAGATAGTAGAGTAATAGGATAGGATAAAAATAGATAAAGGGAAGGGGTTTAAAGGGTGCCAGTACTCAAAGTAGAAAAGTCACCCGGTTCCGGATGGGATGCATCTGAGGTTGAAGTAAGGGTGGAGATTGCAAAGGCTCTAACCACATCATTCCTACTCTCCTTACATATAGCAGCAGTGCCAGAAGACTGAAGGATTAAAAATATTATACTGTTGTTCAAAAAAGGGTAGTAGGGTAAACCCAACAGCTACAGGCCAGTCAGTATAATGTCGGATATGTGAAAAGTTTCAGAGACAACAATCTGGGACAAACTGAATCGACACTTGGAAAAATATAGATTAATAAATGACAGTCTGCATGGATTTGTTAAAGTCAAATCATGTATGCCTAACCTGATTGAGTTCCTTGATGAAGTAAAGGAGAAGGTTAATGAGAATTGTGCGGATAGGGTATATATGGACTTTCAAAAGGCATTTGATATCGTAACATGTTATAGAATTATTAATAAAAGTTGAAGCCCACGAGATTAAAGGGATAGTGGCAGCATTGGGACAAACCTGGCTAAGGGATAGCAAGTAAGGATTAGTGGTGAACAGTTGTTTTTCAGACTGGAGGGAAGGGTACAGTGGAGTCCCTGGGGTCAGTAATAGGATCACTGTTCTTTTTGTTGTACATTAATGACCTGCACTTAGGTATACAGGATATAATTTTGAAGTTTGCAGATGTCACGAAACTTGGAAATGTAGCAAACTGAGGAGGAGGATAGTGACAGAGTTGAGTAGGACATCGACAGGCTGGTAAAATGGGCAGACACGTGGCAGATGCCATTTCATGCAGAGGAGTGTGAAGCAATTGCATTTTGGTAAGGAGAATGATGAGAGGCAGTATAAATAAGTGATATAATTTTAAAGGGGGGTGCAGGAATAGGGAGACTTGGGTGTACATACACAAGTCTTTGAAAGTGACAGGACAGATTGTGAAGGCTGTTGAAAAGGCGAGATTTTAAGGTGATTGGCAAAAGAACCAGAGGTGACAGGAGGAGAATTTTTTTCATGCACCAAGTTATTATAATCTGGAAGGCACTACCTGAAAGGATGGTGGAAGAAAATTCAATAGTAATTTTCAAAAGGAAATTGGATATATACTCGAAGGGTAAATATTTGCAGGGATATGGAGGAAGAGCAGAGGAGTGGGATTAATTGTGTAGCTCTTTCAAAGAGCTGACACAGGTACGATAGGCTGAATGGTTCTATAGCATAGGGAAAATGACAAGGCATCGATACAGGAACACAAGAGATAGGAGCAGGAGTAGACCATATGGCCCATCAAGCCTGTTCCGCCATTCAAAACGATCATGGCTGATCTTAGGATTCAACTCCACTTTTCCACCTGGCAGACCAAAAATCTATCTGTCCCAGCCTTAAATGTATTCAATGATGGAGCACCCACAACTCTCTGGGGTAGAGAATCCCAAAGATTCACAACCCTTTGAGTGAAGTAATTTCTCCTCATCTCAGTCCTAAATGATCGGCCCCTTATCCTGAGACTGTGCCCCCGTGTTTTAGATTCACCGACCAGCGGAAACAATCTCTCAGTATCTACCCTATGCAACTGATGTCAGTTTTGAATTGTTCAATCACACAGACAATGGGCAAGTGATAATCTTCAATGCTGTAAATTTCTATAAATACTTAATACATTCATACATTCCTTCTGTGCAAAATTTAATGTCGATATTAATCTGTTTATTTTAAATGAGTTTACATTTCCATTAAAACAGAAAAATGCCATATCAATGCATCAAGTCTTCATTAATTAAAATCACAAAAGGTTAAACCTTTAATTAGAATTCAATTAGAATCAAACACCTTTTGCTCTATTTCATTCGTATTATCTGCTCCTTTGATGTTTCTCCCCTGCTATATATATATCATTATTTGACCAAGTGACATGAATAACAATCTGTACCCAGGCTTGGCCAAAGCCAGCCTTGAACTGGCCGCTCAGATATGTGCAAGACTGACACATCATCTGATTGTCTGTTCTGCTCCTGTGCAGAAGGGCTTCATGTTAAATCAGTGCTGTTCTTTGATAGTCTGATTAAAATCAGCAACATACTGTGTCGAAATCATGAGTGAGGATGCCCTTCCTACCCTTCTGAGATGCAGTAGGATAGCCCACCAGCTGGTCCCTCTGAAAGAAAATTAATAAGGTTGAAAGATCGTGTTAGGTTTCTCAAGGTTCCTTGTTATAAACCCCATCTTCCCTTTTAAATTTAAATTGGGAGCACCACAAATTCAGCTAACTGACCTGTGTGGCCTATTCTCCAATCCACAGGACCTGCTGAATGAGACTTTGTGCCACGGACATTGACACATTGGACTGAATTTTACACTGCCCCAGCGGGGCATTTGGTGGCATGGGGGCAGCCTAAAATTGAGCGAGAGGCTCCGGGAGGCCTACCCGCCCCGCTCCCACCTCCGGTCGACTTTACGGCGGTCGGGCAGGGGGTGGGGGGTAATGCAGGGAATCGGCCCACCCCTCCGAGACCAATCAGGGCCCTTAAGTGGCCACTTAACAGCCACTTAAGGGCCCTCACCCGCCTCCACGGGTATTTTATCCGAGGCAAGTGGGAGTGCTGGGGACGTGAAAGGCCGCCCAGCGATAGCTGCCAGCCTTTCTGCGCCTCGGAGGGCCATGGCAGTTGGACACAGGGTGAGGGCCGCCCCAGCCACCACCCCCCCCCTCCCCCCAAACAACCACCCTAGCCTCAGCAGGGCACGACTGATCCCCCCTGGTGAGGTATGCCCAACTTACCCACTCTCCAAGGTTCATGGCCTTGGCTGGGCTGCAGTCCCAGCAGTGGCCACCGCTCCCGGTGGCACTGCTGGGACTAAGAGCTGCCAGCCCGCTGATTGGCTGGCAGCTCACTGAGGCGGGACCTCCTTCCTCAAGGGGGGGGAAGTCCCGCCTCGCGACAATTAAAGCCTGGGGACCCGTAAAATCCGGGCCAGATCCCCAGGCTAGGTGGAAGCAGGTTCACCACTGACTTTCACATGGGTGGCGAATTCCCGTCCGCCTCAGGTAAAATCCAGCCCATTTTGTAGGGCAGAAGTTCTGATTAGCACCATACATCTCATACAAACAGGAACATAGGAACACGAGGAGGCCATTCAGCCCCTTGAGCCTATTCTGCCTTTCAATGAGATCATGGCTGATGTGTATCCTAATTTCATCTACTTGCCTTGGCTCCATATCCCTTAATACCCTTGGCTGGCAAAAATCTATCAATTAAAATCATTGGCCAGGATTTTACCCTTGGCGGACCAGAGCCATTCACCGACTGCAAAGTCAGTGGCGATCCGGCTTCCACCTGGCCTGGAGATCAGACCATTATTTTGCCGGTCCCCAGGCTTTAATTGGTCTGAGGTGGGACTTCCACCCACTTGAGGGAGGAAGTCCCACCTAATAGAGCTGCCGGCCAATCAGCGGGTCGGCAGATCGTAATCCCAGCAGTGCCACCAGGAGCAGTGGCCACTGCTGGAACTGCAGCCCAGTCTGCAGAAGAAGATGTTGGGGAGACCGGAACCAAGGTAAGTTTTTGGTGCCTCGCCGGGGGTGCTCAGTCGGGCCCTGGCGAGGCAAGGATTGTCGACTGGGGGTATGGAGGCGAGTTGGGTGTTGGGGGTGGTTGGGGCAGCGGGGGCAGCCCTCCATTGGGTACAGGGTGTCCGAACATGAGGGACCCCCCCCAAGGCCGTCGGAGAGCCACCTGCTTTTGTTAGGCGGCTTTCCTCGGGCCTGGGCCACCCGCCAGCCAAGGGTAAAACGGCCTTTAAGTGGCCGTTGTCATGCTAGGCCCCCACCTGCCAAGAATGAGGCACATTAACTTTGTCATGAACATGGATTTTAAACTGTTCCTGAAGTGAAGAAAGGACTTGTTAAACAGATCAGATGTGGCTGGAAAAGACATTTGCATATTAATAGATGGTGATTGGAAGGACAAAGGACTATTCCCTGACACATTCAACCCACAATGGACCTTGATCACCAGGTACTGTGTGTAAGAGGAGCATTTCAGAGACTGCTAAGGTGATACAATCCAAGACCTGGCCAGACCAGTTTGTCACATGACTAACCTGCTTGGCAATCTTGGTTTTTCTGAATTGTACAAGCAGTTTGAACTGAGAGTGTCTGTTTGCTCTTTGACTGAGAAGATCTCTCTAAAGATTTGTGGTTTAAAACTGAAAGGGAGTCGATGGATTTTTTTTTTAACAAGGATCACTGAGAGGTCTGGACTGTAAACAGTTACTGGAAGGCACCTGTCTTCAAATAATTACACAGCAGGGGTTGTTTTTGTCTTGGGAAAGATGTTTGCAAAGAAGTGACAGGTCAAGATTTATAGGGGTCAGGAGACTTGACTCCTGACATTGTTTATGGTTTTGTTTTGGATAGAGAGTTGGGATATGGACAATGGTTGAAAAGACAGTTGGAGAAAACTTGCCAAGAAAGCAACACCCAGCTCAGTCTGTTCCAGCTCTTTGAAAATGCCTGCCAATTTTCCATCTCTTGAGAAGCCGAGAAGCAAGTTTAAGAAACTGCCTGAAACCCCTGTTACTGCATTTTCCCTGGTAAGCCTACCCAAACTGATCTTCAATGTCACCTGACAAGAACTGTGCTTGGAAGATCCCAGTGACAGTCGTCTATACGTATTTGGGACGCCAAACCAAAAAGGACTTTGTCTTTTCATAGCTTCTCGGTTTTTTTTCAAGAATTAGCAAGTATTCCGAACAACAAATTTTTGGATTTTTTTGTGCTAGAGCTCTAAAGAGCAAATTTCTTTTTTTTTGAGGTGGGGGTGGTGGTTAACCAGCGTATATGTGTGTGTGTGAGGGGCTAAGGTAAAATGAGAACTTTCATATTTTGATCTGTGTGTTTATGCTCTGCTTTATTACTGGTTAAGTCCTGTTTTATAATAAACTGATAATTTTGTTATTTACTAAAGAAATTTGTGTCATGTACACCCCCCCCCCCCCCCCCCAAACCAGCCAAGAATGAGGCACATTAATTTTGTCATATGAACACTGATTTGAAAACTGTTGCTGAAGTGAAGAAAGGACTTGTTTAACAAAGAAATCACCAGGCCCTTGGCTGGGAAGACATTTGCATATTAACAGACAGTGCTTGTGGAGACAAAGGGGTTACTTCACTCATCCAATTTAACCCACAATGGACTTTGAGAATCAGACATTGAAGGTGAGGGAGCTCAAATTTCAGGATGACTGCAGGGATGGTCAAATCCACAAACAGATTTGGTCAGATGAGCTGGTCACGTGACTAGCCTGCTTGGCAACCTGGTTTTTCTGAATAGTTCAAACAGTTTTGAACTGAGACTGCAGTATGCTCCTGGACTGAAGAAGACCTCTAGGGTCTGGCTCTCCCTCTCTTTCTCACGGAGCTCCAAATCCACTGAAAACACATGAACCCCAAGACAGAAAGGTGTCCTACAGCAAACAAGGTTTAAGAAGAATGCAGGGCCCCAACAAAGAGCAAGATCTACCTACAATCAAGGACTCTACAGTGAGCTCAAGGAACTGTAACAAAAACCTTCTTCAAAGATTGCCTCAAACATTTCCACTTTATTTTCTTCTGCTCTTTTCTGTCTCTATCTGCATGTATGTATCATGTATGCTTGCTAACGTGGGAGCATCGTGCATCTGCTGGCGTTAACCGAATTAGAGTTTAAGTTTAAATTTAATAAATTTCAACCTTTCTTCTTTAAACCTAAGAAAACCTGTTTGTGCTGTTTTCTTTGTCTTATAATTGGAAAGCGGTGAACAAGGATTCACCAAGGGGCAACTTAAAACATGGTGTGTTTAAAATTAAACCCTGTTACGGTAAGACCAGGTGCAGGCTGAGGTGGAACCCTACACCCCTTTCTCACCTGTTTGTAACACCTGGTTGCTGTGTTTTATTCTGCGATAAAAACAGAGTCTACGATTGTCCGTATCGTAAGTGAAAAATTAAATATATGTTATGACCTGTGGAGAAGTGGAACTAGAAAAACAGTGCACGCCTCCCACCTCGGTTGTAATAGTTTGGCTGCCGTGCCTGTCATAGCTGATTAGCTGGAGGTAATGGCAGGCGGTGAGAGGTAGTATGAGGCTGGCAGCATTGGTAGGTGTGTGAGGGTGAGGTGGAGTATCTGGATGTTAGGTGAGAGTTTTGAGTGCCAGGGACTGGTGGTGGGTGAGTGATGGGGGTGTGGTGCATTGAGCAGTGTGAGAGGTTGGTAGTGCGGTGGGTAGGAGTTGTCATGTGACGATGCATTCATTTGCATGAGGTCATCTGATACCTTGTGGTATTGCCGCCGGGTCCCTGGGTCCAAACGCCAGGAACTGACTTCCCTAGACCCCTGCTCCCTTTCCCTTCTGAAGGTGTCTGAGGGCCTCCTTGCCCCCACCAATACCAATCCCCCCGCCCTGCCCCCCCTGGAACCAAGTGTCTCTTCTGCTACCCACTTCCATCACGAAAACCTCCAGTGCTATATCTGTGACCCTGGAGCCCTCTCTCTGTCCCAGTCTTCCATTTTCCTTGTTTAAAATTACTGCAGTTATATTCAGTAGTAGCCTCCTGTAATTCAGTGCAGCTTCCCTTTAAGAGGAACAGACTGCCTATAATAACAGATGTACCACATGCGATTCACACAACACTGCTTGGCTCCCTGCTGTGTGCAGAGACAGCCAGCAGCATGGCAGGCACTTGCCCTATGCTATAATCATGGCAATGATGCGGCAGCTTCAAATTTGCGTGCTTCCCGCCTTCACCAGAATCAGCATAGGCAGGTCACAGATCAAGAGCACATCGCCCAAATAACAGAGCAAACCAACTTTTAGCCCAGAGGCTCTGATCTGCTAATATGCCTCATCACCAGAACTTTCAAACAAGCACCAAGACGTAGCTTGGCTGGTGGTGAGAAGGGCCCTCCCCGTCAGATCCTTCATGCACACCCGAAGTCTCGCCCCCTCCGCACAGTGCCCCCGCGTTGGCTGTGGTGGGGAAGAGACGGTCGCCCACCTCCTCCTGGAATGTGCCTTTGCAAAGCAGGTGTGGAAAGAGATGCAGTGGTTTTTGTCAAGGTTCATCCCAAGCAGCTCTGTAACACAGGAGTCTGTGCTCTACGGGCTGTTCCCAGGGACGCACACCGAGACAAACATCAACTGCTGCTGGAGGACTATCAATTCGGTGAAAGACGCCCTTTGGTCTGCCCGAAACTTGCTGGTCTTCCAGCGCAAAGAGTTGTCCACCACCGAATGTTGCAGACTGGCACATTCCAAGGTCCAGGACTACGTGCTGAGGGACGCACTAAAGCTTGGGGCAGCCGCAGCAAAGGCTCAATGGGGAAAGACCACAGTGTAAGGTTCCCCCACCAAGCTAGACTGAGGGGCTGGATCCATGGGAAACCCCTCGAACTGTATCGTTAATATTCTGAATTGCTGTAAATGTAAAACTGTAATTGACATGACAATTGAGAAACGGAAGGGTTGGGAAGAAACTCATGACAGTATTGAAGGAAACTGATCTCCCTTGCAATGTTTGTATTTTTTGGTGCTGTTTGGAAACTGTTTGGCAATGTAATTTTTACAGATTTTTATGAATAAAGTATATTTTGGAAATAAAAAAAAAAAATTGATTTCTACCAGTTTCTGCGAAACTGGGAATTGTGTCATTTTGAATTAAGTACCCTAGAAAAGGAAAGGTGATGTGGAAATCAAGTCTATAATGGCTCAGAATTTTCTGATAGTGCTCGGGGCCCACTGCGTCAGTCTAGGAAATTCCAGGCCATTTCTTTGACCATGATTTGCACATGGCAGGAAATCCTACTGTTCTCATCATTGCTATAAATGCTCCTTTCTCCTAAATCACAAGAAGAAATGATTTTGTGAGAAGTTGAAATGGAACACCCAAATTGTACATGGATTTGGAGGGAGGGTTAAGCAAGTTGCTGTATTGGGCACAATCTGAAAATTAGGCAGAAATTGTGCTTGAAATGATGCTGGTTAAGTTACATTTCAAGTTTCTGCCAAAATACATTTGCGTAATCATAAACATAAAATCTTCCAGCACAATTGGGCAGAGTAAAAGGATACATTGATGTATTTAAGAGTTTTATTAAGACAACTGTAAATTTTAAATATTAGATTTTAAAATTCTCATCCTTGTTTCCATAGCCTCGCCCCTCCTTATCACTCTAATTTCTTCCAGCCTTACAGCCCTCCGAGATATCTGTGCTCCATCAATTCTAGCCTCTTCCGATTTTAATCACTCTACTGTTGGTGGCCATGCCTTCAGTTGCCAAGGCCCCAAGCTCTGGAATTGCCTCCCCAAAACTCTCTGCCTCTCTACCTCACTCTCCTTATTTCAGACACTTCTGAAAACATACCTCTTTGACCAAGCTTTTGGTCATCTGGCCTAAAGTCTTCATTTTGTGGCTCAGTCTTCCTGTGAAGCTCCTTGGGATGTTTTAATACATCAAAGGCACTATATAAACTCACCACGTCTCCTTCGACAGCACCTTCCAAACCTGTAAGCTCTACCACCTAGAAAGACAAGAGCAGCAGGCGCTTGGGAACACCACCACCTGCAAGTTCGCCCCAAGCCACACACCACCCTGACTTGGAACTGTATTGCCTTTCCTTCACTGTTACTGGGTCAAAATCCTGGAACTCCCTCCCTAACAGCACTGTGGGTGTAACTACCACACATGGACTGCAGCGGTTCAAGAAGGCAGCTCACCACCACCTTCTCAGGGGTAATTAGGGATGGGCAACAAATGCTGGCCTAGCCAGCGATGCCCACATCCCATGAACATATTTTTAAAAATGCAAGTTGTTGTTTTTGTTGAAAACGGTTTTATCACCAAGAAATAAACATGAGAGGGAACTTTCTTGGCTTCAATCTCAAACATCAAATGGATGTCTCACGACGCAGAAAAATCGAAACTGCCCCATTGAAACTTCCAGTTACAGAGGGTTACAGAGGTCCCAATGTTTAAAAGCAGAAGCAAATCTATAACAGATCTCAGCTGATTTCTTTCATGTACCAGTCCAATCACGCTCCAGCGGTTATCTCCCGCAGCTATCCATATTCATTGGCTTCAGATGAGCTCAACCTCATTAAACAAGCTTCTTAGCATAGTTAGAGCCATTCTGTCGAGCTGATTGAGTTGTTTCAAGCACTCTGAAGGCCATGGTTAAATACTGCTACCATTTGAACTTGTGCACTCTGGTTCTCTGTGCAGCTCACATAGTGTGTTCTATTTAGTTTAGATCTAAGCACTCTCTGTAATAATAATAGACTCATGAGAATGGAAAAGGACAATTATCAATCAGGAATCTCAACTGCTTCCAATATCCCAGCTCTGCTGAAGGACTGATAAACACCATGATGCATCTTTTAAAATGATGTGATGCAGCCACTCAGTTCAGGCCTCAGGTCTATTGCTGTTTGGCTGAATTGTCAGTAGCAATAAAAGAAGGCACTGAGAGTTACTGTCATTGACCATTTGATGTATAACATACTTTAAATCACCTGCAATAGATAATTGGCGTCATCGTTTGATCTCTATAAATTATTGAGTGTCGTACATAAAGAGGATTCTCCACAGACTCTGATGTAGGACTGCACCCAATGGCAGAAGGGTCAAGAACCAAAGGACACAGATTTAATGCAATTGGCAAAAGAATCAATTGCAACATGAAGGAAAATGCAGCGAGTGGTTCGGATCTGGAATGTGCTGCCTGAGAGTGTGGTGGAGGCAGATTCGTAGAGTCATAGAGTCGTACAGCATAGAAACATGCCCTTCGGCCCACCGCGTCCATGCCGACCATAATGCCTATCTATACTAATCCCACCTGCCTGCATTAATTCCATATCCCTCAATGCCTTGCTCATTCAAGTACCTGTCCAGATGCCTCTTAAATGTCGTTACTGTTCCTGCCTCCACCACCTCCTCACGCAGCTCATTCCAGATACCCACTATTCTTTGTGTGAAAAATTTACCCCTTTGATCTCCTTTAAACCTCCTCCCTCTCACCTTAAATCTATACCCTCTAGTTTTAGTCACCCCTACCATGGGAAACAGACTCTGGCTATCTACCCTATCTATGCCTCTCATAATTTTATATACCTCTATCATGTCCCCTCTCAGCCTCCTTCGCTCCAGGGAAAACAGACCCAGCCTATCCAATCTCTCTTTATAACTCAAGCCCTCCAAACCAGGCAACATCCTTGTGAATCTTTTCTGCACCTTCTCTAGCTTAATCACATCTTTCCTGTAGTGTGGCGACCAGAACTGCACACAGTATTCAAATTGCGGCCTAACCAACGTTATGTACAACTGTAACATGACGTCCCAACTCTTGTACTCAATGCCTCAGCCAATGAAGACAAGCATGCCATACACCTTCTTCACCACCCTGTCTACCTGTGTTGCCATTTTCAGGGAACTATGAACTTGCACCCCAAGGTCTCTCTGCTCAAGAACACTCCCCAGGGCCCTGCCATTCATTGTATATGTCCTGCCCTGGTTTAACCTCCCAAAATGCATCACTTCACACTTGTCTGTGTCACAATCATGGTCTTCAAAAGGGAATTGGATAAGAACCTAAAGGGAATACATTTTCAGGGACCGGGGAGTGGGACAAGCTAAATTGAAAGCTGGTGCAAGCTCCACAGGCCGAATGGCGTCCTTAAGTGCTACAATCATTCTATGACTCTATGATTCTCGGAGCCTGGCGCCACCACCCGGAGCAGTGTATGTCTCTAACCAGGTAGTCGAGACGTTGACCCAGGGGGCCATTAGTTACATTCCTGGGGCCAGAGGCAACTTTTTCCATGAAGGAACTGGTTTTAAGGAAAGGAGCCATGCATGCCTGTCAATATCAGGTAAAGGTAATGATTATAATTTACAAACCCATCTAAATATAAGGACATGTTTCTCTTGTCCCAAATTCCCCTTCTCTTGATAGCAGTGGTAATTGATGAGTTATGGCAGAACAGGTTCGAAGGGCTGAATGGCCAACTCCTATATTCTATGAGCCCTGGCAAGTCTCCAGTACCTCACCCAAAGCACCATTCTTCATGAATGAGCCCAGTGTTTGAGGAGCAGAATGTTACCAAAGATGGGGCTGATCACAACTAAACCTGATCTAATCTTCAGTATATGTTCCCCTGCCCCTCCCCCAACACACACACACACGCACACACACACACACTTCCAGTAAGGATAACAATACAGGGATCAACATTGTTACTGAGACCAGGTATCGCACCCTTATCAGCTCACCAACTATTTAGGTAGTTCAGATTTGAAGCAGGGTTTAGTACTTCTCATTGATTCTTGTACTCAACACAGACGCTTTTTGCATTAAACTTAATTTGCGATTAGTTGTGCAACCTTAGTGCGTCAGTATTCTTTACTATTCAAGGATATTATTGCTAAATCATTGGTTAGGCCTCAGCCCAAGTATTGTGTCCAATTGTGGGCACCATACATTAGGAAGATTTCAAGGCCTTGGAGAGAGTGCAGAGGAGATGTACCAGCATGGTAACAGGGATGAGAGACTTCTGTAACATGAAGAAGCTGGGGTTGTATCCCATAGAGAAGGTTATGGGGAGATTTAATAGAGGTGTTCAAAATTATAAAGGATTTTGAAAGCGTAAATAAGGAAAAACTGTTTCCACTGGGAAAAGGGTTGGTAATTTGAGGATTTGAGGTAATTTCAAAAGAACCTTAGGAGAGATGAAGACAATTTTTTATGCATAATCTAGAATCTAATTGAGGTATAATCTAGGATGGGCTGCATGAAAAGGTGGTGGAAGCAAATGCAATAGCAACTTTCAAAAGGGAATTGGATATATACTTGAAAAGTTTGCAGGGCCATGGGGAATGAGTGGAAGTGATTTGTTAGTGTGTTTAAAGAGCCAGCACATGCACAATGGGCTGAATGACCTCTTTCAATGCTGTATCATTCTATGGACGGAATTTAATGTTAGGTGGCCCCACCCACCAGCTAAAAAGTCAGGAGAGAGCCCACCTCTGCAGGGCCTGGAAGCCACATCGCTATTTTGCATGGCCCAGGCCCTTAATTGGCCTCAGCCAAAGCTTCTGTCCCTCTGGGGCAGGAAATCCTGCCTCCAAGAACTGCTGGACAATCTGTGGGCTGGCAGATCTTCAGTCCCAGCAGCGCCACTGGGAGTGATGGCCACTGCTGGGACTGCACCCAGCAAAAGGAGCAACATGAATGTCACCCTTGGAACAGGCAAATAAGGATCGCGCCTTGCCAGGGACAATCAGATGGGCCCCGGCAAGGGGGCTTGGGGTTGATCAAGAGGGCAGGGTGAGGTGTTCCAGTGGGGGTGGCTTGTGCTGCTGGCGGG
This sequence comes from Heterodontus francisci, assembly GCF_036365525.1. NCBI lineage: Eukaryota > Metazoa > Chordata > Chondrichthyes > Heterodontiformes > Heterodontidae > Heterodontus > Heterodontus francisci. The sequence continues at coordinate 9,153,953 of NC_090372.1, read as the reverse complement.
GCCCTCTGTGGAGCACAGGGTGCCCAATCAGAAGGGCCCCCCCAGCCCTCAACGAGATGGCCAGGTATTGCTGGACGGCCTCCTCGGGTGCTGAAGTGCCCGTCTACCGCTGGTAAAATGCCAGCGACAGTGGCAGGAGGACCTTAAGTGTAATTAGTTGGCCACTTAAGTGCCTCAATTGGCCTCGGGCTGGAGGGCTGTCTGCCACCTCCCCCACCGCTGGTAAAATAGCAGCGGTGGGGGGGGAATAGGCACCCCCCCCCCCCCCCCACTCCACTTCCCACGTGATTCTACAAATGATTCAGTACCTGATGCATTTTAATTTTTTGTAAACAATATTTTAGTTTTCAAAAGGTAACCACTGTCATGACAAGGGCGGCACAGTGGCGCAGTGGTTAGCACCGCAGCCTCACAGCTGCAGGGACCCGGGTTCGATTCCGGGTACTGCCTGTGTGGAGTTTGAAAGTTCTCCCTGTGTCTGCGTGGGTTTTCTCTGGGTGCTCCGGTTTCCTCCCACAAGCCAAAAGACTTGCAGGTTGACAGGTAAATTGGCCATTATAAATTGTCACCAGTATAGGTAGGTGGTAGGGAAATATAGGGACAGGTGGGGATGTTTGTTGGGAATATGGGATTAGCGTAGGATTAGTATAAATGGGTGGTTGATGTTCGGCACAGACTCGGTGGGCTGAAGGGCCTGTTTCAGTGCTGTATCTCTAATCTAATCTAATTATTTGATAGGTTTATTTGCCCGGAGAATAATGTTATAATTAGAGCTTTCACACCATGCAAGTTTTTGTTTTAAAGTTTAATTGGCACCAGGCAAGACACCTTCTGTGTACATAAATTTAAAAAAAACATATTCAGAGGATAAAAGAGCACCACATGTGCTGGAGCGCAGGTAGGAGGAATTTATTCTGCGTGGGACATCTAGACTTTCTCATTTCAATATCCTGTTCCTTCTATCTTCGGGATCTCTCTTTTGATTTTTTAAATATATTTTGTTTAAAGAGAGAATATTGATAGCATCAGCGTGTAACATTGATTGGTGAGGAGTTCCGGTGCTCCTCAGTTGGAGTGAAGTAAATTTGCACCAGTAAAGATAGATGCACAAATTCTGGTATTAGCGTAGGTACACATGAGTATGGAAGGCAGTAAAAGCAGTCATAAGGGTAAACAGACCAAAAATGACATCTCCCGTGCAACTCCGATTGGAAAAGGACTGAAAGACAATTAACAAGAATTAAACAAAAGCAAAATACTGCTGATGGGTTAGGGTTAGGGTAGGGTTAGGGTTATGGTTAGTGTGAGGGTTAGGGTTAGAATTAGGGTTAGGGTGAGGGTTTGGGTTAGAATTAGGGTTAGGGTGAGGGTTAGGGTTATGGTTAGTGTGAGAGTTAGGGTTAGGGTGAGGGTTAGGATTAGGGTTAGGGTGAGAGTTAGGGTTAGGGTGAGGGTTAGGTTTAGAATTAGGGTTAGGGTTAGGGTTAGGGTTAGGGTTAGGGTTAGGGTTAGAATTAGGGTTAGGGTAAGGGTTAGGGTGAGGGTTAGGGTTAGAATTAGGGTTAGGGTGAGGGTTAGGGTGAGGGTTAGGGTTAGAATTAGGGTTAGGGTGAGGGTTAGGGTTAGGGTTAGGGTTAGGGTTAGGGTTAGGGTTAGGGTTAGAATTAGGGTTAGGGTGAGGGTTAGGGTTAGGGTTAGGGTTAGGGTTAGGGTTAGGGTGAGGGTTAGGGTGAGGGTTAGGGTTAGAATTAGGGTTAGGGTGAGGGTTAGGGTTAGGGTAAGGTATTTGAGCAGCAGGGGGGCTGAAGCCTCCCCTCTCGTGTTTACACACTCATTTCTTGCGTTTCATTTCACTAGTATCTGCCACTTTTATTCGGCTCACGCCTTGCATTGGTGGCTGTCCAACTCTTCCGACCATTCTCCACACCCACCTAGGATTATCATTGGAATTGGAATGTAAGGCATATATTACTAACTTTGCAGTGAGCATATCTAATTGAAAGAGCATAGATTTTAAGGTAAGGGTTTTAGAGTAGATTAAGCGAATAGTGTTGAGAATAGCAGGGTTAGGTTTTCTGGTTAGGTTTAGGCCAATTAGGGTTAGGGTTAAAGTTAGAGTTAGGGTGAGGGTTAGGGTTAGAGTTATGCTTAGAGTTAGGCTTAGGGTGAGGGTTAGGGTGAGGGTGAGGGTTAGGGTTCGGGTTAGGGTGAGGGTTAGGGTGAGGGTGAGGGTTAGGGTTAGGGTTAGTGTGAGGGTTAGGGTTAGGGTGAGGGTTATGGTTAAGGGTTAGGGTTATGGTTAGGGTTAGGGTGAGGGTTAGGGTTAGGGTGAGGGTGAGGGTGAGGGTGAAGGTTAGGGTTTGGGAACCTGGCAACTACACCCAGACGAGGGCAGCTGGATACAGGAGGTGAGTGCTTACTGAACTACCTGCTGGATCCAGCGTGCCTACCTGGGAAGCCCCTGCAATCAGGCACCTGCCACCCCCGGCATTCGCCACAGGGTTTCTGACCACCCCCATCCCCCCTCCCTCCACCTGCCCGAGATCAAGCCCTCTCCCCTTCAATTGACTCCATTCACTCTCCACTGGGATTGACCTGCTCCCCCTCCTGCTGAGATTGTTCCCCCCCCACTGGACCCTCCCTACTGGATTAACCTCTCCCTCACCTCCCCTCTCCACCCCCCACCCCTTGCAACAGGTGCTTCCTGCTGACTACTTCCAGCATTTTCTGCTTATACTTCTGTTAACCTTGCTCAGTGAGAGCTGCTGATTGATTCCTTCATGTTTTTATGGGACAGGAAGACAATTAGAAACTACACTGACAGGACTAAGAGCACAATAATTATATGTTCTTTCAGTTTAATAGGATAAGCTAAGCCCATTTGATTTATCACTTCCCATCCATTCTTTAATATAATGTGTTATGCACTTTAATTGCAACTGTGCAATGCTAATTAAATATAACTTTACTGCATTCTAAATGCCCGATTGCAAGTTCATTATTTAACCAATGCTGTTTGAATAAAATAGATTAGTTGCAGATGATAAATGTTAATTCCTTTTTACCCATTACCAAACGAAATCATTTCTGGTGTAAATAATTATTATAAATTAGACAGATAGTGTACCTTTGAACTTGCTGCGCAGTACCATCTGAATGTGCAAGTTTAAAGTTTTTTGTGTTTTGTTTCCAATTTTCCTCAAACTAATAATATCCTGGAAACACTACTAGAATTAGAACACTACAGCGCAGTACAGGCCCTTCGGCCCTCGATGTTGCGCCGACCTGTGAAACCATCTGACCTACACTAGGGGCAGGATTTTGCCTTTTCGGTTGAGACCCCAACGTCGGGGTCAAATGGGGGGGGTCATGACCCCGCACTATTGGGCGAACAGTCACCTGGCAGCGATTTTCCCCAAATTGGCCAATTAGTGGCCAGAAGGTGAGCTTGTCATCCAATTAAGGATGGTGGGGGGGAGGTCTTGAAGCTGGAGGACCAATAGGAGGCCCTCCAGCATGAAAGGAGCTGCACTCTGCCATTGCAGGTAAGGGAGAGAGAGGGCTCTTCCGTATTGAGGTGCCCTCTCAGCAGCTTTAACATTCTTAACACTAAAAAATGGCCACAGCTGCTCAGCCACCATCATGGAGGGGAAACCCCTCCACAGGACGGTATGCAGCTACAGCTGTAGCCAGGCAGGCAAGGAGAGCCTCAAAGGCATCCTGGAGTTCTGCCCTGCACCCACCCACCCGAGTCTGCCCCTTGGAGGCCACCTCCAGGCAGCTGGCCTGTTTCCGATGCCATGGGAGGGCCCGTAGGCTGACTGGAAAATTCTTGTTGGCCTCTGATAATTGGCTTTAATTGGCCATAGACATACCTCAATTGGCTGCCCGCCATTTGTGGGTGGACAGCCCTTCCATCCCCGATCCCACCTTTGGGAAAATGGTTCGGGGGCAGGATAGTGTTGGCAAACCGGCACGCTTGCTGGCAGTGTGAATTTTTGCACTCGCCCACCTCCTTTCGCGCCTCCATATTGGGGCGAAAATTCTGCCCTAGGGGAGATTTTCCTAGCTCCAATAACTGGGAATACTGAAATATCCAAACGTATCAAATATTGGAAAATGTGGCTTGTCAGAACTTCCATTCCGAGAAGGATCCGGTAGTTTTTCCTTCCATTTAAATTAGTGGAGGAAAAGCAGTTGTCCACCCAAACCAATCCGTGTATCTGATATCCAGAACTGTCCTGTTCCTGTTCCTGAGAAGGGGACATGAGCTATTCAAATTCCCCACAGTGTGATTTTACTTCTGGAGCCTGCCACCCACTCCCCACCCCCCACCACCCCCCCCCACCCCCCACCCCCAACCTGTATCCAGTTAGTAACAAGAATAGAAAATGTCACCAAGTTGTCAATTTGCAAAGTACCCCTCGCTAAATATGCAATCCTTTCTTTCGAAAAGTAAATCTTTAATGTTCTGGAGGTAGCTATATGTCAATGCATAAATTGTTTCTATTAACTGACAAATTACCTCTGTGAGGAGCAGATACCTAGGGACAGGCTATTTACATTCTTAATGCTAAAACATGAAGTGTCTCGCAACTTTCATTGTCAGAACATAAATACAGTCATTGCCCATGCATGGTTAAATGGCAGACACAATGCTCAACTGAATGTTTGAACTGCAAAAGCATTTGTAAATTGATTGTTGGTGCTTCAACTAAAATTGATAGTGTTCAGCTAAGTGTGTCCTTATTGCAAAGTGTATTGTAAAGTCTCTATCCATTCTCGCTCATCCTTCCAATGCCATAGCGCCCAAGGCAGGAGGGCCATGAGTCATGGTCGGCCCCAACCCTGGCATTAAAGTCCCCCAGCAGCAACAGGTGTTCGGTATTGGGGATGCTACTAATGATATTATGGAGTTCCTCATAGAACTGGTCTTTAGCTTCAGGTGGGGAGCAGAGTGTTGGAGCATAGATGCTGAGTAGGTGTACTGGAACAGAGGTGGTGAACAGTCGGATGGACAGTATGCGTTCCGAGCCATTTGCAGGTGGCTCTATCATGCTGAGCAAAGAGTTTCTGATGGTGAAGTCCACTCCATGCTGTCTTGGTTCTTCAGGATCCCTACCCTGCCAGTAGAAGGTGTAGTCTTGCTCTCTTAGAGATCCGCTCGCAGGGAGGCGTGTCTCCTGAAGTGCTGCAATGTCCACATTGAGTCTACTGAGCTCGTTGTTAATGATGGCGGTCTTCCGAGAATCGTTGATTTGTGTAATGTCTTCCGACAGGCCAGGACACATAGTTCTGACGTTCCAGCTTGCAAAACAAAGGGCTGATACCTTCTTTCCTTTTTTTGTCATGCTGTTTGGTGCGGTGTTACAGTCCGCTTGTCGGGCAATGACCCTGAGCTCCAAGCACCCATTGAAGCAGGTAGACTGTGGCGGGACAGAACCTTACTGACTGGGGGCTGCCCGGTTTGAGGCAGGCGGTAGCTGTCCAGTGAGATGCGATGACCTCTCCCACCGACAAAGGCAACCCGTGGCGCCCAATCTCTATGCCAATTGAGCTGGACTTATAACCCGTAACTGCTGCCTTCCGGGTTGATTTGGTCGCTGTGAGGTGACTATGGAGTGACCTCTCCATGCCGCATGTCTGGGCGGATGTATGGAGGTTGTGAGTTGTCCCAAAGCGTCAAAATCTCCCTCTCGGCCTTCCTGGTGGGGTCCAAAGGAGTGCAGAGCATGATGTTTGGCACCGGTATGGCTGCAGGAACTGGCGGAAACATGCCAAAGGTGACATATGACAGCCTTCGGGGTTCCGCTCCGGATTTTCTGTTAGGGTTTACTTCTGTTCTTGCACCTGCACTGTTTGGGATCTTCTTCTCCCTGCTGCTCTCACATGCGTTCAAGTCTTCAGAAGAAGGAATTTTCCTCCACACAAGATCAGGGGGCAGGTTGTTCAACCTTGCCCATCTAAGAACGAAGACCAAAGTACGGAAAGTCCTCAGCAGGGAACTTCTCTTTGCTGACGATGCTGCTTTAACATCTCACACTGAAGAGTGTCTGCAGAGACTCATTGACAGGATCGCGGCTGCCTGCAACAAGTTTGGCCTAACATTCAGCCTCAAGAAAACGAACATCATGGGACAGGACGTCAGAAATGCTCCATCCATCAATATCGGCGACCACGCTCTGGAAGTGGTTCAAAAGTTCACCTACCTAGGCACAGATATCACCAGTAACCGGTCTCTCGATGCAGAAATCAACAAGCGCATGGGAAAGGCTTCCACTGCTATGTCCAGACTGGCCAAGAGAGTGTGGGAAAATGGCGCACTGACACAGAACACAAAAGTCAGAGTGTATCAAGCCTGTGTCCTCAGTACCTTGCTCTATCGCAGCGAGGCCTAGACCACGTATGTCAGCCAAGAGTGACGTCTCAATTCATTCCATCTTCGCTGCCTCTGGAGAATACTTGGCATCAGGTGGCAGGACTGTATCTCCAACACAGAAGTCCTCGAGGCGGCCAACATCCCCTGCTTATACACACTACTGAGCCAGCGGCGCTTGAGATGGCTTGGCCATGTGAGCCGCATGGAAGATGGCAGGATCCCCAAAGACACATTGTACAGCGAGCTCATCACTGGTATCAGACCCACCGGCCGTCCATGTCTCCGCTTTAAAGACGTCTGCAAACGTGACATGAAGTCCTGTGACATTGATCACAAGTCGTGGGAGTCAGTTGCCAGCGATCGCCAGAGCTGGCGGGCAGCCATAAAGGCAGGTCTAAAGTGTGGCGAGTCGAAGAGACTTAGCAGTTGGCAGGAAAAAAGACAGAAGCGCAAAGGGAGAGCCAACTGTGTAACAGCCCCGACAGCCAATTTTATCTGCAGCACCTGTGGAAGAGTCTGTCACTCTAGAATTGGCCTTTATAGCCACTCCAGGCACTGCTTCACAAACCACTGACCACCTCCAGGCGCTTACCCATTGTCTCTCGAGACAAGGAGGCCAAAAAGAGAAGAGAGAATTGTAAAGTTGTCATTTCTATTCAGATTTAACTAACTAAGCTCGAAAAGCACAAGTGTGTTGGGGCTAACTATACTCCTTATCATTTAAACTGAAATATATCCTGGCATGGAATCTGTCTTTTACTTCTGTAGCTTGACTAAAATGGGATACTAAAATGATTAGCAAACTCTTTAAAAAGTGTCCATCAATATGATCTCTCCCTCTTGGGTGGTGGTAATCCATTTTATATGATCCATCTTTTGTAATGAAAACCTTTCTCACAGTCGATATCTGGGTCAAACCTTTTTGTTATCACATCTTTTATTACTTTGTAGTAAAGCTTCATTTTTCTTGTCGCTATGTGCCCTCCTGAATGGACTTGTGCCCTCATTTTTCTTCTGTGTGAGTGGGAGGTAATCTAGATAGGCAGGGGTCATTGTGTGGGTGGATTATTAAGTGTGGTCTCCCATGAGACTGGGTGATTTACCTGGTGTTGTTCAGTATTTTATCACAAATTACCTGGAAGAGTGGTCTGGTAACTTCATTTCAAAGTTTGTAGATGACACCAAAATAGTAGAACTGGTTAATACAGTGGAGGATGCAGACAAGCTGTAGGAAGATTTTGAGTGTTCGAAAGGTGGGCAGTCAGTTGGCAAATGCAGTTTATTATAGATACATGTAATGTCATACATTTCGAATAAAGTAATAGGCAGAGGAATAACAGGATTAATGGAAAAATACTGATCGAGGTGAACCAGGAAAAAGATTGGGGCTTTTTTTTCACTCATTCACAGGATATGAGCATCGCTGGCCAGGCCAACATTTATTGCCCATCCCTAATTGCCCTTGAGAAGGTGGTGGTGAGCTGCCTTCTTTAACTGCTGCAATCAGTATAGTGATAGTAATAGCAGATAGATCACTCAAGACATCAAGCCAATGCCTGATTAAAATAATATATATTAGGTTGCATAAGAAGAGTGTACATCAATGGAAGTGATCTGACCATTGTGTACAGAATTGGTTTGGATCTGCCAAATACATTATATGCACTTCTGGAACCTGCAATAGGAAGAGGAGGAGACCACTCAGCCCATTAAACCTGTACTGCCATTCAGTGAGATTATGGCTGGTCTGTATCTTAACTCCATCCACCTGCCTTGCCTCCATATACTTTTACAGCGCAGTCTCGCAAAAATCCATCAATCTCAGATTTAATATTATTAATTGAGCGAGCATTTACTGTTTCTTGTGGGTGAGTTCCACACTTTTACCGCCCTTTGTGTGAAGAAATGTTTCTTAACTTGTCTCCTGAATGGCCTGGCTCTGAGTTTAAGGTAATATCCCCTTGTCCTAGACTCCCCCTCACCAACCCCACCCCCCACCCCCCACTACCACTCACCCCCACCTCATACCAGCAGAAACAGTCTTTCAATTCCTTTTAAAACCCTAAAAACCTCAATCAGATCACCCCGTAACCATAGAAACGATGCCACTCATCTAAAAAGAAACCTTGCATTTTATATCGCGCCTTTCACAACCACCAGACAGCTCAAAGCACTTTACAGCCATTGTACTTTTTGAAGTGTAGCCACTGTCGTAAAGCAGAAAAATCTGGAAATCTAGAAACAGAGAAAAGCTAATAAGGTGTTGATTGGGTCTGGGCTGCAAAACATAGGATTGGTTTCAGAACAAGAGGCTCATCTAATTGGAGGGAAGGCTGGTGGGGAAGTACCTGACTGAGGCGTTCAAATTAATAAAGCTCAAGAATGTAGCAGGAAGGCACATGAATTGAAATATATTGAAAAGGAGGGTAGCCTTCTCCCTTGCCTGCTCCCTCTGCCAGCGTACACTGAGCATCATCTGGTATGTAACAACATGCAGTAAAGTGATGTCAGGCTTTTCCTTGTCCTTGTTGGAATATGACCATCCTCGACCTGACAGAGTCTGAGGTTGAATCAAGGTGCTCTAAAGCTCCATTGGGGGCCTGATTTTAACCCTGTCTAAGTGAATGGGTTTTGGGTGAGTTAAAATCAGGCACTTGCAAGTGTAGCACCATTGTGCTGCTTCCTACTTTAGAATCCCTTTGTAAAATTGGGAAGACTAAAGAGGCTGGATGGGAAAATGCAAAAATACATATCATTATAATTTCCATTGAGAAATGCCAGTTAAAATGAAAATCAAATAGGTCATGACGTCTTAATGACAAAGTGAGTGCACCAGGCAATTTCCTCTGATTGTTTTGTGTGCATTTTGGACTATTAGGCACATTAAATTGAATCTATTTTGGTTGAAAGCTGCTGCGCATCTTATAAATAGGCTGTATCTTGATAAGTAATGGCATATAAATGAAGGCTCATACATTAGTTAGTTTAATTGTTTAATATTCATAGTTAAGGCACAGAGATTTTCTACATCTGCTTGGTAAGGATGGTTATATAATACTGTGGATGAACTGACAGGTGATCCAATCTTGTAATTGGAATCCCAGTTCCTACAGGAACTGCAGGAATAATAATAATATGGGAAGCATTTCTTACAACAGTTTTTCAGTTGTGATGAAAGATCATTGACCTATAATGTTAGCTTTGTTTCCCTCTCCACAAATGCTGCCAGACCTGCTGGGTATTTCCAGCAGCCTCCTCCCGAAGTCCCCAGCATCACAGATGCCAAACTTCAGTCAATTCGATTCACTCCGCATGTTATCAAGAAACGACAGAAGGCACTGGATACTGCAAAGGCCATGGACCCTGACAATATTCCAGCAATAGTACTGAAGACCTGTGCTCCAGAACTTGCCGAGCCCCTAGCCAAGCTGTTCCAGTATAGCTACAAACTGGCATCTACCCGGCAAAGTGGAAAATTGCCCAGGTATGTCCTGTACATAAAAAACAGGACAAGTCCAACCCGGCCAATTACCGCCCCATCAGCCTACTCTCAATCATCAGTAAAGTGATGGAAGGTGTCATCGACAGTGCTATCAAGCGGCACTTGCTCAGCAATAACTGCTCAGTGACGCTAGATTTGGGTTCTGCCAGGGCCACTCAGCTCCTGACCTCATTACAGCCCTGGTTCAAACATGGACAAACATGGAACTCAAGAGGTGAGGTGAGAGTTACTGCCCTTGACATCAAGGCAGCATTTGACCGAGTATGGCATCAAGGAGCCCTAGCAAAACTGAGGTCAATGGGAATCAGGGGGAAAACTCTCTGCTGGTTGGATTCACACCTAGCGCAAAGGAAGATGGTTGTGGTTGTTGGAGGTCAATCATCTCAGCTCCAGGACATCACTGCAAGAGTTCCTCAGGGCAGTGTCCTAGGCCCAACCATCTTCAGCTGCTTCATCAATGACCTTCCTTCAATCATAAAGTCAGAAGTGCCTGGAAGTGGGGATGCTCGCTGATGACTGCACAATGTTCAGCACCATTCATGACTCCTCAGATACTGAAGCAGTCTATGTAGAAATGCAGCAAGACCTGGACAATATCCAGGCTTGGGCTGACAAGTGGCAAGTAACATTCATGCCACACAAGTGCCAGGCAATGACCATCTCCAAGAAGAGAGAATCTAACCATCTCCCCTTGACATTCAATGGCATTACGATTGCTGAATCCCCCACTATCAACATCCTAGGGGATATCATTGACCAGAAACTGAACTGGAGCAGCCATATAAATACTGTGGCTACAAGAGCAGGTCAGAGGCTGGGAATCTGCAGCGAGTAACTCACTTCCTGACTCCCCAAAGCCTGTCCACCAACTACAAGGCACAAGTCAGGAGTGTGATGGAATACTCTCCACTTGCCTGGATGGGTGCAGCTCCAACAACACTCAAGAAGCTCGACACCATCCAGGACAAAGCAGCCCGCTTGACTGGCACCCCATCCATCACCTTCAACATTCACTCCCTCCACCACCGATGCACAGTGGCAGCAGTGTGTACCATCAGCAAGATGCACTGCAGCAACGCACCAAGGCTCCTTTGACAGCACCTTCCAAACCCGCGACCTCTACCAACTAGAAGGACAACAGCAGCAGGCGCATGGGAACACCATGACCTGCAAGTTCCCCTCCAAGTCACACACCATCCTGACTTTGAACTAAATTGCCATTCTTTCACTGTCATTGGGTCAAAATCCTGAAACTCTATTCCGAACAGCACTGTGGGTGTCCCTACCTCACATGGACTGCAGCGGTTCAAGAAGGCAGCTCACCACCACCTTCTCAAGGGCAATTAGGGATGGGCAATAAATGCTGGCCTGGCCAGTGATGCCCACATCCCATGAATGAATTTTTTAAAAATCTGCTTTTATTTCAGGTTTCCAGCATCTGCAGTATTTTGCTTTTCTTTCATTGAGTTAAACTTTAGCTTGAGGTGAAAAGAAAGAGTTTGCATTTCAATAGCACCTTCCAAATCCTCCCAAAGTCTTGTAAAGCCAATTAAGTACTTTTAAAGCGTAATCACTGGTGTGATGGAGGGAAGCATGTCAATTTTCAAACAGCAAGATCCCACAATGACCAGATAATCGTTTTTTTTGTCGTGGTGTTTGAGAGACAAATTATGACAATTACATGAAGAGAACTCACCTGAGAGGGCAGACAGACCTTTAGTTTAATGTCTCATCCGAAAGTCGGCACCTCCAACAGTGCAGCACTCCCTCAGAACTACACTGGAGTGTCAGCCTCGATTTTTCCTCACATCTCTGGAGTGGGCCTTGAACCCACAACTTCTAATTCAAAGGCAAGAGTGCTATCACTGCCCAAAGGCTGACATACTTATAAGGTTCAAGGGCCTTCCCAAGTGACATGATTCATGAGCAAGTTCAAAGAAGCATATCTAGGTTAATGCAAGGACTCAGGACTACAACTTAAGAAGACAGAGGCCTCGATTTGAAAAGGGGTAGGGTGCATGGGAGCCCCAAAGCAGGCTACAAGCCCGGGAATCTGGGGAAGTGGAGGCCCAGTCGACCTTAATGACTGGGCCTCAGTACCATAAATTTGTTGGCTGACTTTCCTGAACATAGCTACATCACTAGCTGGCTGGCAGTGTAAGAATGGGACTGACTATATTACTTTGCAGAAAGCCAGTATGCACCCGATGAGCTGAATGGTCTCCTTCTGTTCCCTTATCTAATGTCTCTAGGAGGCTGCAGCCAGGACCAAGGTCATTGGTGAGGGGGCTCTGGATGTAATCATATGGGGGGTCAAGGGGCGGGCATTAGATGGGGTGAGCACAGCAATAGAGGCCCAAGTCTTCCTTGCAAGGCCAGGAGGAGAAGGGGGAAACCTAAAATCTTATTTAATCACTTACCTGCCTGGGCCTCTTCCAGCCCAGGATCCACCTCCCAGCAGGTCTGGCCTGTTGAGGAAGCCAACACTGCTCCCTCCTTCAGGCCTCTAACAAGGCAGATTGGGTTCCGATGATACCATGGACTCCTGATCTGCATATTTAAAGAGGGCCTTGCTGCCTTCTGATGGCTGCACCTGGTCCTGACCTTATTTGGGAAATCCTGGTTGGCCCTGTAAGGAGCAGAGCCTCTGCCAAGCCTCTCACAAGGCCGATTATGTCAGAGGGATGTCAAGAACTCCCTATAACCAGGACTTCCCATGTCCCTCTGCCCATAAAGGACCTGGTGAAAAATTGAGTGGTGGCATGCTAGGTGTGATGAAGTATACTGGCCTCCAGGAGGCTGCACATGGACCCCACTGGGGTGAGGGGGTGGGTTGGGAGGGTCCAGGTTTGTGAAGCACCTTGGATCCCTTAGATGTGCAAGGAAAAAATAGGTATAGGATTGCCCCCACACAGAGCGGGGGGTGGGGGGACGACATAGGAACTCAGAGTACATCCTGTCCAAGGCCTGCCCACTACCCACCCCCTTCCCCCCACCCCCCCCCCCCCCCCCCCCGATAGCAAATCTAGAAACAGGGAAGACAGGTTGTTTAGCTTTGTCTGCAATTATATATACAAATAACCTCAATCACAGCAACAGAGAAATGAAAACAAGTCTACGACTGATGAGCTTGCGTCATCTCTATTACATTATTATTCCCTATTAATAGTTGCTGTATTAATCAAAGTACATTCTCAAAACAGGTTGGAGATGTACCAGACAAACAAAATAGTCAACTGATTGACACTAAGTGATGAATAGCAGTGCCTAAACTTCTGTTTTTAAGATTTGCAATCTTTGCTACAGTAATTGCTTGCATCAATATAACAGGAGTATCTTTGGGTGTGAAGACATATAGCAGAGTTTATAACTTCTGCAGCAGCAAGCTAATAAAAAAAGGTGCAAGGTTCAGCCTTTCATAGCATATATATAATATCCATTGGGAAATCTGTGCAATCTCAGAATGTCTCATTAAAAATATTGCAGTTGGCTAATACATAACTCAAAACAACTCTATCCACAGAGCTATTACAACACGTATATAGGCTTCATAAACTACTGTGCCGTTTACCACTTTTCAATTATTCATTGCAGCTACTCTTGTTAACGATGCTCGTAGAATGACTAACTATTGGTTTTGTTATTTCCTAGATTCCAGAATGTCCCTTGCTATTTAAGAAAGGAGAGAGAGAGAAAACAGGAAACTATAGGCCAGTTAGCTTGACATCAGTTTTTTTTATCCATTCATGGGATGTGTGCGTCGCTAGCAAGCATTTATTGCCCGTCCCTAATTACCCTTGAGAAGGTGGTGGTGAGCTGCCTTCTTGAACCACTGCAGTCCTTGGGGTGTAGGTGCACCCACAGTGCTGTTAGGGAAGGAGTTCCAGGATTTTGACCCAGCAACAGTGAAGGAATGGTGAAATAGTGCCAAGTCAGGATGGTGTGTGCCTTGATGGGGAACCTGCAGGTCGTAGTGTTCCCATGCATCTGCTGCTCTTGTCATTCTAGGTGGTCGACGTCACAGGTTTGGAAGGTGCTGCTGAGGGAGCCTTGGTGCATTGCTGGAGGGAATCTTGTAGATGGTACACACTACTGCCACTGTGCGTCAGTGGTGGATGGAGTGAATGTTGAAGGTGGTGGATGGGGTGCCAATCAAGTGGGCTGCTTTGTTCTAAATGGTGTCAAGCTTCTTGGAACTGCACCCATCCAGGTAAGTGGAGAGTATTCCATTACACTCCTGACTTGTGCCTTGTAGATGGTGGACAGGCACTGGGGAGACAGGAGGTGAGTTACTCGCCACAGAATTCCCAGCCTCTGACCTGCTGTTGTAGCCACAGCGTTTATGTGGCTGGTCCAGTTCAGTTTCTGGTCAATGGTAACCCCCGGGATGTTGATAGTGGGCGATTCACCAATGGTAATGGCATTGAACATCAAGGGGAGATGGTTAGATTCTCTCTTGTTTGAGGTGGTCATTGCCTGGCACTTGTGTGGCGTGAATGTTACTTGCCACTTGTCAGCCCAAGCCTGAATGTTGTCCAGGTCTTGCTGCATATGGACATGGGCTGCTTCAGTACCTGAGGAGTCGCGAATGGTGCTGAACATTGTGCAATCTTCAGCGAGCTACCCCACTTCTGACCTTATGATGGAGGAAGGTCATTTATGAAGCAGCTGAAGATGGTTGGGCCTAGGACACTACCCTGAGGAACTCCTGCAGTGATGGCCTGGGATAAGTTGATTGACCTCCAACAATCACAACCATCTTCCTTTGTCGTAGGTATGAATCCAACCAGTGGAGAGGTTTCCCCCTGATTCCCATTGACTCCAGTTTTGCTAGGGCTCCTTGATGCCATACTTGGTCAAATGCTGCCTTGATGTCAAGGGCAGTGACTCTCACCTCACCTCTGGAGTTTAGCTTATTTGTCCATGTTTGGACCAAGGCTGTAATGAAGTCAGGAGCTGAGTGGCCCTGGCAGAACCCACACTGAAAGTCAGTGAGAAAATGCTGCTTGATAGCACTGTCAATGACACCTTCCATCACTTTGCTGATGATCGACAATAGACTGAAGGGACGGTAATTGGCCAGGTTGGGTTTGTCCTGCTTTTTGTGGACAGGACATACCTGGACAATTTTTTACATTGCCGGGTAGATGCCAGTACGAGGGAAAATGCTAGAATCTATTATTAGGGACATGGTAACAGGGTGCTTAGAAAATCATCATACCATTGGGCAAAGTCAACATGGATTTATTAAAGGGAATTTTGTCTGACAAATCTATTAGCGTTTTTTGAGGTAGATATGGGAGAGCCTGAGAATAAGTGTATTTGGATTTGCAAAAGGCATTTGATAAGGTGCCACACAAGAGGTTATTACACAAAATTAGGGCTCGTGCAGGTTATATATCAGCATGGATTGAACAGAAGAACCCAAGAAATAGGAGCAGATGTAGACCATATGGCCCATCGAGCCTGCTCTGTCATTCAATATGATCATGGCTGATCTTGGGCTTCAATTCCACTTTCCTGCCTGCTCCCCATATCTCTTAATTCCCTGCGAGACCAAAAATCCCAGCCTTAAATATATTCAATGATGGAGAATCCACAGCCCTCTGGGGTAGAGAATTCCAAAGATTCACAACCCTTTGAGTGAAGTAATTTCTCCTCATCTCAGTCCTGAATGCTTGACCCTTTATCCTGAGACTGTGTCCCCGTGTTCTAGATTCCCCGACCAGTGGAAACAATCTCTCAGCTTCTACCCTATCAAGCCCTTTCAGAATCTTGTATGTCTCAATTAGATCGCCTCTCTTTCTTGTAAACTCCAGAGAATATCGGCCCAATTTACTCAGCTTCTCATCATCGGACAACCCCCCCTCATCCCAGGGACCAATTTAGTAAATCTTTGCTGCACTGCCTCCAGTGCAAGTATATCCTTTCTTAAATGTGGAGACCAAAACTGCACACAGTATTCCAGGTGTGGTCTCACCAAAGCCCTGTACAATTTTAGTCAGACTTCTTTATTCCTGTACTCCAATCCCCTTGCAATAAAGGCCAACATGCCATTTGCCTTCCTAATAGCCTGCTGCACCTGCATGTTAACTTTGTGTAATAAAAGCAAAATACTGCAGATGCTGGAAATCTGAAATAAAAACAAGAAATGCTGGAACCACTCAGCAGGTCTGGCAGCATCTTTGTGCTAACTTTGTGTGTTCCTTGTACGAGTACCCCCAAGTCTCTCTGAACAACAACACTTACCAGTTTCACACCTTTTAAAATAAGTTCTGCTTTTCTATTTTTACGGCCAAAGTGAACAACTTCACACTTCCCTGCATTATACTCCATTTGCTATCTTGTTGCCCACTCACTTAACCTGTCTATATCTCTTTGCAGCCTCTCTACATCCTCCCTGCAGCTTACCTTTCCACTGAGCTTTGTATCATCAGCAAATTTAGATACATTACTCTCTGTCTCTTCATCCAAGTCATTAATATAGAGTGTAAATAGCTGAGGCCCCAGCACTGATCCTTGCGGCACTCCACTATTTACTGCCTGCCAACTTGAAAATACCCCATTTATGCCCACATTGGTTAATGGACAGAAAACAGTGTAGGAATAAATGGGACATTTTCGTTTTGTAGGCTGTACCTAGTGGGGAACCGCAAAGATCAGTGCTTGGGCCTCAGCTATTTACAATCAATATCAATGACTTAGATGAGCAAGCTGAGTGTATTGTATCCAAGTTTGCTGACGATACAAAGCTAGGTGGGAAAGTAAGCTGTGAGTTGGATGCAAAGAGGCTGCAAAGGGATAGAGACAGGTTAAGTGGGTGGGCAAGAATGTGGCAGATGTAATATAACATGGAGAATCGTGAAGTTATACACTTTGGTAGGAAAAATAGAAAAGCAGAATATTTTTTAAAAGATGAGAGACTGGGACATGTTGGTATATAGATGGACCTGAATGTACTGTGGCACAATGACGCAGTGGTTAACATCGCAGCTCCAGTGACCCGGGTTCAGTTCTGGGTACTGCCTGTGTAGAGTTTGCAAGTTCTCCCTGTGATCGCGTGGGTTTCCGCTGGGTGCTCCAGTTTCCTCCCACAGCCAAAGACTTGCAGGTTGATAGGTAAATTGGCCATTGTAAATTGCCCCTAGTATAGGTAGGTGGTAGGAGAATTGAGGGAAGGTAGGGGATGTGGTAGGAATATGGGATTAATGTAGGATTAGTATAAATGGGTGGTTGATGGTTGGCACAGACTCGGTGGGCCGAAGGGCCTGTTTCAGTGCTGTATGACTCTGTGAATGTACTTGTACACAAATCATAGAAGGTTTACATGCAAGTACAGCAAGCAATTAGGAAAGCAAATGGTATGTTAGCCTTTAATACAATGGGATTAGCGTATAAGAGTAAAGACATCTTGGGCCTTAGTGAGGCCACACCTGGAGTACTTTGTACAGTTTTGGTCTTACATGTAAGGAATGATATAGTAGAGTTAGAGGGACTACAACAGAGATTTTGTATACTGGTTCCTGGGATGAGGAGATTGTCCTATGAGGAGAGATGGAGTAGACTATGTCTATTATTCCCTAGAGTTTAGAAGAATCAGAGAGGATCTCATTGAGACATATGTGGAGGTGGGGGGAAATTTATTTGCATAGAGCCACTTCTAGCAGCACAATGCAGACTTAGGTCAATTTACTGGGGACAGGCTGTGCCACAGATTATTATCTGTGCAGCCCGTGCGGTGTTCTTCATTGATGCCAATGAAGTGGCAGTACGCAAACGAATTTCACCTTCCATAACATTCTTAAAGGTCTTGGCAGGGGTCACATTCCCAGAGTGTGGGGTCAACCATTTCGGACAGAGATGAGGAGAGATTTCTTCAGTCAGAGGGTTGTGAATCTTTGGAATCTCCGGAGAGCTGTGGTGCACAGTTGTTAAGATATTCAAGACAGAGGTCGGTAGATTTTTGGACACTAAGGGAATCGAGGGACATGGAGATCGGGTCAGTGGAGTTGAGGGAGCAGATCAGCCGTGATCATATTGAATGACAGAGCAGGCTTGGTAGACCAAATGGTCAATTCTTGCTCCTATTTCTTTTGTTCTTATAATGACTGAGCAAACAAATCATTTACTAAAATGGTGAGTTATTATTACCCAAAGCAGACAGCATCAATGAAGTTATTTAAAATGCAAGATTATCTATCACAGCTGTGGTCTTTTTCATTCATAGAATCATTGAATAGTTACAGCACAGAAGGAGGTCATTTGGCCTGTCTTGTCTGTCCTGTCTTGTTTGAGAAAATGTTCAGCACCTACATACAATTAGGGCAAATCTTAGGAATTTATGTTTCCGGCATGCAGCTTCCTTCATCAGGAGTATATATGAGTAATTCAGGTGCAGAGGTCCTGCTAACTAACATATAGAATCTTTGAAATCTACCCAGAAAAAAATGGTGTGTTCTGAAAAAATTTCCGAGTACCTGATGCAGTGGCGTAAGTGTGGCAGAGTGGGACATGTGTTGGCTGAAATCGGAGGGAACTGATTCGGAAATTCTGCGGTCACCAAGTTAAGTAATCCTGGCGAAACAAGGGCCCGCGAGCAAAAAGGCCTCTGATATGCTAATGGGAGCCTCTAAGATTTGACAAGGCAAGGAGAGATTTAAAGGAACTGAGATGTGCCAGTTGAATCATGAAGACTTGCTGGGACAGTCAAGCATTTGCATTGAGTTACCAATAGCAGGATTGTTCCCACTGCTCTCAGTGCTGCAGTGATCTGCCACTTGTCTAATTTCCCTTTGAACATTTCCATAAGGAAAGAATGATAGAGGCAGGATTATGATTTTTAAAAAATTCAAATAGTTAAGCTTGCAGTATACAGTTCCTAAAAATAAAGACTTGTGTTTATACAATACATTTCAAGAACTCATTACAGACAATGACGTACTTTTGAAGTGTAGTCACCGTTGTAATGAGGGATACATGACAGCTGATTTGTGCAAACTCCCACAAACAGTAATGTGATAATGACCAGATATCCTGTTCTTTACTGATGTTGATTGAGAGATAAATATTGGCCCTAAGAACGTAAGAAATAAAAGCAGGAGTAGACCACATGACCCTCGAGCCTGATCCGCCATTCAATACAATCTTGGCTGATCTTCTACCTCAATTCCACTTTCCTGCCCACTCCCCATATCCCTTGATTCCTTGAGAGACAAAACATTATCTAGCTCAGCCTTAACTATACTCAATGATGGAGCATCCACAATCCTCAGCAGTAGACAATTCCAAACATTCACAACCCTTTGAGTGCAGAGATTTTTCGTAATCTCAGTCCTGAATGATTGGCCCCCTCATCCTGAGACTGTACCCCTGTGTTCTAGATTCCCCAGCCAGGGGAAACAACCTCACAGTCTCTACCCTGTCAAGCTCCTTCAGCATCCTGTATGTTTCAATGAGACCACCTCTCATTCTTATAAACACAAGAGAGTATAGGCCCAATTGACTCAGCCTCTCATAGGCCAGGATGCATAATAAAACATTCCAAACTACTTCACAGAGAGAAAAACAGAATTGATGGTAGACAGAGTTGTACAAGGGGACTAAAGCCATGGTTCAAGAGATATCATTTCAAAAGGCCTTTGGAGGAAGAAGAAGAGGTGGCTTAGGTAAGCTATGGGGCTGAGATGCTTGGCTCAGGGCCCGAACAGGGACACCCTTTTGTGCACTGCTGGATTCAGACTGTCCGAGCAGTCCTGGCGGGGACAAAATCCAAGGTGTGGGTGCAGAGGTTTTGGTGAGAGCGGACGAGGTGAGGAGTAGCTTGGGGAGAAGTTCGAGGGTGCTGCTGGGAAACCGATGCTACCATCTCCCATACGGATAATGTCACAAAGCAACAAGTATCTCTTCTGCAGTCTTCCATTGAAGCATATGACAACTGATGCCAAACTTGACAATTCAGTAATGCAGGCCATAAGCACAGTAGGATAAGTAGCACATCAGGCAAGAATCACAGAATTGTGACAAAAATGTAACAACAGGAAGTACCTGCATATAAAAGGATTTTCAACATATTGTGGGGGGGGGGGCGGGTTGTGGATTTTAACTTACCTGACCCATTGGGAACAGGAGGGGTTTGCCAGTAGAGCATGGGGAACCCGGAATTTGCCTGCCCACCTCCTGTCTTGGAGGCAGCTTGGGATCGGGTTCAGTCTTACAACACAGTACCCCCTCCACCCGCCTGCTTTTGGGGTTAGAATTCGTCCCATTTTATATATAGAGGATCTGAAAAATACACATTTGAAAAATCCATTCGGTCAGCAAGGCATTTACACGTTTCTTACAAGACTCCAGCTTCCTAAGCAAAATTAATTTTGAAGCATTTTCCCAAAGACTCTGTTTAATAACGACTCCTGAATCCAACGTCTTAGTTGTTCTCTGAGTGTGACATTCAAAGAAGCCGATTCTGTCTGTTAGCCCAGAAAAAGGTTAAAAATGTAGAACTGAAATTAACCTTTCAGCATTTGACAATTAATTATAATGGTTATGATAATGCAGTGGTTACATGATTTGATTAGTAAGCCAGAGGCTCAACTATTAATTCCGAGAAAGTGACTTCCAATCCCTTTGTAGCAGTTCAAGAGTTTCAATTCAGTTTTTTATAAAATCTGGATATAAAGAGTTGGTATCAGTATAAGTGGTAATGACGGACAAAACAAAAAAATTTTGCTTCCCCAACGTCCTTTAGAGAAGGAAACCTGCTGTCCTTACACAGTCCGGTCTATATAGGAACAGGAGAAGGCCATTCAGCCCCTTGAGCCTGTTCAATCATTCAATGAGATCATGGCTGATCTGTGATCTAATTCCATATCCCCCTTTGCCCCATATCCTTTAATATCTTTGGTGAACAAAAATCTATCAATCTCAGATTCGAAGTTACAATTGTTTGCGGAAGAGCGTTCCAAATTTCTACCACCCTTTGGGCTGAATCTTGTGGTCGGCGGCGGGTGTAAGAAATGTTGGCTAGCATGCACTGGCTGAGCGCCGAAACGCCACCGTGATCTTGAGCCCGGTGGCTCATTATTATATCATTATTATATGCAGGGCTGGCCGCACGCCCCGCCACCCCCCCCCCCCCCCACCCCCACAAGCACATGGCGGGGGCGGCCTTTCCGATGCCGTGAACAGCGGCAACTGTTTCTGCGCAGGTGCTGCCGCTATTTTTGAAGGGCTTCCAGCCCTGCGAAGAAACTGCAGAGTTGCCCCACCCCCAACAACTGCACACCAAATGTACAGTTCACCCCTCCACCCCCCCCCCCCCCACTACACTACCAATGCAAAGTTGACCCCTTCCCCCTCCATTATTACACAACAATTGCAGAGTTCACCCCTTCCCCACCTCAGCGGCAACAGCTTTCCCTGGACGGGAACGTGAAGGGGTGTGTGTGCCACACGTCGCGCTGAGGATCCGCAACTACAGGTAAGATTGCTTTGGTTTTCGTTTTAATTCATGTAAACAGGTAATTTAAATATGTAAAGTCAGGTCCCGTTACAGAGCGGTGGAGGTGGGGGGAGGGGAGGTGGTGCCGCTACGGAGCTTCCCCACCACCAGGAAGATCGGGCCCAGCAATCCTGGCGTCAGATTCCATGGCGGGCCACTGCCGCTCCGATCTTCCACCCGCTCCCATCACTGAGCCTGGGACAAGATTCCGGCCTTTGTGTGTAGAATTTCATTCCTGTAGGGTTCGGCTCCAATTTTTATACTATGCCCCCTCGTACTAGACTCCCCAACTAAAACTCCTTATCTACCCTATCTGTTCCCCTTAATATCTCGAAAACTTAGATCAAATCATCCCTGAACCTTCTAAATTCCAGGGAATACCACCCTAGTTTGTGTAATTGCTCCTCGTAATTTAACTCCAATAGTCCAGATATCATCCTGGTAAATATACATCGCACTCTCTCCAAGGCCAATATATCCTTCCTAGGGTGTGATGCTCAGAACTACTCACAGTAACTCCAGGTGTGGTCTAACCAGGGCCTGAATAGCTGAAGCATAACTTTCAACTCCTTGTAGGCTAGTCCTGTAAATATAAAACCCAGCTATATGTGATTTCAATTCCACACCAACATGGTTGATTCTTAACAACTCTCTGAAGTAGACTAACAAACTACTCTATTGCATTAAACTGCTAGACGGGATGAATTGCCCACTCCTTTTGCATTCTTTTGTGTGTTTTCTCTTCTGCTTAACTTAGTTAACTTTATGCTAGTGCACACATGCCCTGTGGGAAACTGGCTCAGTGTGAATACAACTGCATGCCTGTGCGATACAGTCAGAATAGCTTTTGTATAAATATTCATTCTGAAAGGACATTTTAATTAAAGTTGATGATTACAATACATGACTACAATACCATCAGTCATGCAGCTTACAGTCTTGAGAGACCATGGAGGGCAGAGTGACAGCAGAGTACCAGAAACACCAATGATTAAAAATACATTAAAATGCACTATCTGAAGCGAAGTACATGAAAGGCTAAAAAATATAATGGAATTGCACAGCACTGGGTTTTTTTTTGATCAGAGAATGTCATCTCCTTGGTGTTACATTGAAAATGATAGGGACCTGTTCTGTGGGGGAAAAAAAGCTAACTTTGAAAGTGTATCGACCATTTTTGACTGTTCTTAGCTAAGAAGTCTATAATTACTGGCGATGCAAAAACTGTGCACAATGCAAGGGATTTTGGAATATTTAACAAGAATCAAGATAATGGGGTAGAAATTGCAAATGACCCATTTTCTACACAACCACAACAAGTGCCCTAACCAGCAGGCTCAAAGCTTGCCCAAAATTGATCCTTGGGCCTCATTGTCATTAGTTGGCTGAGCTGCTGGTACCTGATGTGCCTCCACAGGCAGCTCGCCCCTTTTCTAAATATCACTTGCCTCATCGACAGCAGCCCAGACTCATGCGAACATTGGATGCAGGCTGTCCCGCTGCTAAATCAGACATCATGCATAGGGATATGGGCAAAGGAGCAGGCCATTTAGCCCTTTGACTCTGTTCCGTCATTCAATGAGATCATGGCTGCGAGGAATGCAATTTTTTACGGTAAGACTAGTGCTGGAAGTCTCAAACCTGCTGCATCATTACCAATTTCATGCCAAGGAGGTTGGGTTAGTGGCTGAATTGATCTGACTCTCTGGAAGTCATCACTATGTGGAGCTGGTGTGCTGGTCGCACAAGAGCATTCTGCTTTGACAATGAGAGGAATGAGCAGCGGCTGCAGGAAGTGGTTCTCAGTAGGGATGCACTGTTTCCCTATCATGTAAGCAAGACACAAGACTCATGAGGGCTCTGGACAGAATAGATAGTGTTGAGAACCAGAGGACACCGATTTAAGGTGAATGGCAAAAGAGCCAAAGGCATCATGAGGAAAAGATTTTTTCCACAATGAGTGGTTAGGATCTGGAATGCACTGTCTGAGCGTGCGGTGGAGGCAGGTTCAGTGAGTGTTTAGGATCTGGAATGCACTGCCTGAGAGTGTGGTGGAGGCAGGTTCAGTGAGTGTTTAGGATCTGGAATGCACTGCCTGAGAGTGTGGTGGAGTCAGATAGGGATTAATTACCAATAAAATTGAGTGAATATCCATTGAATTTTAGATGGAAGAAAGTTCTGTTTCTGTCTGAGGAGGAGATCATCTCATACGAGGGGTAGTTACTCTGTAATATAAGTGAGGGTCAGTGTGGACTCCTGCACAGCTTGATGGCTGGCACAGACACAATGGGCCGAAGGGCCTGTTTCTGTGCCATACAACTCTATAACTGGCTGTGGTTACTTTTGAGGACGAGTTTCCTCAGTATCATTTAACTCTGCTAAAACATCCCTGGAGGGTTGTTGTGAAAGTGGAACTTTGTATATATACTGGCACAGTTTGTGGTATTTTAATGTCTTTCTCTTCAGGATCATTCAGGCAGCAGATGCGTGGGATGTGTGCAAAGCAAGCTGATTATGTTGGCAGCAGATGGCATTTTCCGATAGGTGAAAGCATCCATGTACATCTGCTGTTGATGAAGTGACTATTGCATGCAAAACGAATGTGAGAAAGGCTGGTGGATTTCTAATCAAATGCTATCAATCAGTTTCATCCCTGTTGGTTTACTGGATCAAAGGAATACCCCAGCATTTGTCTGTAAAGACATGTTGCCCTATATTGTAACGTGCAAGGAACAAGCTGGAAAGGGTTTGCTAGTCAACGTCTTGTATTGCTTACCGATCTGGGGAATCCTGCCCTCCCCCAGAAAGAGTTGTTTTTGGACACTTTATTTGGTGCAATTTCCAACATTTTTAGAAAGTATATTAAATGTACAAACATACAAAATTGTTGGACAGGGAAAGAATAAAAAAACTCAGATTAAAACCCACACCAGATTGAGGGAAAGAATTCCTGTCTGCTCCTTTTTCGCAAAAAGAAAGGCTTGCATTTATAAAGCGCCTCAGGATGTCCGAACGCACGTCACAGCCAATGAAGTACTTCTAAAGTGTACTCACTGTTGCAATGTTAGAAACACTGCAGTCAATTTACACACAGCAAGCTCCCACAAACAGCAATGTGATAATGAGCAGATAATCTGTTTTTTTTTGTCAAGTTGATTGAGGGATAATATTGGCCGGGACAGTGGTGATAATTCCCCTGTTCTTCCAAATTGTAACAGAATCACAGAATTGTTACAACACAGAATGAGGCCATTCGGCCCATCGTGTCTGCACCAGCTCTCCGAATGAGCAATTCACCTAGTGCCATTCCTCCGCCTTCTCCCCCTAACCCTGCACATTCTTCCTTTTCAGATAACGGTCTAATTCCCTTTTGATTGCCTTGATTGAACCTGCCTCCAGCACACGCTCGGGCAGTGCATTCCAGATCCTAAACACCAGCTACATGAAGAGGTTTATCCTCATGTCGCTTTTAACAGAGAAGGTTGATGAAGGGAATGCAATAGATTTTGTCTGTATGAATTTGAAGAAAGTGCCTGACAAAGTACCATATAAAAGGCTGGTTAACAAAATTGAGGCTGATGGAATAGGAGGGTCAGTGTCAGCTTGGATAACAGCGTGTCATGGTAAATGGTTGTTTTACAGACTGGAAGATGGGAGACAGCGGTGCTCCCCAAGGGTCAGTGCTAGGACCACTGTTCTTTATGATATACGTAAATAACTTGGACGTTGGGATTTGGAGTTGAATCCCAAAATTTGATGATGATACCAAACTTGGAGATGTGGCAAATAGTGAGGATGATACTAATCGACTGCAACAAGACATAGATAGGCTAACTAAATGGGCAGACAAGAGGCAGATGGAACTGAATACAGATTAATGAGGTGATGCACTTTGTCAGAAGGGATAGGGAGAGGCAAGTTCTAAAGGGATGGAATTTTTTCTCTTGTCGTCGGGAGCGGAGGTGGACAAGAAAATGATGGCCCACATGCCGCTATGCCACCACAATCTTCCTGGTGGGGGCCCAAGATAATGAATCAGTTGGGTCAGTGCCATGGGGCCTTTTACATCCTTATGAGCGGGCAGACAGGGTCTTGATTTAACATCTCATCCAAACGGCAGCACCTCTGACAGTGCAGCACTCCCTCAATACTGGATGGGGACTGCCAGTCTAGATTGTTGTGCTCAAGTCCTGGCATGTAACGAGTTCACAACGTTGGAATGCAGGGGCGAGC
Source organism: Heterodontus francisci (assembly GCF_036365525.1). Lineage (NCBI taxonomy): Eukaryota > Metazoa > Chordata > Chondrichthyes > Heterodontiformes > Heterodontidae > Heterodontus > Heterodontus francisci. The sequence continues at coordinate 9,128,342 of NC_090372.1, read as the reverse complement.
AACTACTAACTGAGCCATGGTTGACACACGGCTGATGTGGGGAATACTACAACCAGAACATTTTTGAGTTGTTAGGTTAAATATAGTATCCCGTGAATGATTTATTTTGGAGAAGGCAAAGCATCACAATCTATTTAGAGTCAGTTTTTTACATTAAAAATAATTTCCTGTTTTAGAAAAGCATTCAGTTGCAAGCAAAATCAGAAGTGGCAAACAGACCAATTGGTAGAGGACGTGAAATATCATGGGCTGAGATACCAATATCATGGAACTTGACTTAAGGTGTCATGAAGTTGACAGTGAGATACCAGGGGCTAGATTCTACGAGCCCGTGCTGATCTCAGCGGTGAGTTCAAAAAATGGCGGTCCGCTGCGTGGGCCACATACCAAACAGCCGCCGCAATCATGAGCGCGGCAGCTCATTTAAATAGTCAGGGCGGCCTGCCAACCCTCCCAATCACATGGAGGGGGGCGGGCTGTCGGTCCCCGGCAATGGAGTCAGCTGCCTGTGCGCGAGCGCAGACGCCATTTTTAAAGGGCAGCCAGCCCTGCTGGCATATTGAAATATTTAAAGACATATTCAATAAAATTAAATAAATGCATCTCTTTTGCCCCTCTCCCACCCCCCCCAATAACAATTCCATTAAATATTTGCCCTTCGACCCCAAAACACTTCGCTTTAACATCTGACCTTCCCCCACCAAACTACACAAAGTTTAAAGTACAACCCTTCCCACCATCCCCTACACCGATGTTGTTCATTTGACCCTGTTCCCCACCCCTGCCCCCTCACTGATAAACTTACCTCCTCCCCCTCCCCAACAGTGTTATCATTTATTGTGAGGGGAATTGAATACAAAAGTAGGGAGGTTATGCTTCAGTTATACAGGGCATTGGTGAGACCACATCTGGAGTACTGTGTACAGTATTGGTCTCCTTATTTAAGGAAGGATGTAAATGCGTTAGAAGCAGCTCAGAGAAGGTTTATTAGACTAATACCTGGAATGGGCGGGTTGTCTTATGAGGAAAGGTTGGACCAGCTAGGCTTGTATTCGTTTACAAGAGTAAGAGGTGGCTTGATTGAAACATATAAGATCTCAAGTTTTCTTGACAGGGTGGATGTGGAAAGGATGTTTCCCTTTGTGGGAGAATCTAGAACTAGGGGTCACTGTTTTAAAAAAGGGGGGCGCCCATTTAAGACAGAGACGAGGAGAAATTTTTTTCTCTCAGTGGGTCGTGGGTCTTTGGAATTCTCTTCCTCAAAAGGCAGTGGAAGCAGATTCTTTGAATATTTTTAAGGCCGAGGTAGGTAGATTCTTGATAAGCAAGGGGGTGAAAGGTTATCGGGGGTAGGCGGGAATGTGGAGTTTGGTTACAATCAGATCAGCCATGATCTTGTTGAATGGCAGAGCAGGCTCGAGGGGCCGAGTGGCCTACTCCTGCTCCTAATACGTATGTTCATAAGGTTGGTTTATCCTGAGGCAGCCAGTGCCAGGGCCAGTGCCAGGGCCAGGGCAAGGGCAAGGGCATGCCAAAGTTTCAACAAGGGCCTGAGATAGATGTTAGGTCCTTTATTTGCTTAGACCTCAGGATGATTTGATAGAGGTATATAAAGTAGTTAAAGAACTCGATAGGATTCCTATTGATGGATTATTTCAATTTGATAGATTGGGGAGGACATGGGGTCATGCATATAAGTTATGCAGGGTAAGTTAGGTTAGATGTGAGATGTGTCTATTAGACCTAAATTTCAATTTATGTAAGAGGATATATTAAATATATAAGTCCTACGTTATATATATTTCCTACATTACATAGTGACTGCACTTCAAAAGTACTTCATTGGCTGTACAGTGTTTTGGCGCCTCATGACGTTGTGAAATGTGCTATTGTTACGACCGCAGTAAGACTGTTAATATTAAAACACGAGATATGAACTCTCCAGACCAACTTAACGAATTAAATGACAAGATTTCACGTTTTAAGACTTATTATAGCAACTAAACTAAAAATCAGCATTAACTAAAAGTTCTTTGTAAATAGTTAATACTCCAAATTACAGAGCAAGGAATTTTCCATCACTTATTAAAAACACTTGAAAACCCCCACACCACATTTATATGTCACACAGTCCTCATTGAAATGGTATCCGTGTAACTAAAAGTCCCAAACTCCTCCCAGTTGCAGTGGATTGGGTCTCCCAGTCCTTCTCAAAGTCAAAGTACTCTTCACTCACTTCTTCCGAACACTTTTGACCTGGACATCAGTGAATAAGGTTGTCTCTGGTGATCCTGTCGTCTTTTTTTGTCTGCAAACCTCAACTTTCAAATTGGGTTCAAGTCTTCATAGCCTTTCGCTGTGTCAGTGTTCAGAGAGCAGGTGTTCCCTCTTTCTCTGTCCTGATGCTGTTACCACTGGTCTTTGTCTTCTGGTTTTCCTTACAGCTGCAGACTTGTCCAACCCTGTGGAATTGATCCAAAGATCAAAAGTCAAAAGTCATTTGCTTTTTCAATATGCAGAGCCCAGAAGTTTGGCTAAAGCAGAGCCACCCAGGCCTTTCCTTTGTTTCCAGATAATAGCAATTGCAACAAGCTTTTACATTTTCAGAGCCATTGGCTCCTTGTTTACGATCTGGAAGTCTGAGAGGCTGAGACCTACTGTTCTTCAGGTGTTACAACCTTGCCTTCTGCTTTTCAAAAGGGTCTATTGATCTGGGTTCTTTGTTGTCCTGGTAACCAAGATCTCTGTCTTGTCTGTAAGCAGAGTTGATGTGAGGTCACATAGCTCTTCCGACTCCATCTTTACACCACATTAAACATCTCAGTTTTTAAAACATAATCATGCTACAAAGTCCAACATTCATAACAGTACTATATAAATGCAAACCTTTCTATGGAACAAGTGTGCTGAGTACTGATTCTCTGCAACCCTAAGCTGAACATTTCCTGGCTAGGGCAGAGTAACATCTAATAAAAGGCCGGTGAAACAGCAAGTGATATAAGTATGATCAACATGGTCCCCTAGACTTGTTTTGGCTGCCTTAGGAGGTTGGAGATGAGTTTTTCATATTTCTTCTTCTAATTGGCCCTGTTTTATTTTGCCTCTCCTGGGAGATTGCATGGCAGCTGGTGGGACGGGGGAGTTTAATCCTGAGTTTAATTCATGTTGCCAACTCTGGTTGGACATATTCCTGGAGGTTTAATCACATGACCTTCTTCCACCAACCGCCCATCCCCACACTCCCGCCAGTGTCACCCAACCTGACAATCCTCACGGTGCCCCACCTTTCCACATCAATTGAAAAGTGGACAGACTCTTCATCACCCAATTTGATAATACTTGACTGTCAGTCAAACTGCCATTTTTCCCATACCTGATGTTTTTAATAACTAAAAAACAAAAGTGTTCAAAGTGCTTTTAAAAACAAGTTCTAATTTTTTAATGCTCCTGTGATTTTTCTCCTTGATTTGCTCTCAATAGTGTCCTGGTGATTAACCTTTCATTCCTGGAGACTCCAGGGCAAATTTGGACAGTTGGCAACCCAATTCAGACATCACGATGGCGTGGGGCAGACTTGATGGACCAGAAAGTCTTTTCTGGGATGGTGGCAGGAGCTCAGTAGTAAGGTAGAGGAATAGTGAAGGGTCTGATAATTGATTAAGCTTTCTGCTGCACGTCTAGCTGGGGCCACCCTATGCATTGGGACTTTTAACTGCAGGATGTATCTGGTGTCAAGTGGGTAGAATTCAGTGCCACGTGGTCAGGGTTGAAACCTGTTTTGAGAGGATCAAACATGGAGTTGCAGAAAAGATGGGCAGAGATTTGGGAGGTAACAGCACATTCAAGGACTTTGGCGAGGAAATGGAGATTCGAAGCATGGCAAGACAGAAAAGGCGAGGGTGACGTTGTTGAGAAGTGAGGTGATGACAGTTGTTTTGAAAGGGATGGGGACAGTACCTGAGGAAAGGGAAATATTAACAATGCCAGCTAGAAGGAGGCCAGTTGAAGGTCAGCAGCTTACTGAGAGTAGGGTTGAGAGAACAGAAACTTTTAAGCAATGAACGGCACTGATATCAAAACCTTATGGAAGCAAGTACAAGAGGATAAACATCAAAAGAGGTGCATCTGAAAAACCTTAGAAAAGAGGGACTCTTACTCCCAAGTGAATAACATTAATCTGGTGATGGATCATTGACATGAAATGTTAACTCTGTTTCTTTCTCCAAGGATGCTGCCAGACCTGCTATGTATTTCCAACACTTTCTGTTTTTATTTCAGATTTCCAACTTCCGCAGCATTTAGCTTTTTTATTTTGGATTAACATTATTCCTGGGAGCATGTGTGACTAGACCTGTAGGTATTTAATCTTTATAATTAATTTCACTCCATATAACTCTCCGAAATAAAGTGTGATGAAGCAATGAGTGAAGTGCTTGGCTTTGACATGAATGCTGCTGTCAAAGGAAAGCGGAACGGAAGAGTTGGGCTGCGGACGGAGCGTTTGAGAGAGGGACCACCGGAAGCTGGGGGACGCTGAATGGTGGCGGACAGAAGGTGGCATGGCGGCTGCGGCGGGAGGATGGCGGCTGCTGCTGGGGATTAAAGCTCTCGGCAGAGGATTCGGGCCTCAGAGGTTTGATCCGGATTCTGCAGATTGTGCTTTAATGTTGCAGAGCGATGTCTGATTCAGTTTCTCTTGCAGGCAGCAGCACGAGGGAAAACAGGCCGAGGATTTGGCTGCAAGGCCCCTCTCTTCCCCCCCCCCCCCCCCTCAAACAACCTTCCCAACTCCGACCACCCACAAAGCTCGGACTGACCGACCCTTGCCCCCCCCCCCCAGCTCGGACTGACCGACCCTTGCCCCCCCCCCACCACCACCCCCAGCTCGGACTGACCGACCCTTGCCCCCCCCCCCCACCCCCAGCTCGGACTGTCCGACCCTTGCCCCCCCCCCCACCCCCAGCTCGGACTGTCCGACCCTTGCCCCCCCCCCCACCCCCAGCTCGGACTGACCGACCCTTGCCCCCCCCCCCCCCCTCCCCAGCTCGGACTGACCGACCCTTGCCCCCCCCCCCCACCCCCAGCTCGGACTGACCGACCCTTGCCCCCCCCCCCACCCCCAGCTCGGACTGACCGACCCTTGCCCCCCCCCCCACCCCCAGCTCGGACTGTCCGACCCTTGCCCCACCCCCAGCTCGGACTGTCCGACCCTTGCCCCACCCCCAGCTCGGACTGTCCGACCCTTGCCCCACCCCCAGCTCGGACTGTCCGACGCTTGGTCCCCACCCCCAGCTCGGACTGTCCGACCCTTGGTCCCCCCCCCCAAGCTCGGACTGTCCGACCCTTGCCCCCCCCCCCCCCCCCCCCCCCCCCCCCAAGCTCGGACTGACCGACCCTTGCGCCCCCCCCAAGCTCGGACTGACCGACCCTTGCGCCCCCCCCCAGCTCGGACTGACCGACCCTTGCCCCCCCAGCTCGGACTGACCGACCCTTGACCCCCCCCAGCACGGACTGACCGACCCTTGCAAACCCCCCCCCCCGGCCAAGCTCGGACTGACCGACCCTTGCCCCCCCCCCTCAAGCTTGGACTGACCGACCCTTGCCCACCTTTCATCCCCCCCCCCCCCCCCCCCCAAGCTCGGACTGACTGACCCTTGCACCCACCCCCCCCCCCCCACGGTCTGACTGATGGACCCCCCCCCCTCCTCCCATCCCACCCCTCTCCCCATCCCACCCCTCTCCCCATCCCTTTTGGTTTGCTTTTCCAAATAGTCGGCACATTCAGTCTGGGCCGAATGGCCTCCTGCACTGTATGATTTTGCTCCAACACAGTTTGGACTTGGTTGCCTGCAACATTAAGGAGGCTGGAACGATAATGAGACAGGCATGTTGTAGGCTGCAAACTGCAGATACCAGCTCATATGGTGGATAAGACATCTCAAACTTTGGGTTCACAGTTTCCAGAGGTGTTAAATTTGAGGCTGAGTATGAGAACGATGGCTCGTATATCCAGGGTTTGGTCCCTACAGTAATTTGTATTGTAGACAAATAAGTTGAAGCCTGTGCTTCTTGGGGCTCCTCATCTTCAATTGGTAGAAGCACGGTTCACTGGAGTACGGTGTGGGTCCATATGTGGTCAGAAGAATGACGCAACGTACTTATTTTTAGTGCATTGCACAGTTTTGGGAGGAGCGGCTGGACCAGCTATCTGGCTAGAATGGACTCACATCTGTTCTGTTCAATTGTCCAGTGATCTAATTGTTCCCCCTGGGCAGAGGTAAGTTAGGTCTCATTAGGGTCAAGGTGTTTTCAAGTTAATGTGACTGGAGGTGTGGTTTTTGGAACAAAATTGATCCTTTGTGGCAATTTGTCAATCTGGTATTTGAGCCAAACAGGGCTTTGCTGATGGAGTAGTTGGGAGCTACAGAGATGTCATTCGAACTGGAATTCTAGCCACTTGACTCTAATCCTGCAGTGAAAAGTCCCAAACTGTAGGATGGGCCCAGCTATATGCTGAGCAGCAAGCTTATCAATGATCAAAACCTTCATTATTCCTTTACCATACTACTCTGCTGCCACCATCCCAGACTTGAATCCCTCCTCCTGAACAAGTTTACAGCTTCCCTGTCTGCCTCTCCTGGCATTCTCTGAAGTCTCCATTCAAAGCACTCGTCTCTGACTCCTTACGACCAGCAATCTCAACTTCCCAAACCTCTTTTCCCATCCACCTTCTTGCTTAATAGACCCTACCTTCACCCCCTCAAGTTCAAGGAGCACAGCTTTGTACCTATTTAATACACAGCTCACTCAGCTGTTCATTGCAGATCTGGCTGGACTACATCAAGCACCAATAAGCTCTCCTCACTATTCCAGGATCATCCTGGAATGCAAAGATAACCTTGGCTTCAGTTCTGCACTACCAACCGTCTCCTGAAATCCCTCATCCCTTCCCCCTCCACGCTCCCCCCTCATCTCCCAACAAGTGTGATGAGCTCATGGACTTCCTAGTCTCTGCTGCTGCCACATCCCTCCTTTCCCCATGCCTACCAAGTCAAAGTTCCTCCCTTAGCCCTCAACCTGCAACTTCTCTTCTGCCTCTCCTCATGCCCTCTCTTGCCCTATCTTGTCCATGAGATCCACTCCTCTCTCAACCGTACTTCCAGTAAACTGCTAATCATTCAACTGTCCCCCATGGTAGCTGACGTTGTAAATATTTCCCTTTCCTCGGATACCATTCCCATCCCTTTCAAAATGGCTGTCATCACTTCCCTTCTCAAAATGTCACCCTTGACCCTTCTGTCCTTGCCACCTACTGTTGCACTTCTAATCTCCTTTTCCTTGCCAAAGTCCTTGAATGTGTTGTCTCCCAAATCAGTGCCCATCTTTTCTGCAACTCTATGTTTGAACCTCTTAAATCAGGTTTCCGTCCCTACCACCGCACTGAAATGGCTCATGTCATTTATGACATAATTTGTAACTGATAATGGTCCCCTAACCCTCATCGTTCTTGACCTGTCTGCAGCCTTTGGCACAATTGTCCAGCGCATCCTCCTCCAAGACCTTTCTGTTGTCCAGCTGAATGGGACTGCCCTTGCTTGGTTTCATCATCTATTCAACCATAGACAGAAAATCTCCTGCGATAGCTTTTCTTCCTGCCCTCGCACTGTTTGAACCCCTTTTATTCCTTATCCACATGCTGCCCCTTGACGACATCATCTGAAGCTGTGCCATCCGGCTCCAAACATCCACAGACAACACCTAGCTCTACTTTTTCCACCACCCTTCTCAACCCCTCCACCGCCTCTGTGTTGCCACGCTTCTTGTCTGTTATGCACACTTGAATGAGCTGCAACCAAATGTTGGTGCAACGAAAGCTGTTGTTTTCAGCATCCCCCATAAACTATTCCCTCTCCATCTATTCCATACCCCTTCCTGGCCACTATTTCGTGCTAAATCAGGTGGTTCACATCCTCGATATCTCTGACCCTGCGATGAGTTTCTGGTCCCATATCGTCTCCATTACAAAGATTGCTGACTTTCACCTCTAATGCTGTCTGTTTCCATCACTGTCTCAGCCCATCTTCTGCTAAAGCAGCTCTCTTATTCACTTTTCAACCTCTAAACTTGACTCTTGCATTGCTTTCCTGACCAACCTCTCATCCTCCGTGAACTTCAGGTCATCCAAAATTGTTGATAGAGTAACCCATACAAAATCCCATTCACCTACCACCCCTGTGCTCACTGACCTGCATTGGCTGCAGCTCCAGAAATGCCTTGGGTGTAAAGTTCTGATCTTTGTGTTCAAACCCCTACATACCCTTGCTCCACCCTATCTCTGTAACTTCCACCAGAAATTCTCACCTAAAGGGTTTTTTGTCCATCACCTTAAATCTACATCTTCTGGTTACTGACCTTTCGGCTACTGTGTTTCTCGGGTTCTAGCCTGTTAGCTAACCATGGGTTCAGGTTTTTGAATAAGACACAATTACATTTATACATATTTTAGAAATCAATGTAACCTTTATTTATGACAAACTTCATGTAAAACAACAATTACCACGGCAGTATGAGAACCTGCTGCTTTGAGGCAACCCTTGTCAATTGGGACATGGTGACTATCTTCATCCTGGCAGCCATGCCAGCCGTGATATTTCTGCTGCGGAGGATTCACTGTGGCTGCCAGTCTAGATGCGGACCCTCTTGATACATTTTCTTATCGTTGTTCCAGCATCCTGCTCCACCAACAACTTCCCAAACTTTAGTGCATGAAGAAAGGATGTCATATTTAAGGAAATAGTTCTCTTGTTGAATTACCACTTTGGTATCCTTGCAATTTGTATCACTAACTACCAGGGAAGGCTGTTTTAAAAAAAAAAAACCATACAGGATCCTTTCAAATATTATAAATAGAGGCATAGCAGTACAAAAGCAAAGAAATTATGCTCAACCTTTTGTAAAAGACTGGTTAGGCCCCAGATGAAATATTGTGTTCAGTTCTGGGCTCCACATTTTAGGAAGGTTGTCAAGACCTTGTAGAATGTTCATAGGAGAATTACTGGAATGGTACTAGGGATGTAGGATTTCAGTTATGTGGAGAGACTGGAGAAGCTGGGATTGTTCCCTTAGAGCAGAGAGTGTTAAGAGGAGATTTGATAGAGGTGTTCAAAATTATAAAAGGTTTTTATGGAGTAAATAAGGAGAAATTGTTTCCAGTAGCAGAAAGGTCAGTAACCAGAGGGTGTAGATTTAAGGTGATGGACAAAAAAACCCTTTAGGTGAGCATTTCTTTTACACAGCAAGTTATGATCTGGAAGGCACTGCCTTAAAGGACAGTGGAAACAGATTCAATAGTACTTTTTAAAAAGGAATTGGATAAATACTTGAAGGGAAAAAGTTTGTAAGGCTATGGTGAAAGAACAGGGGAGTGAGACTAATTGAATAGCTCTTCCAAAGAGCTGACACAGGCGCAATGGGCAGAATGGTCATCTGTGCTGTATCATTCTGTATTTCTAAGTATCAGTTACCCTATCATAGCAAATTCTTCCTGCAGTCAACATTTGTTCAACCATGGGATCTCCTAATCATAAGTCTGCTTACTATTCACTCTGAGAAACCTACCCCTTTCTATGCCTTCCTGTCTCAACCTATAATGCAATAATTAGTTGCAAAGGCATGCCCCCCTTCCTTATTCATTCAGTCACTCAAAACCCATCTGTTTAAACAATTTCCTTACACGCATCCTTACAAACATCCTTACAAACAGCTGCAAAACAATAATTAGGCACTGATTAATTACTTTAATACATCATGGCTTAAGGATCACTTTATCATGTTTGACGAATAAAAGTTTAAATTTATACTTGTATAAAACAAAGCCCAGCAATGCTAAACTAGCACTTGTCAATCACATCAGCCACAGGATATCAGTTGCTGGTCTATTCCGCTAGCCATATCTATTTGTTACGTATCCCCCTTCACCCTACCATTAGCGGCTGTGCCTTCAGCTGTTTAGGCCTTAAGCTTTGGAATTCTTTTCCTATCTTTCCACCTCTTGCTTCTTTTAAGACATTCCTTAAAATCTGCCTCTTTAAGCTTTTAGTGACTCTCCTAACACCACCTTCTGTGGCGCGGTGTCACATTTTGTCTGATTACGATTCTGTGATGCACTGTGGGATGCTGCCATTTGTAAAGGCACTGTGTAAGCATGAGTTGTTGCAATTTCTGTGTATTTTTCTATTTCACCCCAGCTCTACTCACCGTTCTCTGCATCTGTACCTCTTCTGCAGACCAGGGCTTCCAAAGCACCAAACTTAGCTTCTTCAACTCAGAGTTGGGCGAGTTGTCCAGTTGTACTCTTTGCAGGGCCGCTGCTTCTGGCTTGCCTGTCATATTTCCACAGGTCTGGTGCAAGGTGTAATTGCACTAACCAGTTTATATAGATCGTTTCCATTATGAATGTTGACACAGGAATATAGAATGGAAAAGTTGACAGGAAATGCCTGCATATGTAAGAATTTTAATACTTGCAGGTACATAATATAAAGCATCATATAGATACCAAGGAGCACAGGGTGAAAAATTAATCTTGGTTCAGGTGATAATTACTGAGCCACTTGAAATACAAACTTATTTATTGTTGAAATCAGCTGAATCCATCAATTGTAGCCTCACAACTTTCTCCCACGTATTCACTTACAAGGTCTTATGGTATTAGTAATACTACTTTAAAAAGGTTTCCTAGAATGTTTTCAGTACAATTGTACCTTGAATTGTCTGAGTAAAAATGCATTTTTGTCCTGTTTTTGTTCTTCTAGATGTCCATTATTCATGTTTGTTAGAACAAACTCAGAGAGTACCTGGTGGCATGAGCATCTGTCTGATGAAAACATTCATCATTTAAGAAAATTGGTTTCTGAAGAATATAAATCTTTGACCGCTAGCAAATCCTGCCCATTAAAAGATGAGCCATGGCCCAGATTACCTTGGGAGCCCGGTTAGTTAAAACTGCATCCAACTTTATAGGAAATTAGTGTAAATATCTTCACTCTGTGTGTATTTTTAAAGGTATCTTTTAAAATTTGGATTTACAAATACATTTTTTTATGTCTTCATCCATTAACAAAATAACTCCAGGGGCAAGTGCTTCAGATGCCCAATACTTATTTCTAGATGTGCCTTATATACATTTTCTTATTTTGGATTTTTTTTTTACAAGTATCTTTGAGGACATTGTAGGCAATCTCTTATTTTGGTGTGTTTGATCTGTTCACAAACTTTTTTGGAGACTTTTTAATGGACAAAAGGTGTATCCAGAGTGTTCTAATGTAAGGTTATCGACCTGAAGCATTCACTCTGTTTTTCTCTCCACGGATGCTGTGTGTTTCCAGCATTTTCAGTTTTTATTTCAGATTTCCATTATCTGCAGTATTTTGCTTTTGTATCAAGTCTATCAGTAAATGATGTTGTCCTGTAAAATGAATGTAACAAAGCACAGTGCTGTATTCAGAAACGACTACATACAGCTTGTGTTTGCAAGTTATTAAAATTACTAGACTGAAAGCTGTACACACTCTAGATACTCATTGTGGATGTTTCAATGATACAAAAGATCTGCAACATTTTCATTGGAAAGGAGAGTATCAGATGGCTCACGTTATCAGTTTGCAGATCTTAAAAATCTGTATGTAGGTTTGACTTGTCCACCTGTCTTGCCAATACATCACCTGTTAGAATATTTTTTGCAAAGCATACCTTTCAGAATATATGCTGTATCCGTGCAGCATATGACTTTTCATTAGAACATTTTGTCCATTAAAAAGTCTCCAGAAAAGTTTGTGAACAGATCAAACACACCAAAGATACTTGTAAAAAAAAAAATCAAAAATAAGAAAAGGTATATCTTGTGTCTGTACTCTTTCTGTGTTCACTGCTTTTTGGAGAACTCATTGGTCCATAGGAATGTCATGGCTACAAATCTTTTCAAAGAGGCAATTAGTCTATGAGAACCAATGACAATTTGCATTTTTCTAGCACCTTTAACATAGAAAACCATCCCAAGGTGCTTCACAAAAATCTCATCTAATAAATATGGATGCCAAGTCGAAGGAGGAGAATCTGGCCCAGATTTTGCTGTCAAAATAATGATGGTGACGGTGTTCCCTATCATTTATATGTAAACAGTATGTTAACTTCAGGTGAGGGGCAGATGTGCGATTAAACTTGGGGTATCCAAAAGGTTGATCTCTGACTTGTGCCACTTTGGTGTTGGCTGTGTGATAGCATCTCGAGGTCTGCCTCACCATTGAAATGCATTGAATAGCATGAAGTTTCTGTTTTTGCGCAGTCGGTACAAACTAAGCTCTTCACTGATGACTTTGACCAAACTTTTGATCACCTTTCCTAATTCTCTTTGTGGCTTGGTGCCATATTTTGACTGAGAACATGCCTGTGAACTGCCTTGGGATGGCTTTGCAACAATAAAGAGGTTATATAAATGCAGCTTTTTGTAATTCTGATTGAGAGAAGCATACTGGAGGGGACTGGCTAGCTATTCGTGGTAACTAAGGGGAATTGAAGCGGGGGAATTCATATTGGACCTTTTTATGCTTTTTGGCCGTTTGTACAATCTCATTGGCAGAGGTATGGGGGTAAATTATCGATATGTATTCAGCTGGAATTGGCATTTGGTATACAGAACCAAAGGGAAAAGAAAATATCCTTTTATGTTTTAAAAAAAATACTTTATATAATGAATAATGTAATGAGCAATATGCATGCATAGTATACTGTTAGTGATTGTGGTACCCTATCTTCACCCTCTTCCCTGCCACAATGTTGTGCCATTTTCATTGTATTTAGCACGGGTAGTACCATTACAGCACTCTCACACACACCGTATTGTGAAAGATATACAAACTACTGTTAAAGTAGTACATAGTATCAAATAATAAGGATATGTAAGCAAATAAAGCTGATAAGTGGACAGTAGAAACAGAGTAGCTGCTAGCCTATTCTTTAATACTTGGAATCGTACAACATCTAAGCAAATGTACAAAATCTGGGCTCTTATAATATCTTTAATAGAGCTATCATGTTGAAGGTGGAGATGAGGAAGAATTTCTTCTGAGGGTCGTGAATCTTTGGAATTCTGTGTGCCAGAGAGCTATGGAGGCTGAGTCATTGAACATATTCAAGGCTGAGATATAGAGATTCTTGAACTATAGGGGAGTTAAGGCTTATGGGGAACAGATCAACCTTAATGTTATTGAATGGCGGAACAGGCTCGAGGGGCCGAATGGCCTACTCCTGCTCCTATTTCTTATATTCTTACATATTTGTTCTTGCAAGAAATGGTAAGGTGCTCTATGCCCTTTTAATTCATGTGGTAGAAATGAATCCTCATCACAAAATAATGTATTTTGTTGTGTAAACAGAATAAATATTCTACATAAGGAAAACCTTCTATAGCTAGTCAATCCAGTAGTATGTGCCCTGTCGAATATTACATGGTGTGTCTTGCCAAGCAATCTGTTGCCACCTCCCACCTGACCCCTGATATGTCTCTTCCTCTGTTGACTCCCTCCCACCACCACAGTATCTAAGGGGCAGTATGGTCAGTGCAGGAATTGAGAGAGGAAATATTTTCAAGATTATTGTGTAAACAGAAGCAAAGGAAATGGGATTAGGCAAAAGAGAACGCGAGGAGAAGCAAGAGAAAATGTGAAGGAATGGTAAAAGAGATGAGAGTGAGAAATGAAGGTGAATGAGAACAACAGGGACATTGAGCTTTGCCGGTTTTCTCTTTGGTTAAACTTGCCAGTGTTTCTAGATAGTTGAGTAAAGTGAAGGCTGATAATTATTTGGTGGGATCCTACCTGAAAATATTTGAAATAATCTGGATGAGTTTTAATTTATAATGTATTATTTGATCTATTAATGTCTGAAAGTTCAGTGACCAGCGATGGAGAAATGTTTTATTGTATGGATTTTAAGGAATATCTAAAAAAGAATTTTAAGGACTTGTGCTCCTGGTGGGGAACATTGACTTTAGAGAGGGTAGTATTGGGAATGTAGGTGTACTGTTCCATGACTTTTCATCAATTAATATCATAGAAAGTTATAGGAAGCATGCGTTCAAATGTCTGATGTGCTCTTCCTGGTCAAGGTGCATGATTTTGCAAAATGGCTCCTCTATTCTAATTATGTTAGGGGTCAGGGTATTTCAGTGCTTTAATTTTATCTTTACATAATAAAAGTATTGCCCAGGTAGTTATCCGGTGTGGTTCAGTAAAGCAGGTAAAGAAATTGTGACTGAGGGACTTCCCTGGTTAAAAGTGAATCATGTCTATCTTTCTCCCTTTTGAAGGCTCTCGTAGGGTCGGACTAGTTGCAATGAAACTGGGGATGATGCCTTTGTGGACCAAAGCGGGTGAGAAACATGCAGTCACATTACTTCAGGTAAAAGTATGGCACGAAAATAAATGGCATTATTAATCAAGTCAGTTTGGCTTTTGTGATTTTAGAAGGAGAGAATAGAGCAGTAACACAGAATGGAGTACTTAAAGCAATGATAGATACAAAGCAGTACTGTTCAATGTATAAACTTATGTCTCGCTAATCATTAAAAGAAAAAAAACCAGACATTTACGCATACACAAATGTACTAATTGGGTGAGTTGGAATAAGTTTTTTGAAATAGTTTCTGCAGCCTTTTCCTATTCTTTTGATAATTATATCCCAACCCCAGCAGTGGTTACTCATTTTTTTTATTGAGGATTTTGAAGTCGTCACTTTTGAGAAAAGGTGTAATGTGAGCATGTACCATTTTCAGGTAAAACAGAGCTGTGAAAAATCCTCAGCAGTATCTGTCTAAGAACACAAGAAATAGGAGCAGACCATATGCCCCATCGAGCATGCTGCGCCATTCAAAACCATCATGGCTGATCTTAGGCTGCAACATTATTTTCCCGCCCGCTCACCATATTCCTTGATTCCCTGAGAGATCAAACATCTGTCTAAATATAGTTACAGATTTTGTCCTTTCAAACTTAGATTGAAGCCGAAAAAAAGCAATTTTCATTATTCAGTCCTGGAGTAAAGTTCATGTGGTTTACAGGTCTCTCACAGCTGGTGGTAATTTGCAGTGATTAATTAAATATATTACACAGCATATTGTACAATATTAATATTGGCTTGCATGTGTTTTTCTCACTATAGTGAATTGGTGCTAATAAATACACTACCTCAATAAAATGCTGTCTCAATGTGTTTTTTTCCAGGTGCTAGATTGCCATGTTGTATCATATACTTCTAAAGAGCAATATGACGGCAAGAAACCTGCACTGGTAGTGGGTGGAAAGAATACATCTCTGTTTAATGTAAGGAAGTGGTTATATGTATGCTTTATTATTTGGCTTGATACATTAACAAATAAGCTATTTATGTAAATATGCAGAGTAGACTGCAAAGAACATGCATGGCTGTGTGTTATACTGCTCTATGTCTCTGACTGACTATTCCAAATTCTGAATTTTCCACTGTTTTAAGTACCTTCAGTTTATTTTCCCATTGCAGTAGTGAGCTCAGGAAAGGCAGCTCGCCCGAGCCTTTCTAAACCAAAAAATTATTTCTTTTGATACAGCTTGTGTTTTGGAGCTGGCATTCTTGAGCATTGCCTTAGGGCACCACACTTAGGATGGATGTTGCAGCCTTAAGAGAGGGTGCAGGAGCGATTTTACCAGCATGGTACCAGAGATGAGCAACTTTAGTTCCGTGGAGAGACTGGAGAAGCTGGAATTATTTTCCTTTGAGCAGAGAAGGTTAATGGGGGATTTGGTAGAGGTTTTCAAAATCATAAAGGGTTTAGATAGAGTAAACCAGGAGAAATTGTTTCCAATAGCAAAAGGGTCGATAAGCAGAGGACATAGATTTAAGGAGATTGGCAAAAGAACCAGACGCAATGTGAGGAAACAGTTTTTTTATGCAGCAAGTTGTGGTCTGGAATGCATTGTCTTTCAAAAGAGAATTGGATAAATACTTGAAAGAAAAGCAGTTACAGGATTACGGGGAAGAGCAGGGAAATAGGACTAATTGGATAGCCGCACCAAAGAGCGGGCGCACGCATGATGGGCCGAATGGCTGCCTTGTATGATTCTAATGCCAGTCATGTACAGAGCTTGCATCTGAAAAGGTTTTCATGCTTGGTATTTGTTTTCTGTAAAACCATTTGTATGGTGTGAGGTGTGACATTTTTATGAAAGTTTTTGTGGTTAAAATGGATGTAGTGATACAAAGAGTACAGCAAGCAAAATGAACCACAGTGCATCATATATACAAAAATCCAAACATATATGCGAAATATGCAAAAACTGCAATCATTTGAAATTTGCCCACCACTTTACATGGATGCTCCCAATTTCAGGTAACAGTTCTGATCCAGTAAGTGTCAGGAATCACAGGTATCTGAAAAGATAAGCAGAGGCGATACCCACAGAAGCCAGCCTTCCTATCAGGGTTCGAGGCAGGAGCTCACTGCAATTCATTCGAATGGGAAGAGAAGGCACCCTGTGGGAAAGGGAAGAGAAGCCTGAAATGTAAGAGGGTTGTCCACGTAAGGCTAAATATTTTTTTAATTCACCACGTTTGAGGTGATAACACTCTCAGTGCCTCCCAACCTATTCTAAACATTTCCATAGGAAGTGCATGTTTGGAAACAGCTTTATTGCCTTTTGAAAATAAAATCTGTTGTTGCTTGTGATAACTTGCATTTAACCATTTATTTATTAACGTACAAAATGCCCCAAGGCATTTTAAGGGGGAAGGACTGGTTGTTGGGGGAGAATATAGGTAAAACATTAAAAAAGGTATGGACAGTGAGTTTGTGTCTATGAGTTGGGGATGACTGAAGGCTTGACTAAATAGATAGGATTTGAGAAGATTTTTCTAAGCTGATAGAGATGTGGAGAAGCGGAGGAGATTAGGAAGAGATTTTCAAAGAGTAAGGTTGAAGCGACTGAAAGAAGGGGTGATTCATAAAAAGCTGGAGTCAGGGAGCTGAAGGAGATGCAAGTTTGCAGAGAGGATGGGGCGAGGCTGTTGGATTTGAAGACACTGGTGAGGATTTAAAATTCAGTGTAAGTCAGCAAGGACAGGATTGATGGGCGAATGGGAGTTAGTGTAGAACAGTGCATCTTGAACAATTTGGAATTTATAGAGGATGATAAAGCAGATATTGGAGAAATCAAGTCTAAAGGTGATAAAATCACAGATAAGGGTTTCAGTGACAGCAGGGTTGAGATTGTGGCAGAGGCAGGTGATGTGGAGATAATAGGTTTTGATGTTTGATGCTGAGCTTTAGGTCTAATGGGATATCAAGATTTCACATAGTATGAAGTAAAAACAAAAAATGCTGGAAATTCTCAGCTGGTCTGGCAGCATCTGCAGAGAGAGAAACATTTCAGGGTGAGGATCTTTCATCAAGGTCTGGTTCAGTTTCAGCAAATACCTGAGGAGGGGATTGAAATTAGTGGCACGGGAGTGTGGTTTGTGGTGGTTGGGGATTAACAGGTTGGTGGTAATAAAAACAAGAAATGCTGGAAATACTCAGCAGGTCTGGCAGCAGCTGTGGAGAGAGAATTGACGTTTCAGGTCAGTGACCCTTCTTCAGAACCTGGTGGTGGTAATGTTTGGCCTTGGTTTCCACGTTTTCAGTTGGAGAAAATTTTGTTGTCCCTTCCATGCTTTGATGTCAGTCAAACAGTCTCGACAGTGCAGAAGTGGTCATAGTCAGTGGAAGTGGTGAAGCGAGTGAGCTGGGTGTCATCGGAGTACAGAGTCCAGTGCCTGTGGAGAATGTCACTGAGCATGTATATAAGGAGAAGGAGGAGGTTATAGATTCTTGGGAGATGTTAAGATAGAATTCATTGCTGTAGATGTGCTGACAGCATTTGGACATTTGCAGAGAAGTCGAGGAGGTTTAATTACTACAGTACACTTAGATTGTTGGACTTCCTTGCTAACTATTGAGTGAATGAAGCCTAAGTATGGAACCATGTCTTAAAATGAGTTACTTTCATAATGTTTGCTATGAGTATTTATGATAGCTGCAATTAAGTTAATGTTTAGTCAACAAAAAAAAAAATTCAGATGGAATCGGATGGTATCTTGCATCATACTCTGTTACCATTCTGTGATTTGCCCTTTTCTTTGAAAAGTGTCTGGGACTATAGTGGAGATTTTGCTGGGTCTGTGCCTGGGCACAGACTATTGGAAAATTGGACCGGTCAGTGGGTACACTTGTAAAGGATCTCACGCTAGTTAGGCTACAGTTCTGGTTGCCACACTACAGGAAGGATGTGATTGTACTGGAGAGGGTGCAGAGGAGATTCACCAGGATGTTGCCTGGGCTGGAGCATTTCAGTTATGAAGAGAGACTGGATAGGCTAGGGTTGTTTTCCTTAGAGCAGAAAAGGCTGAGGGGGGACCTGATTGAGGTATACAAAGTTATGAGAGGAATAGATAGGAAGAAACGTTTTCCCTTAGTGGAGGTATCAATAACCATGGGGCATAGATTTAAGGTAAGGGGCAGGAGGTTTAGAGGGGATTTGAGGGAGAAAAAAAATTTCAGCCGAAGGGTGGTTGGAATCTGGAACACACTGCCTGAAAGGGTGGTAGAGGCAGGAACCTTCACAACATTTAAGAAGTATTTAGATAAGCACTTGGAACGCCATAGCATACAAGGCTGTAGGCCAGGTGCTGGAAAAAGGGATTAGAATAGATAGGCTTGATGGCCAGCATGGACACAGTGGGCCAAAGGGCCTGTTTCTGTGCTGTATAACTCTATGACCTGGCTTTCCATCCATGAATTTACATCAGGAGAGTGTTGAGCAGGTTCCTTTAAAGATTCTCTAATGTGTGCTGTGCCTAGGTGGACCACTGCACCAGGGAACAGACCCAGGAAAATCTACCCTTGTAATTTATCAGAATGAAACCAAGAATTTCCCAATTTGTCTTGCCCACTTTTTTTTTGGAAGGAGGAAATTCATACAGTCAACACCCTTAGATACATGAAAATTTCCCCAAAATGCTAAATGGGCAGAGTGAGGTATGTTTTAGTAAAGACGTGCTGTGCACATGTAGAAGCCAGACACCGGTTCATGCAAAATTAGTCTCATTTTTGCCAGCACAGTTATGGGTTTCTCAGTGTGAAAGATAGGCTGATAGGAAATATTGAAAAATCAGTAAGTTTTAGCTTGTGCTATTTTTAAGATTGAAAATCCTGCTGTATCCACAGAGTTTAAAGTGCCATCTTATTATAGTGTATTTCAATATAGTAGTGATGCATAACTATTTCTCATACACAATAGCTGTTGTAGATTACCACATTGAAAAGGTTTAGTAATTTAAATAATGACATCCTTTTAAAATGGTTCATCAAGTAGCCCAAGAAAATTTGTAATTCCCCGTTCAGTGTGAGCAATTAGCTTCCGGGTGATCTGTAATGGATTGAATATGGCTTCTGGATTGGCCAAAATAATGGAAATAGTTCCACAATCTGTGTAAGACATAGTGAATTGCCACTCCTCATCAATAAAACAATTTAAATGCTGTTGCTTCTGTTTTGCAGTGATCTATTTATATTTTGTGCATGTTTTTTAAATTTGGTTTCGCAATTAGCAGTTACAGAAACGTGTTTTCTCAGGAATAGGACAGAGGTTACTTTGCCTGAACCGTCATAGTACTGGCATTGTGTGTCTTTTTTTTTGGAAAAATTCTGTTTGCTCAAGTACCCACTGTTGTAGATGAAAAGAGACTGACATGTAAAATATAGTCATTAGAAGCAATCAACCTTTAAGTGCAGATCAATTTGCGTACCTGTGGTTAGAGATTAATGTAAAAACTAATCATAGGAAGTTATTTTATGGTACAGTACAGTAAGCCATGAGCAATTGCTAATAGGGAATTTTTAAAGTGCAACTCGGAATACCAATTTGCTCCCTCACAGATGTTAAAGACAAGTTCCATGTGAAAACTTGAAGTCTGTGCTTCGGTGATTTAGTTGTCTCGTGATTGTGCACCCATTTTGGTGCAGAGGGTTCCAACTTCTCAACAGTAGAACTTTATTCCTTCCCGTAATATATGCTGTCACTGAGCATTCTGCTGTGTGTTACGACAGCTAGTGCTGGGAACCTTTTATATCAAGTACCTCCCTATTGACTAGGAAGTCGTGCTCTTGGCGTCAGTACTGTTAACCACATCGATGAACAAATTAGTGCAAAGAATTAATTATGTTGCAACAAGTTTCTCCACATGCATAAATCTCACTTCAGGTGACTTAGTTCAGCGAAGATAAACACGGCACATTACAGAAATGTTTATGTGCAACAGCTGCGTAGCCAAAAATATGTCTGCTCACCAACAGTCAGTTTATTTCGACTGAGCAGGCAGCTACAGATCATCGGCCCAGGGTGATCAGACCAGTCTAGTTCAAGCATTTAGTTTATATTGCATTCTAATTCACAGCTATATCCTGTTGTATCCAGCAACGCAACCTCATTATTAAATTTGCCCTATCTTCTCTAAGTAAGCTGTGATTTGTTAGTTAGACATACAGCACTGAAACAGGCCCTTCGGCCCACCGAGTCTGTGCCGACCATCAACCACCCATTTATACTAATCCTACACTAATTCCATATTCCTACCACATCCCCACCTGTCCCTATATTTTCCCTACCACCTACCTATACTAGGGGCAATTTATAATGGCCAATTTACCTATCAGTCTGCAAGTCTTTTGGCATGTGGGAGGAAACCGGAGCACCCGGAGGAAACCCACGCAGACACAGGGAGAACTTGCAAACTCCACACAGGCAGTACCCAGAATTGAACCCAGGTCGCTGGAGCTGTGAGGCTGCGGTGCTAACCACTGCGCCACTGTGCTGCCACATTTGCTTGTTCATTGGTTTAGCCTTGTTTTGTTTTTTCTGACAAGTTTATTCCCTCTATCATTATTCAAAACCACCTACTGTCTGCTTCTGTAATCAATCTAGGGTAGGATTGGAGAGTGTCCACCTTCATAGTATCTATTCTGCTCTTGTCAATGTGGTTTGGTCCAGGTCCATAGCACTTGGCTGATACTAAGCAGAGGGCCCCATTGTGATCAAACATTTGCCAGTTTTTGGAGGAAATGACCAATTCTAAGAAGGAAATCCACTAATCCACCACACGTTGGCATCAGTCAGCTTTTTTTCTCAATTTTTTTTCCATAATTGTTTTGGACAGCTTCAGATTTAAATTCATCACAGTTTTTTGCTACTTTTTTTTTTACATTATTTTTCACTCCGTACTGAACCCTGGTTAACGATATGGAAACTTTATTTTGCACATTTTGACTTCCATGTAAACTCACGCTGCAAAGAAAACTTGATATACATTTTGACTGCTCCAACTTATGCTCCACATTGGACTCTTCAGGTCAGTCAAGAGATGCTCATCAGTCTTTGTTTATGAACATAGTATAACTGTAGAAACGCCAACCAATTCTTGGCTGCATGAATATGACTCTAGTTACGTTTTACAATAGGTGGAGAATTGGAAAAAGTGGATGTAGCATAGGTTTCAGTAATATATTTGTATTGGCTGTGGCTCACGTGGTAGCACTCTCGCCCGAGTCAGAAAGTTGTAGGTTCAAGTCCCATTCCAGGGACCTGAGCACAAAAACCTAGGTTGAGGCTCCATTGCAGTACTGAGGGAATTCTGCACCATTGGAGGTGCCGTCATTTGGATGAAATGTTAAACCGAGGCCCCAACTGCACAAAAGATTCTGTAGTACTATTTCAGAGAAGAGCAGGGGAATTCTCCCCTGTATCCTGGACATAAACCCTCGTTCAACGTCACTGAACAGATTATCTGGTCATTATCACATTGCTGTTTGTGGAAGCTTTCTGTGCGCTGCTGGATTTCTTACATTACAACAGTGACTGCACTACTTCATTGGTTGTAAAGTGCTTTGGGGCATCCTGAGGTCACAAAAGGCACTATATAAATACAAGTCTATCTTCGTTTAAAGTATACAAGGAAATGCTTCTAAACTATAAAGCTGACGAGGGTAATGTTTTCAACTGTACAGGTAGTTATGCAGCTGTTGGCGTGGAAGTAGGCATTGAGATTCTCCTCTTCCCTGCCTCCACTGAAACCCTTGGTGGTTTAATGAGTAAGTCAAGAATGCATGGAGGAGCACAGTTATTAATTATTTCTGCTTACTTTCCTTACTCGCTTCTCCCTTCTACTTCTGAAAGTGGAGATTCTTGCTGATGACACTATTGAAATATTCTTCCAGTCCTTTTGTATTTTCAAAGCAGAAGGATAGTTTCCATAAGCAGACTGTCTCATGTGAATCCTTCAGTGTAAGACCAATGCGAAAACATGCCACAAGTCTAATAATTGCCCCTTAACTAAGGTGTATTGCAGCAGAGATCGTTTGCAATGCTCACCACATTCTGATGTCTACTCTGAAAGGTGATAAATACCACACTGTTAGATGTTGCGTTTGGATTAAAACAAGTTCATTTATTTGTCATTTACGTTTTAAGTTAATATATTGCAGTAGTAAGGCACAGCAAGATATGATTTTTTAAAAATTTTAAAAATCAGTTCAGAATTGAATTTCAAGACATTAAAAGCATCCACTTTAGATAATGTTTCTTATATTTCAATAACCTGAAAGATTTTGGAGATGAAATAGTTAATTTGTAGCTGCAAAGTTTGTATTTGGAAATGGCTACTCAGCACACACTGCTCATTTGTTATTTAGATTAAACTGAAGATTACAGGAAATTACAGCTGTACAATTTCTAGCATTCATCCAAAATCAGAATTGCTATATGAAGACTAATGTATGGCATACTAATGAGGAACTTGACACGTACCATCTGGGTCCATCACCTGTCCAACCTTTAAACAATGTACATTCTGTAATAAAGCTTCCTTACCTGAGTAATTAGCAGATCAATCAGTTTCATCCCTTTTGCCATTTTGAAGTTTAGTAAGGAAAGACAGTTTTCATTTGCATTCTAGAAAATGTTCCTATTTTACACAGGATGTAAAGTGCTTTCATCACAGCATGGTGTAGTTCCATAGTTGCTAGCAGTCCTCCAGTCTCTCACCTAAGCAATCATTATTTATGATGTGTTCTTTAAGTACAGGAGGGAATACTGTAACACAAAAGCAAAATACTGCATTTACTGAAAATCTGAAATAAGGAATACTGTAATCCTTTTCCTTCTCTGTATTGAATATAATCCAATCCCAGTGTGCTGTGCTGCTTTTGTTCACTGAGTTGGTGCTTGTTTACTAATTCAGTGGTACAGTCTGTTTTGAACATAATACTAAAAGCATCCTAATTGATTGATTTAACCTAAATTTCAGCCGTACCTCACCTTTTTCCAGTGGATAGATTATTCATGTTACTTAATGAACTAAATGTATCTGTGTTACTTAGTGTACTAAATGTAGCAAAAATGATGCAATCTGATGTTAATTATAGTAGATTTATTAATGGGCAGAGCAGTACTGAAGAATAATTTCATAATAGCCAAAACTTCACATGCACTTGCAGTCACCCAATGAACTGGTTAAGTGCAAACAAGAAATGCCCTATGTACAAGCCATATTTGCCTTATGTGGCGTCATATCTGACTCCGAGATAAGTTTCTTACCAGATATCTGCGCCATCACTAAGACCACCTATTTTCACCTCTGACATAACTGATTCTGCCCTGCCTCAGCTTATCTGCTGAAACCCTAATTAATGCTTTTGTTATGACTAGCCTTGACTATTCCAACACACTCTTGACTGATCTCCAATCCTCCACCCTCCATAAACCTAAACTCATTCACAACTCTGCTGCTGATAACCTAATTCACACCAAGTCCTGTTCACCCATTACCCTTGTGCTTGCTCACTGACCGATATTTATTTGCCTTTAAGCAGCACCTTGATTTTGCCTTTGATCTTGCCTGGGCTGGAGCATTTCAGCTATGAAGAGAGACTGGATAGGCTAGGGTTGTTTTCCTTAAAGCCGAGAAGGTTGAGGGGGGACCTGATTGAGGTATACAAAATTGAGGTGCATAGATAGGGTAGATAGGAAGAAACGTTTAGTGGAGGTATCATAACCAGGGGGCATAGATTTAGGGTAAGGGGCAGGAGGTTTAGAGGGGATTTGAGGAAACATTTTCTCACCCAGAGGGTGGTTGGAATGTGGAACGCACTGACTGAAGAGGTGGTAGAGGCAGGAACCCTCACAACATTTAAGAAGTATTTAGATGAGCACTTGAAACACCATAGCATACAAGGCAATGGGCCAAGTGCTGGAAAATGGGATTAGAATAGATAGGCTTGATGGCTGGCATAGACACAATGAGCCGAAGGACCTGTTTCTGTGCTGTATAACTCTATGACTCTCAAAGTGTTAGCTTTGTTTCCAAATTCTTCCATGAACTCGGCCCGCCCTATCTCTGTAATCTCCTCCAGCCCCATGACCCTCCGAAATATTAGTGCTCTTCTAATTCTGACCTCTTAAGCATCCCCAATTTTACTTGATCCACCATTGGTGGCCACGCTTCAGCTACTAATGGCCTGCGCTCTGGAATTCCCTTCCTAAGCATCTCCACCTCTCTTCCTTGCTTTCCTCCTTTGACAATTCTCCTTAAAAGTTACTTCTTTGACCAAGCTTTTGGTCATCTAGCCTAATATCGCCTAATGTGGCCCAGTGTCAAATTTTGTTTGTTAAAGGTCCTGTGATGTATCTTGGACATTTTATTGTTTAAAGGCACTATATAAATCTGGGCTGTAGTTGTTGAATTGTGAATTAATTTTTTTTCCTTCTGCAGAAACCAGAGTCTGTTATGGAGAAGTACAGGCTAGCTGGGATACCCCCAAAACGGAAAATAACAACTTTCAGGGTGTCTGAAAACGCTATCATTAAACCAGGTAATGTCTCAAACAGAACTTGTGCGTTTGTTTTGTGATAGGCAAAGACAGACAAAGAATGTGACCTCATTGGTATTTAGTGGAGGCATTATGTCCCAAATGCTCATAGGGGTAAAAAAAAAACCACATACATACAGCTTTCTCCTTTCAGTAACACTAAACAGTATGTTGGTCAATCCAGGTCTAATGATTATTCATTCTCATCAGGTGGCATGTATATTAAAGCATTTGCTGCCTTTCTGGTATAAGTAGCTTGTAAACATTCCAGCAGTGTTAGTAGAATCAACATTAATTACAGCATAGCTCATCATCCAATGGAAATAGCCAAATCGTATCAATTGTATGTTATAAATAAATAATCGCAAATTTGAGTCAGTTAAGGTTTTGATTTGTACTTTCAGTTACTAAGGTGCTTTTTTTTGGAAGAAGGAATTAATTTCTAGCTATTGATAAAATCAGTTCTGAAGCAAAGCGTAATTTTAAAATAGTGATTTACAATTGATTGCAAAAGTAACTGAAAATGAGGGTTGGATAGAAACGTAAACATACTTTTCTCTTTAAAATCCATTCTGAAACCATTCTGATTAAAAGTGTGTTCATGCTGCCCCTACTCAATGTTTGTACACATGATTTCCAGCAAGAGTCCCTGCATTGCATTTGGGAGGGAGGACCCCTGAAGGTTTCCCCCTTCCCATCTCTCTATGCATTTGTGGTGCCATTAAAGGGTGAACTCTGCATTGAAAGCGGGGCCTCTCTTGGATGGTAACCCAGTTATGTCCCCTCCTTTCTTATCAACTCCAACCTCCTGCTTACCCTATTATAAATTCAGCGGCGTAAGTTTGAAATCTGCCCAACTTGGACAATGCTCAGCACTGTTGAATTTCTGTGCTCGTTTCATATGAACAAGCTGGGCCAGCGCAAAATGAGCTGGGCAGGGAAATTGATTGCTGCTGCAGGCCAAAATGGTCTACAACAGTGTAGGTACACAGCAGGTTATGAGCCATCGAGTTGCTGTCACACCCCTCCTCTGTGAAGATGTTGGTCTGTAATCACTTAACTCAGTTTCCACGGACATTATTCATTTTTGATGGGTGCCAGGTGGAAATGATGGCGATGGTGTTGTGATTTTGGTCCCTTGTCGTTTATAAACAACTTGCATGCTCCTGCTTTTAGCTAACTCAGCACACATAATGCGATTGAACAAGAGGCTTTCCTAGTCTCTATTGTTCAGTTACACTTTGCTTCAGCAGCTGACACAAACACAAGTCCAATATCCTAGGACACCTACTTGAAATTGGAGCAAAAGTCAGAACTCATAATTAATCAAAAGGTGCATCATGCAAGTCTGCAGCATCTTGTCCTGTGGACTGAACTTTGATCATCCCTTGCTTGTATGTCTACTGAGCCCACTGTGTAACTTGGTATCTGCCTTTTTAAAAAAAAGGCACAACTTGAACAATGAAGTACTAGCTCCCCTGCTAGAGATAATAGATGTCAGGGTTAATTTTCTGCTGCTTAACACCCTGTGCTGCTAGGTGCAGGAATATTAGCCTTTTAGCTGTCGGGTTTGATTGCAGTCCTTGCAGAGTTGGGCTGATCTCAGACAGTATGGTAGTTCAGTGTCTATAATTGGCCTCAATGTCTCTGATTTACTAAGCTGTGACTACCTGGACAAGGTATTGGATTGCAATCAGAGGCCCAGAACTATTTTCTGGCTATGGGTTAACTCTTTTAGGAGGTGAAAATTAGTGACAGAAACTAGGAAAGAATTAAATGTAAATATGATGTGCAATGTAAATAATTATAAGATCCATGCAAACTTTGTGGTTTATCCTTTTTAATAATTCAGACTTTGATGCTTGAATCATTTG
Organism: Heterodontus francisci; assembly: GCF_036365525.1. Taxonomy (NCBI): domain Eukaryota; kingdom Metazoa; phylum Chordata; class Chondrichthyes; order Heterodontiformes; family Heterodontidae; genus Heterodontus; species Heterodontus francisci. The sequence goes on along the minus strand of NC_090372.1, from coordinate 9,101,483 downwards.
CAATGATTTGTAATTGGTAGCTTTAATTTGATTTTAAATTTGTTCAAGGCACTCCATTGTATGCTGCTCATTTTCGGCCGGGACAGTATGTGGACGTCACAGCAAAAACGTAAGTCCAAATCTTGGAACACCTGCTTGAAATTGCAGCAAAAGGCGGAACTCGTAATCTTTCATTAAAAGGTGCTTTTCGCAATTCTGCACCACCTTATGTGGGCTGAGCTTTTGTGTCCATCCCTTGCCTGCCTGTCTAGCCTGTAAACTGGCCTTGTAACATTGCATTATGGAGATAAGATCATAATACAGCACACATTTTAAAAGTTGTAAACAAAATTTCACCCGTAAATATTCAAATTGTATATAATTCATTTTCAAAGATGACAAAATAATTGCAGTACAGACTACTTTGAAAGGCCCTGTGCATTCCCTGGGGAACAGAGTCTGAAACACAACATCCTGTGATGTTACATGGCAGTGCCAACCAACACTGCGGGGGAATTTTATCCTAGCGGCAGGGGTCTCGACATCAAGAGAAACAGATGCCAAGATCCCCACGCTGCTTTACTGGAAGGCCCGCTGAATTTAGTGCTAATCAGGCACTTCAATGGATAGTGGTGGGCCTTCCATAGGATCTACACCCTGTCGCCAGAAGTCCCGACCTTGGAGAGCTGCTGGACAATCAGAGGCCAGCTGCTGCATTGCCACTGCGGAGGTGTGTCTGCTGCTAGAGGTGATTGTCCTGGAGGCCGGGGAATGTCGCTGGAGCCAGGCCTCAGGTAGGTCTAGGCGAGAGGGGTCGGGAGGGGTGTCAGCAGCAAGGGCAGGGGGTGGCCCTCAGCAGGCCCCCCTCTTCCCAATGCTGGGTCCCTGGTGCAGGCGCTAAGTGCCTTTGAATGAGGGAACACCCCTCTGGATCCGGGAAGCAGTCTGCACGGTTTTCTGTGGCATGCTTCTTATACGGCGACAGGGCTGCTCGCCGAACGGCTAATTGGGGTTTCAGTGGGAAAAGGCCCTTAATTGGGAGTTAATTACCCCGTTAAGGGCCTCAATTGGCATTGGGGCGGTAGGCCATTCACAGGCCTTCCGACCTTGGACTAAATTTTGGCAGAGGCAGGATGGTAGCAGGACCCCCCACCACCCGGCCAATATCCCACCTGATTTTATGCTCTCTCCACCTCCAAACCCGCCACGGGGAAGAGTGTAAAATTCTCCCTAGGTCTTTCATATCTTAGAAAAAGTTCCGACTTCTAGGGCGGCACAGTGGCGCAGTGGTTAGCACCGCAGCCTCACAGCTCCAGGGACCCGGGTTCGATTCCAGGTACTGCCTGTGTGGAGTTTGCAAATTCTCCCTGTGTCTGCGTGGGTTTTCTCCGGGTGCTCCGGTTTCCTCCCACAAGCCAAAAGACTTGCAGGTTGATAGGTAAATTGGCCATTATAAATTGTCACTAGTGTAGGTAGGTGGTAGGGAAATATAGGGACAGGTGGGGATGTTTGGTAGGAATATGGGATTAGTGTAGGATTAGTATAAATGGGTGGTTGATGTTCGGCACAGACTCGGTGGGCCGAAGGGCCTGTTTCAGTGCTGTATCTCTAATCTAATCTAAAATCTAATCTTAATGGATTTGTAGGGAATATTGTGAATGCTATCTTAAAAGAGCTGTGTGCCTTAATTTGTTTGCCATTTTGATGGTAAAATGATTTAATATTGATAGAATCTTTTAATCTCTCTTCAACAAAAGATTTTCAGAAGTGGAAATGGTTGAACAGTAATTGCATTGTTTTTAAATTTTTCGAGAAACATTTGCCGTTTGTACACCTCCTTCAACAGTATTTCAATGCGCTTTGCCATCTGAGGCAATTCATTGCTAATGTTGGAAGTTAGTTCTCTTACTTCTTTGGTATGTTTTATGCAGCACTTATTAAACCTCTGTGCCCAGAGTGAATGCATTAAAACTGCCAGATCTGAATTGAAATGATTGTGCTATGTCCCAGCAGCATTGTGGGGATTGCAATCACTCAAATTAATGAGTTCTGATTTCTTTTAAGCTTTTCAACAGAAGGTCATTTTGTGGTTTGAACTTCCTTAGGCTGATGGCCACTCTTGAATCTGGTGATCTGTTTGCTAACTAGTCATGCTGTGCTTCTCATTTGGAAAGGCTAAATTGTGATCACTATTTTGGGACCAACTTGTAGTTGCCTGTCTCTTTATGCCTAAGATGTTAATTGTGACCCTACAGTCGAACTTTTGCCTCTGAGTCAGAAGGTCATGGGTTCAAGCTCTACTCCAGTGATTTGACTCGGCTAACACTTCAGTGCAGCACTGAGAATGCTGCACTGCTGGGGCGTACCATCTTTCAGATGAGATGTTAAACAAAGGCCACTTCTACCTGCTTAATGTGGACAAAAATGAGCTGTGGCACTATTCAGTGATGTGCTGGGAGGTTTCCTCTTGTCCTGGCCTGATCCATATTCATGTCTCATATTCATGTCTCATATTCATCACTCCATAAAAACAAAAAGATTACTTGGTCATTTAACTCATTGCTGTTTGTGGGAGCTTGCTGTGAGCAAATTGACTGCTGCATTTCCCAATATTACAACAGTGACTGCACTTCAAAAGTACTTTATTGGCTGTGAAGTGCTTTGGGACATCCTGCGGAAATGAAAGATGCTCACATCCATGCAAGTTCTTTCTGTCTCTTGATGCATTTACTTTTCATCATGATGAAGGTAATTATGTCTGCTCATTACCTTACATTTTACACCAATACTCAATGAATTTGTGCTATGATTGCATGAATTCATAAGGACTTTTAACTCTTGATTATACAGTGTATGAGATTTTCAGTACTGGACTGCTTTATATGATTAATGCTCTAGAAATGCATCAAAATCCAGTAAAGCAAGTTTTGTTGATTTCATCTTCCATTTGATTTTAATTTCATATGGCAATATTTTCACTCTGAATAGCAGACCTACTTGCACAATTTATTGTGATATCTTTTTAATATAAGAACAGAACTGTATCAAACTGACATGCTTGTCAGTTTCCACATGTACCCTATAACACCCCGGTTCTACCTCACCACCAACTCTCTTGACTCCTCCACTGTCTCGAAATTGTCACGCTGCTTGTCTGACATCCAGTAATAGATGAGCAGAAATTTCCTCCAATTAAATATTGGAGCCATTGTCTCTGGTTCCAGTTCCAAACTCTTTTCCTTAGCCACCGACTCCATCCCTCTCCCTGGCAATCAATTGAGGCTGAACCAGACTGTTCACAACCTTGGTGGCATATTTGACTCCGAAGTGAGCTGCCAACCACATATCTGTGCCATCACTGAGATCGCTTATTTCCATCTCTAACATTGCATGACTCTGCCTTTGCCTCATCTCATCTGCTGAAACCCTGAACCATGCCGATGTTACCTCTATACTTGACTATTCTAACACACTCCTGACTAGCCTGCCATGTTCTATCCTCTGTAAACTTGAGGTCATCTGAAACTCTGCTACCCATATCCTAACACGTACCAAGTCTTGTTCACCCATAATGAATAAAACTAACCCTCACCCTTGTGCTTGCAGACCTACATAGACTCCTGGTTAAGCAACGGCGTGATTTTAAAATTCTCATCCTTATTTTCAAATCCCTCCACAGCCTGGCCCTGTCGTATCTCTGTCTCTCCTTCAGCCCCACAACCCTCCGAGATATCTGCACTCATCTAATTCTGGCCTCTTGAGCGTCCCTAATTTTAATGGCTCCATCATTGGTGGCTGTGCTTTCAGCTGCCTGGGCCTTACACTCTGGAATTCCCTCCCTAGACCTCTCCACACCACTATGTCTCTCTCCTCATTTAAGACACTCTTTAAAACCTACCTCTTTGACCAAGTTTTGGTCATCTGACCTAATATCGCCTCATGTGGCTCGTGTCAAATTTTGTTTTATAACGCCCCTGTGAAGTGCCTTGGAATGTTTGATTATATTAAAGGCGCTAGATAAATACAAGTTGTTGTCAGCAAAGTAAAATTTTAGACACTTGTTTGTCATTTTGTACTGATTAAATACAGAGAAGCCCACTTGAGTACAAATCCCTAATGCGTACAAGTCTCCAATTTCAGACTCTTGTATGTGGTCAACTTTTGGCGCATATGGAGGATTCATCTTGACTTATACCATATTCAGGATAAATACAGTATGACTGCTTGTGTATAATGGGGAGTGGGAACAATGTGAAATGGTACAAGAAAGGTATTATGGTCCTTAAACATTACTGTTTAATAACTATGCACCATATCCTGCTGAAAATTAATGGTAACTCTTGGTATTTCATTATCCATCTGGGGCTAAACGTTGCCAAATACTGAACTGTGTGGTTATTGCTGCCTTTTGAAAATGCAGTTGTGAAATTACATTTAATTACCGTTTAATAAGCGAGAAAACTGTGATATTAGAGAACTGAACTGAAGGAAGAGGTGGTTAAAGGCCAAACCTTGAAATGCATTTTAATTATCTGCTTTCAGACTCTGCTGTTCTCAGGATTTCATAACACAGTTATGTTTTTGTAGCATTGCATGTTGTCAGCTGGACAAGGCAAGTTCCACTCTTCAAAATCCATTTGAAATTATTTTGATGGTTTAAGGGTTATCTGTAATCACTTTTTTGGAAAGTAATAAATATACCCATCCTTTATTATTGCTGTTGTAGGAGGCTTCAGAATTTGGATATTTTATGCAGGCAGTTTTTTTTTAAGCACTTTACAAAGGAACATAACCAAAAGGCTTCTCTGCTAGCCTTAATGTGTCTGCTCATGACCAAAGCAAAGGGATGAAAGATTTACCGATACAATGGTTGTGTGGTGTTTTTTCATTTTCTGAGGTAGGTTAACAACTTGTTTATAATCTATGGGGAAACAGCATCATACTTCGTTCATTCACTTCTTAATGACCTAGACTCCTGACCTGTTTCTATTTTGAAAAAAAGCTTGTCTGAATACAACATGGTTAAGAAATTGGTCTGTGCAAGGCCTACTTTTCAGGTCCTACTTGGCCATCTAATGACCTAACATGGCAGGTGGGAAGTGTTTGTACCTTTCTGGCTGGGAATGCGCTGCCTGCCATATTGGGTAAAGACAAAAAAAGGCATCCAATTCTCACTCCTGAAATAGGCGCTAAGCCCTTTGCATATGCAGATAAAGGACTTAACGTCTGTTTGAGGCCCCTGTCTGAGATTATTTTGCCCTTAGGCAGCTGGTACCAGCTCGCCAGGAAATAGGCATAGGGATCCCTTGCTAGGACAACCAGGAAGGTAAGTAACTTAGCTGAATGTGGAGCTGAGAAGAGCTGGAATGTTCCTCCCACCCCCACATTAAAGGAACAGGATTCTCTCGGCCCCGGGACATGGGAGATGCTATTCTTATCTGATGTGGGACTGCCTGAGCACTGGAGAAATTCTGTTTGAGTTTGTTGATCCATTATTTTGAAAGAGGTCAAGACATGGACACTGACATCTGACTTGAAAATGCTGATTTTTAAAATGTCTCGCGGCATTGATTATATTGAAAATGCTGGTCCCTTTAATTAACCAGGATTTACTTCAGTGTTAATAGAGAGCAGGTGATTCCCATTGCAGTTTGTATTTAAGGGCTGGGTTTTTCCCCAGTCGGAGAGTTACTTCTGAACAGGGAGTTCATCCAGAATGGAAGAGTGGGAACTGGTATTTGGACTGAACTGTGAATTGAGAATAAAACAGTTGTGGATCAGAGACTGTCTCCTGCTTCCTGATTTTGGTGAATGGATATCTGCCAATTGAACAATCATGGCCAATTTTCTTTGTGCAGCATAACGTATTGTGTATTTATGCATATATTTACATATTTCCTGTTATTCATTGATCACCTACCCTTGCTAGATATGTATCTACGAATATTGTGATAAATTGAAAGAAATAATGAACCTTTGACTCCCTGTTTAAATTCTATTTATGATTCTGGTAACACATTTTTGAAGAGTTTTGTTTTGTAATCCAAGAAAAAGTCAATTGAAGCTGTTGAGTGTAGTCACTTTGTCATTGTTGTAGGATTTATTGCCTGCTATGGTTTGTGTGATTTTTAAAAGTGATACAGGAGGTTGCTAGAAAACAGCAGTATTGCTTGAAACAGTCAACTGATTAATATTAGCAAATCAATCGATTCAAAAGAGTCACAGTAGTTTTAGTCTATTAACTCCTGTATCTGTTCTGTGACTTTTTTTTTACCGTTGAAAGAACCCTGGCTTCTGAATTTTTTTTTTAACAGTTAAATCTGGGAGTTTCCTGCAGATTAGTTAAAGATGAAGCAGCATGCCTGTGGCATTTGTGACTGTGCCAAGTCGTGCGTGATGGATCACCAGGTGCCATACCCAAAGTGATTAGAATAAAATCTGAAGACAAGTTGTATTAGCTGAATAATGACTGGAAAACCTGCCAGCTCTGGTCTTGTTTTGCTTCTTGATTGTTTACTGAGGTGGTACAGATTTGGTTTTTGCAAGGAGAATTCATGTGTTCAAACAGCTCTTGCAGTAGGTACTACAATAATTGCATACTGCCAGAACTTAGAAACATTCAACTTGTTAAATTCACTTTTATAAAGCCATGCTGTGAATCCATCAGCTGCTAAATTATTGAAGTGTTCATCTTGAAGTTCCAATTATTTATTCTTGAATTAATGGAAACTAGCAGGGATGAATCTTAAGGCCAAGCACAACCTGAGAGTATTTGAAGAAGTGAGCAATTGTCTTTGATTCTCGGTGGCATTGTGTAAAAGTTGGGTGCATTGCTTGTAAAATGGATGTTTAATTGTCAGTGGTTTTGAATGCATCTTGAATATTGGGTATAGTTCTCATAGAATGAAATTTAAGGTTTACGTGGACAGTACTGGGAGAATTGAAGATGTCTTGCTATTTTGTTTAACTGGGTTAGAGAAGAGGGGACTATGTTGAGAATTTAGGGGACAGGAGCTTAGTGGCTGAGCGAGCAACTAATGATAGAGTGGAAGGGTGAGGAATTCAAGCAGCGGAAGGTGCATGTGGGGATGCAAAACAGGTGGTAGAGTAGGAGCAAGATTAGCAAGCTGAATCAGAATTTTGGAATTGACTCAGGTTGGTGAAAGTTGGAGAAGATGGGGAGCATTTCACTTAATGCATGTAAAGACATGGGTTGCATCACTTTGGATAAGTTGAAGATTGAGGTGGTGAGGTCAAGTTGAAGAATGTTCGGAGAAGTCAAGCCTCGAGGTGATTGAGGTATTGACTACAGTTTCGTCAGCAGAAGGGAAGAGTTGGAACCAAGCTAGAAGAAAATAACACAACAATGACAGGTAAGCAGAGCTGTGAATAGAAGGATAGCGGGTATAAACCAGGTAATTACAGGCTGGTGAGTCTAACATCAGTGGTTGGGAAACTATTGGAAAAAATTCTGAGGGACAGGATTAATCTCCACTTGGAGAGGCAGGGATTAATCAGGGATAGTCAGCATGGCTTTGTTCGGGGGAGATCATGTCTAACTAACTTGATTGAATTTTTCGAGGCAGTGACTAGAGGTGTAGATGAGGGTAAAGCAGTTGATGTAGTCTACATGGACTTCAGTAAGGCTTTTGATAAGGTCCCGCATGGGAGATTGGGTAAGAGCCCATGGGATCCAGGGCAATTTGGATCCAAAATTGGCTTAGTGGCAGGAGGCAGAGGGTAATGATCGAGGGTTGTTTTTGCGAGTGGAAGCCTGTGATCAGTGAAATACCGCAGGGATCGGTGCTGGGACCCTTGCTGTTGTAATGTACATTAATGATTTAGACGTGAATATAGGAGGTATGATCAGTAAGTTCGCAGATGACATGAAAATTGTGTCGTAAATAGTGAGGAGGAAAGCTTAGATTATAGGACGATATAGATGGGCTGGTAAGATGGGCAGAGCAGTGGCAAATGGAATTTAATCCTGAGAAGTGTGAGGTGATGCATTTTGGGAGGACTAACAAGGCAAGGGAATATACAATGGATGGTGGGACCCTAGGAAGTACAGAGGGTCAGAAGGACCTTGGTGTACTTGTCAGTAGAACACTGAAGGCAGCAGCACAGGTAGATAAGTTGGTTCGGAAGGCATATGGGATACTTGTCTTTATTAGCCAAGGCATAGAATGTAAGAGCAGGAAGGTTATGATGGAGCTGTATAAAAACACTAGTTAGGCCACAGCTGGAGTACGGTGTACAGTTCTGGGCACCACACTATAGGAAGGATGTGATTGCACTGGAGAGGGTGCAGAGGAGATTCACCAGGATGTTGCCTGGGCTGGAGCATTTCAGCTATGAAGAGAGACTGAAAAGGCTAGGGTTTTCCTTAGAGCAGAGAAGGCTGAGGGGAGATATGATTGAGGTATACAAGATTGAGGGGCATTGATGGGTTAGATAGGAAGAAACAGTTTCCCTTAGCGGAAGGGTCAATAACCAGGGGGCATAGATTTAAGGTAAAGTGCAGGAGGTTTAGAGGGGATTTAAGGAAAAGTTTTTTTTCACCCAGGGGATGGTTGTAATCTGGAACGCACTGCCTGAAGAGGTGGTAGAGGCAGGAACCCTCACAGCATTTAAGAAGTATTTAGATGAGCACTTGAAATGCCATAGCACACAAGGCTACAGGCCAAGTGCTGGAAAATGGGATGAGAATAGTTTGGTGCTTGATGGCCGGCACAGAGATGATGAGCCAAAGGCTCTGTGCTGTATGACTCTATGAAATATCCAAGTTACACCCATCTTAACTCTGCTTGAGTTTATAGCCAGTAATGTACCAATATAAGCCAAAGAGGAAGGCTTCCCAGCTTTGCAGATTGTCATCTAGAGCAGAAGTTCCCAAACTGAGGGGTGCAACAGGGGTACGAGGAGGTTGCTAATTGTAATTCACTAAACAGGTAATATACGCAATAGCTAATCTTTTCTTTGGTAGAACGCCCTTCTGCTTTCTCAGGCTAGTTCTCAACTCTGCAAAACTTGGGCATACCACCCTGCCGACTGTTCCACCTTACAGGTATTTTCAACATCTTTCAGTTTAAGTAAATCTCTTTTTCAGTTAACAAAGAAAAGTTTCTTGCCTTCTGGCCTGTACCTCTGTGCAGCATATTTTTCTTTTGAGAAGTGCTCATAAGCCCTGGAGTCCTTGCAACCTTAAGGAATACATCAATAGTAGCATGTTATTGGCCCAACTCTACTTCAAGAATATATTAAAATGCTCTTCTGTGGAACACTTTTTTTATTGCCCCTGCATTAAAAATTCTTGGGTCTCCATGATGTTTCGAGGGGGAAGATAAATAACCTTCTATTTAAAATCATGTCGCTGCTCCTGCTTGGATTTTGTGTGGTGTCATCTTAAGTGAAGAAATAATTTAAAAATGGCAGTCATTCTGATGGGCCTCGATGTTTGCAGAAAATAATGAAGTTTGTATATTACTGCCTCCAGAACAACCCAGCAGTTTATTACTCCCTGCTTCTGCCCACAAACAATCAGACTGCTGACTCATTCTGGGCTCTCTGCAGAGGATTGTTCATTGTGCACCTGGCCACATCTACAACCTAAAGTGAGGAGATGCTGGAGTTTCCTTGCTGTTCAGTTGCTTATGCTGTCATAATGGTGGGGAAATTCTTTGTATTAGCTCATGCTGCGCTGTCGGTACTTCATCAGAATTGCGAGGGGAAACACCGTTTTCTTGTGGAAATGAGATTTGCACCGTGATTCTGGCAAAGTTCTGCCAGCAAAGGGGAAGAAAATCCAAGGAATTTCCAGCCACTAAGTTCTAATGACATGGTTGAACTTCATGTTAAACCCCAAATGTGTAAAGGAGCATATATAATACAGGTAGAGTGACAAAACTTAAAACATTTCTGTATTACCAGCTATAGCTACGCTTAACATTATTCAAAAATGCTGTTTCTTAGAAAGAGGGAGGGGCCCACATGAGGCAAGAATCTTCAAGAGTCGATGGGGGTGCTAAGCCAAAAATGTCTGATCTGGAGGAAGTTGTGGCATCTCTAGGTCTTGATATAAGACAGGCAATTTTGGACTATGGCTGAAATCATTCGATCAGTGGCAAAGTGAGGTACGTATGAATTAGGAGCAGGAGTAGGCCTTTGGTCCCTTGAGCCTGCTGCACCATTTGGTAAGATTATGGCTGATCTGATTGTGGCCTCAACGCTACGTTCCTATCTACCTGTTGTAACTTTTGACTCCCTTGTCAATCAGGGATCTCTCTAACTCAGCCTTAAAAATATTCCATGACCCTGCCTCCACTGCTCTCTGGGAAGAGAATTCCAGAGACTAGATGTTGTCTGCATACGTGCAGAAGCTGACCACCTGTTTCCACATAATACTCCTACGGTGTAGCATGAAAATGATGAGAGGAAGTCGAGGATAGACCCTGCATTACAGTGGAGATGGCCATACTGGCGGAGAAGGCAGCAATAGAGAGCTTGTGTGGAGTCAGCTGAGAGTGGAACCAGAAGAGAACAGTGAGCCAGAGATGAATGCAGAGGAGAGATGGTGGCAGAAAGGATGAAGAGGTATAGAGTTGCACAGCATGCGGTTTTTGACTTTGAACCCACGAAGCCTCAGTATTATAAAGTGTGGAAACCAAATTGCAGGTACTTGAATAAGGAGTTGTAAAGATGCTATGAGGCAACAGTGAAAAGAAAAACTGAGTAAAGAAAGAATTGCATTTATATAACATCTTTCATGGTCTTGGAACACCCAAAACACCCCACAGCCAATATAGTGCTTTTGAAGTTAGTCATTTGGATTGCTCTTTCAAAGATTTGATACAGGCACGGTGCATCATATGACTTTGTCATGTGTTGTATGTTTCGAAGAACATTTTTCTATCTGCTTCACAATCCTGAACTGTGTAGTGTTATCAGTAAGCTTATTTAACTTGGTATGTTACAGAAATTTTTGATTGTAACATTTAAAAAATCTAGATGGTTCACTGTACTGAATTAACACTCCGATTGTTAGGATTTCCTGATCAAATTTTTCTATTAAAAGGACATCGCTCTTAAAAAAATATGTAACAGTGGTACTGGAACATAAAGTAACCCAAAGGGAACTAGATGCATTAAAAGAAAAGAGCTGTCATTTGGCTGAAAGTGATTTGCTTAATGGATCCTCTATCTATATATATATATATATATATATATATATCCTTTTGGCTTACCTTACCTCAACTCTCTGGAATGTCCCTTCTCTGCCACAAGCGCCTATCAGGAAATTGTGCATCCTGTTGCTAATTTTCTGCCCATTAGAAGTTCATGGTGTAGAAAAGTGTGGGCTGCTGCTTGTTTTTTTTTTTAGGTATTCCTACCAGGTAATAATTGTATTAGGATTGCAGCAGTTAGAAAATTTCTGCCTTTTGACAAAATTCACTGACTAACTTAGAACGTTTTACTTTGGAACAGAAAATCGGACGGGATGTTAAGCGTCTGCCGATTTGTATCCCCCATTTTGTCCTAGCTCCGAGGACCAACTTCAGCTTATAAAACTAGCAAGTATAAATCATTTCCTGCTGGCATGGACATGATTGGCTGAATGGCCTCCTTCTGTGCCGTAAATCTTTCTGTGTTTGTATTTCCGCCAAAACTTTTCTGTCAACAAAACACCAGTGAAATAACTCAAAGGATATATGCGCAGATAGAGGATTCATTTAAACCAATCACTTTCAGCTTGGGGGTTACCATTGACCAGAAACTTAACTGGAGCAGCCATATAAATACTGGGGCTACAAGAACAGGTCAGAGGCTGGATATTCTGCAGCGGGTAACTCACCACCTGACTTCCCAAAGCCCGTCCACCATCTGCAAGGCACAAGTCGGGAGTGTTGGAATATTCTCCCCTTGCCTGGGTGAGTTGCAGCTCCAACAACGCTAAAGAAGTTCAACACCATCTAGAACAAAGCAGCCCGCTTGATCGGGACCCCATCCATCACCTTAAACGTTCACTCCCTCCACCACTGATGCACAGTGGCAGCAGTGTGTACCATCTACAAGATGCACTGCAGCAACTCGCCAAGGCTCCTTCGAGAGCACCTTCCAAACTCACGACCTCTACCAGCTAGATGGACAAGGGCAGCAGACGCGCGGGAACGCCACTTTATCTGCAGGTTCCCCTCCAAGCCACATACCAACAAATGCTGGCCTTGACCGGAACACACTCATCCCATGAAAGATTTTTTTAAAATATAACTGGCTTCAAAATTTAATTAGGTCTTTTTTCTAAACATTGAAATCGCATGACATGAAGAAATCTTTGTCTCCTCGCCCTTCTTAGTCTGTTTCTCTCTAGAACACAAAACAGATGCTACAACAGCTGTTCCTATGCTGTGAATTAAATGTCACTTCCTCCTCCAACCTTCCAGTTGATCAGACCTGTGAGGGTGAGGTCTTGGATTATGAATTTACGGTGGCACATAACAGCTGCATCTCTCTGTCTTGGTTTGCCAATGGCTGCAGTTATTTTCAAGTATGTATGCTGCTATCCTCTACTCCCCCATGCTGCCCCAGAAATTCCACAGGGAGTTCTATAACTACAATTATATCCAAAATATTTGATGTGTACATAGTTATTCTATTGTATAATAGACTTTTCTCTGCAAATCCTTCTATAAAAATCTAATTTGCAGCAAGCTGATTTTTAGTGAATTTGGGTTGCTCACTTTATCCTTGATTTGTGACACTTGGATCTAAGTTTTAGAACGCAATCTTGTGTTGTGTTCAAGCATTGAGAGAGAGGTTTATTTTATCGTTTACAGCATTTTAAAATAGTTCTCATTATCGTGTTAAATTTTACTGATTGCTATTTAATCAGTATAAATATGGTTGTGTACAGTATAAATATATCATTGGTGTAACTTGGGTGAGGAATGTTCTAGTCTGTTGAATTTTTCTAGAAAGCCTTTGGTGGGAAGAGGATGGAAGAGGGACCAAGGTCAGAGGAATCCAGCCACTAATGAATCTGATTGCTGGAGCAATAAAACATTACACTTAAATACATTCCAAGGGAATGTTGGTTGTTGTGGAACCAACCAGGGAGCAGGCTATTCTAGATTTGGTGTTGTGTAAAGAGGTGGGATTAATAAATGGTCTCATTGTTAAGGTCCTCTAGGGAAAAGTGATCATAGCATGCTAGAATTTCAACTTCAGTTTGAGGGTGAGAAGCTGGAGTCTCACACGAGCGTTCTGGAGTTAAACAAAGGTAATTATATAGGCATGAGGACAGATTTGGCCCCAGTGGACTGGGCTGGAAGACTACAAGGTAGGGCAGTTGACGAGCAGATGTTTAAGGAGATATTCAATTTATTAATTTTTTTTTTTATTTTGGAGATACAGCACTGAAACAATGCTGAGTCTGTGCCGACCATCAACCACCCATTTATGCTAATCCTACATTAATCCCATGTTCCTACCACATCTCCACCTTCCCTCAATTCCCCTTCCACCTACACTAGGGGCAATTTACAATGGCCAATTTACCTATCAACCTGCAAGTCTTTGGCTATGGGAGGAAACCGGAGCACCCGGAGGAAACCCACGCGGTCACAGGGAGAACTTGCAAACTCCGCACAGGCAGTACCCAGAATCGAACCCGGGTCGCTGGAGCTGTGAGGCTGTAGTGCTAACCACTGCGCCACTGTGCTGCCCAACTAAAATATATTCCAGAAAGGAAGAAATATTCTAGGAGGGGGATAAAACATCCATGGCTAAGCAAGGCAGTTAAGGATAACATAAAGACAAAAACTAAGGCATACCATATTGCAAAGGCCAGTGGCAGGCTGGAAGATTGGGAAACTTTTAAAGATCAGCAAAAGGTTACTAAAAAAGTAATTAAAAAGAGCAAAGGTAAATTATGAAAGAAAACTAGCGCAAAATATAAAAACGATAGCAAAAGCTTCTATAAGTTTATAAAAGGGAAGAGAGTAGCTAAAGTAATGTTTATCCGTTGGAGGATGCGACTGGGGAGTTAATAGAAGGGAACACAGAAATGGCAGAGACACTAAATCAGTATTTTACTTAAATTTTCACGGTGGAGGACATTAGTACCGTCCCAATAGTACCGGGTAATACAGAGGTTATAGAAAGGGAGGAACTTAGAACAATCATCATCACTAGGGAAAAATTATGTAGCAAACTATTGGGGTTGAAGGCAGACAAATCCCCAGGGCCTGATGGCCTACATCTTCGGGTCTTAAAGGAAGTGGCAATGGAGGAGTGGATTCATTGGTTATAATATTCCAAAATTCTCTGGATATGGGAAAGGTTCCAGTGGATTGGAAAAAGCTAATGTAACGCCCTTATTCAAAAAGAGAGGGAGGCAGAAAGTAGGAAACTATAGACCAGTTAGTTTAACAACCGTCATTGGGGAATTGTTAGAATCCATTATTAAGGCAGTAATAACAGGACATTTAGAAAGTCAAAACTCAATCCGTCAGAGTCAACATGGTTTTATGAAGGGTAGATAGTGTTTGACTAATTTGCTAGAGTTCTTCGAAGCTGTAACAAGCAAAGTGGATAATGGGGATCCTGTAGATGTAGTATATCTGGATTTCCAGAAGGCATTTGATAAGGTGCCACACAAAAGGTTAATACACAATAATAAAAGCAAAATACTGCGGATGCTGGATTTCTGAAATAAAAACAAGAAATGCTGGAACCACTCAGCAGGTCTGGCAGCATCTGTGAAAAGAGAAGCAGAGTTAATGTTTCGGGTCAGTGACCCTTCATTGGAACTATGGTTAATACACATGGGGTTAGGGGCAATTTATTAGCTTGGAAAGAGGATTGGCTAAGCTACAGAAAACAGAGTCGGGATAAATGGGTCTTTTTCTGGTTGGCATGGTGTAACTAGTGGGGTGCCACAGGGTTCGTTCCTCGGGCCCCAACTATTTACAATCTATATAAATGACTTGGATGCAGGGATAGAAGGTACTATAGCCAAATTTGCAGATGACACTAAAATAGGTGGGATAGTAAGTTGCAATAAAGAAATAAGAAATCTACAAATGGATATGGATAGATTAGATAAATGGGCCAAAATTTGGCAGATGGATTTTAACGTGGATAAGTGTGAGGTTATCCATTTTGGTCGGAAGAATAGAAAGGCAAATTATTATCTAAATGGAGAGAAACTTCAGAGTGCTTGCGTACAGAGGGATCTGGGTGTCCTCGTGCATGAATCGCAGAAAACTAGTTTGCAGGTACAGCAGGTGATAAGGAAGGCAAATGGAATTTTGGCATTTATTGCTAAAGGAATAGTGTATAAAAGTAGGGAAGTGTTGCTGCAACTGTGCAAGGCATTGGTGAGACGGCACCTGGAGTATTGCGTATGGTTTTGGTCCCCTTACTTGAGAAAGGATGTAGTTGCATTGGAGGAAGTTCAGAGGAGGTTCACAAGATTGGTTCCAGAGATGGTGGGGCTTGTCTTAGAAGAGAGATTGAGCAATTTAGGCCTTTACTCTATGGCGTTTAGAAGAATGGGAGGCGATCTAATTGAGATATATAAGATGATTAAGGGGATTGACAAAGTAGACATAGAGAGGATGTTTCCTCTTGTGGGAATCTAGAACGAGAGGTCATAGTTTTAGGATAAGGGATGGCAGATTTATAACCGAGATGAGGAGAAATTACTTCTCTCAAAGGGTCGTGAATCTGTGGAATTCACTATCCCAGAGTGCGGTGGATGCCAGGACATTGGGTACATTTAAGGAGGAGATAGACAGATTTTTGATTAGTAATGGGTTGAAGGTTTATGGAGAAGGGGCAGGAAAGTGGAGTTGAGGCCAAGATGAGATCAGCCATGATCGTATTGAATGGCAGAGCAGGCTTGAGGGGCTGAATTGCCTACTCCTGCTCCTAGTTCTTATGTTCTTGCGTTCTAAGAGAATAACCACAAACATTTCTGTATTTTCCTTCTCAAATTGTTAATGAACAATGTATTCTGAGTTAGAATCGAAAAGCATAATATTTTTTGAAAGCAGTGAAGCTTGTAAATGTTTATTTTTCAGAGAGACTTGACTGTGCTTGTACAAACATTTGAATTAGTTGCAGGAGTAGGCCATTCGGCCCCTTCGCGCCTGCTCCGCCATTTAATAAAATCATGGCTGATCTGATTGTGGCCTCGACTCCACTTTCCCGCCAATCCTGAAACCCTTTGACTCTCTTGTTATCCACCTCTGTCTTAAAAATATTCAGTGACCCTACCTCCACCGTTCTATGGGGAAGAGAGTTCCAAAGACACTCAACCCTCAGAGAAAATATTTCTCCTCATCTCCATCTTAAATGGGCGACCCCTTATTTTTAAACTGTGTCCCCTAGTTCTAGTCTCTCCCACAAGGGGAAACATCTTTTCAGCATCCACTCTCAGGTCCCCTCAGGATCTTGTGTTTCAATAAGATTATCTCTCATTTTACTAAACTCCATTGGATACAGACCCAATCAACAAAGAACGCAGAAAGTACAGCAAGCAATTAGGAAGGCAAATGGCATATTGGCCTTTATTGCAAGGGGATTGGAGTGCAGGAATAAAGAGGTCTTGCTGCAGTTGTGCAGAGCTTTGGTAAGACCACATCTTGAATACTGTGTGCACTTTTGGTCTCCATATTTTAAGGAAGGATATACTTTTTTTTATTCATTCATGGGATGTGGGAGTCGCTGGCTGGGCCAGCATTTATTGCCCACCCCTAATTGTCTTTGAGAAGGTGTTGGAGGCAGTGAAGGTTCACTAGATTGTCCCCTGGGATGAGGGATTTGGTCTTATGATGAAAGGCTGAGCAAATTGGGCCTATATTCTCTGGAGTTTAGAAGTATGAGAGGTGATGTTATTGAAACATACAAGATTCTGAAGGGGCTGGGTAGGGTCAATGCTGAGAGATTGTTTCCGCTGGTCAGGGAATCTAAAACACAGGCACACTCTCAGGATCAGGGGCCGATCATTTAGGACTGACATGAGAAATTACTTCACTCAAAGGGTTGTGAATCTTTGGAATTCTTTACCCCAGAGGGCTGTAGATGCTCCATCGTTGAATACATTGAAGGCTGGGATAGACAGATTTTTGGGGTCAGGGAATCAAGGGATATGGGGAACGGGCGGGAAGGTCGAGTTGAAGCCCAAGATCAGCCATGATAGTGTTGAATGGTGTAGCAGGTCGATGGGCCATGTGGTCTACTCCCATTCCTAGTTCTTGTGTTTTGTGAGTTTTAGAGTTGTAAAGTGTTCACAACTCTCAGATTGTAGGTTACATCTCTACAGAAGGTTTGCTGCACCAGAATTTAGATTATGCATGTAGTATTTGCCTGAGTTGTCATTGTGAACATGCTGATAACCTGTAGGATATTGTTTCTATGATTTGAGTAGGCTTGTGTGTTAACTTGAGAATGAGACCCACAAGTTAGTTGTCTTTGCTATCTGATGTGAGATATAGAGAAGAGAAATAAAGAAAGACTTATATTTATAAAGCACCTCTCATGACCTTAGGATGTCCTAAAATGCTTTACAGCCAATGACATACTTTTGAAGAGTAGTTACTGTTGTAGGAAACACAGCAGCCAATATCTGCACAGCAAGCTCCCACAAACTTAAATGTCATAATGACCAGATAATTTATTTTGTGACGTTGATTGAGGGGTAAAGATCGGCCAGGGCACTGGTGATAACTCCCCTGTTCTTCGAAATAGTGTCAAGGGATCTTTTACACCCACCTGAGAGAACAGGCAGGGCCTCAGTTTAATGTCACATCTGAGAGATGACACCTCCAACGGTGCAGCACTAGATTTTTGTGCTCAAGTTCCTGGAGTGGGACTTGAACCCACAATCTTCTGATCCAGAGGCAAGAGCATTATCAAGTGAGCCACAGCTGGTATCAGCTGTATGTATGTTTAATTATTAACTATATTGAAGTTTGATTGGGTAAACTATAAGAGCATTCTGTACAATTGAAAATTTTTTGGCAGTGTATTATTTGAGGTGATGGGTCTGTTCTGTAGAAATTAGGAGAATGGAACCTATGTGATTCTTCACTTCACTTTAAGTAGCAATTAGCTTTAAATAAATGTATGTTTAGTCTTTGCTGTTCTATCACAGTGTAGTCCAATACGTTGGCCACTAGCCACGTGTACCTAATTTGGGATCCAGATGTGGGTCCGTTTGTTTGTTTCGTAAATAAAAATGCTTAATAGCATGTGTACTTCAACCTTTCCGTACATTTGTTGGTAAAATCTTAAGATGCAGGCAGAGTATGTTACTGTTTTGATTGTTGTGACTGCTTTACTTGGTTGCCCCAATAGTGGCTAATGTTCAGTAACTATACACAAACTACATTTACCCGTATTGTGTAAGTGCATGTAAGGTCTTTTCTACTAAAATTGGTGCATATGGCTCAAACAGTGTTACCATAGACATACCTGTGGCTAGTCAGTAATCTTGTCTTCGACAACAGTGTTCTACGTGAATTAAAATAAGATTATGTGCCTTCAGTGTTTTTATTTAGAAAAGAATCCTCTGTATAATTAGGGGTTATTTAGAAACTGTCTCCATTTTTTTTTCTTTAACCATTTTCATTTTCCTTGAACTTGGGTTAGATCATAGTTTTAGTTGAGCAACACTGTTTAATCCAGTTGTTAAAATAGTTTCTAAAACGTTGGGAAAGCCGAAATTAAAATATACATTTTTGTTTCAAATAAAGCTGTGGCAGAATTCCATGAACAGTTAAGTAAAGCTACAGGCTACATGGATTCATGCCAGTACTCTTGAGTATCACTCAGCTGGGATTCCCCAAATATTGTGTATTAAGACAATTGGACAAAAACGCAAATGTTCTGCTTGGTTTAAGAGAAAAAAACTATTGATATTTACCTTTTTCAGAAAAATAGGATTGAGTTTTCCATTTTATAAGATTTTGTTTTATATTTGTGATTCTTACTTATCTACTTTCTGATCTTGCCTAAATTGCTGGGTGGACATGCAGAGAAGAGTTCATCAGGCATTTCACTACAGAGAGGAAAGGATAAGTTGCCCTGGGCTGATTTATAGAACAGAATTTGCAGGCACTGTCCAGAAACTGAACTGGGCATTTATTTAAAAAAAAAAGCAATGGACACATGTAATTGAATAGTTATGCCTGTGTAGTGTGCCATATTCTCCAGGACATCACTGCGGGAGTTCCTCAGGGTAGTGTCCTAGGCCCAACCATCTTCAGCTGCTTCATCAATGACCTTCCTTCAATCATAAGGTCAGAAGTGGGGATGTTCGCTGATGATTGCACAATGTTCAGCACCATTCGCGACTCTTCAGGTACTGAAGCAGTCTGTGTAGAATTGCAGCAAGACCTGGACAATATTCAGGCTTGGGCTGATAAGTGGCAAGTAACATTAGCACCACAGAAGTGCCAGGCAATGACCATCTCCAACTAGAGAGAATCTAACCATCTCCCCATGACATTCAACGGCATTACGATTGCTGAATTCCCCACTATCAACATCCTGAGGTGTTATCATTGACCAGAAACTGAACTGGAGTAGCATATAAATACCATGGCTACAAGAGCAGGTCAGAGTCTAGGAAGCTTGCAGTGAGTAACTCACCTCCTGACTCCCCAAAGCCTGTCCACCATCTACAAGGCAGAGGTCAGGAGTGTGATGGAATACTCTCCACTTACCTGGATGGGTGCAGCTCCAACAACACTCAAGAAGCTCGACACCATCCAGGACAAAACAACCCCCTTGATTGGCACCCCATCCATAAGCATTGACACCCTCCACCCCCGTGCACAGTGGCAGCAGTGTGTACCATCTACAAGATGCACTGTAGCAACGCATCAAGGCTACTCAGGCAACACTTTCCAAACTCGCGACCTCTACCAATTAGAAGGACAAGGGCAGCAGATGCGTGGCAACACCACCACCTGCAAGTTCTCCTCCAAGCCACACACCATCCTGACTTGGAACTATATTGTTGTTCCTTCACTATCACTGGGTCAAAATCCTGGAGCTCCTTCCTGATAGCACTGTGGGTGTCCTTACCCCACATGGACTGCAGCAGTTCAAGAAGGCAGCTCACCACCAGCCTCTCATGGATAATTGGGGATGGGCAATAAATGCTAGCCTGGCCAGTGGCGCCCACATCCCATGAAATGAATTTTAAAAAAATTAAAATCAGTGATGGAAATATTGCCTGGTTTTCAACTACCCAAAATTCAAATATCTTGGATTTTTTAGTTTAAAATCATTCAGGCAGTAATTAAATAGAGTCAACCAATTGCTAGTGCTCTTGGCTGAGAAAAACAGGCTGATCTGAGAAAAACATAAAGCAGAAAAGGATCAGAGGAAAATACCCCCAAAAATTTAAAAGAATTTTTATAATGAAATTTGAGGGGATGTAGTCAAGTCAGATTGCAGATTTTAAAATTGAAAACATTTTAACTTGGAATCTTTCATCATGTGTGTCCCATTTAATAAGATGGAGTGATTCTTGTGAAATGTTTGAAATATTTCAATTTGATACAAAGAAATTTATAGAATAGTTCTCATCTACACTTTTATGTAGTGTTGGGAATGGAGTCTTCCCTATTAAGCAGTTTAGCTATTAATTAATTGGGTTAGCCAGTGCCACATCACAGTACAAATAATCATGTGCTTGCACTGTATTTGAAGCATTATCTCTGCAAGTCACTGTGCAAGCAAAGTGTTGAAATCTTGAAATAGTTCATTTTATTCTCAGGATTCACTCAATTGATTAGTGACCAGAAAAATTAGGTACTTTCAACAGCGAGTTCAAACTGGCACATGTAATGATGGTGTACAGCAAAACAGTCTTCAACCAAGTTTGTATTCATAAAATCAATGCAACTGACATATGTTCTACACTAAGTATTGTTATAAATCGAAGAAAACTCTTCTAATTTCTCCCAACTTATGCAAGTTGTTTTACCTTTGAATTGAGGTTGCCCAGGCTAAACCGCTTAGAATTTGGGTTCCAGAAATTGGGACCTTCCGCTTAGTGCGGAAACTACGTATCTGCCTTAATTGCTGATTATGTAGCCTGTGTGCCTTTCAAGAGAACACACTTTTCAGCATAAACACCTGAGCTATTGCAGGTAACCACACAACTCCTCTTCCTTTTCTCAAACTAAGCAGCGCAAATCTGAATGTTGTATCACTTGGTTTCTCCTGAACGGTGGAAGCAAAATGTCAACAGCCCAGAATCTGAAGATTTCCATGCTAACATAACCTGTAAAACTGGGTCACTCACAGATTAAACATTAGTTTTCAATTGTCAGATTGGATCAATAACACTTCTCCCAGTATCCCCCATTATCCCTCTTTGCAGAATTAACCAGTTCTTATTAGTGCAGAAGTAGATTTTGTTTGAAACAGTTAAAACTCAATGAGAAAGAAATAACAGGCAGATAAAATGTAAACATCTCCATATACTGTTGTGATTGCTCCATTTAGAATGCTGCTTCCAGTGATTTATGATTTTCCCTCGAAGTAAAACTACAGATCACCTTTGGCATATGTTCTAAGTTTTGATTACTTTTGCTTTTCAGTCTGTTGTAAAAACCTGGAGGAATGCATATGAATTATGATGAACTTTGAGACTGTCAGTGTGTGTGTGTTTGTGTATATATATATATATATATTATATATATTTCTAATCCTATGAATCTCTTGCAGAATTGGCAAAGGTTTTCAAGGAGTTATGAAGAGGTGGGGATTTAAAGGCCAACCCGCAACTCATGGACAGACCAAAACCCATCGGAGGCCGGGAGCTTCAGGCCCGGGAGGAGTATGTATTATTTCTGTTATTTGTGAAAGTAGCATTTACAGCACTACTCTGCACCACAGAATGCATTGAAAAGGCATAAATGGTCTGCTTCAACAATTCAAGGCTTGAAGCTGTTTTCGTTCTGCCACAGCTCTATCTGAAACAGTTTGCTATTGTGTTCAGTTCTGTTGGGTGGTTGGTTTTGGTCCAGATCCATAGCAGTTCTTCTGGTCAGCATTTTGAAAACATACAATTTCAGAAATTGCAACTCATTGCACAGTAAAACAGATTAAATAACTAGTGTCAGAGCTTCTGGCTGATTTCTTTTTATGTTGAATAGATCAAATGTGGGGTATGGTGTGTTCTTTGTCTTGAGTTCAGATGTCCCTCTCATAATTTCATACCTTTGTGCCCAAACTTTAATCTGTATCTTAAATTTAATATAAATGTCTTTGTAGCTACAATTAAGACATTGAGTTTGTTTTCTTTCTAAGAGGCTTGGGGCAATATTAGAATTCTATAAGTAATATACTTATACAATCATATCTAAATAATACAAACATGTTGGACTAGTAGGCTTAGCGAGTTGATTGCAATCTTTAATATTGAAAGAAACAATATCCAAGTCACTATATGCAGAGCAAAACAGTATGTAGTCTTAAGTTTAAATAATGCAGAGTCTCATTCATTGTGTCACACTCTTTTTCTTGTCATCTTGAATGCAGGATCCTGCTAGAGTTTTTCCTGGGAAGAAAATGCCTGGAAAAATGGGCAACATCTACAGAACAGCACTTGGACTAAAGGTCAGATTTACTAAGCATATCGAGTTGTGATTAAACATGGGATTGGGGTGGGGTGCAGGGGGAGGAGAATTACTGTATTTCTTTCATTTTGATTGAAACACCTTAAGACCTTTTTGTTGTCAAACTTGGAATGCCTGTTCTGACAGCTGCTTTATGTGACTAAATCAAGGTGACGGTCATACGTAAAGGGACAAAAAGTTTTTCAGAGCTATTTTCTGCGATTGGAACTGCTGTAAACTGTTGGGAGTTATTTTGTAGCATTGAATTATATGCTATAGAGCAGGCTCGATGCTGAGGTGATTTTAAGAGCTTTGTCAGACTTTTAGCTCTTCATTCTCAACTTGAATTCTATGCCAGCACTTGATGGAGAATAACTTTTACTAAATACATTTCAGGTAATATGTTTTTTGCTTTGGTACATGCGTTCTATTGTAAATTTCATACTTGTTTCACAATTTGTGGAAACATTGTGGGACTGGTTGTTTGTCTCTAATGTAAGTTCAGACAATCCGTATTTTGGTAAATTGTAATACTTGGCTTACTCAATTATAATAGTTTTGCTAGGTGACGTTTGGATGGACATTCGCAAATTTCTTTTGGGCCTCCTTATCTCGAGAGACAATGGATACGCGCCTGGAGGTGGTCAGTGGTTTGTGAAGCAGCGCCTGGAGTGGCTATAAAGGCCAATTCTGGAGTGACAGGCTCTTCCACAGGTGCTGCAGAGAAATTTGTTTGTTGGGGCTGTTGCACAGTTGGCTCTCCCCTTGCGCCTCTGTCTTTTTTCCTGCCAACTACTAAGTCTCTTCGACTCGCCACAATTTAGCCCTGTCTTTATGGCTGCCCGCCAGCTCTGGCGAATGCTGGCAACTGACTCCCACGACTTGTGATCAATGTCACACGATTTCATGTCGCGTTTGCAGACGTCTTTATAACGGAGACATGGACGGCCGGTGGGTCTGATACCAGTGGCGAGCTCGCTGTACAATGTGTCTTTGGGGATCCTGCCATCTTCCATGCGGCTCACATGGCCAAGCCATCTCAAGCGCCGCTGACTCAGTAGTGTGTATAAGCTGGGGATGTTGGCCGCTTCAAGGACTTCTGTGTTGGAGATATAGTCCTGCCACCTGATGCCAAGTATTCTCCGAAGGCAGCGAAGATGGAATGAATTGAGACGTCGCTCTTGGCTGGCATACGTTGTCCAGGCCTCGCTGCCGTAGAGCAAGGTACTGAGGACACAGGCCTGATACACTCGGACTTTTGTGTTCCGTGTCAGTGCGCCATTTTCCCACACTCTCTTGGCCAGTCTGAACATAGCAGTGGAAGCCTTACCCATGCGCTTGTTGATTTCTGCATCTAGAGACAGGTTACTGGTGATAGTTGAGCCTAGGTAGGTGAACTCTTGAACCACTTCCAGAGCGTGGTCGCCAATATTGATGGATGGAGCATTTCTGACATCCTGCCCCATGATGTTCGTTTTCTTGAGGCTGATGGTTAGGCCAAATTCATTGCAGGCAGACGCAAACCTGTCGATGAGACTCTGCAGGCATTCTTCAGTGTGAGATGTTAAAGCAGCATCGTCAGCAAAGAGGAGTTCTCTGATGAGGACTTTCCGTACTTTGGACTTCGCTCTTAGACGGGCAAGGTTGAACAACCTGCCCCCTGATCTTGTGTGGAGGAAAATTCCTTCTTCAGAGGATTTGAACGCATGTGAAAGCAGCAGGGAGAAGAAAATCCCAAAAAGTGTGGGTGCGAGAACACAGCCCTGTTTCACACCACTCAGGATAGGAAAGGGCTCTGATGAGGAGCCACCATGTTGAATTGTGCCTTTCATATTGTCATGGAATGAGGTGATGATACTTAGTAGCTTTGGTGGACATCCGATCTTTTCTAGTAGTCTGAAGAGACCACGTCTGCTGACGAGGTCAAAGGCTTTGGTGAGATCAATGAAAGCAATGTAGAGGGGCATCTGTTGTTCACGGCATTTCTCCTGTATCTGACGAAGGGAGAACAGCATGTCAATAGTCGATCTCTCTGCACGAAAGCCACACTGTGCCTCAGGGTAGACGCGCTCGGCCAGCTTCTGGAGCCTGTTCAGAGCGACTCGAGCAAAGACTTTCCCCACTATGCTGAGCAGGGAGATTCCACGGTAGTTGTTGCAGTCACCGCGGTCACCTTTGTTTTTATAGAGGGTGATGATGTTGGCATCGCGCATGTCCTGGGGTACTGCTCCCTCGTCCCAGCACAGGCATAGCAGTTCATGTAGTGCTGAGAGTATAGCAGGCTTGGCACTCTTGATTATTTCAGGGGTAATGCTGTCCTTCCCAGGGGCTTTTCCGCTGGCTAGGGAATCAATGGCATCACTGAGTTCCGATTTGGTTGGCTGTATGTCCAGCTCATCCATGACTGGTAGAGGCTGGGCTGCATTGAGGGCAGTCTCAGTGACAGCATTCTCCCTGGAGTACAGTTCTAGGTAGTGCTCAACCCAGCGGTCCATCTGTTTGCGTTGGTCAGTGATTATGTCCCCCGATTTAGATTTGAGGGGGGTGATCTTCTTGATGGTTGGCCCAAGAGCTCTCTTCATGCCATCATACATTCCTCTGATGTTTCCGGTGTCTGAGGCCAGCTGAATATGACTGCATAGGTGTTGCCAGTAGTCGTTTGCGCAACGCCTAGCTGTTCTTTGTGCAGTACTTCTGGCTGCTTTAAGTGCTGCGGATGTTAAATCGCTGGGGGCTTTCTTGTAGTTCAAAAGTGCAATGCGCTTAGCGGCTATGACAGGTTCCAGCTCTTCATTATGAGATTGAAACCAGTCTGCATTTCTCTTCGCACTTTTGCCGTAGGTGGTCAAAGCTGACTCATAGATGGCGTCTCTGATGTGGGCCCACTTGGTCTCAGCATCCCCTGTGGGAGTGTTTTGAAGGGCTGTTACAAGTGAATTTAGAAATTTGTGTAACAGCTGTGGGTGAGAAATTCTGCTCGTGTTGATGCGCGGGTGGCCCTTCTGCTTGGAATGATGCAACTTCTTTGGTCTGAGTCTAACCTTGCTGCACACCAGGGAGTGGTCGGTGTCGCAGTCCGCACTGTGGAAGCTGCGTGTGATTTGAACACTGTTTAAGGCGGCTCGCCTTGTGACAATGAGGTCTAGCTGGTGCCAACGACGTGATCTTGGGTGCCTCCATGAAACCTGGTGACAGGGTTTAGTGTGAAAGAACGAGTTGGTGATGCAGAGGTTATGATAGGTACACAACTCAAGCAGTCTCTGCCCGTTCTCATTCATCCTTCCAACGCCATAGCACCCAAGGCAGGAGGGCCATGAGTCATGGTCGGCCCCAACCCTGGCATTAAAGTCCCCCAGCAGGAATAGGTGTTCGGTGTTGGGGATGCTGCTAATGATGTTATGGAGTTGTTCATAGAACTGGTCTTTAGCTTCAGGTGCGGAACAGAGTGTTGGAGCATAGATGCTGAGTAGGTGTACTGGACCAGAGGTGGTGAGCAGTCGGATGGACAGTATGCGTTCCGAGCCATTTGAGGGAGGCTCTATCATGCTGAGCAAGGAGTTTCTGATGGCGAAGCCCACTCCATGCTGTCTTGGTTCTTCAGGATCCCTGCCCTGCCAGAAGAAGGTGTAGTCTTGCTCTGCTAGAGAGCCACTCGCGGGGAGGCGAGTCTCCTGAAGTGCTGCAATGTCCACATTGAGTCTACTGAGCTCGTTGTTAATGATGGCGGTCTTCCGAGAATCGTTGATTTGTGTAAGGTCTTCCGACAGGCCAGGACACATAGTTCTGACGTTCCAGCTTGCAAAGCGAAGGGCTGGTACCTTCTTTCCTTTTTTCATGTTGTTTGGTGCGGTGTATCAGTCCACCTTTCGGGCAATGACCCTGAGCTCCAAGCACCCATTGAAGCAGGCAGACTGTGGCAGGACAGAACCTTATTGACCGGGGGCTGCCCGGTTTGAGGCGGGCGGTAGCTGTCCAGTGAGGTGCAATGACCTCTCCCACCGACAAAGGCAACCCGTGGCGCCCAGTTTCTACGCCAATTTATCTGGACTTATAACCCGTAACTGCTGCCTTCCGTGTTGTTTCAGTCGCTGTGAGGCAACTATGGAGTGACCTCTCCATGGCGCATGCCTGGGCAAATTTATGGAGGTTGAGAGTTGCCCAGTCGTCAAAACCCCCCTCTCGGCCTTTCTGGTGGGGTCCAAAGGAGTGCAGGACACGACGTTTGGCACCAGTATGGCTGCAGGAACTGCCGGAAACATGCCAAAGGTGACACATGACCGCCTACGGGGTTCCGCTCCGGATTTTCTGTTAGGGTTTACTCCCTTAGCCTTGGTCTCTCCCGAGACGCCCACAAGGCAGTGGGGTTGTTGGGGCCCCTACGCAGGTGTAGGATGGTGCCGGTGGGAGGAGGGGATGCAAGGGGGAGGGGTAGAGGGAGGGGGTGGGGGGGGTGCAGGGGAAGGGGGTGCGGGGTGAAGATGGTGCAACGGCGCAAATTAGCTGTTACATTTCCCTATGTTCCAAAGGTAACTGCATTGCAAAACAATTCGTCGGCTGTGGTGGACTTTGGGACATCATGAGATTTTGATATAGAAACAAGAAATGCTGGAACCACTCAGCAGGTCTGGCAGCATCTGTGGAAAGAGAAGCAGAGTTAACGTTTCGGGTCAGTGACCCTTCTTCGGAACCCGGAAACGTTAACTCTGCTTCTCTTTCCACAGATGCTGCCAGACCTGCTGAGTGGTTCCAGCATTTCTTGTTTCTATTTCAGATTTACAGCACCCGCAGTATTTTTCTTTTATTATATGAGATTTTGATAGGTGCTATATAAATGCAAATTCTTTCTTTGTACATAATAGGTCCCAAATAACAACTGAAATTCCTTGGTAAATGAGGAAATGACTTTTTGATGAGCTCAGTCTGGATGTTAGTGGAATATACGACAGTGTGCATTGCAATTTTTAAAAGAAGTTTAGAATGGGGGTTTTCATAGGAGCCTTAAAGGAGGTGGGGTAGGGGTAGCAAGACAAATAATAAATGGAAAATCGTGTGCAACACACCAGCTTTTTGATCTGCGTAACTGACGGGTGTGGGGTCTCTGTCAGCTGTGCAAACTTGGAGAATGGGCCCTTGTACCTCATGACGAAATGTTTTTTGCATATGTATGCTGTCTGTCGGGTCTTTTTGCTTATCCCATTTCTGTTGCAAATCCTAGTTTATTAAAAAGGTATTTATGCATCCATAGGTCTGGAGAGTGAATACCACACAGAACATTCTTTATGTTCATGGATCTGTCCCAGGGCACAAAAACTGCTTTGTAAAGGTAAGAAGATTATAAACTACAATGTATTTCAATAAAAGAGTTGTTAACAATAGTGCTGTAATGCAAGTTGTGGTAATTCTATTACTCGTGTGTGCAGGTTTTTCTAGAAGAATGAATAGAATAGTTCTTTCTAAGAAGTTTTAGAAATTGCATATCTGTAGTTTAGGTAGTGCTATCCATCAAGCAAGGAAGGATAAAGTAGCAGAAATGGATTCTGCCTTGTTTGAACCGAATATGGGAATGAAGGCCTTGCCCTGTGGCCACTAGTTTGAAAGTGGAACTTTAATGTGAATATTCTTGAATTTTATGAAGCATTCTAATAGTAATCTTCTTGGACAGTCTCACAGAAGTACAGAAATATGTTTTTCTGGAATCTGGTCTCAGATTTCACAAAAATTAGTAACTTTTAGACATTTTGCCACTGTATGTGGGGAAAATTTAAGTTATGGCTTTAACTTTTCTCCACATGACAGAGGAATTAGTGTATACTCAGTAGTAAGAATTCAATAAGGATTCAAAAACTCTACCTTTTTCTAAGCTCCATATAAAGCCATGTGAAATAGTGTTGGAATTCTGGTGAGTTTGCGAATGTGTTCTTTGATTGTGACATTTAAGGTAATCAAATCCTACTGAAACCTAAATAGGATCTAGGTATAACTAGTCTGTCGTACTGGCGTAGCTGCTGTTTCAATATAATAGCGATTAAGCGTCTCTTCCTGTTTCCAGTTATTATCCCATCTGTGATGAATAGATCCAGAGACAAATTGAGCTGAGGTGGACAGGTTTCTCTTTGTACTGCTGCAATTTTTTATCTGAACGCAACAGCTCTTCACTCCTGTTTGGCAGACTGAATAAACTGTACAAGAAACCAGTTCAGTTATACTTTGGATCTAAGTAAAGTAATTATTATCATGGGGTAACTCTGATATTCACAACAGTTCTATCTAAATTGGCTAAAAGAAAGAGCTGATCTCTGCATTTGAATTTTGTTTAGCCGTTCATTGCCTTTGTACACTTCAAGTTTGGGATCATTTGTGCTGAGACATTTTTCCTCTTTACCTACAACCTTTGCATGCAGCATATGTAGATGCAGCATAAAGCTCTGCAATGAGTCTTAACTCCACTTCAGTACTTCTGAATGTTCCTCTCTTATTCTTTCTAAACTTCAAATAGACTTTCTTACATACTGCTCTCTAATTTTACTTTGCTAATATTACAAATCAAAATTTTTTTGACTTTTTACTGTAACCTGTTTATTCACTGGGCCTCTAAACTGTGGCATGCTTTACTGCCTTCAGTCATTCATTCATTCCTTCGACAAACTGCAGACTTTTGAAACCCAAACCTGACTTCACCATTTCTGGAAGTACTTTTCCCCTTTTCAACCTTAGTATCTAGAACTATAAATCATGGCCCTTAATATAATATCTCAAATTAGAGAAAAAATAATAATGTTTGGTTATTTTGTTGATTCAAAATAACAATTGAGTGTAATTCCAGTGAATGTATTTGCAAAACTGGTGCTCATCTTGATGGTGCCACTTCAGAATACTGAAAACAAAAATATAATGGGCCTTTTCTGCTCAATCTCCTATCATGTCCAGTTAATTTAATAAAATCTGGAAGTTTACTTTTTAAGCATATAATATAATAGAGACTGTTAAATGAAAAAACAAGGCATAAAATCCAGTGTAACATTGAATAATAAAATCAAAATACTGTGGATGTTGGAAATCTGACATAAAAACAGAAAATGCTGGAAATACTCGGTAGGTCAGGCAGCATCTGTGGAGAGAAAAAAAGTTAATGTTTCAAGTTGTGACCTTTCATCAGAACTGAATAATAAAATCTGATGTTTGCACTTGCATCTTCAAATCTGTTTCTTCTCTCTCTCCATCTGAATATAGGAGAGGAGCTTTGTGACATAGAGAATGAATGGAAAATTGTAAAATAGTGGAGCAACTTGTATGCAGTACTTGCTTTGTTTACAGCAGACTTTTTAAAGATTTAATTGGTTTTGGAAATATAAGAAACACAACATGTCGCCATTAATGTCAAAAGTTAAATGTCTACACCTGAACTTCTGCAGAGAAGCTCACATAACAAGCCAAATATAGCAAGCATTGCTTTGATCACGGTGAGGTATCCATCCTGGAATTGTATCAAACACTGCTTTGTTTCAACCCGGAATCTCCAGCTAGTTGCTCTGACAGATTTGTTCCTAATTATTTAACTAAAAGTCATCTTGGTGTGCTCTTTTCTTTCCATATAATTGATGCTGACGAGCTTCAATGACTTTGTGAATGCCTGTGTTTTCTTTCTTACTGTTCCCAAGACAGATTGAAGAACTTGAGCCATAAACAGGAATTGATGTCGAATCTGCTTGATCGTGACAGCTGGTTCTTTTAGGAAATAAAGGCTGGTTGCCAAAGATCACTTGTTTTAAAAGCGTGTCCTGTTCAAAGGGAATAGAAAATCATAAAAGTCTGCTGACGTATACAGTCCTTGCAGCTGTGCCTACCGTGTGTTCAAAAGCATCATATGCCTCATAAATAAGCAAATTTATACAGATTATTAAATTACTAAGCATAATGCTTCATATTATTTAATACAGAAGCCTGGACAGTGCTGTGTTTGTAGGTTGGGCCATCCTTGAGATACAGAAGATTGATTTACCGATCTGTAACAAACTGTGAAAAATGAAGTTGGAACATTCTTCTAGAATTATGAGCTTTGTCCACTATGTGTACTGTATTAGGAAAGTTAGTTGGGAGATTAAATAAGCAGCTTCACAAAAGTTGCAGCATACAAATGGATTTTTTTAAGAATGGTGCTGGAATATTGGAGATACTAATAGTCAGTGCTATGGCTTAAGGGGGCAGAAATTTGATCTCCACTGCTTAGTTTTAACTCTGCTGTACAATTGTTTGAGGTGAAAAGAAAAACGAGACAGTGGCTGATATGATAGCTAAATTCATAATTGAATATTAGTAATACGATTCATCTATACCTCAGCTGGGAATTCTAGAATATCGGGTCAATTGGAGTTGCTCCATGTATGACCTTAGCCTTCAGATCATTAAACATAGGTATTTTCTCTCCTGATTTTTGATCATCTTATCCTTCAACCTCTGTCCCCATTTGAGAAAACTCACAGGTGCTTACTCTCACGATCTCTGCTGATACTACTCTGAAAACTTCTGTTGTGAAGTATTGGAGAATAGGCGAATGTGACTGGACTTCTGATTTAACATCCCTTCTTGTGTGCTACCCTATGTCTCCTCTCAGTGGGACAGCAGAGGTCAATAACCATAAATGGACTGTTTGACACCTGTAAAGAGGTCCTATTATATTTTATTTCATGAGCACGGAAATCATTTGAATCAATAGTTTGTGCTGAGTTGAGTTGAACTTCCCATTTTAATGTTTCTGCATTATTATAATCCTTCATAATCAGTCACTCTTGTCTATCTTGCTAACTGACCATTAGACTAAAGGAGTATATTGCAGGCAGTGACTAAAAACAAGAACAGTTGCAACCAATTATAATCTCTGTTGTGAGCCAATGACTGATTCCAGGCAAATGCTAACCTCCCAAAACTAAGTAGCCATTTTTCATTTAAGAGCCCGGTTTCCTGTACTGAAATGATTTTTGTCCATATGTGCATATCAAATCTAATGCAGATCGTTAATAAGAAAAAGTGAACTCTTAAAATTGGGTGGTATGGTTTTATTGATTAATATTTGGAGGTGCAAATAACAAGACATGAGATTAAAGATGTTAAATAGGGATATCGGTACTAAAAAGGTGAATAAAGGTCAGAACTGTGGAGAGAGATAAAAGACCTGGACAAGAGGAGGCAGAAAAGTGTCCAAGAAATAAGATGCAAGAAAGGCAGGCCATTGAGTGAATTAAAAATCAATTTTGTTGGAGTTAGTTTTAATTAAACCTCAGATGCTATAAAATTGAACCTGATGGTGACTGATCAAAACCACAAAAATTAGCCTGCAGCTCTGACAAAAGTGCCTTAGTAGCAAAATGTGGCTGAAATTGGCTTTTATCTATCAGTAATATGTACTAAAACTCAACTGATTATGAGCATACTTGTAGCTGATAATGTGATCTCAGATGACAATAATTGGCATTTTAGGGATTTACTAAAACCAAATTTCCATTTTCCCTTCAAAAGCCAGACCAAATAAGTTCACTGCACAGAAGCCCTTTGGCGTCATGTGGTTGTGCCAATTCCATTGCCCTGTATCTTTTTTTATTCTTTCACAGGATGTGAGCAACACTGGCTAGGCCAGCATTTATTGCCCGTCCCCAAATCTTTCTCTGCTTGAAGTATTTATCTACTCTTTCCTAAAAGATGCTGTTTATCTCCACCACTCCCTAAAGTAATATTTAGTTAAAATAAATTTGATGCATGCAGTAAGCTATACTCAACATATTAACTGCTCTACTGTGGACCAGGAACTTTGTTAGGTTGTTTTACAAACTGAATTTATGTTTGACCCTTGGTCTTCTATCATAAAAGCAAAGCACTGGCCTCAAACCTAATTCGGAGCTTCTTTGTTGCTGTGTTGATACGCGTCCATAACACCACATTAATCATGTGTGTGAATGGTGCACCACTGTTTTGTATTCACATTATCACTAGAACCACAAATAAAAAGCAAAAAAATCGCAAATTCTAAAAAATCTGGAACTGAGCAGCAATGCTGAAGTCACACAGCAGGTCCGTCAGTATTTCTGAAGAGAATAGACGTGTTAATCTTTCCGGTGACGAAGCGTTACACCCAATGTGTTAACTTATCTGTTCTCTCCACAGATGCTGACTGACCTCTTGCATGTTCCCAGTGTTTTCTATATTATCGCTAGAACTCTCAGTGCTGCAGTCTCAGATACAAATAACCACCATTTAATGAATAAACTGGCCCAATTAATTTTTACTTCCAATAGGTATAAATGGGGAATGTTATTTAAAACGTTCCCCCAGCAGATAACTTTCATCACAACATTCTATTTTCTTAGTCTTAATTGAGGTGAGCTCATTCCTGCATGAGATTTTATGCTTAGTTGATTGGGGTCTGACTGGCAATGCTGCCAGACTTGTGCAATAGCCCGTAATTGCCCACAACTGGATTCACACCAAAATTTGGATGAAGGTACTCTCGGTGCTGACTTTTCCAGGAGGAAACTCGCTACGAAGTTCTTCATCTCCAAAGTGAAATTTATAGTACCATTAGCCTGAACTTGTGCTTTCAATGTTTGCATTTGCTTTTCTGAGTAATATGAGACCAGTAAAAAGACCAAATCCTGACGTTTGTTTGCATCTTTTCCCAATTGAGTGGATGTGACACACTGAAGTGAATGCAAAAATAAAGTTGCTATAATCACCAGAAAGTTACCATGTGGACGACGACAGGTTTGAATTATTGATCTCAGTGCGGGTAATATCTGAGACTAAGTTATGGGCGGTATCATTCCCAGATCACAGTTTTCTATCTGAGTGGCCAATTTAAAGTTGCATTGGTGGTGGCCTTGAAGCAGGTTGTTTTCAGTTCCACATGGTGCGTGAGTTGGGTGGGGACTGAGGACGCCAGAGAAAAGGGAGAAACTTGTATCCTTAACACACAAAAAAATGTAATTTATGACCTGGATACACTGGCAGTATTCCACAAATCTGAAGGATCAATGCTTGTCGAGCACCATGGGTCCAAACAAAAGGTCCACTTTCAAGGTTCAGTTGTTGTGCTTTATTGGATGGATTGGTAGCTGAAATCTCAGGATGAATTTATTCGTGTTACTACAGATTGCTGCACAAAACCATGACTGCTAAATGAAAAATGTGGAATGTGAATCATTTGTTTGAATTATTTGTTCACTGAGCCATAGAAATATCCTTCACTACCATAGAATAAATAAAATTTGAGCCTTTTTTAAAAATTCGAGCTAGGTAGTGCATTAATCATTAGAAAATGGGAGGGCAAGCACTTGGTTAAGTTGTTTCATGGTGTCTGTTCTGTACATTGTCCCAATAATGGATTTGGAAATATACTTTTTGGTTACAACAATATCCTGTTATTTGTAGATTTATCAATTGGTGCAAGTTTGTTTTGGCTATTTAATTTACAATTAAGGTCATTTAAATAATTTGATCTAATTGCTTTGTTAGAATGTATATTTTTTACAAGCAATGAGCAACAACTTGCAATTGTATAGCACCTGTAACAGAAAAAGCCCCATTACAATTGGTATAATCACGAATTGGAGATTCACTTCTGGGCTGCTGAGTCTGTTGGGCCGAGTTGTCATTGTGTTTATTTGCCAGATATTCTGTGCAAGGTACTTCCTAGTTTCCACAATGTGTTTGTTGATAAAGGGCACAGGTGGTAGATGGGATGGAATGTGAACTTTCCCTCAATTCTCTGTTCTCAGCAGAAAAAAAGTTTCCATAAGCGTGCCCATGTCCCTTATGAGCTGAAACTTACAATCCTGTGCTTGTCATGACCAGGATAATGTGGCAAGGGTATAACTATTGCCCTTTTACCACAGTGTTAAGTGCCACAGACCCAGGTGGGTTGCCCACTCTGCAAAGTGAAAAAGGGAGAGAGGTCAAATTCATTCCAGCATCTAGGCTTAGTTTTGCCACTACAAATTAATCTACACCTAGCTCGGTAGGTTCAAATCCCAGAGTTAACTAATGACCCATTCCTGATGCATGTGGGATATCTGAACAGATTAATCAGTAGTTTAACTCACCACTTCGTCCTTTGCAGCTCATTCCCGCTTAGCATCTTCCAAGCATGAAAAAGAAAATGTAACGATAGTGTACCATACTGGAGTACCATCAAACTTGGGCACTTCCCAAGTTAACCAGGCCGAGAGAGAGAGCGTTTATACGTTATTGCAAGCTCCAAGCAGCTATTTTCAGAACAGTTCTGACACTTGATAATGAACAAATAGCTTGCTTTCCCTTTCAGCAGCGGATGTACTTGTGCCACAGGAAGACCAGTGCAAGGACAAATGGGGAGAATGCTCATAATGGGAGAACCTTCTCTGTGTTTTTCTTTTAAACTAGACTTGTGAACATATTCATGAACCCTGCTTGATTATGCATTCACAGTTTTTAATTACAAGAAGGGGGAGGTGGTGGCATAGTGGTAATGTCACTAGACTAGTAATCCAGAGCCCAGACTAATGCTCTGGGGACATGGGTTTGAATCCCACCATGGCAGATGGTGAAATTTGAATTCAATTAATAAATCTGGAATTAAAAGCTAGTCAAATGGTGACCATGAAACTATTGTCGATTGTTGTAAAAAAAAAAAAATCAACTGGTTCACTGATGTCCTTTAGGGAAGGAAATCTGCAGTCCTTACCTGGTCTGGCCTACATGTGATTCCAGACCCACAGCAATGTGATTAACTCTTAAAATGCCCTCTGAAATGGCCTAGCAAGCCACTCAGTTTAAGGACAATTCGGGATGGGCAATAAATGCTGGCCGAGCCAGCGATGCCCACATCCTGCAAAACGAATTTTGAAAAACGGCAATACTATAGGCCAATGGATTGTGAGGGAGGGAAGCGTAGAGATTTGCACATATCCCATGGAATTGTCCAGCTGTATAAACATGGACCATCAATGAACCAGTGTGTTTGAATGCTGTGGCTGGATTAAGGCACCAGGTCACATTTAAAAATTACTACACAATGGGTTCTTATAGGGTGTAGGTTTTCAAAGTCTGGTTTACTGAGTTGGGGGCATCTTCAAACTTCCAAATTTTCATATCTGTTGTCAAAAAGGGAAGATGCCTTACCAAAGAAGGAGGTATTAGGAGCAATGACCAAAACCTTTGTCAAAGAGGTGGGTTTTTAAAGAGAGGGATCCTGGAGTAATGGGTGGTTTTAGCAGAGAGTAGGGCCTGATAGTGCTTGATGAAGTCCAGCCAGATAGATAGCTAATTCACTTGGGCTGGATTTTCATTTGGCTGAGGAGGCAGGCGTGGCTGTAATTTAGCATCCGCGAGCTGTGTGCCAGCTTTCTGATGGGGTTTCATCTCCCAATGATTTTTGAAGAGGTTGAGGGTCCTGTATATCGGACACCTGCCTGAACCGGTGGGAAATAAATAATTAAGCGCACTCTCTCGTCCCTGCCTGGATTTTCAATCCGACACGTGAGATACCTATGAAACAGTGGCAGCCCCCCAGTGGCAGGCCGAGTAGACATCGGATCCAGACCCTGATCTATTTGAAAGCTGCTGCTCCGAAAATCGGCCACAATCACAGCAGTGCCTGTTACTATGGGGGGCTTTCCCCCAATGTCCGACAGCCCTAACTCTTTTGGCCCATCTAGTATCCCCATTTGTGGCCAGCAACTGCGCCTCCCTACCTACATCTGCAGCTCCCACCTCTTGTTGGTGGGGCTGCTGATCTGTTCGTGCTGGATGGCCTCCTATTAGCTGTCCAGACTTGGAAGCCTGCCCAATGTCCTCAATTGGACGGGACTCTGAGGTGGCCACCTCCTTCAAAATCATCCCTGGGTCCCACTGCCAGCCCGTTGTGTGCCAGATGCACTCAAGTCTGAGCCCCTTAGATTTGAGGGAGCAAAGATGGGGACCCAACTGGGGAAACGACCGGGAAGAGGCAGAGTAAATATTTTGCTGGCGAGAAGGACATCAAAGGTGAAGGTGGTATAAATTTTCTGGAAGTTGGAGAAATTAGTAAAATTTAGACTTTCTCAAGTTTACGAGGTTTAATATGAATTGAGTTCTGAGCTCGAAGAGCAGCGGAGTTATTTCCCCTGGCGTCCTGGCCGTTATTTATCCCTCAATCAACATCGCAAAAACAAATTATCTCGTCACTATTATATTGCTGCTTGTGGGAGTTTGCTGTGCGCAAATTGACTGGCATTTTCCCTATATTAGAGCAGTGACTACACTTCAGAAGCACCTAATTGGCTGTAAAGCACTTTGGGAAGTTCTGAGGTGTGATAATGCAAGTGTTGTTCTTTCAGGTACCTGAGGATTGTGTCAGTATTTGCAATGAGTCTGGAAAAGTGTGTCAGCTTTTATAATGGTTGTCCACACAAAGGTCACACAATAAAACAAAATGCTGCAGATGCTTAATAAATAAAAGCAGAAAATGCTGGATAACACTCAGCAGGTCAGGCACCATATGTGGAGAGAGGATGATAGATAGGGTTAGCATTTTAAGTCAATGATCTTTTGTCAGAACCGGGGTTATATTTCACGTAATTAGCTTTGTGCTCAAGTCATTCCAGGATTTGCAAGGGATAGCACACATGCTCTGCATCTGGCTGTAAATACGAGAAAGATAAAATTGTTCTGTTACAAAGGAAATCATAGAAAAGGCTTCCGCAAATTAGAAATTTTCTACAATAATTGGTTTTATTGGTTTGGAGTAATGTGTATTCTTTGTCATAGGTGGTTTAACACATTAAATCATACTGACTGAATTAAGGATTAGTGTGTTTTTACAAAGCCTTATATGTTTGTTTTGTACCAGGTCAATGACACCACATTACCTACACATCAGGAAGACAATAAGAATCCACCATTCCCAACTTACTTTGCTGATGGAGGTGAAGAACTGCCAGAAGACCTGTTTGATGAGGAAATGTACCAATTCACTCTGCCCTCTATCACTGTCTCCTAATGCTTGACACTTTCAAGGGGTTTAGGTGGCAGCTACTCATAGCTCTCACATCCTGCCTCTTTGTTTGTTTTGCCCAGAGTCGTTTTTTCATGTATTGGCTGATGCCATTGGTCGTCCTGATGAGAAGTGAAGGAAAAATAAAATCAATTCCTGGAGTGGAGTTAACCATGAATTGAAAATGCACTGCTGGTTTTAAAAAAAAAAGAGTATTTTGAGGCTATTTGGAACACAAGCTTTGAGTGTGGACTGGTCTAAATTGAAGAGCAAGAATATTCCATGATAAGCAACATGAATTTGTTGCAAGAGGCAACTGGAAGACGGTCTGAAAGAGAAAAAAAATCTGCTGCAAAACTGAAAACTTTATTCATTGTAACCCAGTTACAGACTGCAGAAAATGCAACTTTATCCAAGATGACCACATAACATCATGGAAGGGTATTCTTTTAATATATATATATATATATATATATATATATATATATATATATAAAAAAGTGGGGAAGCCTCTGGCAGGAAGTATACATGAATTAAAATATTTATAGAAAATAACCTCCAAGTGTTTTTGTCTGACTAGTTTTAAAATTAGTGCAGTATAATGGTGATTTGCTATGTATTCTGTGCAGAACAAAATCAGACATCAGGGAAATCTCTGGTTCAATCCCTTTTTTTTTTGCTGAGTTAATAAATCTCGAGGGCCAATGGTATTGAAACACCGGTTGGTTTCAGCTGCACTGCAATTTGCAAAGCTGCAACAAATATGCCATCCATACTGATACCATCAGATTTGTCATCTCTATCATTAAATAACACATGGTCTGTGAAAACACTGAACAGTTTGCTCGATAGCTGCTGACAGTCCGGGTGCAAATAAGACACAGATCTAAGCATATTACCTGACAAAACACGATGGAGCTCCATGGTAATCACCAGATGACTTGTTTTCATTTCAGCACTGTGGAAAAAAATTAAATGCAGTGTACTTTGAAAAGTACGTGTCAGGAAAAGTTGGAATTTCTCGCTGAATTCTATACTGCTTCAACACCAGCTATTTTGAACCTCTATACTTTAAATTTTGCGGCCGTTTTAGATTCTAAATTGCCGCAAGTCCTTGCCCACATGCACTTAGTTGTCATCTTGCTCTATGTAAGTTAAATTGTCAGACTGTTCTAATCTGCAGGCATTGATTAAAGTGTGGTGGATATATATTCCTACTATCCTTCATGTTGGCAGAATTTTTGTTAGTTGATTTATAGAAATTCTGAATGATTTTGAGCTTTACCATAGGACCTGAAGGTACATTGCATTAATGCTGCAACGTTACTGGGCCGTTTTTAATCGTCCAGTATTGGACATGCAGTTCTCTGTATATATGTATTTTGATTATACCTCCAATTATTTGAAGGTCATTTGAATATAATGGCTTGGATTTTGCAGTAGTAATGGCAGCGAAACTCAGCATTCAACATCATTACAACTCTGAAACTGACAGCAGCTTCTGGAATCTGTGCATGTGCAGTTAAACGCAGAAATCCAGAAGTTGCTGTAAGTGATTCCACGCTTCTCCATAGGGTGCATTGTTGAAGTACCCATAGATGACAGTCAATTAGAAACCACCAAACTGAGAGCTTTCTCTTTTACACTAATATCGCTGTTAAAAGCCTCTGAAAATAGTGTGCCTTGTTCATGAGGTATAACTGTTTTCAATGGCATACTAAGTTCTAACTACTGCTGAAGAAACTCTGGCCCTGGAAAACTAATTTTATATTTGTGCAATGTCAAATTCCATAGTTTTTAAATTTTTAAAGTTTGTTTGATATTTCAGCTTCAAATGTGTATGACTCAATCTTTACTTCACTCTAAAATTTATAAAAAGTGAAGGATAATCGGTGCATTTCACTTCCTGGTTTGTCCCCGTGGAGAATTTCTTCAATCTGATTGGCTGTTTACCCTGCTTAATGACATCACTGTTGCTGGATGCTGAGAGATCCCATTGATTTGATGGCAAATTCAAACTAACATTGGGAAAGGTGAATCCATGCCCGGCTATTAAATTAAAATTTCATGTTTTGCATTTCAAACCTTTTTTGAATTAATAAACCAAGGTATCTAGAAAGGTTCATCTATGAATTTAGTTATCTCCAGACGTGACTATTTCAATGTTCTCCTGGCTGATCTCCCTCTTCCATCCTCTGTAAACTTGAGCTCATCCAAAACATTGCTGCCTGTAGCCTGATCCACACCAACTCCTGCTCACCCATCACCTCTGTGCTTGGAAACCAGTTGTGCTTACCTGGTCTGTCCCCATATGTCATTCCAGACCCCCTGGTTGACTCATTACTGCCCTTCATTATTGTTGTAGTTGACTGCTATGTAATTCATTATCTCCAATAAGAAAAGGACCAGTTATCTTCCTTGACCTTCAATGGCACTGGTATTGTCGAGGCCCTACCATCAGCATTATAGGAATTGCCATTGACCAGAAGCATAGCTGGACAAGCTAAATTAATAATATCTAAGTGGTTAATGGAGCAGAGCACAGGCTGGATGTGGCTTGCCTTCTCACCTGCGATGCTCAATTCAGGAGTGATGGAATATTCACCACTCACCGAGATGGGTGCATCTGTAACAACGCTGAAGAAACTCAATACCATCCAAAGCAGAGCAGTTTGATAAGTATCCCTGCATTGGACTCAGTGTCCGCCCCCTTGACCACTGCCACAGTGTGACTGCAGTATATGTGATCTCAAGGATGGATTGCAGTAACTCACCAAGGTTACTTCAACAACAACACCTCCCTCCTCTGTAACTTCTTCCACTGTGAAGGATCAGGTTAGAAAGGTTGTGGAAACGTCATCTCTCCCAAGTCACACCATCCTAACTTGGATATGTATCACTGATTCATCATCACTGGATCAGAATTCTGGAATCCTCCTCTGTAATATTGTGGAAGCACCATCACCACAAAGACTGTATCAGTTCAAAGAGGAGGCTGACCAACACCTTAGTAACTAGGGATGAGCAATAAATGCAGCCTTGCCAGCATCAGTCACAATTTGAGAAAGAAATTATGGTGTAAGTACACAATTGTCATAGAATTACGCAGTCTTGATTCCCTGGAGGAGTGTTGATACCCAAATTGCTAATGTAAAGTTTTGGAAGTGTGTAATTAGCAGAGAAGTAGCACTACTTACCTAATTAAGACTATAGGGAACAAAGGGTGTGATAAAATTGAAGACTGATTTAGCATGGTGTTGCATTCATTAATGATGTTGCAGTGCCTACATATTGCCTGCAAGAGTGGTGGAAGAAGATTCAATAGTAACTTTCAAAAGAGAATTCATTAAATACTTTTGGGGAGAAAATGACAGGGCTATGGAGAAAGAGCAGAGAAATTGGGACTTATTGGATAGTGCTTTCAAAAAGCTGGCACAGGCACAACGGGCTGAATGGCCTCCTTCAAAGCTTTATAATTCTGTGATTCTATATGATGCTATAGGGGCTAAAAACTAATTTCAATTGAAACTCATGTTCCAGCTTAACTTGCAATCATGGGTGGGGATGGGGCCAAACCATTCAATTCAAATACATGCAGCTTCTGGAAGTATGTGTTCGGTTGGTCAATTCAAATTTTTTTTTTAATGTAAATCCGCTTGGTCTCAGTCATTTTTTAAAAAACTCATATTCAACCTGTCTTCAAATTAGAAAACCTTCCTGAAGTCTTCAAAATGAGATAGTTGGGCCATAGGCAGAGAGAAAAATAAATATTGCATCTATTATAATGTAGCAGAACACCCAATTCTTTTCCCTCTCAAAAGGCAAAGCACTGCAGGTGCTGGAAATCTGAAATGTAAACAGGAAATGCTGTAAACACTCAGCAGGTCAGACAGCACATGCGGAGAGAGAAATAGTTATCGTTTCAGGTCAAATGTTAACCCTCTCCACAGATGCTGGCTGTCCTGCTGAGTATTTATAGCATTTTCTGTTCTGAATTATTTTCTACTACTTGAGCTAGCTAACCTTAAGTTGTTGTGGTGTTAATATGATCTGTTTGCTGTACCATTTAATAATGTGTTTGGTGATTGACACCTAAGCCAAAGTTTAGTATTGTGCTATTCTCCTGCCTTCCTATGACCAGGAGGATCATGAAATAAAACCAGTGAACTGAATAAGCTGAAGTGTGTCCCTGCCAGAATGATGAAGGGAAAGTTTGTAATATTGCTTTTTCCCCAGGCAGCTGTTGTAACAGTTATATTTAGTGCCTTTGTTGATTTGTTTTTCAGTAAACCTTGTACACAAATTCACATGGTCTACATATCATTTATTGAAAATGGGCTCCTATCACATCTGGTGCACAGCTTCAATGAACTAAGTTGACTTCTGCTCACCTAAAACTCTGCTTTGTTACCAAGATTTCTATTGAAACCAAAACACTCAAATGAATTGTCCTTCATCTTCTGGTTTGCATTCAACCTGTTGTTAATAATCAAGATCCAGTTGTAATTGGACTACGAAAAATTATTTTTCTTCAGCAAAAGGTTAGTCTTGATTTTCCCAGAACATAGTTTTCATGTTGCACAAGCATCAAGCGAGCCTCATATCTTTTCACAGAGTAAAGTTGGAATCAACATGAACTGTATTTTAGATGGTACATTGCTTCTTTCATATCATTAACTGAATTTAAAAGCTGCAACAATTAGTGAAGGTTTAATAGCATCTAAAAGTGCATTCTCAAATGCTGAAGGATCCATTTTAGCTACCAACCTTGCATTTTTTTTTCTATTACAGAATATTTTGAAAGAAGGAATTTCCATTGCTTTCTAACAATGTTCAATGGGGGGAAATGCTCAAAACTTGGGAATGATTCCAAAGTCACAGCATGCTTAAATAAAACTCCCCCGCAGTATTAATGCACCAGTACTGCTGCTGTTTACAAGTTATTCTGCTTGATTAGTAGATAGGTATATTGAATTTCATTTTCCATTTGTTTTGCTGAAGGGAGAGTCAAAGGCAGCGAAGTAATAAATTCTGAGTGGCTTTATATATACTTTTTTGAGGATACCATGTGCCTTGGCTCCCTCTGGATTTACTCAAAGTATTAAATTCATCAAGCTTTTAATGCAGTTTTCTAGAAACACAGCCATTGCTCCTTACTCTGCGCATGAACAATTACATTTTGAAATCATTCAAGGACAGTAACCTTATGGCATTGTACATCTGCAAATATTTGGCCTGCAGAATTTTTTTTTTAGAAAATATTGCACCACATAATGAGGCAGCTGCATAGCCTTTTCAGTATGATTTTTTAAATTCATTTTTGTGGGATGTGGGCATTGCTGGCTAGGCCAGCATTTGTTGCCAATCCCTAATTGTCTTTGTACTGAGTGAT
Organism: Heterodontus francisci; assembly: GCF_036365525.1. Lineage (NCBI taxonomy): Eukaryota > Metazoa > Chordata > Chondrichthyes > Heterodontiformes > Heterodontidae > Heterodontus > Heterodontus francisci. The sequence continues at coordinate 9,058,474 of NC_090372.1, read as the reverse complement.
TTGCTAGGCCATTTCAGAGGGCAATTAATTGTCAGCCACATGGCAGAGGGTCTGGAGTCACATATAGGCCAGACCAGGTAAGGACAGCAGATTTCCTTCCCCAAAGGACACTAGTCAACCATATTTTTTTTTACAACAATCAACAATGGTTTAATGGTCACCATGAGACTATCTTTTAAAAAAAAATTCTAAATTTTATTAATTGAATTCAAATTTGACCATCTGCCTTGGTGGGATTCAAACCCATGCTCCCAGAGCATTAGCCTGGGCTCTGGAGTACTAGTCCAGTGACATTACCACTACGCTACCGCCTCCCATTGTGGGGATGTTTTAAAAAAAAAACCTGTCAATTGGCTCATTCCCACTGTAGGGACTAGGTGAGATATATATAGTAAGAGTGATGGGCTATCCTCGGCTCCTAGTACTTGTTCCTGGCACTCACCATGACAGAAGGAGTAAGCTTAATTTATAAAAGCAGTCTGAACACGAGGGCCAGATTGAGCTAGAGATAGGTGTGATTCGGCAGAAAAAATAGAATGCAGATCAGTTTGAGGGCAAGGAGGTGACCACTTTCATGACAGGCGAAGAGAATATCACTAGTATGGATTCCCGTAGGTTTTATTTCTCATTTTCTATCCCATGTCTGAGGTCAAAACCCAATAAAATACCAGAATCATTTGGCTAAGATGAGAATGTCATTTAATTTTTGAAAATGGCATTCTAGGAATGACATTTAAAGGTTAATAAAGTTACGCTTTTATAACACCTTCAAATAGAACAATCTTCAAATACTTTACAAGGGGAAGGTTAACGGGAGAGGTGGATCCAAAGGCAAGCAAATGTTTGTCTTTATTTACAAAAAATGTTGCGGTAAGATGAATTGCTTTGCAACACATCATTGAGATACTTGCATTTGATTTGATGGTAACTAAAAATAATGCATAACTCTCCTGGTTGCCCTTCTCTGGACAAGAAGAGCTTTAGACTGAGAGGTTGTTTCTGCTGGCTGGGGAATCTAAAACACGGGGGCCCAGATAAGGGGACGATCATTTAGGACTGAGATGAGGAGAAATTTCTTCACTCAAAGGGTTATGAATTTTTGGAATTCTCTACCCCAGAGGGTTGTGGATGCTCCATTGTTGAATATATTTAAAGCTGGGATAGACAGTTTTTTGTTCTCTCAGGGAATCAAGGGATATAGGGAACAAACAGGAAACTGAATCTGAAGCCCAAGATCAGCCATGATCATATTAAATGGCAGGGCAGGCTCGATGGGCATGTGGTCTACTGCTCCTATTTCTTATGTTGACCAAAAACACTTCATTAAAGCAGTTGACAGAACAACTGTGCTTCATGTCCTGGGAAGGGGGTCATGCTTTTAGTTGGGCAGACAATATTGAAATCGTCAATCTTGTTTTCTCTGTGTCTGCGTGGGTTTCCTCCGGGTGCTCCGGTTTCCTCCCACATGCCAAAGACTTGCAGGTTGATAGGTTAATTGGCCATTATAAATTGCCCCTAGTATAGGTCGGTGGTAGGGAAATATAGGGACAGGTGGGGATGTGGTAGGAATATGGGATTAGTGTAGGATTAGTATAAATGGGTGGTTGATGGTCAGCACAGACTCGGTGGGCCAAAGGGCCTGTTTCAGTGCTGTATCTCTAAACTAAACTAAACTAAACTTGTAACTAAGCCAATGATTGATTTGTTTGCCAAGAGCACTTACACCCCTCCACCCCCAAAGAGTCCCTGGTAATATTTAATTTAGAATTGTGAAAATGTTTCGCATTGTGCCTTTTAGAAAAGCTGATATCTGTTGGAAATTCCATTATAGGCTTCAGGGGGTGGATGTTTAATGAATTTAATTTTGGCAGTCAGTGACAGAGTAAATTAAAGTGCCTGCACAAACTCAATGCAAATGTGTTAGATTGATATTGCAGTCAATTAATTAAAATGCATAATTTCTTTTGGGTTTGGCTTAAATCTAATCTAATGAAAAGAGGAAGGCAAATCATAATTTTTCCATGTAAAATTGAATCAGCAACTTCAGAGGGGAGGGATACGGGATGCGATTTGAGTTGAAACCCCGGGCCAAAATTCAATCGTGTAGCACGACGTAGACCAACTTCCATGTTAATAGCATAGGAGGCACCGTTGGCTGCTTCCCACACAGCATCAGGCAACTGGAGTGGAGCACGCAGGCCCATCTCCACTGGGGTAGAGCACGCAGGCCCATCTCCACTGGGGTAGAGCACACAGGCCCATCTCCACTGGAGTGGAGCACGCAGGCCCATCTCCACTGGAGTGGAGCACGCAGGCCCATCTCCACTGGGGTAGAGCACGCAGGCCCATCTCCACTGGAGTGGAGCACGCAGGCCCATCTCCACTGGGGTAGAGCATGCAGGCCTATCTCCACTGGGGTAGAGCACGCAGGCCCATCTCCACTGGGGTAGAGCACGCAGACCCATCTCCACTGGCGTGAAGCACGCAGGCCCATCTCCACTGGCGTGAAGCACGCAGGCCCATCTCCACTGGGGTAGAGCACGCAGGCCCATCTCCACTGGGGTAGAGCACGCAGGCCCATCTCCACTGGAGTGGAGCACGCAGGCCCATCTCCACTGGCGTGGAGCACGCAGGCCAATCTCCACTGAGGTGGAGCACGCAGGCCCATCTCCACTGGGGTAGAGCACGCAGGCCCATCTCCACTGGGGTAGAGCACGCAGGCCCATCTCCACTGGGGTAGAGCACGCAGACCCATCTCCACTGGGGTGGAGCACGCAGGCCCATCTCCACTGGGGTGGAGCACGCAGGCCCATCTCCACTGGGGTGGAGCACGCAGGCCCATCTCCACTGGGGTAGAGCACGCAGGCCCATCTCCACTGGAGTGAAGCACGCAGGCCCATCTCCACTGGCGTGGAGCACGCAGGCCCATCTCCACTGGAGTGGAGCACGCAGGCCCATCTCCACTGGCGTGGAGCACGCAGGCCCATCTCCACTGGCGTGGAGCACGCAGGCCCATCTCCACTGGAGTGGAGCACGCAGGCCCATCTCCACTGGCGTGGAGCACGCAGGCCCATCTCCACTGAGGTGGAGCACACAGGCCCATCTCCACTGAGGTGGAGCACGCAGGCCCATCTCCACTGGAGTGGAGCACGCAGGCCCATCTCCACTGGAGTGGAGCACGCAGGCCCATCTCCACTGGCGTGGAGGACGCAGGCCCATCTCCACTGGAGTGGAGGACGCAGGCCCATCTCCACTGGAGTGGAGGACGCAGGCCCATCTCCACTGGAGTGGAGCACGCAGGCCCATCTCCACTGGAGTGGAGCACGCAGGTCCATCTCCACTGGAGTGGAGCACGCAGGCCCATCTCCACTGGAGTGGAGCACGCAGGTGCATCCCCTGCCTGCACCTGATGACATTGAAAGGGCAAGATCATGGCAACGAACTGGCCAATTAATATGCAGGGATGCCATCCTGGTTCACTCCTAAAACCAGTGTTAGCAAGCAAGGTGGGTCCTGTTCTGACGCTATATTGAGGGCCACTCATCCAGCTGCAGCTGAGGTGCTTTTGACTTGCTTGTGCTCAGGCAAAGTTGGTGGAAACATTGTGGTGAGTTGCTGGAGGAGTTTGAAGGTTTCTGCTGATCACAGGAAGGCTGAGAGAATTACACAGCCTTTGATAAGTATGCGGGCTGTGGTTGAAGTGCCACTTGCTGTGCAGCATGAGCAGGACAGGCAGGGGAACTTCTGCGAGGAGGGAGAAGGAGGGCTCTCCTTCGAAGGCTCTACCCTGAGCGGGTCTTCCGGGAACACCAGTCCTATGTTGGGATGAGCCAGGAGAAATGACTCAGGAGGCTTCGCTTTGCGAAAGATGTGGTGATGCAGTTCTGTCACCTCCTTCACAAAGACCTGGATCTTCACCAGGGTGAGGATGGCGCTCCCAGTGCCAGTCAAGGTCACCGTCACCCTTTCCTTCACAACCAGGGGGACAGCTGGCAACATTAGAAACATGTCACAGTTTGCTGTCCACAGAAGCATCTGGGGGGGGGGTGGTGACTGGCATTTTACAGGAAGAGAGGATCTTTATCCTCTTCTCCCTGAGAAGGTGAAGATCAGAATGAGATGCCAGGCGGGTTTGCCAAGATAGCAGGTTTCCTGATGGTACAGAGTGCCATCAACTGCACACACGTGGCCCTGTGGGTGTCTCCCCCACCCCATGTCAATGGGGAGTGATAGCGCAACCGCAAGGGCTAGCACTCAATAATTGTGCAGTTGGTGTGTCCACACCAAGAAATTCTTATCGGTGAATGCCCTACTATCCTGGAAGCAGCCACGATGCTTTCATCTGACAACTGTCTGCACTACCCACCAACTCCAGGCCCCCAAGATAGACAACAGAATGGCTGCTCGGAGATGAGGTCTACCCCCTCCACACATGGCTCATGACTCCCTTTTGACATCCCATCATGTGAGGTAAGAGGGCCTTCAACGAGTGCCGCAGAGCCACACACAACACAGTGAAGCAAGCCACTGGGCTCCTAAAGCAGAGACTTTGCTGCCGAGATCACTCTGGGTGGGGCAGGGTTGTGATGATGGTGGGGGGTAGGGGTTGGGGATGGTGGGGGGGAGGGGTTGGGGATGGTAGTCTCTGCCATACACACCTGACAGGTACCTTATTTGTGGTGCTGTGCTGTGCTGTCCACAACCTCACTATTACAAAAGTCCAGCCACTATCTCCTGGGAATAGGAGGCCACGTTGAGAGGAGGAAGAAGGGGGAGATCACATGAACCAGCTGCAACAAGACCGGGCAAGAGGGATCACAGAGTGAGGCTTCACTTCTGTTGACCAGAACTTCCCCGCCCCCAACAAGGACCCGCATGTTCATATGTAACTGGGGAGAAATGTATGGGGACAGAGGAATGGTATTGAGCAGTTACGATCACAGCCACCAATTTGTGGTTTCCACTGAAAAACAGGCTGGTGGAATTTTATTCCCCAAAATAATGGTAAAAATCCTCTAATCATTTGTCATCAAAAAATGGAACTTAACTTAATTAGCCACAGTAAAGCAATGAAAGTGATTGATGACAATATGTAGTAATCATTAGAAAATTAGAGAAGCCATACACTGAGCAAGGAAGGAGAAAATTGATTGGCATTTATAGATATTAAACCTGATTATAGATGTCAAATGTCAGAGCTCTAAACCCCCATTAAAAACTGAAAATACTGGAAAGGCACAGCTTCCACCAGCTTCTGAAAAGGGAGGAGGCCTTTTTACATTGGGATCCTTCTGTAGCTTTGACTCCCAGTCACACTGTTTGAAGTAACTTGAAGTTTCTGATGCAGTTGGAGGGGGAGGAATTGGATTGGTCAGTAACTCCTGGCCACGGTATGGCTGTGCTGCAGCTAGTAAGTGGGCAATGGCTGATTGCAGCTGAGAGATTGAGGTTATCATGCAGGAAGAGGGCTCACTGTTACTTTTGTAAACTCTAGATGCAGCTGCAAATGAAAATGTTTTTTGTGCACAAAGCCCTTCTTTCTCCTGGAGGGAGAAATGGAACACCGCGATAAAACAGCCCCCCTGACAGATGATTATCTAGTTAAAGGGGATTCCTTTTGGCATCGCGTCAGATTGTTTGCCAACAGGAAGCGTGTCCCGTTTCAAAACAAATTTGACAACGGGTTTAAGATGCGCAGATGGGCTTCGGGTTCACCATCTGGAGCATTACTGCTGTCACGTTGCCTCCTCTTTTCCTTCATTTGTCTTGACATAAATGAGGAGGGAACTCTGTTAACATGAGGGAAATTTGGCTTGTCTACATGGCCAGAAGACCCAGAGGGGGAAAAATAAACAATGGGAAACCAAAAACACAGTGGATAACAGACCTTTAAGAGAGAGAATGGGGCACAAGCAACTGAACTGGGGACAAGGAGCAAGATTGTGAAAACTCACCTGTAGAAAGCTATTTGACTCAACAACTAAGATAAGATTTGGAGTTGGGCGAAAGCTGGGGTTGATCCTAATCCACTTAGCCAATTAGGGATAAATAGAACAGATGACATTGAAAATAGATTTCTTTTTAGTGTTACAGCCAGGCATGACAGAAGAAAATAGTGATGGAAATAGATATGACAGTTAAAGTAATTGTTACACTTGCTGTAAATATAAAAGAATTGCATGAGTTTTCATTCCAGGGCTTTTCTGCTTCTGCGTTTCATCAGCCCAAGATTTTTCATCCATTTAAATGAAGTTGCAGGCTGCCAATTTCAGAAATGGAAAATCTGAGTCATTGTGCGTTTAGTGAACCTCCCGTGGAATTTGACAAGAGGAGTTGAAACCACCATACTGTTGAGAAATATCATTTTGATGTTCCCAAAGAGTGTGAGCAGTACACATTGAAACAGTGGACAACAGAACCTGTACTCTAATAAATATGGAGATTAAAGCATAACAGAAATTAGCGAAAGAACTAAAAACACAACAGGAAAACTCAACTCATAGAAAACAACACAAAACAGGTACTTCACCATTCACAACAACAAAACCTTGCATTTATATAGCACCTTTAACATACTAAAATACCCCAAGGTACTTCACAGGAGCGTTATAGAGCAAAATTTGACACTGAGCCACATAAGGAGATATTAGGACAGGTGACCAAAAGCTTCGTCAAAGAAGTAGGTTTTAAGGAGGATCTTAAAGGAGAAAAGAGAGGGGGAGAGGTTTAGCGAGGAAAATCCAGAGCTTGGGGCGTCGTCAGCTGAAGGTGTGGCTGCAAATGGTGGAGCAATTCAAATCGGGGATGCGCACAGGCCAGAAGGGAAGGAGTTCAGAGATCTCGGAGGGTTGTAGGGCAGGAGGTGATGACAGAGGGGAAGGAGTTCAGAGATCTCAGAGGGTTGTAGGGCAGGAGGTGATGACAGAGGGGAAGCAGTTCAGAGATCTCAGAGGGTTGTAGGGCAGGAGGTGATGACAGAGATAGGGAGGGAAAAATATTTGAGTTTATAAAAAAATGGCTTTTGGTTGTTTCAATGTAAGTGCTATATATTTGTGAAATGTAATGAGTTTACGTGTTTGTACAGAATTACCATTCTTTAAAAACAAATCAGTTGTGGCTTAGGGATTGACGGCGTGTGCAATCTCAATACTCAGAGGTCCGAATGTTGGGGGCAGTGTTAGCAAGCTGGAGGGTGCAAATTTCGTGGTGGTTAGAACAAAGTCATACATAGAGCAACGGATAGCCACCCAATCAGAGAAGCAAGCAGTAGGTTGTGGGGGGGGGCGGGGTGGTGGTGGGGGCAGCTAAGCCAAGGTTTGAAATTAGGTGGCTGCAAAGTGCTCACGAAGCAAGTGGGAGGGGACACGGGCCTGTTTTTCAGGCAGAGGACCTCTTATTCTGTATTATTTACGTTTACTTTTTTTTCACCGGATGGTGGATTGTAGAACTTGCTGAAGATGTGTTTAGTTAAATTGTTCAATTGTCTCTCTGCAAACCAACCCTTTTTTTCAGTTATTGACATCATTGTATGCTAGCTTTCTCCATCTACTACCTATGATTTGTCACACAAAGGGTAGTGGAAATCTGCAACATTCTCTGTCAAAAGTCCATTGAAAATTTCAGAATTGAGATTGATAGAATTTTGTTTGGCAAAGGTATCAAGGAATATGAAACCAAGGCAAGTAAATGGAGTTAAGATACAAATTAGCAATGATCTAATTGGCAGAATAGGCTTGAGGGGCTGAATGTCTTACCCTGGTTCTAGGATAGATTTGTAGTTCTTGCTGAAGTTATCATTCGTGTCACATTGCGCCAGGAAATTTTTCTCCACATTATCAGAACCTTGAACAGGTAGTCAGTCATGCACCGTACTCTGGCTGCAGTACATCAGGACAATATCAAAGTGCCTAATGGACATTCTCTTATGGTACCAGTGCAAGCATCAGTCCCATTCAGCAACATGAAGAGTCTTGGCCAAAGTAACAAGCATTAGTTCAGATATTTATTTGTAGCCTTCGATTGTCCTTTATTTTTGAAGAAACAAACTTTCTATTTAGATTTCTTTAGCCACCCGTCATAGAGTCATTATGGAACAGAAGGAGCCCATTCAGCCCATCAAGTCTATGCCAGCTCTCCGTAGAGCAATCTAGTCCATTCCACTCTCCCAATTTTTTACTAAGAGTTTGTACCATTTTATATGTCAGCTCTTGATTCGGAGACAGAGGATTGGGGGTTCCAGCTCCAGGACTTGAGCACAAAAATCAAAGTTGGCTCTCCAGTGCAGGACTGAGGGAATGCTGCACTGTTGGAGGTGCCGGAATTTGGATGAGCCGTTAAACCAAGACCTTGTCTGCTCTCTCAGGTGGACGTAAAAGATCTTTGAAGAAGAGCAGAGAAGTTATTCATGATGTTCTGGCCTATACTTAACCCTCAACCAACATCACAAAAAACAGATTAAATGGCCATCATCACAATGCTGATTGTGGGAGCTTGCTGTGTGCAAATTAGCAGCTGTGTTCCCTACTGTACAACAGTGACTACACTTCAGAAATACTTCATTGACTGTAAAAGAGTGGTGAGACGTCGGGTGGTCCTGAAAGTTGCTATATAAATGCAAGCCTTTCCTTTTGCGGCTTGGTTGTCATGTGACATGGTTTCGATGCACTCTGTAGTTTCAAGAGCAGATTTTAAAAACACAATCTCCATGATAGAAACCCCCAGCTCCCAAAATCCAAGTTTAATTTTCACCTCCTGGCACTGACACAGTGATGGAGGTGATTCTGACAGGCAGTTCTAACAATGAATGGCACATTTTGTGGGTAACTTTTAATGTTTCATTTTGGAACCATCTAAACATGGGTTATCTACACCAGCAGTGAGAAAAGGGTTCATAGCAAACGGGCAGCTGATCTTTCACCATTCCTGATCTTCTTTCCACTCTGTATCACAGAACGATAATACAAACTCTTTCTGGAGACTCGTCTTCCAATCTATCACTTTTACTTGGTTTGATATTAAAAGTCTTGACAGTATTTTCCAAGGCAAAGGAAAATAAAAACTGGCGCGGTGAGTATAACAAGTTGGCAATTCACTACAATTCACCCACTTGGAATGGACCAATTTCAGCCCCATCATGTCTGCTGTGACTCTTATTTCTAACTGTTATAACTGATATAAATAAAGAAATTAACACCATTTAATTGGGGGAGAAACACGTTTGAGCCATTTGATTTGTGCATTTTGTAGCAGTTGTTTTTAGATTGCTGCATGTAAAAACTAAATGAGTAATTTATTGGGTAGTTTGGTGGTGTTTGCGATCTGTCTGTCTCATGAATAGAAGTGGGTTCTGATTGCTTCACTTTTAGTTCAAAGGGATAATTCAGCCAATCAGTATTATTAACTTCACAGGTTTATGTTAATGACTACCTACTCCCATAGACTTTGTGATGTGATGCACTGTGAAGTGTGACATCCTATCGAAACATGCAATGTGCCAGATTTTTAATGCTGTTTAAAATCTGTTTATTGTTTTGGGAAGAATTATTTCATTAGTCTTGGGTTTTTATTACTTGTGTTTCTGGAAATGTAGCTGCCAGGCATGTTGAATTTGAGCTTTCTATGCCCGTTGCTTATTATTGCTGTCCAATGATTTGTTAAAAGCTGCCAGGGTTTGCCACTTGTTCTGACAGCAATAATAATTTGAGCTATTTAATTTAATGTGAGGTAACTCTATGCTGTGTAATTAAGAAAGGCATTTGGTAAGGTAAGTGTTTTAAAATGTTTGAAGTTATTTACAACTTAACTGGTGTGTCTTATTAATGGGCTTTTCGAGAGAACATATTACCAGACCATTCAATCATTTATCAAAATGACACTCTTACAAATCACACATCTATTACAAATAGTAAAGTAAACTGCCTTATTAATTCCAATGAGCTTCCTCAGGTGGTACATTGTCTAATAGAAATCAGTTTCTCGGTAAATTAGGTTTCCATGATGCACAGGGTTCTTTGACGTGCTCAGTTTACTGGAAATGAGAGTTTGAACAGATTCAATAGAACGAAAGCATTTCATTTTATTTTGCTATGGGTGCTGAGAGAATGGGTTTCTTTTACAATTATTGTAAATGAACTCAATGCCTGTATTGAATATATCCATACAACCCACCCAACCAGGCGCATTTATATTCCACTGAAAATAGTTCTGACAGCTATCTCCGCTGTCATCTGTGGGTGTGAAGAAACTGGCGGTGAGCTTGTGCAGAGTCTCTCCGTGCACTGCCGTGCATCTGAAGACCTCCCAAATTGGAGGAGGAAAGTGGCAGCATGACTTATGTCAGGTAATGAAACTGCTCAAATGAAGATAAAAGGAGAGACTGGGATGCAAAAGAAGGGAGTAAAAAAAAAATGGCAAAACATTGCAAATCATTTCTTTTAAAAAAATGGTAGAGATATGAATACATAACTACATATGTAAATGAGTTGGGCACGGTCATAGAGTAAATAGCATCAAAATGTGCTTATATCAAATTAGGTGGCATGACAAATGGAGAAAGAAGGTAAGAGTCCGCAGATGGGGCAGGATCATGTTAGATGACTAGATCGATATGTGACAGATACAATTCACTGAAGGTAATTTTGTGTAGAACATATTGGAGGGAAAAAAAGTTCATAAATTCTCAGTGAAGCAGAGGAATAGAAGCATCTGGGAATGCAGATACACATCATTTAAAAGCATAAAAAGAGCAAATTGAATTCTAGGTTTTATATTTAGGAGCCTCATTCAAATGCACGTCATGATAAATGTAGTGATTACTCATTTTGTAATGAGCGAATTATTTAATTAACAATTTCTTGAAAAATTCATTTTTTTCTTGACATTTTGTGTCTCCATGTATTCCCAATGGACTGCTACTGTGATTATCTCCAGCAATATAATCAGTTACTGCTTGGTATCTAATAATTATGTCCTATTCAAAATGCATGATTATGCAATTGCTATTTGACCGACTCACCCAGAGGTTTTAGCAATTTTCATTCTTTTCCATTAGATTCCACAGCTATCTTGACACATAGAGATACCAAGTGTGTCAGTCATTGCTCAGTGGGTAGCACTCTCACCTCTGAGTTAGAAGATTGTGGGTTCAAGTCCCACTCCAGAGGCATGAGTGTAAAAATCAAGGCTGACACTCCAGTGCAGCGCTGTCAGAGCTGCCATCTCTCAGGTGAGATGTTAATCCGAGGTCCTACCTGCTCTCTCAGGTGGTGTAAAAGATACCATGGCATTACTTTTAAAGAAGAGCAGGGGAATTCTCCCTGGTATCCTGGCCAATATTGATCCCTCAGTTAACATCACTGGTCATTATCACATTGATGTTTGTGGGAGCTGGCTGTGCACAAATTGGCTGTTGTATTTCCTGTATTACAACTACACTTCAAAAGTACTTCATTGGCTTTAAAGTGCTTTGGGATGTGCTGCAGTCATGAAAGGCGCTATGTAAATGGATGCAATAGGATGAAAGGTCATGGTCGAGGCAATGAGAAGCCCATCATTCTGTTAATTTTGAGCTAGTACATTAGGCTGGTGTCATAGTTTGAACTGAAATATGCTTTTTAATTAAAAGATGCTAATCTTTGACCACTTCTAATCTATCAGCCGTGAAACACAGTGGGTAGATCTTGAGTTTGCCCAAGAATGTACAATGGGTCATTCAAAAGGGAGGGGGAGGATCCAGTTTCCTGCTCCATGGTGTGGCCAATGACATAGGTTAAGACCAGAGAGGAGGTCCTGCTGAGGGTGTGTTAGGAGTTAGGAGCTAAATTAAAATACAGGATCTTGAGGGTAATAATCTACATGAGCCATGTGCAAATGGCATAGGGACTAACAGATAATGAAAGTAAATGCGAGGCTGAAGGATTGGTGTGAGAAAGATGAGTTGCATTTGATGAGACACTGGCACCAGTAATGGGAACTGTACTGCCAGGATGGGTTACACCTGAAACATGGTTGGGACCAGGGTCCTAGCAGAAAAGATAAATAACACTGTAGAAAGGACTTTAAAAGAATAAAGAGGTTGGGTGAGAAAGACTCAGGCAGAAATGAAAATATTAGATAAGAAAAAGGAATGAGCAAAGCCCAAACCATAAATAGTGTTACCTAAGGAAATATATACTTGCCATAGAGGGAGTGCAACGAAGGCTCACCAAACTAATTCCTAGGATGGAGGAATTGTCCTATGAGGAGAGATTAAATAGACTGGGCCTTTATTCTCAGGAGTTTAGAAGAATGAGAGGTGATCTCACTCTAACTTACCAAATTTTTACAGGGCTCGACAGGGTTAATGCAGGAAGGATGTTTCCTCTGGCTGGGGAGTCCAGAACCAGGGGCCACAATCTCAGAATAAGGGGCAGGCCATTTAGGACTGAGATGAAGAGGAAGTTCTTCACTCAGCGGCTGGTGAATCTTTGGAATTCTCTGCCCCTGAGGGCTGTAGAGGCTCAGTCGTTGAGTATGTTCAAGACTGAGATCGATAGATTTCTACATATTAAAAACATCAAGAGATAAGGGGTTAGTGCAGGAAAATAGTGTTGGAGTAGAAGATCAGCCATGATCTCATAGAATGGAGGAATGGGTTTGAAGGGCTGAATGGCCTACTTCTGCTCCTATTTCTTATGTTCTTATGTTATAGGTACTATAAATATTTCAGGCTCAGAAAAAATATAAGTAATAATTAATAACTGATAAAGATACAATTTGAGTAGTGAAAGACAAGGAGTGTAAAAGGTTAAAATATGAGGAAAACATAGCATTGAAGCAAAACAAGATGGGTAGATAGCAATGAGATATAGATGACTGAAGATCTAATTCAATGGCTGGAGGGGCTCAATAGCCTACTCTTACTTAAGAACATAAGAAATAGGAGCAGGAATAGGTAGGCCATTCAGCCCCTCATGGCTGATCGTCTACCTCAGCTATACTATCCCCATATCCCTTGATTCCCTTAGTATCCAAAACTCTTGTCGATTGCTGACTTGAATATACTCAATGATTGAGCACCTGCAGCTGGCTGGGGTAGAAAATTCCAAAGATTCACAAACCTTTGAGTGAAGAAATTTCATAGAATCATAGAATGGTCACACCACAGAAGGAGACCATTTGGTCCGTCGTGTCTGCACCAGCTCTCCAAATGAGCAATTCACCTAGTGCCACTCCCCTGCCTTCTCCCCATAGCCCTGCACATTCTTCCTTCTTCGGCACAGTGGCGCAGTGCTTAGCACCGCAGCCTCACAGCTCCAGCAACCCGGGTTCAATTCTGGGTACTGCCTGTGTGGAGTTTGCAAGTTCTCCCTGTAACCGCGTGGGTTTTCGCCGGGTGCTCCGGTTTCCTCCCACAGCCAAAGACTTGCAAGTTGATAAGTAAATTGGCCATTATAAATTGCCCCTAGTATAGGTTGGTGGTAGGGGAATATAGGGAAGGTGGGGATGTGGTAGGAATATGGGATTATTGTAGGATTAGTATAAATGGGTGGTTGATGGTCGGCACAGACTCGGTGGGCCGAAGGGCCTGTTTCAGTGCTGTATCTCTAAATAAATAAATAATAATCTAATTCCCTCTTGAATGCTTCGATTGAATCTGCCTCCACCACACTTGCAGGCAGTGCATTCCAGATCCTACCCACTCGCTGTGTGTAAATGAACTGGACACAATACTCCAGTTGAGGCCGAACCAGTGTTTTATTCAAGTTTAACATAACTTCCTTGCTTTTGTACTTTATGGCACCATTGGTAAAGCCTATTAACCGCTCTCTCAATTTGTTCTGCCTCCTTCAGTGATTTATGCATGTATACACCCAGGTCCCTCTGCTCCTGTATCCCCTTTATAATTGTACCCTTTTTTATATTGTCTCTCCGCATTCTCTCTGCCAAAATGAATCACTTCACACTTCTCTGCATTTCTCCTCATCTCAGTCCTAAGTTGCTGATCCCTTATCCTGAGACTGTTCTACACTTCCCAGCCTGGAGAAGCATCCTCCCAGCATCTCCCCCGTCAAGCTCCTGAAGAATTTTATATGTTTCATTGTGATTGTGAATTAGTAGCCTGGTTTATATCACTCCTGATTTTTATTTCTGTTGCTACCAATTTGCAATCCCCCATTTTACACAGTTGCTCAAAGACAGGATCTACCCCAATGGCTGTGTCAAAAACTGCTGATGTGAATAGATTGCACTGGTTAGCACATAGCTAATGGCCTTTTACAGAATAAATGCACTCTATACCACAACTCGTAACGCTTAGCTAAAAGCTGTAAATCTCAATTGTATTACATACATATTTCAGCTTCTCAAAGTGCAGGATAGAAGCAGCAAGTCAGTAACTCAGTATGTTTTCATTTGTCTCATTTTCCCAAGTTTACAGAAAGATTTCTGTTTTATTATTTTTTTCATTAGTGTGGAAAAAAGATTGCTCCCAACTGCTATTCCACAAGAAAGGTGGATTAGGCACATTATTCTCCAGGTTTGCCAGATTACAATGCCAAACTAATGTTATTCAAGATAAGAATCCTGCCTTTACTGTCAGCTTTGATGGATATTGCTGTCTTTAATGTCTGCATGCACCAACAAATGTTTACATTCTCCGTACGCCACAATTTTGGCAGTAAAATGTTGCACTAAAGATTGTGGAAAGTGAAATAGGGTGATCGGTAAAACTGACTTTTTCTCGTTCATGGGATGTAGCCATCGCTGACAAGGCCAACTTTTATTGCCAACTAAATGTGGAATAAAAAACTAGTCTCAGTAATGGTGACCATGAAACTACTGGATTGCCATAAAAACCCACCTGGTTCACTAATGTCCTTTAGGGAAGGAAATCTGCCATCCTTACCTGGTCTGGCCTACATGCGACTCCAGATCTACAGCGATGTGGTTGACTCGTAACTGCCCTCTGAAATGGCCGAGCAAGCCACGCAGTTGTATAAATCTGAATAGCTACTTTTACTGTTATATTTCTCCAAAAAAAAATTCTCTATACCTCTTATAAAACAACCAACTGATGATTCTGGTCAGACATTAAATTCACACTGGTTTGCTGTCATTTTCATTTCTCCTGATTATACGGTGTTGAATTTAAATTATCTCATTAGTATACAACTGTGGTCTTTTTGGCAGGATTTACTCTCAGGTTATGAAGCAATTGGTGTGCTCTAGACTTGCCCTGCATTTTGTTCCTTAATGAACTAACATCATGAATTTGTGCTTTGAAAACTGAGTTACCTTTCACATAATGCTAAGTCACTTTCACTTATGCTTCGTATGTGTTCTAGTAGTTCCAATGAGGGGCATCCATCACAGAGGGAGGTGGAGGCATTTTTAAACCCGAGCTCAAGTAATATAGTGAAAGCATTCAAGTGATTAATATCAACAGGACTTCTGCTGTTATCCCTTTCCCTGCCACATTTTCCTTACCACCCTCCCTGGTTTCCCTTTTCCCTGGTTTATTTCCTGGTTTTCCTGTTTTTCTCCCCCTGGTTTCCTTTTGAATGTGTGCATGCACCAATGATGCTTGCAAAGAAGCAGAAAATGCTGGTAATAAGCAGTCAAGCATCATCTGTGGAGAGAGAAATACTGTGACTATAAGAGCAGGCCAGAGGCTGGGAATTCTGCAGCAAGTAACTCAACTCCTGACATCTCAAAGCCTACAACGCACAAGTCAGGAGGGTTATGGAATACTCTCCAATTGCCTCAATCAGTGCAGCTCCGACAACACTCCAGAAGCTCGACACTATCCAGGAGAAAGAAGCCCGCTTGATCAGCATCTCATTCACCACATTAAACATTCACTTCCTCCACCGCTGGCGCACTGTGGCTGCAGTATGTATCATCTACAAGACGGACTGCAGCAACTCGCCAAGACTCTTTCAACATCTCCTTCCAAACCAGTGACCTCTACCAACTACAAGGACAAAGACATGGGAACACCGCCATCTGCAAGTTTCTCTCCAAGTCACACACTACCCTGACTTCGAACTATATCACCATTCCTTCACTCTCATAACAGCATAAGAAATAGGAGTAGGCCATCTGGCCCCTTCCACCTGCTCCGCCTTTTAATAAGATCATGGCTGATCTGATTGTGGCCTTAACTCCAGTTTCCTGCCTGCCCCCCATAACCCTTGACTCCCTTGTAGATCAAAGATCTGTCCAACTCAGCCTTGAATATATTCAATGACCCAGCATCCACTGCTCTCTGGGGTAGAGAATTCCAAAGATTAATGACCCTCTGAGAGAAGAAATTCCTCTTCACCTCCGTCTTTAAAGAGAGGCCCCTTATTTTTGAATCTGTGCCCCCTAGTTCTAGATATCCCCATCAGGGGAAACATCCTCTCGGCATCTACCCTCAGAATCTTATATGGTCACCTCTCATTCTTCTAAACTCCAATGGGTATTAGAGTCATAGAGTTTTACAGCACAGAAACAGGCCATTCGGCCCACCGTGTCCGCGCCAGCCATCAAACCTATCTATTCTATTGGCCCAACGCTCAACCTTTCCTCATAAGACAACCGCTTCATCCCAGGAATCAGCCTAGTGAACCTTCTCTGAACTGCTTCCAATGCAAGAGTATCCCTTCTTCAGTCAAGAGACCAAAACTGTATGCAATACCCCAGGTGCAGTCTCAGCAATGCCCTGTACAGTTGTAGCAAGATTTCCCTACTTTTATACTCCAGCCCCCTTGCAATAAATGCCAACATTCCATTTGTCTTCCTAATTACTTGCTGTACTTGCATGCTTTTTGTGATTCATGTACCAGGACACCCAGATCCCTCTGTACTGCAGCATTCTGCAGTCTCTCTCCATGTAAATAATATTCTGCTTTTCTATTCTTCCTGCCAAAGTGGGCAACCTCTCATTTTCCCACATTATACTCCATCTGCCAAATTTTTGCCCATTCACTTAACCTATCTATATCCCTTTGCAACAACTTTGTGTCTTCCTCACAATGTGTTTTTCTATCTATCTTTGTATCGTCCACAAATTTGGCTACAATATACTTGGTTCCTTCATCTAAGTCATTAATATAGATTGTAAATAGTTGAGGCCACAGCACTAATCACTGTGGCACCCCAGTAGTTACAGTTCGCCAACCTGAAAATGCCACATTTATCCCAACACTGTTTCCTGTTAGTTAGCCAGTCCTCTATCTATGCTAATATATTACCCCCAACACCATGAGCTCTTGTGTAGTAACCTTTTGTGTGGCACTTCATCAAATGTCTTTTGGAAATCCAAATATACTACATCTACTGGTTCCCCTTTATTCATCCTGCTTGTTACATCCTCAAAGAACTCTAATAAATTTGCTGGGTCAAAATCCTGGAACTCCATCCCTAACAGCACTGTGGGTGTGCCCACAACACATGGACTGCAGCGGTTCAAGAAGGCGGCTCACCGCCACCTTCTCAAGGGCAGTTAGGGATGGCCTTACCAGCGATGCTCCCATCCCATGAACGAATAAAAAAAAGAGGGGTCTGGTATAAGCACAGTATGAGGAGGGATATGTTTTTTTCTATTCATTCATGGGATGTGGGCGTCACTGGCCAGGCCAGCATTTATTGTCCATCCCTAATAGCCCTTGAGAAGGCGGTGGTGAGCTGCCTTCTTGAACCGCTGCAGTCCATGTGGGATAGGTACACCCACAGTGCTGTTAGGAAGGGAGTTCTAGGATTTTGACCCAGCGACAGTGAAGGATCGGCGATATAGTTCCAAGTCAGGATGGTGTGTGACTTGGAGGGGAACTTGCAGGTGGTGGTGTTCCCATGCATTTGCGGCCCTTGTCCTTCTATTTGGTAGAGGTTGCGGGTTTGGAAGATCCTGTCCAAGGAGCCTTGGTGCATTGCTGCAGTGCATCTTGTAGATGGTACACACTGCTGCCACTGTGCGTCAGTGGTGGAGGGAGTGAATGTTTGTAGATGGGGTGCCAATCAAGCGGGCTGTTTTGTCCTGGATGGTGTCGAGCTTCTTGAGTGTTGTTGGAGCTGCACCCATCCAGGCAAGTGGAGAGTATTCCATCACACTCCTGACTGGTGCCTTGTAGATGGACAGGCTTGGGGAGTCAGGAGGTGAGTTACTCGCCTCAGGATTCCTAGCCTCTGACCTGCTTTTGTAGCCACGGTATTTATATGGCTACTCCAGTTCAGTTTCTGGTCAATGGTAGCCCCTAGGATGTTGATAGTGGGGGATTCGGCGATGGTGATGCCATTGAATGTCAAGGGGTGATGGTTAGATTTTCTCTTGTTTGAGATGGTCATTACCTTGTGTGGCGCGAATGTTACTTGCCATTTATCAGCCCAAGCCTGGATATTGTCCAGGTCTTGCTGCATTTCTACACGGACTGCTTCAGTATCTGAGGAGTCACGAATGGTGCTGAACATTGTGCAATCATCAGCGAACATCCCCACTTCTGACCTTATGATTGAAGGAAGGTCATTGATGAAGCAGCTGAAGATGGTTGGGCCGAGGACACAGAGGGGTCTGGTGTAGGATAGGATGATAAGATCCTGCAGCTCTGTTTCTGTGGTACATATGATCAGTCTAGCTGTTGCTTTGACTCAAAGATAAGGGTGATTTTTAAAAGAATATATGTAATAATTACTTGTTGCTTTAAAAATCACTTTGCTTAAAAACTAACGATAATAATTGCCACATTCATGAAATGCTGGTGCTCAGTTTTGAATAAACCCAATTTGAATTATTAAAGGGATTAGTTTGTTTCTCTGAATGTTCGCAGAAGGAAGTACTTTTTAATGAGTGCTTGAGGGTCAGATGCTGGATGGGTTTTTTAACAGCGGTTAATAACAGGAAGAAGGGAACTACATAGGATGTTTAAACAGTGTGGTGCTGCACCCTCCTGTGTGGCTCAGTGGATGGTTAGATGTGAAGGAAAGCAAGACAGACATCCAACCTACTCCAATACAGATAAACCGGTAACTTAAAGTGTGCCAGTCCGGCACGGCATTCGGAAGAATTTGGTATCTCTGGATTATTTATTATATATATTGTAAACAAATCCGTCTCCCCTGTTATCCTGTTAATTGAGAAGCGTTTAAGGTTTATTTGTGTTCCGATCAGGAAGTAATAGAGTGGGTGGAAATCATGAATATGAGAGCCTGAGTACAGAAAGTGTGACCTTTATCTTGGCATACTGAATAAATGATGGTTTCAATATTTTACGAGAGTGCTCTGTCTGATTAGTTTATTCTAAAGGATACCAGGATTGGCAATTTTCTAAAACTCTTGCTTAGATTTAGTGGTAAAAGAGTGATTAAAGCTGATGGGAAACAGCACTCTCTGTTCAGTAGCTTTTAACATGTACCAGGATTTATTAACAACAGATAAGCATGTCCTTTTTGTTTTTTTTAATTATCTCTTCCTGCTGATGGGAGACTAGGACTTGGAGATCTCATGACTGCTGCTGTTATTGCTAATGCCACATCATGCTTCATTTATAAACGACTGCACCTGAATCTTTCACATCTCTTGATGTACGAGCTTTAACCTCCAAGAGGCATTGCCCACGAAAGGATTCTTAAAGCAGTATGTTAATGCTGTAATTTCACCCCTGGACACTGGATTTAAATTCAAGCTATTCTGGGATGAGCTTCATCTCTCACGCTCTCTTCTTCTCTCAATGTACTTGTACCATTTTGAGAGGCCACCATAACCATTAATGTTTGGTGAAACTCAAACAGGGCTGATTTTCCTCTCCGATGAACCCAGTGAACGCTCCGTTCCTAGGTGCAAAGGAAGAGTGGAATGTGGCAGAGATCTGTGATGTCTCCGCTTCCCTTTATGTTCTGTGGAGATTTCCAAGGTTTGTCCTAAAGGGCGCAGAGCGCTTGCACTGTCAGGAGTCACAAGCAAAAACCAATGGGGTGGGAGGACGTCTCCACGCATCAAATCTCTAGTCACTCAGTTGTGTGGAGGGATGGGAGAAGCTGGGAGCAGAGAAGGTTACGAGGAGGTTTGATAGAGTTGTTCAGAATCATGAAGGGTTGAGATAGAATAAAAAGGGAGATGCTGCTTCCAGTGGTAGAAGGGTTGGTAACCGAAGGACACGGATTTAAGATGACTGGGAATAGAATCAGAGGCGAGATGAGAAACATTTTTTTTACACGAGTTGTCGTGATCTGGAATGAGGTGCCTGGAAGGGCAGTGGAAGCAGATTCAATAGTAACTTTCAAAAGGGAATTGGATAAATACTTGAAGGGAATGAATTTACAGGGATAGTCCATAAGAGCAGAGAAGGGGAACTAATTGGATAGCTCTACTGGAGCTGGCACAGGCATGATGGGCCAAATGGACTCCTTCTGTGCTGTATTGTTCTATAACTTTATGAAGTGAAACCAGTCCTCCAGCCTCATTTTCCTCCCTCATTGCCATTATGTCCTTTTTCCTTACAACGCGAATGAGCCAGTAATAGAAGGTGGCAATGTTCTGTCCACTGTTCATTGGACGGGCCAAGGGTAAATGAGCAAAATTGACCTTAACATCTCCATTTTTATTCCCTCATTTAGACACGTCAGTTTTTTTTAAATCTCATTGTGCTATTTCTTCAAATAATTTTCTGAAAATTATACAACAGAGCATGTGGATTAGAACAAAGAACAAAGAAGAAGAAAGAACAAAGAAAATTACAGCACAGGAACAGGCCCTTCGGCCCTCCAAGCCTGCGCCGATCCAGATCCTCTATCTAAACATGTCGCCTATTTTCTAAGGGTCTGTATCTCTTTGCTTCCTGCCCATTCATGTATCTGTCTAGATACATCTTAAAAGACGCCATCGTGCCCGCGTCTACCACCTCCGCTGGCAACGCGTTCCAGGCACCCACCACCCTCTGCGTAAAGAACTTTCCACGCATATCCCCCCTAAACTTTACCCCTCTCACTTTGAACTCGTGACCCCTAGTAATTGAATCCCCCACTCTGAGAAAAAGCTTCTTGCTATCCACCCTGTCTATACCTCTCATGATTTTGTACACCTCAATCAGGTCCCCCCTCAACCTCCGTCTTTCTAATGAAAATAATCCTAATCTGCTCAACCTCTCTTCATAGCTAGCGCCCTCCATACCAGGCAACATCCTGGTGAACCTCCTCTGCACCCTCTCCAAAGCATCTACATCCTTTTGGTAATGTGGCGACCAGAACTGCACGCAGTATTCCAAATGTGGCCGAACCAAAGTCTTATACAACTGTAACATGACCTGCCAACTCTTGTACTCAATACCCCGTCCGATGAAGGAAAGCATGCCGTATGCCTTCTTGACCACTCTATTGACCTGCGTTGCCACCTTCAGGGAACAATGGACCTGAACACCCAAATCTCTCTGTACATCAATTTTCCCCAGGACTTTTCCATTTACTGTATAATTCACTCTTGAATTGGATCTTCCAAAATGCATCACCTCGCATTTGCCCTGATTGAACTCCATCTGCCATTTCTCTGCCCAACTCTCCAATCTATCTATATTCTGCTGTATTCTCTGACAGTCCCCTTCACTATCTGCTACTCCACCAATCTTAGTGTCGTCTGCAAACTTGCTAATCAGACCACCTATACTTCCCTCCAAATCATTTATGTCTATCACAAACAACAGTGGTCCCAGCACGGATCCCTGTGGAACACCACTAGTCACACGTCTCCATTTTGAGAAACTCCCTTCCACTGCTACTCTCTGTCTCCTGTTGCCCAGCCAGTTCTTTATCCATCTAGCTAGCACACCCTGGACCCCATGCGACTTCACTTTCTCCATCAGCCTACCATGGGGAACCTTATCAAACGCCTTACTGAAGTCCATGTATATGACATCTACAGCCCTTCCCTCATCAATCAACTTTGTCACTTCCTCAAAGAATTCTATTAAGTTGGTAAGACATGACCTTCCCTGCACAAAACCATGTTGCCTATCACTGATAAGCCCATTTTCTTCCAAATGGGAATAGGTCCTATCCCTCAGTATCTTCTCCAGCAGCTTCCCTACCACTGACGTCAGGCTCACCGGTCTATAATTACCTGGATTTGCCCTGCTACCCTTCTTAAACAAGGGGACAACTTTGTTGTGGAATAAAAGATTTTCACCTTTACTAGGGTGGCAGAGCGGAGAGCCCACCCTTTATTTTAAAATATAGAAAGGAAGACTTGCATTTATATAGCACCTTTCACAACCTCAGGATGTCCCAAAGTGCTTTGCAGCCAATGAAACACTTTTGCCGTGTAATCACTGTTGTAATGTAGGAAACACGTGTAAGATTTGAGAAGATAGGAGTGGTTTAAACCCTCTTCTAAAGTGGGAACAGACTTGGCAGCACAAAGCCTGTTATGAATTGACCTTATTGAGATAAAGGTAAGGACAAGATTGTTAAGTTTTCAGATAAACCATAGTCACAGAGTCAAGCAGTATTTAACAGTCTAATACAAATGCTACTCGTATTATAGACTGGATGGCACTGCGCACGACTCTTTCTCTTGCAGCTTGTGGTCTTCAAGTTTTCAGTCTCTCTCTCTGTCTCGTCTCTTGTTGCTGTTGTTCTCTGCCGTACACTGTCAAAGACAAGACTTCTTTTATCCTGGCAGCTTTCCACTTAACCTTCCCCTTTCCCAATCAGTGATCCGTCTTGTATAAAAGGATATCTTTCTTGACCAACCAAGGATCGTTTTGCGATGGTTGCTAACCTTTCAGATTTGCACAAGTAGTATCCCTTTGTGTTAACTACTTTATCTCAATACTTTTACATTTCGAGGATGCCTTTCTCACTATGAGATAAATCTACGCAGAAGCTGTTTTCACTGTCTGCTGTCAAGGTCTCACCCTTTTGCTGCAAGTAAGCATTTTAAAACTTGACATAATCTCCCAGAATCTCTCTGCCTTGACAACTTGTCCAGACTGTGCCTTATTTCATAAATGTTTCCACTTTACCATACTAAAAAGAAGGGTTCTAATAAAGCTAAATGTTAGTTTATGATAATTAATTAGTTAGTTTATAATAGCTGGATTTTCACAAATAGTATGCTGGTTAGTAACTTTTAGTAACCTAATAATCTTACACACGACAGCCAATTTGTGTACAGCAAGCTCGCAGTGAAGTGTTAATGACCGGATCATCTGTTTTAGTGATGATGTTGGTTGTGAGATAAATATTGGCCCAGGGGTACTGAGGGGAAACTCTCCTCCTCCTCTTTGAGTAGTGCCATGGGATCTTTGATGTCCACTCAAAAGATGGCACCTCTGACAGTGTAACATTCCCTCTTTTTAAAGTGTCAGCCAGGATTGCATGCTCAAGTCTCTGGAGTGGAACTTGAACCCTCACTGTTCTGACTCAGAGGTGAGAGTGCTACCCACTGGGCCATGGCTAACATCTGATTGATTTTCAATGGAATGTAAATGGGGGCGGGAGGGTGTTTGTCTATAAAGGATGTTCAATCTGCCCTCCCAGGAAATGAAGCTGAAGTCCCACCGTGCTGTCGGGCAAAACCTCAAATGGTTTTGAGGAAACAATGCATCCATCATATTCTGACCCACAGAACCATGACACTAAAATATATACTGATGTTAAGATAAAGGGCACGTTTTATCTACACAAGACACTCAATCTCACGATTTCCACCCATTCCATTACTTCTTCATCAAAACTTTTAGAACTTTCAGATGAACAGTATATCAAGGAACACTGGCTTGCTTACAAGAGATGTGACAAGCAATCCAATCAGAATTCATTGAAAATATGAGATTTTACTACCACATGTAAGCTCCCTAAGCTATGAAGTTGTCTTTTGGTTTCCATTCTACATGTTTGGGAAAGAATGGAAAAAATAGTTGAGTAGCGACAAAGAACATAAACCTTTGAAGAGAGAAACAAGAAGCTGTTCATGGTTCTCAATCTGACAAAGACTTTCGACACTGGAGGCAGGGCGGGAATTGTCGGATTGTGCTGGTTTCTGACCAGATTCGTCTGAACTGGCAAGTTTACAAATGTGATTCAACTGCTACATGATGAGCTGTCTGGAAGATTGAGTGTTACTGGGATGGTGTCTGACGTCTGTCCCATAAACAACAGAGTCAAACAAGAATGTGAGTGGCACCCGCACCATCTGTCTCGTTCTCTGCCACAGAGAAAACAGCCATATAAGAACACTGGGAAGGACGGAAAGATTTTTCAACTACAAAGATGACGAGCAAAAATCTAAATGAAAGAAAGTTGCTTGTCATGAGGTCTCACTTGCTGATGGTTGTGTTCTATTGGCTCTGCATTGAGGAGACCTCCTAACATGTGGAGCATAAATGACCAGTTGGGCTGAAAGGCCTGTTTTCCTGTGCTTTTAAACTTGATATCAATCCTTCATCTGCAGTCTAGAACTGTGGGCAATTTGTCATTTTGACAATATGGATTTTATGGTCTGCCTGACATTTTAGATAGATAGATACAGAACTGAAACAGGACCTTCGGCCCACCAAGTCTGTGCTGACCAACGACCACCCATTTATACTAATCCTACATAATGCTCCTACCACCTACCTACACTAGGGGCAATTTACCACAGCCAATTTACCTACCAACCTGCAAGTTTTTGGCTGTGGGAGGAAACCGGAGCACCTGGCAGAAACCCACACAGTCAGAGGGAGAACTTGCAAACTCCGCACAGGTAGTACCCAGAACTGAACCCAAGTTGCTGGAGCTGTGAGGCTGCGGTGCTAACCACTGTGCCACTGTAGTTTTGTCTACAGTACAAACCACCATCACTGTTCATTGAGTTATTTACCAGTCTGGGTGACATGCTATCATTAGATACATCTATCATCGATTGAGGAAAGCCTGCTCATATTTTGCCTGTTTTAGGAAGCACATTTAGGATCAAAATAGACTGAAAATCACCCCTGAGCTGAACATGTATAGAACAGTCGTCCTGTCATCTTTCCTCTGCATTATGAGATATGGAGATAGCTACCACAGCAAAGACAGTGAAAACTTCTGTCTCTTTATTTGCATGAAAATTAAAGAGTGAAACAAAATTCCCAACATTGAAGTTTTTGTTCATGCTGATCTGTCAGGGGTTCAGGTCATTCCCATTCGAGATTGAAGTTGCCTGATGACAGGTTACTCTGGAAGAAAGCAAATGGAGGAGGAATCAGACTTCATTGGACACATTTTTTGGGTGTGAAACAGGGGCAAGAAGAATACGTAGTAATGTAGGAACAGGACTAGGCCATTCAGCCCCTCGATCCTGTTCTGTCTTTCAGTTAGATCATGGCAGATCTGTACCTCAACCCCATTTACTCGACCTTGTTTCACATTCTTTGACACCCCTAGAGAAATCTTATAGCAACATAGAAAAGTTATGACACAGAAGGAGGCCATTCGGCCCATCTTGTCTGTGGTGGCCGAACAGAGCTATCCAGCCTAATCCCTCTTTCTACTTTTTTAATCTAACAAATGTTTATCAATCTCAATCTTGAAGATTTTAATTGATCAAACATCCACAGCCTTTTGGGAGAGAGAATGCTAGATCTCTCTATATGAAGAGCTGCTTCCTGTTTTTTCTCCTGAACGGCCTAGCTCTAATTTTAAGATTATTCCCCATTGTTCTAGATTCATTCACCAGAGGAAATAGTTTCCCTATATCTACCCAATCAAATCCCTTTATCATTTTAAAGACCTAAATTAGATCATCCCTCAACCTACTGCGTGCATTGGAAAGAAGCCTAAAGAACTTGTGAAATAAATGTAGAGTGCTGGACAGAGTTTGTCACAGTCAGAATGCCCTTTAATAATCATTTTGAAAAGCATGATGAAGCTGGAGAGGAGAAACGGAAGCAGAAAGACAAAGTGACAACCAGGGAAAATTTGGCTGTGAATTTGTTTACATCTTCTTCATGTTAATAGGACTTGTAAAATGCATGAGCTCATGGGGAGAGACACACATCTGTAACACTCCAGGTTATGACCTGATCCCTGTGCCTTTGTTGTTCTAATGAACACCTTTCAAAATTTTAAGATTTATTTCTCGTTATAAAATTCCAAATCTCAACAGTGGCAGTCAGCAATATGATAGATGTATTCTAGCCAATTAAAGTTGAAGAGGGGACTGTTATCTCTCCCTGATTGTGGGAAAGAGTGAGGGAGTAATTAAAATAAAGCAGCTCGATCTTCCATTGAGTTTCTGCTGATTTACTCTAGTTGAAATCTCCCTTCATTATATTCTATGTTTTTTACTCATTTCATCGATTGTCTACATGTTTCTTCCTCCTATTCCCTCCCATTATTAGGTGGTCTGTAGTATACTCCTGTTAGCATGATTAACCTCTTATCCTTTATCTCAATCCATATGGATTCTGTTTTTATCTGCTAGTTATGTCCTTTTTTCGACTGCCATTATGGTAACTCTGGTACAGCGACCCCGCCCCTCCTTCTTCCTTCCCTACCCTTTTAAATGTGTTCTCTCCTCCAATATGTAATTACCAATCCTGTCCTTTATGCAGCTACCTTTCAGTTATCTTGACTACATCTGGTTTCTCTGTCTGAATTGTTGTCTCCAGTTCCCCCGCTTGTTTTCAGATGTTGTGCACATTACTGGACAGGCAGTTTAATTTGTTTTTATTAATCATTCCTCTTAGTTTATTTTTTAACAGTTATGCACCTTTGTTCTACTTATATTTCTACTATAAAGAAAAATTCTAAGAAGTTAAGGAAGGCATCAAACTTAAGTAAAAAGCATATAATTGCACAAAGATGAGTGGCAGGCCATATGATTGGTCAGAATATAAAGAAAGGCAGAGAATGACTAAAAGGTTAATCAGGAGAAAGAAATTAGAGTATGAGAGAAAGCTAGCTAGAAACGTAAAAACGGATAGCGAGAGTTTCTACAGGTATTTAAAAAGGACAAGAGTAAGTTAAGTGAGTGTTGGCCCTCTAGAGAGTGAGAATGGGGAGTTAATAGTAGATAATAAGGAAATAGCAGATGAAATGTGCAAATACTTTGCTTCTGTCTTCACTATAGGGATATAAAAAAACATTCCAGTAATAGCTGTAAATCAGGAGGTGGAAGGAAGAGAGGAATTTGGTGAAAGTACAATCACCAGGGAAGCGGTACTGATAAACTGATAGAGCTGTGGGCTGACAACTCCCCGAGCCCTGATGGGATTCATCCTAGGTTCTTAAAAGAGTTGGCTAATGAGGTAGTAGATGCGTTGGTGTTAATTTTTCAAAATACGATAGATTCTGGAAAGGTTCCATCAGACTGGAAAGTAGCAAATATAACCCCTCTATTCAAGAAGTGGGGGGGGTGGTGGTGCAGAAAAGAGGCCAGTTAGCTTGACGTCTGTTGTGGGGAAGGTGTTAGAATCGATCATTAAGGAGGCAATTGCTGGGCACTTAGAAAAACTCAAGGTAATCGGGAATAGTCAGCATGGTTTTGTGAAAGGGAAATCTTGTTTAACCAATTTATTGGAGTTCTTTGAAGGAGTAACACGCACTGTGGATGAAGGGGAGCCCATTGACGTACTGTACTTGGATTTCCAGAAGGCATTTGACAAGGCTCCACATAGACGGTTATTGCGCAAAGTAGGAGCTCAAGGTGTAGGGGGTAACATATTAGTATGGATAGAAGATTGGTTGGCTGGCAGAAAACAGAGAGTATGTATAAATGGGTACTTTTCTGATTGGCAGGATGTGATGAGTGGAATCCCGTAGGGGTCTGTGCTGGGACCTCAGCTTTTTACAATTTATATCAATGACTTAGATGAGGGCATCGACGGCATGTTGGCTAAATTTGCAGATGACACAAAGCTTAGTAGGAAAGTATTTTGTGAAGAGGATATAAGAAGGTTGCAGACCGATATAGATAGGTTGAGTGAGTGGGTAAAAATCTGGCAGATGGAGTATAATGTGGGAAAATGTGAAGTTGTTCACTTTGGCAGGAAGAATAAAAAAGCAGAGTATTACTTAAACGGAGGATGACTGCAGAAATCCAAGCTGCAGAGGGATCTAGGTGTTCTAGTGCATGAGTCACAAAAAGTTAGTATGCAGGTACAGCAAGTGATAAAGAAGGCTAATGGAATGCTATCCTTTATTACTAGAGGAATTGAAAATAAAAGTAAGGATGTTATGCTTCAGTTATACAGGGTATTGGTCACTCCACATCTCAAATATTGTATACAGTTTTGGTCTCTTTATTTAAGCAAGGATGTGAATGTGTTGGAGGTGGTTTAGAGGAGGTTTACTAGATTGATACCTGGAATGAGCAGGTTGTCTATTGAGGAAAGGTTGGACAGACTGGGCTTGTTTTCACTGGAGTTTAGAAGAGTGAGGGGAGACTTGATTGAAGTATATAAGATCCTGAACGGTCTTGACAAGGTGGTTGTGGAAAGGATGTTTCCTCTTGTGGGTGAGTCCGGAACTAGGGGGCACTGTTTTAAAATTAGGTGTCGCCCTTTTAGGACAGAGACGAGGAGAATTTTTTTCTCTCAGAGGGTTGTGCAACCTTGGAACTCTCTGCCTCAGAAGGTGGTGGAGGTGGGGGTCATTGAATATTTTTAAGGCGGAGATAGATAGATTCTTGTTAGGTAAGGTAATCAAAGGTTATCGGGGGTAGATGGGAGTGTGGAATTTGAGACACAGACGGATCAGCCAGGATCTTATTGAATGGTGGAGCAGGCTAGAGGGGCTGAATGGCCTACTTCTGCTCCTAGTTTGCATGTTCTATAACTGTATTTGTTTCTTTACTGTTTTTATTACCTTTATTCCTGACCCTGGTGTGACCTTTATTCTCATCTCCTATTTCTTTTATCTCCAGGTTACTCTTATTTCTACCAGAATTACTTTATTGGTTACATCTATTTTTCTTAGCATGCCCCCACCTGGCTGTGGAAATTCTACCCCAGAGTCACAGAGCTTTCTTCCATGAACACAGATACAGAAAATTCTTTTAGAATGCATGCCATTCCATGAGAACTTGATGGTCAAACACGAGTCA
The DNA here is from genome assembly GCF_036365525.1 of Heterodontus francisci. Classification (NCBI taxonomy): domain Eukaryota; kingdom Metazoa; phylum Chordata; class Chondrichthyes; order Heterodontiformes; family Heterodontidae; genus Heterodontus; species Heterodontus francisci. The sequence continues at coordinate 9,029,454 of NC_090372.1, read as the reverse complement.
GAAATTAATTAAGTTAAACCTTCATTTAAATCTCTGCAATTGGTTGATTCACCTTTTCATCCTCTAATTTGGAATTTAAGAAACCTGCCACGTTCTCCGAAAAGAGGTGGCTTCTTCCCAGAACAAGGGAACTGGTGCAGCTGGGGAAGAACTGGAAGATGTGTAAAGCAGTCTATGAGAGGAACAGATTCTTGAGTTTGTATGGTCCAACAGCAGGAGATGTTTTCCAGAAGGCCAACAGAGGTACATAGAAGTAAGAGGTCCATGTCCGCCACAGTTTGCATACGTGCCATTTTTGCTCCCCCGTCACATTAGGCGTTCGGGAAACTTCAGCTCCAGATAATAAAAGGCACTTTAAAGAAATTGTGCTGCATGGGCTTAACCTTGTGCTGAGCAAGATAAGTGCGTTGCAAAGAGTCTGGCAATACAGAGGCTGATTGTCACCTTGATGTACCAGTCCCCTTACATTCTGTCATGGGTGCCACCCTCGTGCCAGTGCTAGAGAAGTATACGTTGTACCATTCAGTTTTCAGAATGATCCTGGATCAGTCTTCACTGAGTATTCTTCTCAAGGCTCCCCAGACACTGATGTAATAAATAGATTAAAATATCTACAGTGTTGTTGAAATACAATATAAACGGTGACTCCAATTTTTAAGTCACCGTTTTATTGTCTATCAGTATTTCCGCATGATAAATTGAGTTGTCTCACATACGCAGCCTGGTTCGATTAGAACACAGATCTGCATTGGCATGAATTGTGCAGCACTATTCCCAGGAGAGGCTCAGAATTGATAGTGTGGAGAAATAAAATGCTATAAGGGTATACCTGGAAGTATTATTTAAGGTTTAGATGTAATGATTAGTAAAGGGCGAGAGGAAAAAAAAAATTTTTTTTTAACCTCTTCCCTCAACATTAATTAGCACAGAAAAGCAAGGAAGAATCAGAATGGGGAATATTTGTGACTGGGTCCATTTCAGGATTAAATACAACTATGGAAGACAAAAAAGAACTACATTGAAAACCAAAATATAATAACTGTCTTCCCCAACTCTCCCAATTTTCAGCAATATTAAAATTCTGGAAAAATCACTTATCAAATAAAATCTTTGGAGGATTGATCTATATAATCTTGCGCAGTGAGGTTTGTGCTCATTAAGGCTGAACATTATGGTGCTGGGAAATTGAATATTTTTTTGCACTCAGGGTCAGTGTCAATCATGTCAAGGTCAGGTATGTTGCATAGTAAAGTTTTCTCAATCTAATAATATGTTTTAACTCCAGTCTCTGAAGAGCTCTTGTGAAATCTGTGGCACTTTCATTCCGACTGTGTTATCTTTGGAAAGATTACTAGTTTAGCGTTAGTTATGCTGATGCACAGGAGGTTCTGTGTTATGTGTTTACACATATATAATAATGTGTATGAATCCAGCAGAGTAATTGAAGTAACATCACTCATTGGGTAAACTCTTGATTGTGGTGTAAGCAATCTTTTCTTTTCTTTCTTTTGGGCCTCCTTATCTCGAGAGACAATGGATACGCGCCTGGAGGTGGTCAGTGGTTTGTGAAGCAGCGCCTGGAGTGGCTATAAAGGCCAATTCTGGTGTGACAGGCTCTTCCACAGGTGCTGCAGAGAAATTTGTTTGTTGGGGCTGTTGCACAGTTGGCTCTCCCCTTGCGCCTCTGTCTTTTTTCCTGCCAACTACTAAGTCTCTTCGACTCGCCACAATTTAGCCCTGTCTTTATGGCTGCCCGCCAGCTCTGGCGAATGCTGGCAACTGACTCCCACGACTTGTGATCAATGTCACACGATTTCATGTCGCGTTTGCAGACGTCTTTATAACGGAGACATGGACGGCCGGTGGGTCTGATACCAGTGGCGAGCTCGCTGTACAATGTGTCTTTGGGGATCCTGCCATCTTCCATGCGGCTCACATGGCCAAGCCATCTCAAGCGCCGCTGACTCAGTAGTGTGTATAAGCTGGGGATGTTGGCCGCTTCAAGGACTTCTGTGTTGGAGATATAGTCCTGCCACCTGATGCCAAGTATTCTCCGAAGGCAGCGAAGATGGAATGAATTGAGACGTCGCTCTTGGCTGGCATACGTTGTCCAGGCCTCGCTGCCGTAGAGCAAGGTACTGAGGACACAGGCCTGATACACTCGGACTTTTGTGTTCCGTGTCAGTGCGCCATTTTCCCACACTCTCTTGGCCAGTCTGAACATAGCAGTGGAAGCCTTACCCATGCGCCTGTTGATTTCTGCATCTAGAGACAGGTTACTGGTGATAGTTGAGCCTAGGTAGGTGAACTCTTGAACCACTTCCAGAGCGTGGTCGCCAATATTGATGGATGGAGCATTTCTGACATCCTGCCCCATGATGTTCGTTTTCTTGAGGCTGATGGTTAGGCCAAATTCATTGCAGGCAGACGCAAACCTGTCGATGAGACTCTGCAGGCATTCTTCAGTGTGAGATGTTAAAGCAGCATCGTCAGCAAAGAGGAGTTCTCTGATGAGGACTTTCCGTGCTTTGGACTTCGCTCTTAGACGGGCAAGGTTGAACAACCTGCCCCCTGATCTTGTGTGGAGGAAAATTCCTTCTTCAGAGGATTTGAACGCATGTGAAAGCAGCAGGGAGAAGAAAATCCCAAAAAGTGTGGGTGCGAGAACACAGCCCTGTTTCACACCACTCAGGATAGGAAAGGGCTCTGATGAGGAGCCACCATGTTGAATTGTGCCTTTCATATTGTCATGGAATGAGGTGATGATACTTAGTAGCTTTGGTGGACATCCGATCTTTTCTAGTAGTCTGAAGAGACCACGTCTGCTGACGAGGTCAAAGGCTTTGGTGAGATCAATGAAAGCAATGTAGAGGGGCATCTGTTGTTCACGGCATTTCTCCTGTATCTGACGAAGGGAGAACAGCATGTCAATAGTCGATCTCTCTGCACGAAAGCCACACTGTGCCTCAGGGTAGACGCGCTCGGCCAGCTTCTGGAGCCTGTTCAGAGCGACTCGAGCAAAGACTTTCCCCACTATGCTGAGCAGGGAGATTCCACGGTAGTTGTTGCAGTCACCGCGGTCACCTTTGTTTTTATAGAGGGTGATGATGTTGGCATCGCGCATGTCCTGGGGTACTGCTCCCTCGTCCCAGCACAGGCATAGCAGTTCATGTAGTGCTGAGAGTATAGCAGGCTTGGCACTCTTGATTATTTCAGGGGTAATGCTGTCCTTCCCAGGGGCTTTTCCGCTGGCTAGGGAATCAATGGCATCACTGAGTTCCGATTTGGTTGGCTGTATGTCCAGCTCATCCATGACTGGTAGAGGCTGGGCTGCATTGAGGGCAGTCTCAGTGACAGCATTCTCCCTGGAGTACAGTTCTAGGTAGTGCTCAACCCAGCGGTCCATCTGTTTGCGTTGGTCAGTGATTATGTCCCCCGATTTAGATTTGAGGGGGGTGATCTTCTTGATGGTTGGCCCAAGAGCTCTCTTCATGCCATCATACATTCCTCTGATGTTTCCGGTGTCTGAGGCCAGCTGAATATGGCTGCATAGGTGTTGCCAGTAGTCGTTTGCGCAACGCCTAGCTGTTCTTTGTGCAGTACTTCTGGCTGCTTTAAGTGCTGCGGATGTTAAATCGCTGGGGGCTTTCTTGTAGTTCAAAAGTGCAATGCGCTTAGCGGCTATGACAGGTTCCAGCTCTTCATTGTGAGATTGAAACCAGTCTGCATTTCTCTTCGCACTTTTGCCGTAGGTGGTCAAAGCTGACTCATAGATGGCGTCTCTGATGTGGGCCCACTTGGTCTCAGCATCCCCTGTGGGAGTGTTTTGAAGGGCTGTTACAAGTGAATTTAGAAATTTTTGTAACAGCTGTGGGTGAGAAATTCTGCTCGTGTTGATGCGCGGGTGGCCCTTCTGCTTGGAATGATGCAACTTCTTTGGTCTGAGTCTAACCTTGCTGCACACCAGGGAGTGGTCGGTGTCGCAGTCCGCACTGTGGAAGCTGCGTGTGATTTGAACACTGTTTAAGGCGGCTCGCCTTGTGACAATGAGGTCTAGCTGGTGCCAACGACGTGATCTTGGGTGCCTCCATGAAACCTGGTGACAGGGTTTAGTGTGAAAGAACGAGTTGGTGATGCAGAGGTTATGATAGGTACACAACTCAAGCAGTCTCTGCCCGTTCTCATTCATCCTTCCAACGCCATAGCGCCCAAGGCAGGAGGGCCATGAGTCATGGTCGGCCCCAACCCTGGCATTAAAGTCCCCCAGCAGGAATAGGTGTTCGGTGTTGGGGATGCTGCTAATGATGTTATGGAGTTGTTCATAGAACTGGTCTTTAGCTTCAGGTGCGGAACAGAGTGTTGGAGCATAGATGCTGAGTAGGTGTACTGGACCAGAGGTGGTGAGCAGTCGGATGGACAGTATGCGTTCCGAGCCATTTGAGGGAGGCTCTATCATGCTGAGCAAGGAGTTTCTGATGGCGAAGCCCACTCCATGCTGTCTTGGTTCTTCAGGATCCCTGCCCTGCCAGAAGAAGGTGTAGTCTTGCTCTGCTAGAGAGCCACTCGCGGGGAGGCGAGTCTCCTGAAGTGCTGCAATGTCCACATTGAGTCTACTGAGCTCGTTGTTAATGATGGCGGTCTTCCGAGAATCGTTGATTTGTGTAAGGTCTTCCGACAGGCCAGGACACATAGTTCTGACGTTCCAGCTTGCAAAGCGAAGGGCTGGTACCTTCTTTCCTTTTTTCATGTTGTTCGGTGCGGTGTATCAGTCCACCTTTCGGGCAATGACCCTGAGCTCCAAGCACCCATTGAAGCAGGCAGACTGTGGCGGGACAGAACCTTATTGACCGGGGGCTGCCCGGTTTGAGGCGGGCGGTAGCTGTCCAGTGAGGTGCAATGACCTCTCCCACCGACAAAGGCAACCCGTGGCGCCCAGTTTCTACGCCAATTTATCTGGACTTATAACCCGTAACTGCTGCCTTCCGTGTTGTTTCAGTCGCTGTGAGGCAACTATGGAGTGACCTCTCCATGGCGCATGCCTGGGCAAATTTATGGAGGTTGAGAGTTGCCCAGTCGTCAAAACCCCCCTCTCGGCCTTTCTGGTGGGGTCCAAAGGAGTGCAGGACACGACGTTTGGCACCAGTATGGCTGCAGGAACTGCCGGAAACATGCCAAAGGTGACACATGACCGCCTACGGGGTTCCGCTCCGGATTTTCTGTTAGGGTTTACTCCCTTAGCCTTGGTCTCTCCCGAGACGCCCACAAGGCAGTGGGGTTGTTGGGGCCCCTACACAGGTGTAGGATGGTGCCGGTGGGAGGAGGGGATGCAAGGGGGAGGGGTAGAGGGAGGGGGTGGGGGGGGTTGCAGGGGAAGGGGGTGCGGGGTGAAGATGGTGCGGGGGGGGCGGGCTGGGACGGGGTTGTGAGGGGGTGAGCTGAGAGGGTGGAGCAGGGAAGGGGACGGGGGTGGGGGGGGGTGGAAGGGGGGTAAAGGGGGGGGGAGGGGGGGTGGAATCTGGTGCAGGTAATAAGCCATTTCCTCAGTGCCCACCATCGACGTCCGGAAAGCTCATCTACGTCCTTCGGGAGGTGAAGCATCATTTGGCAGACTTAGAGGTGGTTACATTTGCTAAGGGTTTTTTTTTTTTGCAGTGGTTTAAATAAAGGCATGCAGCATTGCCGACAGTGCGCTGCAGATGCTCTCCGAGCCATCTCCCGCGGGCGCTTTGAAGTTGCGGCCGGGGGGGCCGTTCGTGGATGTTTTGGGTGTTCGGGGCACCTTTTCACAGGACTTCTCTCGGGTCCCGCAGCTCCTTCTTCACCTCAATGGACTTACCGCATGCCGTGGCTGCAGACACTCTGGACTGTGAAGACAGCAGGATCGGAGATTAAAGTATCGGCAGCTGTTCTCGTCAGTTTCATCCGGATCAATTTCATTGAGAAAACAAAGAGCAGGTGTGGCTGGGGGAGGGCAGTGGGCCCAGGTAACATACACTAAACTAACTGTTAACTTTTAGATAGGGCTAAAATGAACTGATTTAAAGAGCCAGGGGAATTTAAACAGTTTAAGAGGGCAGATTGGGGGAGAAAACGTTAGGGATGGGAGCAGATGGCCATGGATAGAGTTGAACAGCAAGGGAGCTTCCTAGGTAAGCCATCAGCAAATCAGATATTACTGTATAAAGCCAAGGAATAGAGATAAAGGCTGATTTTGTAAATGTAGTAGCTTTTTTGCTGCTGGCAATGAGGGAAAACTTTCAGTTCGTGTCAATTATGGATTCCAACCAAAGTCCTAGAGGGTGTTGTCAGATTTTCTCCCCACCTGGAATACGGTTCCACTGGAAAACCTCTGGTATTTCCAAGACGGTTGGCCAATCCTAAATTTGAGATTTTTCAATCATTGGCAATATGACAGAAATGTCACCTCACAACAAGAGCGTAAACATGATTAAAATCAACAAGCTCCATGAGTTTCAAGAACTGGAGCCAAGAGACAAGTAATAAGCTGAATGCGTCATATGGGCAATAGTGGAGAGCTGAGTATCACTAATACATTCTCTTTGTCTCTTGTATTCTCTCTTTCCTGATATTCTCCCTTCTTTCTGACTGATTTTTCACTTTGCTTTCCTATCGGTGAAATTTGTAAGGGTTTTTCCTTCAAGTAGAAAAGGAAGAGAAATGTTGCAAATTGCTAAACCTGTCGTTAAAAGGGTGAGACTATGACCATGAGCCAGGAGATCACAGTCCCATTGGATGAGAGTTGGTGGGTGATGATACCCCAACTCAATGGTCATTCTTCAAGTGTAAGCCTGGCTGATGAGCATCAGCAGGACATTCTGGCAAGAATCACTGGATAGCGATGAAAAGGTAAGAATGGGAATCCTGAGTAATTGTTACTCTCCCTAAAAAAAAAATCAGTGTCTTTACAGAGATAAACAGCAAAACTTTGTTGGAGGAGGATATGAAATCTTCCAGCATCAGATGTCCAACCTTCAAGGACATAACACAGTCAGGAAAATAATTCAAGGTGACTGTTGTGTCCTAACCATAAACCTTTACAGCTTCACCTTGCATTCATGAAGTCAATAAAAACACATGGAAACACAGGGATCGAGAGTGCAAAATTAATTCGCAAAGATGCAGGGCCCAGGATTTATTAGGGATGGTGTAATCTGTTTTACAACAGTGTAACATTTTTGCTTGTAAGTATACAAAATTGTCTGCACAGTTAATCGGACAACTTGACTTTGGGCATCAATCGGCAGGATGGCTACAATCAGTGCCACCCTCCAGACAGCACAGGATAGTTGCCAACCGGACCTACCAATAGTGATAGTGTAACGTTATCCAGTTTGGTTGGAAAAATAAAAAAGCAGAATATTTTTTGAGGCACTGGGAAATGTTTGCATTCAGCGGGACCTGGGTGTCCTTGTACATGAATCACTGAATATGCAGGTACAGCAAACAGTTAGGAAAGCAAATGGTATGTTAGATTTTGTTACCAAGGGATTGGGGTATAAGAGTAAAGAAGTCTCACTACAATTATACAGGACATTGGTGAGGCCATTCCTCGAGTACTGTGTGCAGTTTTGGCCTCCTTATTTTTCTCTAGAAGGAGTTCAGCAAAGTTCACTAGACTGGTTCCTGGGATGAGAGAATTGTCCTATGAGGAGAGATTGAGCAGACTGGGCCTATATTTCTTGAGTTTATAAGAATGTGAGATAATTAAAACATATAAAATTATTAAGGAGCTTGACAGTGTAGATACTGGGAGGATGTTTCACCAGGCTGGGGAATCTAGAACATGGGGCCACAGACTCAGAATAAGAGGTTGGCCATTTAGGACTGAGATGAGGAGAAATTTCTTCACTCAAAGGGTTGTGAATCTTTGGAATTCTCTACCCCAGAGAACTATGGATGCTTGTTCATTGAGCATATTCCGGACAGAGATCACTAGATTTTTGGCCACTAAGGGAATTAAGGATATGGGAGTTCAGTTAGAAGATCAGCCGTGATCTTATTGAATGATGGAGCAGGCTCAAAGGGCCAAATGGTCGACTCCAGCACCTGTTTCTTGTCTTCTGTTCTTACTCTGAGTACCCCTGTGGCCAAATATGGTAGGGTTATGGGGACATCTTTGAATAGTATTTTACTGAAAAGTCCCAAGTCTGACTCTATGGATGTTCCTTTCGCAGATTTTAACATTTTGTCGTCCGATACAATTTGCATTTTTAGTTCACTATCATACATCAGTGAAATAAATCAATGCTTTTATTTCACTGTGAGTGGTTCATTTTCTTTAATGACATTTTTAAACTTTTTTTTTAAGAAAAGCACTTCTGCATCTGGTCCCTTATACTTTAATACCAAGGCCAGCAGTCACATGGAGATATAACAAAATAGGATCAAACTCCGAGCTAACTCTGCATCCAGTATGTTCAGCTTCTGGACCACTGTGGCACATCTTGTTCTCCATTATCTTCTGGGTCCTGACTTTCTTAATAAATGTATTTTGAAGGCAGATTGGCATTATACAACTTTACAGTGTGGAAAATATCAAATTACGGAGAATTACATAGAATATACAGCACTAAAAAGGTCTTTCCACCCAACCAGTCCATGCCTGGTGTTTATACTCACTCGAGCCTCCTCCCCTCTTTCCTCATCCAGATCTACCAACAATGACCTCTATTCCCTTCTCCCTCATGTTCTACCTAGCTTCCCCTTATATTATTCCATATTATTTGCCTCAATGACTCCCTGTGGCAGTGAGTTCCACATTCTCACCATTCTCTGGGTGACTATCTTATATTGATGGCCCAATGATCTCCTCCAATTCTGATCTCTTGAGCATCCCTGATATTAATAGCTCCACCATTGGTGGCCATGCGTTCAGTTGCCTAGGCTCCAAGCTCTAGAATACACCCCTCCGCCTCACTTTCCTCCTTTAAGACACTCCTTAAAACTTACCTCTTTGACCAAGCTTTGGTCATCTGATCTAATAGTTTATTTTGTGGCTCGGTGTCAAACTTTCTTTTATAATGCTCCTGTGAAGTGCCTTTGGGACGTTTTATTATGTTAAAGGTGCTATGTAAATATAAATTGTTGTTGCTTCTCATTTTGTTCCTTCCCACAAGTGGGAGCATTTCATAATTTTAAAGACGCCTATTAGTTCACCCCTCAGCCTTCTCTTTCCAAGGTAACCTCATAGTTCTGGTATCATCCTTGTAAATCTTTTGCACCCTCTCCAGTGCCACTATAATGGCAACCAGAACTGTGTACCGCATTCCAAATGTGGTCTAACCAAAGTTCGATACATGTTTAGTGTAACTTCTCAACTTTGCAATTCTATCCCTCTAGAAATAAACCGTACTGCTTGGTTTGTTTGTGTTATGGCTTTATTGATCTGTGTAGCAACTTTATGTATTTGCACTCCTAGATCCTTTTTAAATTGTGTTAAAATTGCAATGGTCAATCTCTTATATAAAGTAAGCAGAGTTGTAATTTTGTAAAGGTCAACCGTTAATCAGAGTATATTAAACTGCAAATCATCGTGAAGGATAATAAACCCCCTATAGTTGTATGACTCATAACAGATTCATATTTAGGGTGGAAAATGAGCAAGTGTTAGTGTAAGTCAGTGGGGAGGATTAGTCCATTGTTATTATTTAGCATGGATAGCAGTTTGAGCAACCATAAAAAAAAATGCCTATTTGCTTAAATGAGACCCAGCACCAAGTAATTGGTTTTAATTTGAATTCACTTACCATTAATGCTGTGTTTAATAGTGTGGGGATAATGTGAGGAGTGGTAATTCCAACAACTTTTAACTGTTTGGTCACATGTAGGTCAGGGTAACTGTCTCCCTGGACCAGACTTAGATTTTTAACTCTGATGCTGAAGCAAATGCACATACTAGTCATAAACCTTGAATATGAGGAGAAAAATTTATTACTGACACTAGACTATAAAAATATATCCGGTAAAAATGCACTTTAACATGCTCACCAGTTGCTGTTTTTCATTTATTGCTCCTTTCAGATTTTCTTATTGAAACTATTTTTCTCTATTTCATTTACTTATCCTTATTTTCCAACATTAAAAATATACTTAATTCTTGTTCTCCTAGCTCCCAGCTACCATGTTGGAGGTGGTCATGACTTCCGAAAACTGACTTTAAAGACTGATTTACCTGAAGCCATGGGGGAAAAATTGAATCAGGACCCAAAAAGGGGCGTGGGGATCATGATGCCTGATTAACCAATTCAATGTAGGCACCACTTCAACTTAGTGCAACCTGCTCATTTACAAGCTTGCAGCAAGCACGAACTGTGCTGTTGACTGGCTGCACACATCAGCAGGGGGCCTAAAATCGACACTTACTCGCACCTCTTAAAGGGGAGGTATTCTATGGCTGGAGCAGGTGCTGGGAGTCACATGTGAGCTGAACCTGGGAATGATAGAAGAGTGTCTGAACATGGGAGGGCACGGGCACCCAGGTTTTCCGACGTTACGTTGGAGGTTTTGTTGGAGGAGGTGAAAATGAGGAAAGGGGTCCTGTATTCCCAGACACATGGTGAAAAGGCAGTGGGAGCAGGCAGCCAGGGAGGTCAATGCCAGGAGTCTAGCCTAAGGACTTGGATGCAGCGCCACAAGAATTCCAACAGATTACTAGGATTGCCGAGGTACTGCCTTGGGGGAGTGGCAGTGCCTCCATGGAGTACGAACCTGTTGTCCTCTCTCAGGATAACAGCATTCTTCCTCCCACCGCTGCCATTTCACCTGTGCCTTTGTTCCCTGTCAGGCAGCTAGCCCAGACTGCTGCCACCCAGGCTGAGAAGGTGCAGTGAGAAGCTTGGCTCTCACGGCTCGGAGCTGCTCAAGGTCATTCTCCAAGGCCACCTGCAGTCTCGCCACTGAAATTGAACAGCCTTCCACCAGCTATGGTGCAGCCACTGTTGTCGCACTGTGTCGAAGCACAGACCAGACAAAGGCACTAAGGGAATGCACAAGGGTGATTAGTTGATGTTTGTATGCAACATGGCATGGTTCGATTTATAAATTTGGTTTGAAATGTTTATTTTGTGCTGGCTTTTATTTTTACATTGTGTGAAGAGGACACTTCGATGGTCAGCGTCAGACAGAAGATAACGAGTGTGGGGCTGTTGGTAAATGGGGAATTGGGGTTGCGCTTACTGGTATCTCACTTAACTTAATTCTTCACGTACAGCCTGGGCAGAAAAGGTTGTCATCTTCCTTCCTCTTCTTCCTCTTCATCCTCCTCGTGTTGCTGCTCCTCAGCTGCTTGCCTGATAGCTGGTGACAAGGGGTGGACCCACATGATGGCGAGGTCGTACAGTATGCAACACAGCACCATAAATCTTGACACCCACTCTGCTGAGTACTGCAGGGCTTCTCCAGAGGAGTCCATGGACAGACACCAGCTGGACATTAAGGGAGTGGAAGCCCTTTCAGTTCCGGTAAAGGGTAGTGTTGACATGCAGTACCTGCAAAGCCTGCAATCCTCGTGAAGCCACCTGCCTGTCTCTGGCAAGAGAGAATGAAATGAAACTAGCTTGCTTTGAATAGAGAGCCTCAGTGACCTCCCTTTTGTAGCAGTGGATGGTTAACTGCTAAATGATGCTAAAATCTCCAGCACAAGCCTGGAAGAAGCAAGAATTTCCCTGGTCACTTTCACAGCCATTGGCAATGCAGTCTCTGCCCTGCTCTGTCCTAAGGCTGCAGTTGTGGCTGCAGGAGGTGGCAGATTTCCGTGAGGACCTCCTTAGTGAAGCGCAGATAAGTCACATAACGTTCCTTGCTGGAACTCTAAGGTCACTCATAGCACCCAAATCTCTTGCCACCGGAGTCTTAGTTTTAACATTTTTGTTTAAGTGGGTATCTCTGGCAATGCCAGCATTTATTACCCAACCCTAATTGCCCTTGAGAAGGCGGTGGTGAGCTGCCTTCTTAAACCACTGCAGTCCATATGGTGTAGGTACACCCCAGTGCTGTTAGGAAGCCGGTTCCAGGATTTTGACCCAACGATAATGAAGGCACAGCGATATAGTTCCAAGTCAGGATGGTATGTGGTTTGGAGGAGAACTTGCAGGTGGTGGTGTTCCCATCCATGTGCTGTACTTGTTTTTCTAGGTGGTTAAGAGTGATGCCCCTTCAAGATCTTAGTATGCTAATAAGCTAAGTATCAGAATGTAGTCATGTGACTACAAGCCAGAGTCACTCTGCAACTGGGTAACACCCAGAGTAAAGATTGGTAAGTAGCAGTTTAGTTGTAATAAACATGTTTGAGTTCTTCAGCATAACTGGACTCCATGCATCCATTTATGTTGCATCAGACAACATAAAGAACTTAATATATGGTGGCAGCGGTGGTGAGAAGACAAAGTCTAAGTTGACGACCACGGGTATAATAGCTCTGAAAACAGCCCCTAGAGAGAAAGTCGAAGAGAAATACTGGCCCAAACAGTGGACAGAAGAACTCACCTCCAGCTGTAGAATTGTGCCAATGACCGAGGACTACTGGTTTAAAAAAAAACAAGCTTTGAAGTGCTTAAAAGATTGATTTTTTTCTAAAGGCTCTGTGAAAAAAAGGGGAAGACCTAATTCCTTTCCCAGGCTGATCGAGGTAGGCGCCTGCAGGAGGCATCGGACTGCAAAAGCACAGGAAAACCCCAAACACTGCAGAACCTCCCTTCAACTGCCATAGTTTAAAAAAATCATTAAGTCACTCGAGCGTGAAGAGCTTTTGTTCATGCAGCCACCGCTTAAAAACATTAAACCACTCAAGCATGAAGAACATAAACAAACTCTTTTTAAAAAAGAATTTGAACTGCCTATTGAGCAGCTGTGTAAACAGACAAGCTTAAGTGCTGCAAACAAGATAAACACAGGGCACTACCAAACACCTGCTTCTCTCAATCCAAGCAGTTAATCTAAATAACAGAGAGTTTCTTAAAGGGGAAACTGTGCAGAGTCATAGGACAAGTCTTAAAGCAAGTTTTGAGCAAAAGAACAGCAGGAAGATGGATACCAAATCTCCTAGCATGAACTGGAAGGCCATGTATATCCTATCTGAGTTCCAACTTTTTAAACAAAGAATTCAGTTATTCTTCACAGATCAAGCGACTGTAGAACCAGAAAAACAGGCTGTAAAAATACAAATAGCAGTTGGAAATGAGGGATTACACAGAATCAATACCTCTGGCTTATCTGACGAGGACCAAAAAGATCTCACAAATATATGGAAAGTGCCAGGAGATCAGTTCCAATTAAGAGTGAATTTTAGAATTCACCGCCTGGAATTGATGTCCTACAGGCAACAGCCACAGGAATCAATAGATCAGTTCATCAGCAGATGCTATAGTAAGGACAACAAATGTGATTTCTCAGAAACTGAGGTGTCAGAGTGACTAATGGAGCTGGTGATTGTCTCAATACCTATTAAGGCGTTTCAGAAAGCCTCTTGGGGGGGAAAAAGAAAGGTCACAGCATCGATGCACTGCTGGAAGATGACAGGAAATATGAAGCCATTGTAGCTGGACAACAGCACCTGCAAGCACTAGGTACAGCCAACAGTGTCAGCACAATAACTAGGTCAAAAAGAGTAAGCAAGCTGTGTGGTAAGTGTGATTGGTCCCAGTCACCACGAAGTTGTCCTGCATTTAAAGACCCGTGCAAGGCATGCCATGCAAAAGGACACTGGGCTCATCTATGCAAGAAATCTGGCTCCAAAGACACAGCCAGAAGTCACAGTAGGGTGCAAACAAACAGAAGACAGGTGCAGCAACAGGACAACAGCAGCAAGGAGAGCGCCAGAGACCTGCGTAAATGCAAGCTGATACATGAAGTGAAACAGTCCTGAGACAAGACTCAGAGCAGAGTAGTTCTCAGCCAGAAGAAGAACAGGTATTCTACATTGTGAACCTGACACATCATATTGATGAAGTCAAACTGGAAGCTTTCAGTTCTATTAACATCACGTGGACAAAGATAGTTGGCAAACACGCACTCGGGGTTAAAATTGGCACAGGAGCGCGTGCAAATATTCTACCAATCTGAATCCTGGAGGATATATACCGGAGTCATTGGAAATCAATGATACAACCAATAAATACAAAATTAACTGCATACAATAGGTCACCCATCTCTTACAGTGGCACACTAACAATGCAATGCAGATATGGCAAGTCAGTATGGAAACCACAAACATTCCACCTGGTAGACATGAGTGGGCCAGCAGTGGCAAGTCTACCAGTGTACAAGGACCTCAACATCATAACCATCCACAAGGTTACCAACGTACCCATTACAGCAGAAGAGACCAAGGGTACCCGCATTGAGTCAGTCCATGACCTGCACATATGTACCCGAACAGGTTCGATGCCAAAGGCGATGCTGTACTGGACCTCAGCGAGGATGCAATTCTATCAATCGACCCTCCCAGAAAGTGCAGCATGCACGTACAAGAAAATCTTATATGCCAGTTGGATGACATGGAACGCAACGGCATCGTCCAATGTGTGCATCATCACACAGACTGGTGCAGCTCAATTACATGCATACTGAAGAAGGATGGAGCAATCAGGATATGTCTAGATCAGAGGCATCTAAACCTCTCCCTAAAGAGATGCCCCCACAAGATTCCAACATTAGAGGAATTGAATCCCAAGTTCACAGGAGCCAAATTCTTCTCCAAGTTGGAAGCTAAATATGGATATTGGTCGGTACACCCAGCTAAGGAATCTCAAGAAGTCACCACCTTCAGAACACCAATTGCAAGATACTGCTTCCAGAGACTACCCTAGTCTAAAATTGCCACTGACCTATAACTGGACTTTACACATCTCATTTATGTTGCATTAGACAACATAAAAAACTAATTACAGAGGAGACAGGTTTGGAATGTGCTGTCGACGGAGCATTGGTGAGTTGCTGCAGTGCATCTTGTAGATGGTACACACGGCTGCCATTGTGCATCAATGGTGAAGGGAATGAATGTTGAAGGTGGTGGATGGGGAGCCATTCAAGCAGGCTGCTTTGTCCTGAATGATGTCGAGCTTCTTGAGTGTTGTTGGAGCTGCACCCATCCAGGCAAGTGGAGAGTATTCCATCACACTCCTGACTTGTAGGTGGTGGGCAGGCTTTGGGAAGTCAAACGGTGAGTCACTTGCATGTGGGTAGCTCTGCCACCCTCCATCTCACCTCCAGGAAAATAGCTTCGGGTGGGATGGTGTCAGAAAATCGGCATGACAGCTGGCAGTGCGGAATTCCATGTGCCCGCCTGCCTCCGTGCTCATCCCCATCAGGATAAAAATCCTGTCCGTGATGTCTTTTCACCTTGTCATAGATTTCCCTTCTTTTCTGGTTCACGGATCACTGGTGTCATGCATTATTCAACATTTTATTCACACAAGTAGATTAAACCCTTGCTGTTATGCCATGCAACATGGCTGTCAACCTGAACGTCCTATTTGCTCACGATTACATATGCACAGCTCTGTTGTAACATTGTGCCTCAGAGATCACCATTGTGTCAGTCCCTTAAAACATCATACAAAACTTAATATAAGATTATTAACCAAATTCTCAAGGCTCTTAAACAGTTGGAATAACAAGGGTCCCATTTGATGACCAAGTGAGAGAAAAACAGTGAGACAAATTCTTATTAGTTCTGGTTACCCCAGATCATTTTGCATGAATCGTAAAGACTCCCAGCACCAAGTCATAAGAATATCAGAGACGGAGAAAGGAAAATGACACTCAGTCCACCAAGTCTGAATTTTGGTTTGTGTATCTGATGGCTGTTATCTCAATGGGAATGGTTTCTAGATATAGCCAAATTGCCTTGAGATGATGGGAATAGGCTAATTAATGTCAGGGACTTTAGTTAATTTCAAAATTATCTGCTATTTACCTCAAACACCTCCACAGATTTCCTCCAAACTGTTGTGACCTTTAACATTTTAAGGGTGATATGAATGAATCAGATATTACATTTAACAAGATGTCTGTCACCCTATACACCATGTTTTCATAGGAGAAACATAGGAACAGGAGGCTTGAGCCTGTTCTGTCATTCAGTGAGAACATGGTCGATCTATGAGCTAACTCCATATACTGACCTTTGCCCCATATCCCTTAATACCTCTGGCTGACAAAAATCTATCAATCTTAGATTTAAGATTAATAATTGATCGAGAATCAATTTCCATTTGTGGAAGCGAGTTCCAAACTTCTACCACCCTTTGTGTGAAGAAATGTTTCCTGATTTCTCTCCTGAAAGGTCTGGCTCTAATTTTTAGACTATCCCCCCTAGTCATTGGTTCCCCAGCCAGTGGAGATAGTTTCTCCCAATCTACACTATCTGTTCCCCTTAATATCTTGAAAACTTCAATCAAATCCCCCCTTAACCTTCTAAATTCCAGGGAATACAACCCTAGTTTTTGTAATCTCTCCTCGTAATTTAACCCTTGGAGTCCAGATATCATTCCGGCAAATCTACACTGCACTCCCTCCAAGGCCAATATATCCTTCCTAAGGTGTCGTTCCCCGAACTGCTCACAGATCCTGTTGGAAGCCATTTTAATTGCAGACTATTTTTTTATGCCACATGCCAGAAATCTTAATTTCCTCCCCCACCTTATTACAATTGTATTTTTTAATTCACAGAATGCTGACGTAGGTCACGGTGCCATCTTCTGCCATGCACTAACTTCAGTGGAACTGAAGGTGGTGCATTGGAAAGAGTTTGAAACAACTGTATATCTTTTGGAGTTGCTGGCGATAAAGATTTAGTGTTATGGTTCCAGACACCAGATGATCAAGCTCACCACAACAAATCATCTTGGTGACTTCGTTATCAGCACTGCAAAGTACAGAAGGAGCGATCCAGGATTAGATGGACAGTGGTTTTAGCATGCTATCTACTCGACTCTGTTCTAACAAGCTATGTCTATCCTCATTATATTTCTACTTAACTCATTACTGCATCTCTGATCTGGCCTTGCTGAACTGATTGTGACAGGAGAATGTTCCATTAAATCACACACACAGGTTCTGTACAGTGCAGATACTAATACTGTGTTTATAAGGCCAACTTCTGCACAATACCAACAAGAGTGAAGGTGGACAAACACCAAGAAATTCCTCCATTTGAGAGTTCTGACCCATGCATTACAAAACCAAAGCTTGCTGTGGTTCAAAGAATCGGAAATTTTTCAATTGAAATGTGTAACATCGCAGTATAAAAGTATACTAGTCAAGCTAATAGAATCTCACCTGTTGGCAGTATGATATTTTAGAAGCACCTAGAAGCATAGAAACATAGAAAATTGGAGTAGGAGTAGGCCATTCGGCCCTTAGGGCCTGCTCCGCCATTCAAAAAAGATCATGGTTGATCATCTACTTCTTGTTATACCCTGTTCCCGCTTTCTCCCCATATCCCCTTGATCCTTTTGGCATTAAGAAATATATCTATCTCCTTCCTGAATATATTTAATGACTTGGCCTCCACTGCATTCTGCGGTAGAGGACTCCCCAGCCATTGGGATCATCCTCCCTGCATCTAGCCTGTCTAGTCCTGTTTAGAATTTTATAGGTTTCTATGAGATCCCCTCTCACTTCATCTTAAATATGAGCTTCTCTTTAATTGCAACAAAACACTAAATTGAGTAGCAGTTGTTTTTCACCAGCAGTCAGTATTACTGGCGGAGCTACATATAAAACAGCCGTGATCTACATAACCTTTGCTGTGCAAACCCATTGATGGCTTGTCTATTGAGGATGTTTACCTGACACTTGCCAAATTTAATTGTGCTATATTACAAAAATTCTTTTCAAAAACTCCAAGCCCAAGAGGAATTATGATTTGCCACGGTGCATAAAAGGTCATTGAAAATTGAAAGCATTACCAAACAGAAGTTAATAACTCCTTTCATCCACATATTGAAAGTGGTCTTTGATTCACATGTGACAAAGGGAGACTGACATGTTAATGAGGACCAGCCATTAAAGTTAACTAAACATCTCTTTTACTGCTTCCATTAGGATTGCCAAGTCTGGTTGGTCATGTTCCTGGAGATGGCTTCAAGAACAGATCAGAGGCTGGGAATTCTGTGGTGGTTAACTCACCTCCTGACTCCCAAAGCCTGTCCACCATCTACAAGGCACCAGTCTGGAGTGTGATGGAATACTCTCCACTTGCCTGGATGAGTGTGGCTCCAACAACACTCAAGAAGCTCGACACCATGCAGGACAAAGCAGCCCGTTTGATCGGCAGCCCATCCACCACCTTCAACATTCACTCCCTCCCCCATTGATGCACATTAGCAGCAGTGGCCAGGAGATATAATTTTAATTCTTGGAGACTCCAGGGAAATCCTGGAGGATTGGCAACCCTAGCTCCTGGCTGGGTCAACTGAGGTCCTCCCCAGGAGTAAAAGTCCACCTTTCTATTTCCAGTTTCTATGTCCAGTTACAAAAGCACAATATAGGTCACTTTAGACTTTATCCTTGATGTTGAGAGCAATACATTGTTTGTGATTTTTAACAACTGCAACAGTGATTCTGACTGCCATGACAGTACAGTGTAACTTTGCTGAAAGAACAATTTCTGTATCAGGACTGATACAAGGTGCTGCAGTGCTTAAAGTTATCTTTAAAAATCTAACATTTGAAAATACCAAGTGTCACAACGTGCTGAGGTTCTATCAGTCCCCAATATTGCGAAGGATGGGTCTGGCCACATTGCCGCTGAACGCTCCTTTTAATTGGACTGCCCCACACCACCTGTCCTTCATGGAAAGGTTTGTACAGAAAAACACCTCTGACCACAAGTACATCAGGCAGTGGTCCGCACGTAATGTCCTGCGGGAAAAGGAGATGGTGGTTCCTGCCGGATGGTTCCCCGAGCAGACTGTTAAATTCATTTGGCAGAATGCCTCATCACCAGAACTTTCAAAGGGCTCTCCCTGTCAGATCCTTCCGGCAAGCCCCGAGTTTCACTGTCTCCGCACGCTGCCCTCGAGGTGGCTGTAGTGGGGAAGTGATTGTCGTCCACCTCCTTCTGGAATGTGCCTTTGCAAAGCGGGTCTGGAAAGAGATGCAGTGGTTTTTGTTGAGGGTCATCCCAAGCAGCTCCATAACACAGGAGTCTGTGCTCGACGGGCTGTTCCCAGGAACACACACCAAGATAAACATCAACTGCTGCTGGAGGACCATCAGCTTGGTGAAAGATGCTCTTTGGTCTGCCCGAAACAGTGCAAAGAGTTGTCCACAACCAAATATTTTTTTTTTTTATTTCCAAAATATACTTTATTCATAAAAATCTGTAAAAATTACATTGCCAAACAGTTTCCAAACAGCACCAAAAAATACAAACATTGCAAGGGAGATCAGTTTCCTTCAATACTGTCATGAGTTTCTTCCCAACCCTTCCGTTTCACAATTGTCATGTCAATTACAGTTTTACATTTACAGCAATTGAGAATATTAACGATACAGTTCAAGGGGTTTCCCATGGTTCCAGCCCCTCAGTCCAGCTTGGTGGGGGAACCTTACACTGTGGTCTTTCCCCATTGAGCCTTTGCTGCGGCTGCCCCAAGCTTTAGTGCGTCCCTCAGCACGTAGTCCTGGACCTTGGAATGTGCCAGTCTGCAACATTCGGTGGTGGACAACTCTTTGCGCTGGAAGACCAGCAAGTTTCGGGCAGACCAAAGGGCGTCTTTCACCGAATTGATAGTCCTCCAGCAGCAGTTGATGTTTGTCTCGGTGTGCGTCCCTGGGAACAGCCCGTAGAGCACAGACTCCTGTGTTACAGAGCTGCTTGGGATGAACCTTGACAAAAACCACTGCATCTCTTTCCACACCTGCTTTGCAAAGGCAC
Organism: Heterodontus francisci; assembly: GCF_036365525.1. Classification (NCBI taxonomy): domain Eukaryota; kingdom Metazoa; phylum Chordata; class Chondrichthyes; order Heterodontiformes; family Heterodontidae; genus Heterodontus; species Heterodontus francisci. The sequence goes on along the minus strand of NC_090372.1, from coordinate 9,009,551 downwards.
ATTCCAGGAGGAGGTGGGCGACCGTCTCTTCCCCACCACAGCCAACGCGGGGGCACTGTGCGGAGGGGGCGAGACTTCGGGTGTGCATGAAGGATCTGACGGGGAGGGCCCTTCTCACCACCAGCCAAGCTACGTCTTGGTGCTTGTTTGAAAGTTCTGGTGATGAGGCATTCCGCTAAATGACTTTGACGGTCTGCTCGGGAAACCATCCGACAGGATCCACCGTCTCCTTTTCCCGTGTCCACAACCAAATATTGCAGACTGGCACATTCCAAGGTCCATGACTATACACTAAGGCAAAGGCTCAATGGGGAAAGGCCACAGTGTAAGGTGCTCTCATCACAGTAAACTGAAGGGCTGGAACCTGTGTAAAAACCCCTCGGGCTGTATGCACCAGAGAATGTTTTTGGTATGTAATGCATTGTATTTCTATACATTGTATATAAAATGGAATGGCAAGTATAGTGAGGCACCTCATATTCTGTATCAAAAGGAACTGATCTTTATTGCACTTTATTAAATGCCCAATTTAAATTGTTTTGTAATTTTTTTTAACAAATTTTATGAATAAAGTATATTTTTGGGTAAAAAAAATTTCAAAACTGAATCTAAGCTTCAGCCATACTCTAGGTTACTCTGTCTCTACTGAGCAACTCTGGGGTTTACAGGGACACCAGGTTGTGGAGACTATGCTGGGTTACCCAGGTTTTGTCACCGTCCATGTAATTCCACACAGTATTAAAGGGCGAGAGCCAAGTTAAAAAGAGTAATCCTGCTTGTGCCATCACACTAGAGCTTGTCATGATTGATATGTCACTGCGTGTAAATAAAATGGCAGAGCAGTCACTCTTTTCTAGAACCTCCGGTAAATTGGGATATATTTTCTTATTAGAGTTCCTGGTAACAGAAAACCAGCTGTGATCTGATCACTGAAGGTTCTTATTAAGAGGGTCCCTGACATATGTTGATCTATTGGTACACAGATCATAATCAGCAGGTGATGGTAATCGTTCTGCTGTAACCATTCTCACCTCCTCTTGGCCCATCTTTGTTTCTTTACTTGTCCCATTACCATTCCCTTTGGTCTTGCACCATCATCCCTTTTGTTATTTAATCCCTCCTGCCTTCCAGCCTATAATAGACCTTCCCTTTTGTTCTTTCCTCCCCTTCCCTGCTTTCCCTGCCTCTGTATTTGCTTAAAACCTGTTCCATTCTCTAACCATTGCCAATGTTGACAAAAGGTCATCAACCTTAAACGTGGCCTGGGTTTTCCCAGGGGCTTGGGACCTCTGATGTTGGGACAAAATGGAGGTCCCAAGCCCACACTTACCGGCAGCGCTCCCGATGGCACAACTTTCCCAGAGACGGCCTCCTAAATGGCCAACCCAATCAGGGAGAAGTGGAGGCTGCTGAGGCGGCTCAGGGACCACAAGGCACCTCAACTTGGCGGCACCCTCAGAGACGTGGATTTAATGATAAGATTATGAGGGACAGGGCCGATAGTCCCTCCAAGCGGAGGGGAAACCCTTCCCGTTGCATCATTTGGGCCGTGAATGCGGCTTTTCCTGCTAGCAGCCCCCACTTCTGGGCCTCCAGCTCTGAGGATTGCTGCAGGGACCCTGCTCGATAGAGATGGTGCCATCCGCACGCGGGGTGAGGGGTGGTAGGAGGCTGCTCCACCAGCGGGCAGATGTCGGCAACCCGCAAAATCAGACTTAATTGGATCCATAATCATCTTAATTGGCTGCCCGCCTCCGTAGTGGGGACAGCCGATCCAGGTCCCAGCCTGCCCATGGGAAACGTCCCAGTGGCAAGAATGCATCGGGAGCCAAAGCAATGCAGTTCTCCTGTATGTTCCCAGCACCCCCGCCTCCAAACTCATCACCCTGGGGCCGGAAAAATTCAGACCATTAACTCTGTTTCTCTCTCCACAGATGCTGCCTGACCTGGGGAGTATTTCCAGCACTTTCTGTTTTATTTCAGATTTCCAGCATTCGCAGCATTTTGCTTTTGATGGACATGCTGGGAAAATCATCAAGCCCATGGACAGTTATTGATGGACCCTGAGCTAACTGCATTTGTCCACAGCATACACAAACAGGCTTACTGTTCCACAGGAGGATTCTGTCCTCCCTGAGCTTGCCTGAGGACAATTGCTACTGTGTGATAGGTGTAACACTCCAGTCAAACTCAGCACTTGCCATTGTCCCCAATATCGAAGTGCCTGTCCTGTGAATCTTATGCTCTGTGAAGGTCCTTTTTTCTAACCAACTAAACTAGAATGCAGAAGGTACATGACAGGTCTTTTGGTGAATTGGCAGAATATTCTACACTCAGCCTGATTTGCCTTTGTGTTGAAGTATTTCTCAAATATTGCTGGTCGAGTCCCATTTCCTTCACATCTCTCCACTTGCTGCTGCTGGATGAACAGAGCCCTGAAGTGGCTGTATTTAATCAATCTAGGAAGCCACCACTTTGTGACACTACAGCCAATATTACCTCGCGATCAGCAGCTTACAAAAACATCTCCCAGTTCTGCGCCCTATACTTTTCCTCCCACACCATCCCTGGTCTCTCAACTGAGACGCAAAATGCCATAGAATTCCAGAGTGGTTGTGGGTGGCTGCTTGTATTTGTTGTGGGCAGATGCAGTTAGCTCAGTGTTCAGTAATAAAGGTCGATGGGTGAATTGGTTGAAGGTTTAAAGAAACAGTATGACGCATATGGTTAGGGAATGGTGGATATATTATTTTTCATATTAGTTGTGGACCACAGGAATAAAGCGACATATTTACAATCTCATGGGATACTTGTGTCCTGATACGCTGTGCTCCCCATCTGTCATGTTGTATTATGTTATATCGCGGTGTCCTGGGATATATATTGCTTGCTGGTGTGATGTAATGTGGCGTGGTGTGATGTTAGATGCTTGCATGGTATGGTTGAGTTGAGTTACATTGTGTTGTGATGTTTGCCACTGTGGCGCTTCTTGTGATGGATTACAGTGTGTTATAACAACAAAATTACAAAAGTGAGTTAGCAGAAACAGCTCTCTGCTTCTACTTCATAAACTCAAGAACACAATTCCTTACAGTGCAATAAAAATTATGTGGTACATTGGTGTACATGAGTAAAGAAAGGCAATTTATCTTTATTTGATATAGTTATAAAGCAACAAGGATTAAAAGTGAAGTTGTCTTGCTTTACCAAATTTCAAAGTAGAGACCAGAAATTTGTAGTAAAGGATCATTTCTGCATTTACCATTTGAGCAGTGATATGTTATATGTATCATCCCATCGTTTATTGAACCCACTCAATATTCATTCCAATGACTTTTGGATGAAATGTTTATTCATAGACCTTTAAAATTCAGCATTGTACATTTTTTTGAGTGTCACTGGCAAGGCCAGCATTTATTGCCCATCTCTAATTGGTGATGAGCTGGCTTCTTGGACCACTGTAGGTACACCCACAGTGCTGTTAGGGAGGGAGTTCCAGGATTTTGACCCAGTGATGATGACGAAACAGGCTATTTAGCCAAAATTAGTTTGTGCTGGTGTTTATTCCAGACAAGTCTCCTCCCTTTCTCTTTTCAACCTTTCAACATGTCTTTCTATTCCCTTTTCTCTCATGTGCTCATCTAGTTTCCTTCTGAAAGCACCCAAGCTATTTGCCTCCACCACTTCTTGTGGTAGCGAGTTCCACATTCTAACCACTCTCTGAGTAAAGACATTTCTCCTTATTTTCCTACTCGATTTATTATTAACTATCGTGTATTTTGGGGACCAGTTTTGGATTCTCACACAAGTGGAGACATAGTCTCCAAATCTACCTTTTAACTTGTTTCAGCCGAGATGGGGGGGAGTTCACGTAATGTCCACTATCTGAAACTGAAGTTCTTCTTTCTTCCCGTTGCATTGGACTCTAAGCTTGGTTTGTCCTCTTGTGGTGAGCATCGCTCTATCATAGAGCCTCAACTTTACCTTCAACAGCTTCATATTCGTGCCGCCATCTTGTGCAATTTCACACAAGTCTGCGAAGCTCATGATGTTGCAGGTAGAACCGGTATCTGACATCTCACATAAGCCTGATGCTCTCCTTCTGCAGTCATCATTCCAACAGTCACAAACCACTTTCTACCTTGAGACTTGACGGCACCAACCTGTTTTAGGTTGTAGAATGATTCATCAGTATCATCATCCAACATCTCTCCATCTTTGCAGGCTTGCTTTTCTTCTTTCTAGCAAAACATTTGCAGTTAGAACACCGCTTTCCCCAAGCTGGACTTGCTTCCTTTTCTTTCTTGTGGTGTCCTCCACAGTATTTACACCCAGTCCTCTGGCCTTGATCTTTTTGCTGGCTCTTCTGAAAATTGTCCTTCCTTTACATCATTGACTTGTGCTTGGAAGTCTTGGACTGTCTTTCAGCATAGTTCTCCCATCAATACTCTTCAGCTGTCAATTAGCTTCTGCACGCTATTAGCTTTTTTGAGAGTAAGATTCTCTTCTCTCAGCAGATGTGCTTTCACAGTGGGATCTCTTGTTCCTAAGACAATCCTATCTTTGATGAGATCATCCTTCAGTTCCCCAAACTCACAAGACTCAGTTAGATGTCTCAATATAGTCACATACTGATCAATATTTTCCCCCTCTTCCTGAACTCTAGTGTTAAACACATAGCGTTGATGAATGACAATAGTAGAGGGTTCAAAGTGGGTCTTCAAGGCCTCCAACATCTCACAAGTCTTTCTTTTCTTCTCCTCATTGAGATCCAGGGTGCAGGACAGCTTGTAACACTGCTTCCCCATCACTGATAACAGTTTCTACTCTTATCTGTTTGGGTTTTCTTGTCCAACTCTGCGGCAATCTCATAATTCTGCCATTGAGACTGGAAGAATTGCCAATTCCCTCTCAAATCTCCCTTCATGTTCATAGGAGCAGGTACTGGGAAATTCAAAGCCATCATGACTTACCCAGCTGTCAATGTCCTGTGCAAAATTGCAGACAGGAGTTGTTTTAAATGTTTTGCACATCTGCTGTCCGTCTTAGAGCTGTTAAAATTCTCTCAAACGCCGGCTACTCGCTCCTGACACCATGTTCCATGTAGGTACACCCACTGTTCCACAGGATACATAAAATGGCTACTGCCAAAAGCCTTTATTTACATATCATGACAACAGAGGTCACGTGTACAGCAAGCCAAAGTGTACAAAAGTATTTATCCAAATAGCTGATGTCTGGCATAACGGGGAGGGAAAATAACTTCATATAATAGAGAAAAGCAGTGCCTGGAGGGTGTATAATCTGTAAAAATATAATGCAGCAAGCAGGGAAGAGCAAAGAATAGGTCAATAGATCTACATTGACACAGGCTGGAAAACATTGAGTAGTTTAATGGGAGGTCTGCTTATTAGGGATGTAATTAAGGACAGCTTCATCCACAGCTCTGAATTAAAGCAGTACAAACAAACAAAGGGGGGTAATTTTGACTGAGAATGGGTTTCATGGGGCTGTTAAGGGGCAGCGTGAATGTCAAACCACCCCTTCCCCTCCCCTCCCTTCTCCTCTCCCCCTCCCAACAGATGATATTAGTTTGAGGGATGGGTCTCATTCACTTTCCACTGGTTTTGTTGCCCTCTCACGATCAGCACGAAGAGGCAGCAGACCGATTGCCAAGTAGGTCATGGGGGCTTTAAGCAGGGTCATGTGTTTGGGATCCCGGGGCAACAGAGGATGAGGCCTCCTTTATGAGGCTTGGCAGAGCATTGCTGTTCCTTGTAGCCCCAAAGATAAGTTTAAAATTTACCTTTTAGTGCCTTAGGCTTCTTCCTCAACAGTTTTTTGAGGTTAAAATTGTATCAAGGTCCTAATGACATCATATGACCTCAATTTGCATGTTCTAATGAGGCTCCCATCTGAGTCAGGCACAGACGTCAGCTGCCTAACAATAAAGGGACCAATTAGAGAGTGGCAGGTGGGAATGGAGCAATGTGTTGTTGACAGTGTGGGGTTACCCTGTTCCCACTGGGCAGGACTTTTTAAAAACTTGCTCACAGAATGTGGGCATTGCTGGCTAGGCCAGCATTTATTGTCCATCCCTAATTGCCCATGAGAAGGTGATGGTGAGCCACTTTCTTGAACCACTGCTGTCCATGTGGTGTAGGTATACCCACAGTGCTGTGAGGGAAGGAGTCCCAGGATTTTGACCCAGTGACAGTGAAGGAACAGCAATATAGTTCCAAGTCAGGATTGACATGGCTTGGAGGTGAACTTGCAGGTGATGGTGTTCCCATGCATCTGCTGCCCTTGTCCTTCTAGGTGGTAGAGGTTGCGGGTTTGGAAGGTGCTGTTGAAAGAGCCTTGGTGTGTTGCTGCAGTGCATCTTGTAGATGGTACACACTGCTGCCACAGTGCGTCGGTGGTGGAGGGAGTGAGTGTTGAAGGTGGTGGATGGAGTGCCGCTCAAGTGGGCTGCTTTGTCCTGGATGGTGTCGAGCTTCTTGAGTGTTGTTGGAGCTGCACCCATCCAGGCAAGTGGAGAGTATTCCATCCTGACTTGTGCCTTGTAGATGGTGGATAGGCATCGGGGAGACAGGAGGCGAGTTACTCGCCGCAGAATTCCCAACCTCTGACCTGTTCTTGTAGCCACAGTATTTATGTGGCTGGTCCAGTTCAGTTTCTGGCCAATGGTAACCCAAGAATGTTGGTTGGGGATTTGAAGAGGGATGTGTTAATATCATTGCCAACGTTCATTTACAATAACTTGGGTAGTTTTCTTTCCCCCAATATATTTCAATCCAGGTACAAATATAAACATAAGAGACCTCCAGCTGGCCATCCCCCACACTCCCACCATTGGTTGCCTGACAGACACATCGTCATGTTGCCCGCCTCCTGCACAAACTGGGACGCAAAAAGACTCAAAAAGCCCAACTGGATGATTCTTAACAATCAATCAAGCAGCTTCAAACCTTCCCATCACCAATATTTTTATAAATAATAAACAAAAGTGTTAAAAAAAAATGAAAATACTCACTTCTTTCTAATGCCTCGATGATGTTTCTCCAGGGAGTTGAACGCAGTGGTGTCCTGGAGATTAATCATCAATTCCTGGAGATTCCAGAACAATCGAGGAGGGTTGGCAACCTGGGCTGGGTGAGTGGAGCAGTAGAATGCCGGGGAGCGGCGTCAGGTCATCTCTGCAATACAGTCACACTGCTGGGTAAGTTTCCCAGTGGCAGGAACGGCATCGACTCGGCCACTTGCCGAGAGGAGGCCAGCAACCAATTTGGATAATTAAGTGCCGCCACCTGGGGAGGCTGCCAGCTGCATGGAGGTGACCTTCCAGCGGCTTTCCCGGAGACGGGAGGCAGGAAGGCCATTGGAGCCGGAGACCCAATGTCCCAAGGAGGGGCCTGCTGGTAACAAAGGCCACTATGCTCCCCACCCACCCCCACCCCCCACCTCCTGCTCGCGACACAGCTGCTGAGGTGGTGGGGGGGTGGGGGGGGGGGTTCCCCTCCGATCACTGAGGCCTGCTTGCTTGGTCCCAGCAAAAAAACAAATCTCTGCCACCCCTGCGAGTGACCTTTCATCAGAACTGGCAAAGGTTAGAAAATAATTAGGTTTTAAGCAAATAAAACAGGGGTGAAGTGAAATCAAATGAAAAAAAACTGGTTTTTGTGGTGTTGGTTGAAGGACAAACAATGGCCAGATCACCCAAAAAAACTTCCTTGCTCTTTGTCGAATTATACAATTTATGTCCACTTGAGATGTTCAACAGGTTTAAAACCTCATCCAAAATGACCCCAAATGGGTAATTTGGATCACACACCTGATGCACACACACCCCCTAAATCATCATCACACACACACACCTTCCTTCCTTCCCTTACTGCCTGAGCAGTGGCCATGTCTCTCGGTGGCACTGCTAAGGCTGCAGAGCTGCTGGCCCTCTGATTGGGCCAGCAGTGTCAAAGGCCCACCCATCTTCCTTAATTGGCCACCTCCCCTGCCTGCAGTTCATTAATTGGACAGCCCTGAGAATATTGCTTTCTCACTCCTTTACCCCACTGCCCGCCCGCATGGCCACACAGTCACGCCACCCGTGTTACATCCTGAGGTCGGGATTTTGTTGTGGTCAGCAAAATCTTGCCCTTGTGTTGAGAGGGAGTGGGGCTGTTCATCCGGTAGTGCACACTTAAACTTGAATTGTTAACCAAATTGACCAACATTCAACCAGCATTCAGTCTGAACTGCTCTATTAGAGTAACAACGACCCAGTCTGCTGCTACAACTGGGAACAAAGGCACCTCTAATTTGCACAGGGCTTTTCCCAGAGTCCTGTCGCAACTTCGGCAGAAGGTCAGTGGAAACTCCGTAAAAAAACGGCCATAAACAGCCAAATACGCTGTTTCTCCCAGGTTTCTGCAGAGCGGGAAATCAGCAGAACTCTGTGGAAATTCTCTCCTGGGCCGTCTAAATAAAGAGAAATGAAGTGAAAAGAGGAAAGCAGGGAGAAGAACCCATTCTCACACTAAGATTTGGAGCAGTGTAATAATCAGTGATGTGGCTCCAATCTATTATTTCATTTATAATGTATAAATTGCTCATTTCTAATGCCCAGTAAAATCGTTTAAAAATGGCTTGTGGTGTCAACTTAATCGCAATTGTGTAGAACGTGCTGTCAGTGGTTAATTGTCCGTTATGTTGCTTTCGATTTCCCATCTCCCGTTTAATAAATTGTATTAAATGTCAATTTTGTAATCATGTCATTTCCCAATCTGTAGTGTGACATTTAAGCGTGTAATTTTTGAAAAATGACTATGTAGAAAACTCCATTACTCATTCAAAATGCTTTGCTATTGATTAATTAAAATTAAAAATACGGAACATTAAAAAAAATGATGATTCTAAAATTGTAACAGAGGAAGGTTGCACACAATTGAAGTGGAGGAACAAAGAGGAGAAAAGTGCTGAAACAAATTTCGAGTATTGCCTTAAATATTCTTCCAGTTACAGTGGTTATAGTGATTCCTCCCAGCGGTCCCAAGTGTCATATGTTCTGAAGTGTCCCCATACTGCTTAATGCTAAATTAAAGATAGCTGAACCCAGCTGTATAACCGTAAGGCACCTTATGACATGAACTGAATATTCACGTCTTTTGGGCATTCCCCCATGTATGACTCTCAAATTCTTTTGCATTTGTGACATGAGAACACTTGATAAGTTCACAATAAATTTCTAGATACTTATCTGTTTTATACTTCAGACTTCCACTGCTATGTCCAGACTGGCCAAGAGAGTGTGGGAAAATGGCGCACTGACACGGAACACAAAATTCCGAGTGTATCAGGCCTGTGTCCTCAGTACCTTGCTCTATGGCAGCGAGGCCTGGACAACGTATGTCAGCCAAGAGCGACGTCTCAATTCATTCCATCTTCGCTGCCTCCGGAGAATACTTGGCATCAGGTGGCAGGACCGTATCTCCAACACAGAAGTCCTCGAGGCGGCCAACATCCCCAGCTTGTACACACTACTGAGTCAGCGGCGCTTGAGATGGCTTGGCCATGTGAGCCGCATGGAAGATGGCAGGATCCCCAAAGACACATTGTACAGCGAGCTCGCCACTGGTATCAGACCCACCGGAAGTCCATGTCTCCGCTATAAAGACGTCTGCAAACGGGACATGAAATCCTGTGACATTGATCACAAGTCGTGGGAGTCAGTTGCCAGCGTTTGCCAGAGCTGGCGGGCAGCCATAAAGACGGGGCTAAAATGTGGCGAGTCGAAGAGACTTAGTAGTTGGCAGGAAAAAAGACAGAGGCGCAAGGGGAGAGCCAACTGTGCAACAGCCCCGACAAACAAATTTCTCTGCAGCACCTGTGGAAAAGCCTGTCACTCTAGAATTGGCCTTTATAGCCACTCCAGGCGCTGCTTCACAAACCACTGACCACCTCCAGGCGCGTATCCATTGTCTCTCGAGATAAGGAGGCCAAAGAAAGAAGACTTCAGACAGAAAGTGAACAACCGCTATTATTAGCCTCACCGAATTTAATCAGTATTTTCTATGAAATTTGAATTGTCGCTGTGGGTGAGATTTTGACTCAATAAGCTCATTCACTTACAGCGTTAAAATCAGTTTGTGTCTGTCCCTATTTTATCTCCCAATATTTGACAGCAAGTTGCATTATATAGTGCCTGGGTTTTCCCAGTGTTTAACCAGAAGAAATTGAGATGCAGGATGTTGGATAATGCAGTGATCAGTGGAAGGGCCACAGAGGTGGTGGACAGATCGAGAACTGGTGTCATTAGTTCACATGTGGAAGCTGATGCCATGAGGTAGAAATTAGTTTAGGCCCATTTCAAGCCCAAATTCAGCACTACTTCAGCAGCGTGAGACTGGCCTGAATTTAGACCTCTGACCTCATCTACAAATACTGGGAGAGCTGTCAGTGTCTGTTGAGCCTCTCCAGACTGCTGGTCCTTCGTCAGGGCTGAATTCTGGGCCGTGTTTGCCCCACCAGCAGCAACCCTCAGCTGTGTTGTGGGGACTGGAGCGGGCAAAGAGGAAAGAGGATGGTGAGTACTAGGACTGTAAAATAATGGAGGGGGGGGGGGGGGGTGGTTGCAGGGGTGGGTCCACCTGCTCCTGGCTCCACTTTAAATTAAAAATAAACCACCTTGTAGTTGGCGGTTGTAGGGGTCACTGAAGAATCCTGAGAGGAGCAGGCCCACTTGTCATTTGTAAAATGGAGCTTCAGTGGCATTAGGCCAGTAATTAATATATTCAAGGGGTCTATCGTCTGTTGTGGGTTTGTCAGGAACCGCTAAAAACAAGCTCCATGAATTTGGCAGTGAGTCCAACACCTGGCAGATTGGGTATAGGCCATCCCACTGATAAACTAGTGTGTTTTGTGCCCATCTGATGTTTGAAAATGGGCACAACCAATGCATACCAATGTCAGTCCCCATGCCAACAGATGGTGTTGCCAAGGGACAGCATGTAGAGCAGGAAGAGGAGTGGTCCAGAGGTAGACTGTCTGGAGACTCTGGCGGTAACGGTACGGGGGTTGGGAAGAGAAGGCATTACTGGAGATGTTCCAGCTCCGATTGGATAGGAAAGTGTAGAAGCAAGGCAGGGCAGTCCCACTGATCTGGCCAGTGAAGGAGGACGGTGTGACTGGCCATGTCAGAGGGTGCAGAGAGCTTGAGGAGGACAAGGAGGGGGTAATGCACCATGGTCATATTCACAGATGCCTTTCAAAAGGAATATGGATATTGATGCAAAACACATTAGGCTGGAAATCTCTTTTGGCAATTTTATGAAGCAGGCTCCTATTCCGTTGGTCCTCTGCTTCCCCAGCAGAGATATTATTGTGTTAATAACTTCATTAAAATAGCAGAGGCTGTGAAAATATGAAGCATTTAGGAATTGTCCTGCAACATCATCAACAATAATTTCTAGACTATAGTGTGGAAATGTGTGTTAGTGAATGGGGGTGAAATTCCTTTCAGCCTGTTTTCAGGCCTGGAATGAAGACCATGCATTGAGTGTGCACCCCAACTTGGAGGCCTGAGGCTAGCCTAAAATTGGGCCTCAGGCCTCATTAATACTATTTGGACAATCGTGCCTGCAAAGGCTGCTTGTCCACTTTTAATCAAGGAATATTGGGCAGCAATGGTGAGAGAGTGAATGAGCGGGATGCTATGGAACCGGGGCAGCATTTCTCCCCTTCCTGGCTTCACAGGAAGATTTTGTTAATATATATTTTTTGTAAATTGTCCTTTTGGTAGCAGCCACTGCTTAGGCTGCCTGGCTCCTGCTTCGCTCTGTGCTGTCCAATTTGGCAGAGGCCTTTGAAAGCAGGCTCTAGGCCTCTCATGTGCAGGGCTTAATGCCTCAGGCAGCTCCAGGGGCATCTGAAAAAGAGACCAACTCAATCTCAGGGTCAGACATCTTTCAGTGACTTTGAAAAAAGAAATTAAAGACTTCGTGGACACATAAAATTATTCTTCACTTAAGTCTAGCTATTATTGAAAGTCTTGCTTCTGTATGGACTTTCTAATCATAAACCCTACTTCCTGTTGCTATGATTCTTGAGTGGCATTTTTACGACAATATTTACAATGTAAAATGGCTATGTAAACATTTATGATGGAAAAGGCCATGTAATGTGGGGTGCATTGCCTTGGTCCAACTGCTATTTTGTGTGAGCCACCTCTTTTTCACAGGTAAATTCTGCTTTTACCTTTACCTATTCCTTTTCCTCTGCTGTGAGGCCTCTGGTCTCTCTCTCTGCCTCCCTGTCTTTGTTGCTGCCAATCCTGCCCTGCCTTAATCCTGTAGACATAGTAACAGGTGGTTCCTGGGTCCAGTTTGGGTGCTACCTTAGAGCCAGGGATTTAAGAGGTGTCCCCACAGCTGGAGCATGTGTCGGGTTCATTGCCGTGAATGTCTTGCCAGCAATGTACAACATCTGTGCTCAGCAATTACAGTGCAAAAATTACAATTAAAGTGGAGGCAGCTGAGACGAGGCACCCGGGAGAGTGGCGATATTTTATCACTTTAATTTCTATTTTTTTGTACTCTGTTCATTTACAGTCTGAATGAGAAAATGCAAGTTAAAATAAAAGTGACAGCTCTTTCGGATCCCCGTTACTAAAATACATGGTGCCTCTCTCTAGACTAGACTTGTCACATCGAGCCGCACTTGCTCTCTATGATCAGATCCTCATCTTTCATGAAGTCATAGATTCTGCAGGAGGAGTTATTAGGAAGATTCTGATGAGTACAAGGAGAATGCTGGATTGAACAATAGGTTTTATATCAATGGTTTCAAAGTTAATTAACACACATATGCCTTTTTTTGGAAAAATAATTAGCCACTTATAAATCCTAGAAGATAAATTTGGTGTATTAACCATGTCAATCTCTATGTATTGTTTTGAGTAGTGATACAAAATAGTATAGGAACAGGAGTATGTTATTCAGTCCCTCAAGACTGTTCTACCATTTAATGGAATCATGGTTGATCCCAACTCCATCCTCCTGCCTTGGCTCCATATCCTTTTTATATTCTTGTCTAGCAAAATTCTATCAAACTTAAGTTTAATATTATTCATTGAACTAGCATCTATTGCTTTTTGTGGGAGAGTTCCACACTTCTATCACACTTTGCGTGAAGAAATGTTTCCTAACCTTTCTCCTGAATGGCCTGACTCTGGTGTTATGGTTATGTTTCCTTGTGCTCGTCTCCCCGAAACCTTAGTCAAATCAATCCTTAACCTTCTGTATTCCAGGGAATACAAGACTTGTTTACATAATCACTTCTCATAATCCAACCCTGGTAATATTCTGGTGTATCTGTGCTGCATTCCTTCCGAGGCCAAGACATCCTTGCTAAGCTGCGGTGCCCAGAACTGTGCGCAGTACTCCAGATGGGGTCTAACCAGGGCTTTGTACAGCTGTAGCCAATTACGCCTCTTATATTCTAGCCTTTTAGTTACAAAGGCTAACGTTCCATTATCCTTTTTGATTATTGTTTGTATCTGACTACTACATTTTAATGATCTGTGTGCATAGACCTTTCAATCTCTTTGAACCTCCACTGCTCCTAACTTTTCACCATTTAAAAAATACTTGGAATGATCTGTTTTTGCTCCAAAATGGATGCCCTCACATTTACTTGTGTTGAAGTCCATTTGCCACAGTTTTGCCCACTCATTTAATCTATCAATGTCTCTTTGTAATTTTATGCTCCTGTCTACACTAATTACGATACTACCAAACTTTGATCCATTGGCAAGCTTAAATATATGGTTTTCTATTGTGCTATCTAACTCATTAATAAATATAGTGTATGGGTGAGGCCCCTTGTGAGACAACACTAGTCACTTCCTTCAATTCGAGTACATATCCATTAACCCTTCACTCTGTCTTCTACTGACTAATCAATCTCCGAACCAGGTCAATAATTTGTCTTCAATTCCATGAGCTTTAATTTTAGCTAACAATCTTTCATGTGGAACCTTATAAAATGCCTTCTGAAAGTCCTGGAAATGACTATTCCGTGGAATAGAGAACTATATCCATCGGCATTCTCTTGTCTACTGCTTTCGTTACTGTCTCAAAAAATTCAATTAGGTTCGTTAGGCATTATCTACCCTTTACAGATCCATGTTGGCTGTCTCTAATCAGCTCAACTTTCTCTAAGTATTCAGTCACTCTGTCCTTAATTATAGATTCCCACCTTCTCCATGTCTGCTTATTGCTTCCTTCAGTTAATGAAATCACAGCCAGTAATTGCATTAGTTAGGGTTATAGCTACTTTGGGGAAGCAAGCAAGTCAATCAATACATGTGTTACCCTGTATTCCGAGGCTTTCAAAATGAAACACAATAGTTTCATGATAATACAGGGTTTTCTTGGGTTGTAGGTGTTAATAATTACACACAAATCAAACATCGAGCACTGATGTGAAATTAAATTACACTCCAACAGAGCAAAGCTCAGCTTAAAATCAGATTGCCTGTTCTTGCAGGTCTCTCAAGATCTTTCTTTAGCCTCCAGTTAACAGATTTGGGAATGAGTAAAATCTGTGAGGCTTTAAGATGTTTAAATAAAAACAGTGGAAATTTCAAATGTTTTTATGTATTTATTGAAAAGAAATCTGATTTAACTTTAAAAAATCCCATAGGCAATGACGTTAATTTTAATGGAAATGAGAATCAGGGAGATGTGTTTGAAGGATGATATCAGCTGTTTCCCATTATTGTCTAAAGTCAAAATGACCCCTTACTGCTCTAATTCCTGGAGCTTCTGCTGAACAGCAGTATAAGGGATGTATCTGTCCATGTGGTGAATAATTGAGTAGACCTTTGACAGAAAGAAGTTGGATTTCAGGTAGCTTGACAGATTGGAGGGTGTGTTCCAATCTGCTGTTTGGAAAGCTGACAGATCTTCATAGCTCCCTGTGCTTCACTTCATCGCGACGTGCTACTAGACTGTAGTTGATGTGCTGTACTGTGACAGGCTATAGGTATAGATCTTCAGGATTCAACTTACAGAAAAGACCACGGTCAGATTGTGGAATAATTCAACTTCACTTGTTCCTTGAGTGTAAAGCATTTTAATATATCATCCACCTGCATCACAGGAAGAGGAATGAACAACATTGCATTCGGACAAGAACTTTTCATTACATGTGCAATTTAAGATCTGATAAGCTTTTTCTTCCCAACTTCTTTTGATTGTTTACTCTTATCCCTTTACCTCCTGAAGTCAGTGAGTTCCATGGACAGTAATAACTCTCTATCAGCTCATTCAAATTGCCATTACTTTACGTATGAACTTCCATACTGAGTTTAGACTGACTGGTCACAAGACCCGATAAAAGCACTAACAGGAAAGGTTGTATTAAAGAATCCACTTTATGTTCAGGAGCACATTTTGTGCCATTTATCATCCCAAGCCTGAATGTTGTCCAGGTCTTGCTGCATGCAAGTACGGGCTGCTTCATTAACTGTGGAATTGTGAATGGGGCAGAACATGTGTAGTTATTAGTTTCTGATATTATTTCTGATTTTAGGGAAGACGTTGAATAAGATGCTGAAAATAGTTTGGTTGCCCCTACCCTGGGAACTCCTGTAGCAATGTCCTGGGGCTTTCAGCACTAACCATCACTTTCCTCATGCCAGGTGTGATTGCAGTCTATTCAGAATTTTCCCCTGATCGCCAATGGCTTCAGTTTTACTCGGGCTCTTTGGTACCACACTCGGTCACGGGCACTCATTCCAACCTCAGCTCCGAATTTAGCTTGTGTCCATTTTTAGACCAAGGCTGTGATAGTGTTCAACAATAACAACAACAACTTGTATTCATATAGCATCTTTAACATAGCAAAACGTCCCAAGACGCTTCACAGGAGGGTTATAAAACAAAATTTGACACTGAGTCACATGAAGAGATACTAGAACAGATGACCAAAACCTTGGTCAAAGAGGTAGGTGTTAAGGACCATCATAAAGAAAATGAGAGAGGGGGACAGGTTTAGGGTAGGCATTCCGGAGCTTAGTGCAGGCAGCAGAAGGCACAGCCACCAATGGTGGAGCAATTACAATCAGGGATGCTTTAGAAGCTGGAGTTAAAGGCACACAGAGATCTCGGAGGGTTGTGGGTCCGGAGGAGATTACAGAGATAGGGAGGGGGGAAGCTATGGAGGGTTTTGAAAACAAGGATGACAATTTAAAAATCGAGGTGGTGCTTAACTGGGAGCCAATGTAGATCAGCAAGTAAATATTGCGGAGTTCTGGGAGAGTGATGGGTGGTGATCAGCAGGAGATTTACTTACCAAAATTTGCTATGAAACTTTCAGAGTCAATGCTGAGGATTCTTAATATAGATTACCATCCCCTGCCCCATCCCCACCCCAAAGAATGTATATCACAGTGCCCCTACTTCTGGTAGGATAGGACATACTCAGGGATGGTGATGGAGTAATCTGGGACATTGGATAATTGTCATGATTCTGTGAATACGACTGTCAGGTTATTGTTTGACTAATCTGTGAGACAGTTCTCTTGCAGGGTTGACTGGACTGGTTGTGCCTTGTTGTACCTGGGTCGAGTGGCCCATCAGGTCTGATTTTTATCGGGATTTGTTTTCTAGCCGATCACTTTTATTGATACCAGCTTTTTATTTCCAGATATTCTTTTAAAAAGGATTCACAATTCTCAAGTTGCAATGTGAGATTTGAACTCTCATTCTCTGGATTAGTAATACCAGGCCTCTGCATTACTAGCCCAGTAACATAACCACGATGGTACCACAGCCAATATCAGTAATAGTGTCAATCTTTTAAAAGCTCCATAACCTGTTGCAGCTTTCAAAGGACATGCACCAGTAAAGGGCTGAGGAATGCAGTGTTATTGCACTGTCCTATCACATCTAAAACCTATTTTGATGGAAGTTATACATTCCAGTTATGTTCACGTCAATTGCTTCAGTGCCTTCCTGTACCAAAGCTGTAACAGCACTAATTGCAGACTTGTCAAGTATCATGTGTTTGAGCAAAGCTTCAGTTTGGTTTTAAACCATAATCTATTTTGATGTTCTGCACTGCAGAAAAGTAAGCACAGCTCCATTTCACTAAATTGCTTTCCAAGTCATCTCATTTTTTTTGGTTTATAAATCTCCCTCCTAATATTTCCCCAATATTGACAGCTCTGTAGCTACAGGTTTGGTGGAGCAGTGTTTACAAACTGAGGGGTTGTGTAGAGAGAAGTGATGTTAATAAATACCTGCCATCTCTACTGGCTACTGGCAGCACTGGCAGGCACAAAGCATGCCACAGGATTGATGTAATACAGTATCAGATTTAAGCGTTATGTTATGTATGGGGATTGTAACAAGATTTAAAATGTTATTAAAAGGGAATCAGAACCACCTTATCAACTAATCAAAACACAGAAGAAAAAGTCACCATCCTTTTGTTATTCCTCAGAGCTAAACGCACACCCAAATACACACTTCGTCCAATGTTAAGTCTGAGTCCCTTCCCCATAGGGAAGGATTATCAAAGCGTGAAAAACCCCCCTTATGCATGGCAAGCCATAAAAGTGTGAATAAGTTACGTTCTTCCTTATCACGTTGGATTGTAGGATTTTTATTTGTGTTTTGGGATCACATTCAGTTCGTTTTACTGTGAAATCTGAAATCCAATAGCCTCGCGTTTGATATATGAAAGGAATTAGTTACAATCCGAGTGCAGTGGGAAATTACTTTGTCACAACGTAAGCTGCAGTTCTATCCAATACTCCACTGGTTGTATTATATCAGGCTGGGGGAAAGAATGGAAGTTTTCAAAAAGGTCATTGTTGTAATGGTAGATTTTGAAGAGGAAAATAAACATTGGTGGTGGAAAAACTATTTTATGGGATGAATCCCCCTCCCCTGTCGGAAATTTTGATTTTGACTTTTGTTGGGGCATTTTCTAGCATTTGGAAGTGTAATCTGATCCTTGCCTGCTTTTTTCCTGTTCTGTAAAACTCACAGCAAGTTGAATACACAACCTGAAAAAAAAACTATCTTTAAATGCAAACCCTGCACAGGAATGCAGTGAGGCTGAGTTAAGTCTGGTTTTACTTAGATGTCACTGTCTTGCTGCAGCAGATAGTAGGTGAGGCAAGCAGATCTCCCATGAGACAGGTAGATACTAATCAAGGTCACCGTCCCACCTAATACGCCCGTATCCAATGATATGCGCAGCCCTTGTCTTGGTACAGCAGTTGGAATTTTAGTCAGCCTGGTGCCAGACATGGTAAATATGGTTCTGTCAACCTGGAACCCCGACTGCAGCAGATCCTAAGGAAAGTGTCCAATGACATAATCAAGTCGCTTAAATGAAAGGAGGAGAATTAATAATTGGCATTGACCTAAAATGTTGGGCAGACTTTCCCTGATCTTCTGAACCCCGCTGTCAGGCTGAAATGGGGGTCAGAGCCTGCACAGTGTGGGAAACAGTCAATCAACTCCCCAGAGCAGCCAATTAATGGCCAGAGGGTGGGCTCGCTGTCCAATTAAGGACAGTGGGCGGGCTTTCGAAGCTGGAGGGTCAATCAGAGGTCTTCTAGTTTGAAAGCAGCTGCAAGACGCCATGGCAGATAAGTCAAGGAGAGGGTGCTTCAAAATGGAGGCACCCTCTCTCCAACTTTTTCATAGTTTAAATAAGAAATTACCTTTGCAGCCGGGCTGCCACTGTTGGGGGGAGCCCTTCTACAGGGTGATCTGCGGCTGCTGCTGCACCCAGGCAGGCAGGGAGGGCCTCTAAGCCTGCCTGGAGCTCTGGCACCCTGCTCCCCGGGCTGCCGTAAGGAGGCCACTTCCAGGTGACTAAACTGTCCCCCACTACCTCTGGGAACCTGGAGGCTGACTGGAAAATCCCACTCGGCCTCTTTCAATTTGGCCTTAAGTGGCCCTCAACAAGCTGAATTGGCTGCCCACTATGGGTGGGTGAGTAGCCATGCAGCGCTTCCCCCACCCCCACCACCAACCACCAACCCCCCACCCCCCCATCACCACCACCTTTCCCCCCTCCGGGAAATTGTCGAGGGTGTTTCATAGTTTGAAGGTGTCGTGTGAGGTTGATGCTGTATTGCTTCGTCATGGCGATAATTGAGAAGAAGGAGGGTGTTGGTCACACATATTGAAAGCTTCCACCTCCTATTTCCCTGTAAGCACCCAAGACCTGGTGACCTTCATTGCATGACATTTTTGGTGTAATATTAACGTAGAGAGAGGTCACCCTTTTCGTTTCTGATTCTATCTGGGAACAAAGCTCCAAGTGACGGAGGTCACAGCGCACGTTTCTACTGTAGTTCCAGACACAGCAGTCTGGCTGCAGAGTGAGATTGGCCAAGTCCACAGCCCCGATAAATCAAGCAATCAGGCTTGGCACAACATACTGCACCAGTCACGAGGCAGTCTGCCCAGAACCGTGCGAAAGGAAGGCCAATGAACATTCCCATCATGCCGAGCTCTCCCTGCTCATGCACCAACAGACCTAACCCATGGTGCCGGTAGATTTAAATCACAGATTAAGGCAGGGTGGTTTAAACTACCACAATAAGCAAATTTTTTGCCAGCCCGAAAGGGGAAGTCAACAACTCTTGCCACTTGCCTGAAATGTAAGTGGTCGACAGCCAGACACTTGGCTGCTCTTGCATTCTGATTAGCAACAGCTCAAGAGCTGCACTGCCAATGTCCGAGGGATAGGCTGTCTGCCCAAATAGCCAATAAATGAGCGTGGTGTCCAAAAAGAGGGGGAAGGAAATAAGTTCCAAAACTGGCACAAAAATCCATCCACAATATTTATTTTACTAAATGAACAAACTCAATCTTAGAGGAAAAAGAAAGCAATGCCATTATAGGTTGTACAGTTTACATAATAACAAAAATGCATCTAGTTACAGAATTGGCAGCTTTGTTCATAAAGGGGGACAAAACGTTGCAGGGCTGTGGGGAAGGGCAGGAGTGTTGAATTAATTGGATAGCTCTTTCAAAGAGCTGCCACAGGTACGATGGGCAGAATGGAAAGAAGTAGGAATAACTGTAGGAAGACTTCCCAGTCACTATTCCACATTTTTCTGTTCCTAATGCGAGTTTTATATAAATCTCTCATTTCATAAGGCTTTTTCACAATATCATGCCCCAGCTGCAGTTCTCACTGAAACTAATGAGAAAATAGGGCACGAAGATCTATCTTCAAACCTTTAATCTTTATTCCATCAACAAATCATTTTGTTCATGAAGTTAAGATCTCATATGATCATGTATCAGAAAGAAAATAAAAAACCTGGTGATCAATGATTGCGGATAGAAACAGATTGAAAAGAAGAGATAATGATAACATGGAAAGGAATGCTTAAAAATGGATTTCTGCTAACGTTCACCAGTGTACTGGTAGTGCACAGTTAAATAATTAAAGCATGAATCAATGTTATTAAATATAGCTGACTGATTGTTTTGTTCCTTAAAACTATGAATTTTTATTTTCAAAAGGGAATTGAATAATTATCTGAAGAGAAACAATTTGCAGGGTTACAGAGAAAAGACAGGGGAGTGGGACTAGGTGAGTTGTTCTTGCAGAGAGTCAGCACAGACACGATGCGCCAAATGGCCTCGCCACCTGTTTCTCTGCCTTTAAGGTAAAACCTTAAACCTACCTCTTTGACTAATTTGTCCCGACATTGCCGTTACGTGGCTCAGCGTCAAATAACTGCTCCTGTGAAGCGCCTTGGGATGTTTTACAACGTTAAAGGTGCTATATAAATGCAAGTTGTTGTTGGTGGACATGAAGAAACGAACTTGCCTGTCGAAATCTTCAAGCTTCACTCAGAAGTTCCACCGCAGACCCTCTTCTGTGTAGGGGTCCTGATGCAAGCCTCAGCATCTGCTTTCTTCCGCTGTCTCTCTGCTGGGTTGCCGATAGTCAGAGAATGAGAAACGCAAAGCAGGAGACTGTAACCACCCCACCCTCGCCGTGTCCATTCATACCCTCCACAGCCATCTCATTGAAATGGTTATGCTAGGCCTGAATTTAATTCCAGGTCTATCTGGGCAACTGCAGATCTGGAAACGTGCGGCTGGAGTACTGATGTTATGGGTCTTTGTCCTTAGTTCATCAGCTCAGCATTACCTAGTCACTGTAATGAGGGAAATCTAACATGTATTTCCAGTGTTGTTGAGACTATGGGGATGTAATTTGTGAAATTCTACTGGTTAGAGCTAAATAATGTAAGTTTTAATTTTACATTAATGTTCTTGAGTCTCACCTTTGATTTTTAAGAATAAATTTGACAGAGCTTCATATTTTGAGGGCTTTGATAGAGAAGTAGGGAGAAATTATTTCCTCTGGCAAGTGAGTCAGTAAGCAGAAAATATAGATTTAAAATAATCGGCAAAAGAATTAGAGGGATATGAAGAGAAATTTCTTCACATAGGTTGTTGAGATCTGGAATGTACTGTCTGAAAGTGTGGTGGAATCAGATTCCATAGGAACTGCAGAGGACTAATTTACAGGGTTATGCTGGGGTGTGGAATTAAATTGGACAGCTCCTTCAAAGAGCTGGCACAGGCACGATGGACCAAATAGCCTCCTCCTGAGCTGTAAGATTCTATGATTCCTTATTCCTGGAAGTTGTTGCCTGGGTTGGCACTGTGCAACGTTCTGAGATTAGATTAGAGATACAGCACTGAAACAGGCCCTTCGGCCCACCGAGTCTGTGCCGACCATCAACCACCCATTTATACTAATCCTACACTAATCCCATATTCCTACCGAACATCCCCACCTGTCCCTATATTTCCCTACCACCTACCTATACTAGTGGCAATTTATAATGGCCAATTTACCTATCAACCTGCAAGTCTTTTGGCTTGTGGGAGGAAACCGGAGCACCCGGAGAAAACCCACGCAGACACAGGGAGAACTTGCAAACTCCACACAGGCAGTACCCGGAATCGAACCCGGGTCCCTGGAGCTGTGAGGCTGCAGTGCTAACCACTGCGCCACTGTGCCTACATTTCTCATTCAGAAGTAGATACAATTGGGTAGAGTTTCCAAGTTTCTACTTATGGGCGGCATTTATCCTGCAAATATCAATACTGAAAACAGATTATCTCATCGTTCTTTGTGGGATCTTGCTGTGCACAAGTTGGCTGCCATGTTCCCCTACATTACAGCATGGATGAAGGCAGATTCAAAGAGACAACCATACAGTTGCAATTTTAATAATACGTACAACTAGTTACACACGGTAACAAGGCAGTATGTACAAAATACGAATATTACACCCAATCCTAGGAAAGCAGGTGACCACAATTCTTTAATTTGCCTGATCTTTTCTCATGACTGCTCCTACTCCACTCACCCCCACCTTAAGGCGGTTCTTTATAGATCTCCAACTCCATGAGGCATCTATATAACCATGTCATGATCCATCCTTAACCCCAGAATGGTGCTGTTACCTCTATTACCCAAACATGTAGATATTTCCATTCAGCACCTCCTTGATCCTTTCCAACAGTTTCAACAATAATGGCTGCAGTGAAACAATTTAAGAATACGTTGACTACACTTCAAGAGAAGTTCACTTGCAGTCACCATTTGCAATGCCTCTGATACTGAAGCAGTCCGTGCCCGCATGCAGCAAGACCCAGTCAACATTCAGGCTTGTGCTGATAAGTGGCAAGTAACATTCATGCCACACAAGTGACCATCTCCAACAAGAGAGAAGAGAGAATCTAACCACCTCCCCTTGACCTTCAACAGTATTGCCATCACTGAATCACCCATTATCAACCTGGGGATTCCCATTGATCAGAAAACTGGACCAGCCATATAAGTACTGTGGCTACAAGTGCAGGTCAGAGGCTGGGAATTCTGTAGCGAGTGACCCACCTCCTGACTTCCCAAAGCCTGTCCACCATCTACAAGGCACAAGTCGGGAGTGTCATGGAATACTCAAGACAAAACAGCCCCTTTATTGGCACTCCATCCACCACCGTAAACATTCACGTTCCACCACCGACACTCAGTGTGTACCATCTACACTGGAGCAACTTGTCAAGGCTCCTTCAACAGCTCGTTCCAAACCCACAACCTCTACCATGTAGAAAGATAAGTGCAGCAGATGCATGGGAACACCATCACCTTCAAGTTCCCCTCCAAGTACACACACCATCCATTCCCTCACTGTCGCTGGGTCAAAATCCTGGAACTCCCACCCTAACAGCACTGTGGGTGTACCTGCCCCACATGGACTGCAGTGGTTCAAGAAGGCAGCTCACCACCACCTTCTCGAGGGCAATTAGGAATGGGCAATAAATGCTGGTCTTGCCAGCGATGCTCACATCCCAAGAATGAATTAAAAAAACCTTTGCGATGTCTTGAGGTCATGGAAGGTACTGTATGAATGCAAATGCTTCCTTTTTCTCTTTCCCTGGCACTGAGTTACAACCACTGGAGCACTTATCAGGTGTCAGCACGGAGATTGGTGAGCCTGCAGAAATCTCTACTCATTCATTTTAAAGGATGGGAGGTCATGCATTGTTGAGGGGTGTGGTAGTGTAGTGGTAATGTTACTGGACTAATAAGATGGTGATATGAGTTCAAATCTTAGCATGGCTGTTGTGGAGTTTAAATTCAGTTAATTAAATAAATCTAGAATTAAAACTATTTTTAGTTTTTTTATTTTTCTTAGTTATACCATCTGACCCATTTGAGTATTTCAAAGGTTCCCAGTTTTGTGTCTGCTGTGCTGTACTTGGGACCATGTTGCCCCCGTTTCATATCTCACAAGGTCTGGATGCTACTCAGTTGTTCTGGAATATAATATAATTCTAGATTTTTTGGGCAATTGGAAGAATGCAAATTAAGTTACAACCAGTTACTACTAGTTACATTCACACCTCTACATACAGGAATTAGAATGTATAACGAACACTGGATAATAGATGGCCAGCGATGTGATACAGGGCACAATAAGGAGGTGAGATGATGCAAACTTCTTGACTTCTCATTGTTTATGATGTCAACTGAACACATTGATGGATTTCTGTTGGGTTATAGTTCCAGGGTTGAAGGATTACAGTTCCGCGGAGAGATTAGAGAAGCTGGAGTTGGTTCTCCTTCTAGCAGAGAAGACTAAGAGAAGATTTGATAGAGGAGTTTAAAACCATGAAGGGTCTAGATAGAGTAAATAAAGAGAAACTGTTTCCAGTGGCTGTAGGGTTGATAACCAGAGGGCACAGATTTTATCTTGTCCATAAGACCCACCTGCTGTTCTGTCAATCTTATTCCTACTAAACGGTCGACTACCCAACTTACCCTCCTGATCCCCATGTTAGCCGACATTGTTAACGGTTCTCTCTCTCCAGGTGTTGTCCGCTCTCTTTAAAATCTGCAGTCATCGCTCCCTCTTCAAAAGACAAACCATTTACTCCACCATCCTTGCAAACCAATGCCCCATCTCCAAACTCCCTTTCCTCTTTAAAATCCTTGAATGTGTTGTCACCTCACAAATTTGTCCCCATCTTTCCCAGAACTCTATATTTGAATCCCTCCAATCAGGTTTCCACCCCTGCCACAGTACTGAAATGGCTCTTATCAAACTCACAAAGGACATCCTACTTGACCATAACTAAGGTAAACTATCCCTTCTCATCCTTTTCAACCTGTCTACAGCCTTTGACATGGTGAACCACACCATCCTTCTCCAACACCTCTCCACTATCATTCGGCTGGTTGAAATTGCACTTGTCTGGTTCCATTCTTACCTATTCAGTTGTTGCCAGAGGATCACCTGCACTGGCTTCTCTTCCCACTCCCACACCGTTACCTCTGGTGAACTCCAAGGGTCTATCCTTGATGCCCTCCTATTTCTCATCAACACGCTGCCTCTTGGCAACATCATCCATGCTTCAGCAACTGGGGTAGCACTGCATAGGAGCACTAGGTAAAGGCACATGGAAGACAGGCATAAGGATGATTAGTTTATGTTTGTATATGGAATGATTTCATTGATAAATTTGATTTGGAATGTTTATTTTGAAATGGCTTTTATTTTTGCATTGTGGCCTAATGAACACTGTGCTGGTCAGTGTGAGAGGGAAGGGAACGGGGATTGCGTTGCAGTTACTCGTATCACACTCAGATTAATTCTTCACAGACAGTCCGGTGTCTTGTCCCTTCCTCTTCCTCCTCATTCTCTTGTTCCTCAACTACTTGCCCAGTAGTTGTGGCAATAGGGGCTGTCGCCTCATGATGGTGAGGCCTCGCCTTGTGCAGCAGGCCACTAAGAATCATGACACTCACTCTGTCGTGTACTGCAGGGTAGAGCATGGCTACCCAACCCGAACCTGATGGGACCCGATGACATGTGTCGGGTTCGGGTCGGGTCGCTCTTCCGGGTCCAGCATTCGGGCTTGGCACGGGTCGGCCAGGTCGGACACAGTGGCAGTGCTGCCTTTTGGTCAAGGAGGGAAAGGAAAGTAAGAGTAAGTGTCACTAATTTCCGGTAGTTGAGTTGGGTTGGGTCGGGTCGGATCGGGCGCAGGAAAAAACCAAAGGAATCGGGCCCGCGTCAGGTTCAGGTTAGATGTGGTCGGGTTGGGCCTGGGTTGGGTTTAAATTGTATACCCAAGCAAGCCTTTACTGCAGGGCTCCTCCAGAGCAGTCCAGGCAGCAGAACTGTTGTTTCAACACCCCAGTGATCTGCACTATCACATTACTGTATGTATCCTGTACATGTACATAGGAGTCATCAGCCATGTCATCAGCGGAGAGCCCTTGTTGCCCAGTTGCCACCCTTTGGTTTGCCATGGTGGCTCTAATGCAGATGGAACAGCGGGCTGCCACAGAATGAAGGCATCAGGACTGTTGCCAAGATACTGGGCATTGACCTGCATGATTCTCTGCCTATGGTCACACACAAGCTGGGCATTGAGAGAGTAGAATCCCATTCAGTTTTGGTAAATGGCGGAATTAACATGTAGCACCTGCAAAGCGATGTGCGTGCGTCAATGACACCCTGCACCATGGAGAAGCCTGCATACCCTGGGTGGATACGGCCTATGTTGAGAGTCCTTCTTGCCCCTCCCCACTCCTTATAGCCAGTTGTCCTGCTCTGCATTGGCCTGTTCATTCCCCCAGTCATGCTGCCTTCCAAGGGGAATGCTTACTAGTGCACCCGTGACTGGGAACAACTAGTTTGCACAGAAGTCTCAAAGTCAGGACAATGTCTGTCAGCACCTGCCTCATCACTTCCTGTAGACCTTTGCAACTTTAAAGAACTATAGAAAGCACCAAATACTTGTAGGTTTGTAGCAACAGCCAGAAGAAATCCACCAAAATAGCACCACAGGTGTCAAATCAGAGTTGCGTGCTGATTGACATCATGACCTGCCTGCTCTGCACATGTCTGGCAGACGTTAGCTGCGTGGGCACTAATGCCCTCACCAAGATGGCATCCGCCACGATTCGTAGCAGGTGCACACACGCACATCAGACACCATTCTAGTCCCCAAACACCCGTAGCAGCCAAACAACTGGCGCTACTGAGCCCAAATTCACACCCACAGTATATAAAATAAGCAAAGAAACACAAGTGAAGGTTTTGAAACAGAAAGCAGCAAAGGGAGGTTTTCACCCTGGTTCAGAATGTCAGAATGTTAGGAGAATAGTTAGGAAATGATTTTGCTCAAGCAAGCTGACACACTGACTTGGGGAATCATAGCATTTCCTTATTGTATATTATTATTCAAATGCAAGTTGTAATAATTTTTTTAAGTGAGTCCATTCATATCTGTTGGTCTGGACAGTCACTTGCTCTATGAGAAATAAAACAGCTAATGGCCTCATTCTGGTCTTGTATACCTAATGCTTTCCCAGATCATCTACAGGAAGATGGGAGACATACACATGGTGGGGGACATGCAAAAGACAAGATAGTGAGGGTAAATTTCACCTTCACTGCCCGGGCAGTAATCAGGGACTTTGACTAGGGGTGGGTGATCCAGGTCAAGGTGAAAATTACCCCCACCCAGTTCAGATCGCATTGTTATACCCCAGGGTCACACTATCGTATAACATAAATATTACATAGAGCAGGCACAATCCTAAATAAAGAAGCTCATATCATTTACAACAGTGACGAGCACTGTTGCATCCTAGAGAATATCTAAGTCAAGACTCAAATTAGCAACAGTTATTTGTAGTAAAAACTTGAGTTATCAGAATTGTGATGGGAGCAATTTTAATCTGACCTGCCTGTCAGGATCGGGTGCAAAGCTGGGTTTATATGACGCCCGATCGCAGTTGTTGGAGATTAAAGATGGATGGGATGTAACATCGCTATTTCACCTGATCCTGTGAGTTTCCCACCCAGTGAGTCAGGTTTAAATTACCTCCAATGAACTCTCGTTCCCCTTCTCCTCCCTGGAAAGACAGCATTGCCTCTAAACTGTACTTTCTGCAGTATGGTGTCATAGTGGTTATGTTGCTGGCTTAGTAATCCAGAGTCCTGGGCTAACAGTCTGGTGACTGAGTTCAAATCCCATCATGGTAACTGGGGAATTTAAATTCTGTTAGTTAAATCAATCTGAAATGAAAAGCTAGTATCAGTAATGGTGATCATGTAACTACTGGGTTGTTGTTTTTTTCGGGATGGAAATCTGCTACCCTTACCCACTCTGGCCTATATGTGACTCCAAAGCCACAGCAATGTGGTTGACTCTTAACTGCCCTCTGAGATGGCCCAGCAAGCCACTGAGTTGTATTCAAGAAGGTGGCTCACCACCACCTTCTCAAGGGTAATTTTAGGGATGGGCAATAAATGCTGGCCTTGCCAGTGACACCCACATTGTGTGAGTAAATAAAAAGGACTCTTCTTGAGATGCTTGAGAAGGAGAGGCAAAGCCAAGAGAAAGGACAGTAGTCTCTTTGATAAGTGTTTATCTCTGTTGCTGAGAATCTTTTGAGCCCAGAGTGTTTTGGCAATTATCCATAGTGTCCAGTGCTTACAAATGGGCCCTCCTGCTCTCACCCTTCATAAGCAATGATCATTCACCGGACTCCAAAGAATGGAAGACATGGACCTCAGTGTTAATTGAACCTGTAACCTTTAAATGGAATGGAGAAAACTGCATTCTTATGGTGAAGCAAATAACAAGTCTACAAATGATTCAAAGCTTTTTTTAAAAAAAATCATTACTTTTGCCGGTTGGACATTTTGTCGTCAGACGTATTGATCTTAAAACATTTTCAACCCCATTGATTTTATTGAGCAATGCACAATTTAACGTCTCAAGAGTGACCTTATTCAAAACTGATTAGGCCATTTAGGACCCTTTAGTTAAATTAAATGAGTAATAGATTGGAAGGCGTACATTCTGCTGGGACCTGTGCTCAATACTGCAACCTTTACCTTGAGCTTGGACCTCTGCAGTTCTCTAGATCTGCCAGCCTGTACTGGGTGAGTCAATCATTCTTCAAGCTGTTCTTGTAAATCATTAATCAGAATTTCATGCATCTTCAACCTTTCCTCTGGAGTTGAGAGACCTGCAGAAAAAGATCATGAATTTTAAAAGAGTTTGTCAGATTGCGTCAAAAAAACTATACAATTGATGAGACAATTTTAGAATTATTTATTTAAATAGAATATTGCTTTTATAAATATGATAGCTGATACCTGTTTACCCAATTTTATTAAACAAAACCATTCATACTAATGACAAAAGAATTAAATATTAAGGCATTGATTAAAAAATCATAACTCTTCAAGGCTTGATCCATTAAATTATTTTTGCTAATTACTGCACGTCTCACTGAAAACTTCCCCAAGATAACCCGATTCATTTAACTAGAAGGAAGCAGTCACAAAAATGCAAAGTTTGTTTCTTGCAGTTTCAACTTATTTTTCACTAACTATGTGTCAGCTGTGGTTCATTGGCCCTCATTAGCACTCTTGTCTCTGCGCCCATAAAGTTGTGGGTTTAAGTCCCACTCCTAGGACTTGAGCACAAAGATCAATGCCGACACTCCCAGTGCAGTACTGAGGGTAGGCTACACTGTTGAAGGTGCTGTCTTTTTGGATAAGATGTCAAACCAAGGCCCCATCTGCCCTCTTACACAAAAGATCCCACGGCACTATTTCATAGAAGAGCAGGGGAGTTCTCCCCCGGTGTCCTGGCCAATAGTTAATCCCAAATGAACATCACAAAAGAAACAGATTATTTGGTCATTACCACATTGTTGTTTGTGGGAGCTTGCTGTGTGCAAATTGGCTGCCACATTTCTTACAGTACAAAAATGACGACTTCAAAAAGTACATCATTAGCTGTAAAGCACTTTCAGATGTCCAGTATATAAATGTAAGTCTTTCTTTACCTTGCACAAGGCCCTGTTAAGTTAGAATGCCTCAGATATGTTAATAATGACAAAACAAGTCCTTTTTGTTCTTTGAGGAAGTTTAAGATGACATCAAATGGTGAAAATGGGAGCTGATTTGGCAGTAACGCTCACTGACAGATATCTAGAGTCTTACATCTCGGCCCCTTGAAGCCTGACGTCAATTAGCTTTCGACAGAGCAAATCTTTCAATTGCAGAGTCAGTGGTCACTATCGCTGTCAGTATAATGAGCAGTTTTAATGCCCTGTCAAAAACAATTCTTTCAATAGTGAGACTGAACAGTCAGTTAAAGGCTATTCACCACAGTTGTTGAGTGTAGAACTAAGGTTTTCCTGTCCAGCATAGATTGTCACATTTCTGTTTGGTCTCCCTGGTACTCTGAATTTACTGCTGCGTTTTCCAGCTGTTGACTGGAGATAAGCAGGCCTCTTGTCAGGGAGTTGGCCAAGCCTGGAGATGTCTTCCTTTTGCCAGTGTCAGAATCCATCCATTGTAAAGTTGCCTGGCAGCTCTCAATTGGGGACAGAGCCATTAGGCCCTTTTCGATTACCAGAGAGGCACACATCTCTTTTAACAACAACAATTTGCATTTATATAGCACTTTAACATAGCGAAACATCCCATGGCACTTCACAGGAGCATAATCAGACAAAATTTGACACCGAGCCACAGAAGAAGATAGATGACCAAAAGCTTGGTCGAAGAGGTAGGTTTTAAGGTGTGTTTTAAAGGAAGAAAGAGAGTTGGAGAGGTGGGGAGATTTAGGGAGGGAATTCCAGAGTTTAGGACCTAGATAGCGGAAAGCATGACTGCCAATGGTGGAGCAAATAAAAGCGGGGATGTGTAAGAGGCCAGAATTATAGGAGCGCAGAGATCTCAGAGAGTTGTAGGAGGAGGTTATAGTGATAGGAAGGGGCGAGGCCATGGAGTGACTTGAAAACAAGTATTGAGAATTTTAAAATCTTGTCTGATCATATAATGTTAATGTATAGGTAATGTACAATACTCAATGTAACTGATGTATTGGACTATCTGACCATTATCACATTGCTCTTTGTTTGAGCTTGCTGTGCACAAATTGGCTGCTGTGTTTCCTACATTCTGAATCTGATCTCTGATCTAATCTAAGCTGGCAGCCTCCTGTCTTCTGAGACGATGATTTGCGACTGGCTGGTCAACTCTGTGTTAACCATCACCTGGTGGGACTCAGGAGCCCCACTGTGGCATGGCGGTCTGTGTCACACTTGCTGCAGATGAAGGCAGTGGGCTGAGAAGGTGCAGGATTCACTGGCCTCTGTTTTCTCTGGGCCCTCTTCTCAGCCAACTGAGTTTTCCCTTTCTCCTCACCTCCGAACAGTCAAGCTCCAGAGGTCCTGACCATCGGCAGCTGCCTCCCAGTTGTTTGTGTCAATGCCTGCCATCTTGATATCTCACTTGCAGGTGTCCTTGTAGCAGATGTATGGGTGTCCAGCCGGTCGTCAGAGCAATGACTGTACTTCAAAAGCTCTCCATTGGCTGTAAAGTGCTTTGGGACATCCAGTGATTGTGAAAGGTGCCATAAAAATGCAAGTTTTTCTTTCTTTCCTTTCAGAAATGCCTGAACCCAACACATTGGTCTGGTAACTGCACACAGGAAGAATCCTTATTACCTCTTTGGTTGAAGGAGTAGGCCAAATGTTCATAGACCCCTCTACACCTGGTGGAATGGGTGGCGACAACTCTCTGTGTATCATCTCGCAGGAAGACTAGAAGGGCAGCGTGAGACAGAACAATCTCATTTTCTTTTCCATTACATTAAATAACTGACTGAGGGAGAATCAGCAAAACTCACACAGCTCATAATCAAATTGCCTTCATAATCTGTTTATGCTCCATGCAAAGAGGAATTTATTTTAGCCAATATTTATACATTACTGTCATACTTGCTTGTATTGTCAGGCATTTAACTCCCTTTATTGCTTTTCTTATTTGGCTCTGTTCTCTGTTAATTGTGTTCATTTTCTTCAGCCTTTGCTGTTTCTCACTGCAAACAGGATTTCTTTTTCGTTCATGGGATGTGGGCGTCACTGGCTCAGCTAGCATTTCTTGCCTATCCCTAATTGCCCTTGAGAAGGTGGTGGTGAACTGCCTTCCTGAACCGCTGCAGTCCTTGGGGTGTAGGTACACCCACAGTGCTATTAGGATAGCTACCAGCATTCACCTGAATATCACTGCATAAATAGGATTGATCAGATGTTTACAGACCAGACAAGAGAAAACTGACAGCAGGAGATCTGGCTGAAACTTCCTAGACTTTCACTTTTCCCTTCTGTTTACTGAATTTGGGATCAAATGTGGAAGAGGCTCCACCAATGGCGTAGCTGTTGGATGCGTTGAGTAGCCGAGCTGTACAGAGCATGGAATCGTAAAATGGTGACAGCACAGAAGGAGGCCATTCTGCCTGTTGTATCCATGCTGGCTCTCTGCAAGAGCAATTCACCTAGTCCCGCCTTTTCCCATAGCCCTGCAAATTTTTTTTATCCAGGTAATTATCCCGTTCTCTTTCGAAGGCCTCAATTGAATCTGCCTCCACCACAATCTCAGACAGTGCATTCCAGTTCCTAACCACTCACTGCAAAAAAAAGTCTTTCCTCATGTCACCATTGATTCTTTTGCCAATCACCTTAAATCCATTGTCCTTCGGCTAATGGGAACAGTTTCTCCCTATCTATTCTGTCCATACCCGTCATGATTTTGAATCCCTCTATCAAATTTCCGCTTAATCTTCTCTTCTCCAAGAAGAACAGCCCCAGCTTCTCCAGTCTATCCATGTAACTGAAGTTCCTCATCCCTGGAATCTTTTCTGCATGCTCTCTAACGCCTTCACATCCTTCCTAAAATGTGGTGCCCAGAATGGGACACGATTCTCCAGTTGAGGCTGAACCGTTGTTTTGTAAAGGTTCATCATAACTTCCTTGTTCTTGTACTCTATGTCCCTAGTTATAAAGTCCAGGATCTCTTATGCTTTATTTACCACTTTCTCAACCTGCCCTGCAACCTTCGGTGATTTGTGCACATATACCCCCAGGTCCCTCTGCTCCTTTACCCTCTTTAGAATTGTATCCTTTATTTTATATTGCCTCTCTTCGTTCTTCCTACCAAAATGAATCAATCACACTTCTCTGCATTAAAGTTCATCTGCCAGGTGTCTGCCCATTCCACCAAGCTGCCTATGTCCTTTTAGAGTTTATCACTATCCTCAAAGTCCCAGGTTAAATTTCTGGTGCCTGTTGGATTATCTGAATTTAGCTGAGTAGCATCAAGGAGTACTGCAGTTAGGGTTATGGTGGGGAAAACTGTTGAAGCTTCCACCTCCTCACCACAATCCGTTGACCCTTGCGAGATGTATGTGTGTGATGGGAAGGGATTCAGCTCAGCTGTGATGTATACCTTTTCCCAATCCCATTGTTGAAAACCGAATGGCACTCACTGCCAAAGCGCACATGGGTTAACTGGGTGAGTTACCAGAAGCAGCCATGCCTATGGAGCTGTACCTGCAATGAAGAGTCAAATCTTCAAAAGTGGAGGAGGCGATAAAGGTGGAAACTGATGGAAAAGGCTCAACATTATATGGGAATCCCTATTAGCTTGGGAGCATTAAATTCATCATATTGTGGACTGGTTCTCAGCTGAAGCGTTAGTAAGGACTCATTTGTCACCACATGTTGATGTGCAGGGGCTATAAACAATTACAACTCACAACAGAAGCCATATTCTCATGCAATAAAGACAGGAGACCTGGTTGGTGTCTGCCTACATTTCTCATTAAATCTAGATAATTGGTGCATACAATAGCATAGTTGTTATGTTACTGCACTAGTAATCCAGAGGCCTGGACTAATGATCTAGTGACATGAGGTCAAATCTCACCATGGCAACTGGGGAA
Organism: Heterodontus francisci; assembly: GCF_036365525.1. Lineage (NCBI taxonomy): Eukaryota > Metazoa > Chordata > Chondrichthyes > Heterodontiformes > Heterodontidae > Heterodontus > Heterodontus francisci. The sequence continues at coordinate 8,976,156 of NC_090372.1, read as the reverse complement.
TTTAAATTCAATTAACTAAATGATGCGGGAATTAAAAGCTAGTATCAATAATGGATTGTTGTAAAAAAAATCATCTGATTCACTAATGTTCTTTAGGGAAGGAAATCTGCCATCCTTACCTGGTCTGGCCTACAGGTGACTCCAGACCCACAGCAATGTGGTTGACTCTTAACTTAACTGCCCTCTGAAATGGCCTAGCAAGCCACTCAGTTGTCTTTAGGGCAATTAAGGATGGGCAATAAATGCTGGCCTTGCCTGTAGTGACACCAACATCCCGTGAATGACTAAAGAAAAGATTGCCAGAAATTTAAAATAAATAAGGGTCCATGCTGGTATCTCTTCGAAGCTAGCACAGTGCAGTTTGAGCTGCTTGATGCTTCCTGCATCCTGACAGTGATTCAGCTCTGAATTCTGTGGACATACAAAAAAATTTTAGGAGAGTTTATTTTGAATGGATTCAGGTGCAAGTTCAATTGTCCCTAGTGGTCCCGATCAATGTTTCCCTGAAATGAAATCCTGCTGTCAGTATTTAATGGCTTGGTAAACGGTAGGAATACAATGTTATCACTGGGTGTATACGATTGTATATGTCAGTAGTTCGGAACAGCCTTATGATCCTGTTGGTGCTTCTTGATCTATCAATCAAGATTAGCACAACTATACTTGCACTTTACAGATAATTGACTTTCCAACAGATAACTTCATTAGCTCTGTATTTCCAGTGTAGAATTATTGAACAAAAGGATCATTAATCATTATCTCGACCGATGTGAGCATCCCTGACCCTGTCTAATTAAATCTCAGCTGTAACAAAGCAATAGAATAAAGGACATTACTTTCATTTCATACAGTTACCAGCAGACGGAGATGACCTTAGGTACTGAAGGAATTATATCTTTTCACTATGGTTAAATCTTTAGCTGACCAACATTTGAACTTATTGACAACACAAACTGGAGGATAGAAGATCATAATCAGACTGAATCACACTCATAAATTAACTTCAACCGAAACTTCAATGAAGAAACTTCTGAAGGCTCACTGCTACTATCTCCTGGACAGAAGGGCTGTATCTTGGATCTGGGTGGAATAGCAGTGGAGATTGATGGAAGACTCGGGCAGTGAGGCCTACCACCACTTCACCACCCGACCTGAATTTCCCATCTCCACCCCCCGCTGCCCCCTGCCACAATTGCCAAGGGTTGCAAAGGGCGGTGGCAAAGTGGGGCCCAGGTCCTCAGTGACTATTCCTCCTATCCCCCTGTGTTTCTGCTGCTTGGGGAAGATGATGGTAGGTCACAGGAAGTGGTGCTAACAACTCTGAGGTCCCCACATGGAAGAAGACCTTAAATCTGGCTCTCAATTCACCTTTCCTTTCTAAATCTTGGTCTCTGCCACAGCCGACATGGCTGCCACTGCCGCAGATATTTGAGGCTCTCCTACCGATTTTAAATGTCTGGACAATTCTTTTTGCAGCTGCACCACTAGGATTTTGCTGCCGGGCAATGGCAGGTTACCTCTTGGTAAAGGGACTGCCACTCGGAGCCTCCCATACATATTAAACGAATCCCAAAGCAGGAAACTGGATTAGGGTGGCTGTGGTTTTGGAGAGGCTGAGGGAATTGCTGCACTGCAGGATCTTCACCGCTGGGAGCAGAATTCTAGCCAAGACCGCCTCACTCCCACTCTGACCTCTCTGCCCTCGGTCTCCTACACAGTTCTAATGAAGCTCAACAGAAGCTCGAGGAACGGCACCTCGTTGAGCTTCACTGGAACACTGCAGGAGGCCAAGGACAGAAATGTGGGTGTGACAGCAAGGTGGTGAATTAAAATGTCAAGTGACTGGAAGCTCAGGGTCATGCTTGTGGACTGAGCGGAGGTGTTCCGCAAAGCCGTCACCCAATTTGCATTTGGTCTCCCCAATTTAGAGGCGACCGCATTGTAAGCAATGAATACAGTATACTAAATTGGAAGAAGTACAAGTGTAATGAGAAGCTTTTCATGTTGTCTGATGCAACATAAATGAGATGCAGGGAGTTCAGGTGATTGAAGATCTCAAACAGATTTATTCACGGCTAGGAAGTATCTACAGTGCAGATCGTACTATTTACAGGACCTGCCTCTTGGTATTACAGTTGCAGAGTGAGACTAGCATGTAGTCACCTGACTGCATACTTGGCTCATTAGCATACTAAGATCTTAAAGGAACATCACTCTTAAAGGCAATCCAACAACAAGTGAATTTCTGCTTCAACTGGAGTGTTTGGGGCCTTGGATGGTGAGGAGAGAGGAGGTAAAAGGGCAGGTGTTACACCTCCTGCTAATGCATGGGAAGGTGCCATGGGAAAAGAATGATGTGTCGGGGGTGATGGAGGAGTGGACCATGGTGTCGCAGAGGAATGACCCCTTCGGAATGCTGACTGGGGAGGGGAGGGGAAGATATGTTTGGTGATGGCATCAAGCTGGACGTGGCGGAAATGGCGGAGGATGATCCTCTGGATGTGAAGGCTGGTGGGGTGGAAAGTGAGGACAAGGGGAACCCTGTCGCGGTTCTGGGAGGGAGGGGAAGGGGAGAGAGGTGTGTGGGAAATGAGTTGGACATGGTTGAGGGCCCTGTCAACCACAGTAGGGGGAATCCTCGGTTAGATAAAAGAAGACATATCAGAATCTCTTTGTGGAAGGTTGAATCATCAGAGCAGATGCGACAGAGAAACTGGGAGAATGGAATGGAGTCCTTACAGGATGCAGGATGTGAAGAAGCATAGTCAAGGTAGCTGTGGGAGTTGGTGGGCTAATAATGAATATTAGTGGACAGCCTATCCCCAGAGATGGAGACAGAAAAGTCAAGGAAGGGAAGGGAAGTGTTGGAGATGGACCATGTAAGGTGAGAGAAGGGTGGAAATTGGCAGCAAAGATGATGATGGGTCCAGTTCGGGGTGGGAGCAGGAAACGGCACCGATACAGTCATCAATGTACCGGAAAAAGAGTTGGGGAAGGGTGCCTGAGTAGGACTCGAACAAAGAATGTTCGACATACCCCACAAAAAGACAAGCATAACTAGCACCCATGTGGGTACCCATAGCAACACCTTTTACTTGGAGGGCATGAGTGGAGTTGAAGGAGAAGTTGTTCAATGTGACAACAAGTTCAGCCAGGCGGAGGAGGGTGGTGGTGGACGGGGACTGCTTGAGCCTCGGTTCAAGGAAGAAGCGGAGAGCCCTCAGACCGTACTGGTGGGGATGGAGGTGTAGAGAGATTGGAGTGTTTACCTCCTTTATTTCTTCTTTCCTATGTGTAGCACATTTACACTAGTCTGCATTATGTTTGTTCCGGTTATTTACATAGCTTGTCCAACTCATTCTGTAGTTTCTAAGCAAACTCTTCTGATTCCACCTTTCTCTACTAGTTTGCTAATATTTGCAAATTAGACAACTTTGTATTGAGTTCAGCCAGCTTCAATGGACTGGCTATTCTTTGCCTGTCCTTCTTTATCATCATATCTTCCTACGTTTGTTTGAGTTTCTGAATCCAGGTCGTGTATGTAAATTAGAAACAGGAGTTGTCGCACCACTAAAGGTCTGAGATACTCCACTCAGTATTCCCCACTACCACCATCACCCTTACCCCCCGCCTACTCTGACATAACGTCTCTAACAAGTACTCATTGTTTCTATCACCCCAGCCAGTCTTTTATTCATTTCCAGGATGTAAGCTGAACCCCCACAGCCTTGAGTTTAATTAATAACCTCTCATCTGGAGCTTTATAAATTGTATTTTTTAAAAATTTGAGATCCACCACAGTTGAATTGGCATGTTGCTCCCTCCAACAATTTGAGGAGGCTGGTCAGGCATAAACCTCTTCTAAATCCATGTTGACTGCAAAACAACTAAGGTACTATTGCGCTGATTGTCCAGTCATTATCACTTTTGTTACAACCAGGTGAGAAAGGTGTCTAGGGGTCTCTCCCAGCTTTCAGCTGACCTTACCGTAACAGGGTTTAATTGTTAAAACACCATGTTTTTAACACCCCCTTGGTGAATCCTTGTTCCCTGCTTTCCAATTAGAAGGCAAGGAAACCAGCACAAACAGGTTTTCTTAGGTTTAAAGAAGAAAAGTTGAAATTTATTAAACTTGAACTTAAACTCTAATTCGGTTGATGCCCATGGATATATGACGCGCCAACACTAGCATACATATGTGTTACGCACATGCAAATAGAGACAGAAAAGAGCAAAAGAAAAATAAAGTGGAAATGTTTGAGGCAATATCTGAAGAGTTTTTGTTATGGTTCTTTGAGCTCACTGTAGAGTCCTTGATTGTAGGTAACTCTTGCTTTTCATTGGGGCCCAGTATTCTTCTTAAACCTTGTTCACTGTAGGAGACTTTTCTCTCTTGCGATTCATGTGGCGTCAGTGGAGTCAGAGTTCTGTGAGAAAGAGATGGGAGCAGACAGGAGAGGTCTTTTTAGTCCAGGAGCAAACAGACAATCTTCAGTTCAAACTCTCTGGGTTCAAACTGTTTGTACAGTTCAGAAATATCAGGTTGCCAAGCAGGCTAGTCACATGACCAGCTGGTCTGACCATGTCTGCTTGTGGATTCGACTATCCCAGCAGTCATCCTGAAATTTGAGCTCCCTCACCTTCAATGTTTGGTGCTCAAAGGCCATATTAGGATAAGTGGATAAGGGAAACAACCTCTCTTGTCCCAATTGGTATGCAAATGTCCTCCATCCAAGTTTGGCAGCCCTTGTAACAGGCCTTCTCTTCTTCCCAGCAACAATTTGAAATTTAATGTCCACAAGACAAAATTAATATGCCTCATTCTTGGCAGGTGGGGGCCCAGCATGACACTTTACTCTTTGTGGGAGCTTGCTGTGCACAAATTGGCTCATTGCAGCAATGACTACAGTTCAAAAAGTACTTTATTGGCTGTAAAACACTTTGGGATGTTCCGAGGATGTGAAAGTTGCAATATAAATCTGCTATTCCTCATTTCTTTTACAGATGATCTTCAAGTTTCTTCCTAATAGTTGATTCCATTATTTTAAGCAAAATAGACATAAGACTATTGGGTCTGTCATTGACTGTGTTTGCTTTGTCACACTTTTTAAATATGAGCACCACATCAACCTGTTTATAATTATTGGGACCTCCTTAGTGATAATTGAATCTCTGATAATTGTCAGTTCATTAGCAAAAGATGTGCCTCAGAATTCTTAGGTTTCTACTGTATTCCTGTAGGAAAGCTGCAACTTTGGACACCCATTGGAAAAAGTTACAGTCAGATGCCCTTAATTCTGTGGCATCGGTTTACTAACATGCTGCACTACTCCAGTGCCCTCACTCAGTGGCTGGATTTTGTGCTGGAGGCAGGACTCTGCCTTTTCGTGCCCGCCCAACCCCCACTCACCCCGGAGTGATCCTCTGATCTTTTTAAATCAAAGTTTCAGGAATCGGGATCCCCATACCTTTAAAGGCGGGCATCCTGCCTCCAAGAACTGCTGGCCAATCACAGGACCAGCAGCTCAGCAAAATTAGCAGCACTACCAGGAGCACGGTGGCCACTGCCGGTACTGCAGAGGCCTCGGACCCAGACCCGGCACTGGAACCCCAGACCCAAGGTGAGTGAGGCGGGGTCGCCGGGGCCAGTGGGTGAAGGGGGCTGGAGGTGTGGTCCTGTAGTCCAAGGGGAGGGGGTTCCCATAAATTGAGCACAGAGGAGGGAACACCCCCCCCCCCCCCACCGCAAACAAGTCCGCAGGGAGGGCGCCTCTTCTTACAAGGTGTCCTTCCTGTGTGGCGGAGGACACCCCCTCCCCCCCACCCCCAGCTGCTGGTAAGATCCCAGTGGTGGTGGGAAGAGGCCCTTTATGGGCTATTCATCGGTCACTTAAGCGCCTTAATTGGCCTCTGGGTGGGAAGGCCATCATCAGCCTATCCCTACCCTGGGAAGAGGCAACAGGCCCTCCTACCCCACATCACCCATCATGATACTCTGTGAACCCCGCCTCTGACCCCGCCTCAGGGAGCCACACAAAATCCCAGCCACTTCTATTACTGAAATCTTCTGTTTCCTGTGAGTTACCATGCAGTCCACAGGCGATGTTAGAAAATGCTTTCCAAAGCTAGCTTTCATTTCTGCGATTTGTGAATTTTAACCAGCTCCGTGTGGATCATATTGGAAGTTTGACAAACCATTCAATTCTCCAAGGTTGTGGACCAGAAGAGGAAGCAGTGTTGAAGGCAAAGGGTGTTAATTTCAGGAGAGCCCCCTCCCCCAATCCCACACAATGTTAGAACCCTGTGCACCATTGGTGAAGCCTGAGGAGCCCCAGATATTGGTAAGTACTTACTTTTTTTTTGTTTGGGTGATGCTTAAAGTTGGCTTTCCCTGGGGCAGCCAATGCTGACACTGCAGCCTCAGGGCAAATCAATATTCCAGCTTAAATCTGAAGCGGGCATTATGCCCCATATTTGCATTTAGAAATGCCCTAATGCCTGCTTCAGGCATGGGTAAAAGACAACTCTTGTTTATCCTTACCCAGTATGGCGGAGGTACACTCCCTGTCAGAAATGTGCGCTCACAATACTTTCTGCCCGCCATTTTGGTGATTTTGGAGGCTGCAAAGCACCTGACAAATGGGCGCTGTGCAACACAATTTAACCTCCTAAAGTCTGTACTGCTTTTAGACCGATGGGTGCAGTTTATTAAACAGCTAACAGCGTGATCTGCATCCACAATGACCCAGGCACACCTTTCTCCGTTGTAATATCTCTGTGACTTGAAATGTTTTATGCTTCCATCATGTTTTCCCATTTCTAGGTTTGTTTGGTGTGTGGAAAAAAAACAACTGTGGAACAAAGTATTACTTAATATTATCGAACCTTCAGAAAAAGTAAAAACAAATGGAAACATGACGGGAAAGGAAAACGTCTTATCTCATGGGTGGACTTGTCAGTCTTCAGTTCTTATCACAATAAAGAATGATTGAAGACCATGCATAAGTCTCTACACAAACATGGAAATATAGAAAAAAATTGTTGACAGAAATTAAACCTGTAAAATGATGCCATTTCAAATGAAAGGTACAATAATTATCAGAACAATTATAGATAACTCACTAGGTATTGAAGTTTGATCATGGTCATTTCTTCCAACGAAGATAATCATGTCAGACAACTTCAACTGCATCATCAGTCTTCAGCAGCCTGACACAAGCACTGAGTCAATGTGAACTGTCCAAATTCATTAATCATCCAGCAATCATAAATGCCAAGAAAGCTTCAAGCTGAAATAGGAAATCACAGCAGCTTTAATGCAAAAGGAATATTCATTATAAGTATCATGTTGATGCAGTGGTGTCATATCTAAAGTGGAATTCTGTCCTATTGGAAAATATACACATGACAAAAGGCAGAATGTTACTGCATTGAAGGAGACCAGACAGCTCATCAGCCCTGATGCACATTTTATAGCCTCTCCTACGCACACTCTCACCTTTAAAGACCTGTCTATGTGCATTGCTTTATTTCTTCATTCTTCCATTGTGTTAAGACATTTAAAGTAAATGAAATTCTGAGGAAAGGTCATCGCCCCTGAAACGTTAACTTTGTTTCTGTCTCCACAGATGCTGCTAGACCAACAGGGTATTTCCAGCATTTTCTGTCTTTATTTTAGGTTGAATGTATAATTCCTTTCACTGTTTTCTCCAAAAGTGCATTGCTTTACATTTCATAGAGTCATAGAGTTATACAGCACAGAAACAGGCCCTTCAGCCCATCGTGTCTGCGCTGGCCATCAAGCACCTAACTATTCTAATCCCAATTCTAATTTCTCTGCATTGAACTGTGTTTGTTCCCTCTCATCCCACTCTACAAACCTGTCTATCTCCTCCTGCGTTCTCCCTCACCGTCTGCCTTACCCTCCCCCACCCCCCATCTTCACACTCTCTCCATTCTCATTGGTATTGTCAAGAAACTTCAATGTAGTTTGTTTTTTTGCCTTGGTCCTATTTATTAATCTAAATAAAAAATAGAAAAGGTCCCAGCACAGATCCCTTAGGTATACCATCGGCCTGTCAATCCAAAAAAACACCAATTTACCACAACACTTTTCTTTATGTTTCTCATCTATGTTTCTACCCAAGCAGCTGTGTTACTTTCATTCCACGTGCCATAATTTTTAATAACCGGTCTATTATTTGGCACCCTACCAAATCACCTCTGAGCATCCACATTTGCAACATCTGTCACATTTTCTTCATAGAACAAAGAACAAAGAAAATTACAGCACAGGAACAGGGCCTTCGGCCCTCCAAGCCTGCGCCGATCCAGATCCTCTATCTAAACATGTCGCCTATTTTCTAAGGGTCTGTATCTCTTTGCTTCCTGCCCATTCATGTATCTGTCTAGATACATCTTAAAAGACGCTATCGTGCCTGCGTCTACCACCTCCGCTGGCAACGCGTTCCAGGCACCCGCCACCCTCTGCGTAAAGAACTTTTCACGCATATCCCCCCTAAACTTTTCCCCTCTCACTTTGAACTCGTGACCCCTAGTAATTGAATCCCCCACTCTGAGAAAAAGCTTCTTGCTATCCAACCTGTCTATACCTCTCATGATTTTGTACACCTCAATCAGGTACCCCCCTCAACCTCCGTCTTTCTAATGAAAATAATCCTAATCTATTCAACCTCTCTTCATAGCTAGCGCCCTCCATACCAGGCAACATCCTGGTGAACCTCCTCTGCACCCTCTCCAAAGCATCTACATCCTTTTGGTAATGTGGCGACCAGAACTGCACGCAGTATTCCAAATGTGGCCGAACCAAGTCTTATACAACTGTAACATGACCTGCCAACCCTTGTACTCAATACCCCGTCCGATGAAGGAAAGCATGCCGTATGCCTTCTTGACCACTCTATTGACCTGCGTTGCCACCTTCAGGGAACAATGGACCTGAACACCCAAATCTTTCTGTACATCAATTTTCCCCAGGACTTTTCCATTTACTGTATAGGTCACTCTTGAATTGGATCTTCCAAAATGCATCACCTCGCATTTGCCCTGATTGAACTCCATCTGCCATTTCTCTGCCCAACTCTCCAATCTATCTATATTCTGCTGTATTCTCTGACAGTCCCCTTCACTATCTGCTACTCCACCAATCTTAGTGTCGTCTGCAAACTTGCTAATCACACCACCTATACTTTCCTCCATCTGTGCATTTTGCTCAAAAAAATAGTCAAACATTGCCTATCCGTTACAAATCCATGTCGAATATTCCCGGTCAGCCAATAACTTTCTAAGCATTAATGAATTGAATTCCATATCTGGTTCTAGATCTAATGGTGTTACTGGCAATTTTGGAATTGCCTCTGCTTTTGCACAGACACACGAATGCTGACAGCCCTCAGTCGAATGTACAAGACTATCCCTCCCGAAAACTCTAGTGGGTTCCCAGCACCTGGAAGATGTTTTCCAGAGGTGTGATTGACCATGGAACAAGGGAGGGAATTTACTTCTTCTATTACCTGAACCATCCCAATGTTTCATATGCTCTTAGAGATAGCTCACACAAATCTGCGCACTATATAACATATATAGCCTTATCAATGAGCTATAAAGGATTAGGATTACCTAGTACCAATCAAATGCCTTTGAGATGAACCCCAGTGCTTGATTAGCGTCATTGATATCAGTCTTATATTGATTTGATAATTTGAGAAGATATTCACACTCTGACCTTCCACCTTCACCAATAGTGACAATACTGGGACAAATACTTTGTTTGCAGATACTTCAAGCTTCCAGCATCAATGTACATTTATCCGTTCCATCTGACACATCATCTTGAATGCTATAAATCTCCAATGCACCAGTCACCTGACCATATAGCTTGGTTTTATTGGAAAATCATGTCGTATGTTAAGATAACCAATGTTTAAACTTCTGACAAGTTATATATTTGGGAGATATTGAGTTTAGTTTATGGCATCTGTCTCTTCTGCATCTAATTTGCATAATAATAATTCCACTAATTAGAATAGCTGGACTGCGTTTTAATACTGAATAAAATAGCATTAAAATGATAGATTACAGAAAGCAACTTCCATGATTTAATTTAATTACACTGCACAGAATAACTCCAACTTGTTAATCTCATTAAATAGCCATTACAGACTCCACACATCAAGCATAACTCAGTTAAATCATTCTTTTAGTGGTAAACAAGTTACTATTCAGAAATTAATTAACAAGTTATTGAAGGAATAAATAGCTGAAGATGTAATGATAAATCATTAATCTGGAAAAACTGGTAGCGCAGCATTTCTGAATAACAACTTTCATTTTAACATATGCATAACATGCTGTTAAAAAGCAGATGGGATCCACGCTTTTATAAATAGAGGCATAGAGTACAAAAGCAAGTAAGTTATACTGAAGCTTTACAAGTCACTGATTGGGCCTCAGCTGGAGTATTGCATCCAATTGTGGGCACCACACTTCAGAAGGATGCCAAGGTCTGAGAGAGAGTGCATGGAGGTTTGCTAGGCTACTACCAGGGATAAAAGACTTCAGTTCTGTGGAGAGACCAGACAAGCTGGGACTGTTCTCCTTAAAGCAGAGAAGGTTAAGGGGAGATTTAACAGAGGTGTTCAAAATTACGAGGGATTTTGATAGAGTCGATAGGGAGAGACTTTCCACTGGCAGGAGGGTCAGTAACCAGAGGACACCGATTTCAGATAATTAGTTAAAATCCTGGAGGAAATGAGGGGAAGAAAATTATGTAGCGCATTGTTGTGATCTGGAATGCGCTGCCTGAAAGGGACTTGGAGGCAGATTCAATTAGAACTTTCGAAAGACAATAAGATATATGCCTGAAAAAGAGAAAGCAGCAGGCCGATTGGGGAAAGAATAGAGGAATGGAACTAATTGGACAGCTCTTTCAAAGAGCTGGCACAGACACACTGAGCCAAATGCTCTCCTTCTGTGCTGTAAAGTTTTATCATTTTATGATATCCTAATAAAAAGTGACAGTTCTGAAAAAAGGGTGTCTTCATAGTTCAGCTGCCCAATACCCCAGATTGTACTGGTGCTTGTTCAATATTTAAGCCTCTGTTTGGAGTATGTAAATAGTCTTATTAATTATTATTCATCCATATTATGTGCCTTTTTAATAAAAACGTCAGCCAAGATAAATAAATAAACTCAATTTATAAGGCCCTGAATTAACTCTGGGGGCTGGATTTTGTGTGGCTCCATGAAGCAGGATCGGAGGCGGCGGGCCCGTCGTCAAGCTATATTCCGGGGGCAGGATAGGCTGACGATGACCTTCCTGCCCATAGGCCAATTGAGGCCCTTAAGTGGCTTATTCACAGCCAATTAAGGGCCTTTTCCCGCCACCGGTGGGATCATACCAGTGGCGAGTTGAGGCCTGCGCTACACGGAGAAGATGCCTTGTAAAATGAGGTGACCTTCTTACGGGCTTGGTGGGGGGAATTCCTCCTCCGTGCGCAATATGTGGCCCACAGAGAACCCCCACCGGGAATCAATACAGCCCCCAGTACCCCCCCTCCCCTGGACTGCAAGACCACCCCCCAGTGCCCCCTTGCCAGGGCCTTCTGGACTGGCTCTGGCGAACCTCTTCTCCAGGGTTCCAGTGCTGGGCCTGGGTCTGAGGCCTCTGCAGTACCATCATTGGTCACCAGTCCCAGTGGCGCTGCCAATAATGCTGAGCTGCCAGCCCTCTGATTGGCCAGTAGCTCATGGAGGTGGGATCCCCGTCTTTAAAGGGACAGAGACCCCGGCTCCTGAAACTTTGAGTTAAAAAGACTGGAGAATTACTCCAGGGTGGGGGGATGGGGGGGGGGTGTGTGGTGGTGGTGGAGGGGGCGCGAAAAGGCAGAGTTGGGGTTCCCCCCGCTTTTTCTGCCCTACACCAGGAGCCCCGCTTCCAGCACAAAATCCAGACTTGGGTGTTTTGGGTGGGTGCATGGGTAGAAGAGGTGAGTGTGAGACTCATTTAATGCAGAAAATTTGAGGCCTGAGCTGTTTTAACTCCTAGATCTCATTTTAATTTGATGAGCTGGGATAAAATTGCTCCCGTTAACCCTGTTTCTCCCTCCACAGATGTTGCCAGACCTGTTGAGTATTTCCCGCATCTTCTGTTTTTATTTCAGATTTCCAGCATCTGCAGTAGTTTGCTTTTGTCACGGGATTCTGTGTTCACCTACGCCACTATCTGGTTTTTATTTCTTGTCATCGAAAGAACGTTGGGCTAAGTGGCTAAACTGGAGGCAGCAACTTCCTTTTTCTTTTAATCCAAAAGAACAGTGTTTCTTACAGAGTCCAAAGCATTCCTTGCACCTACATTCTGAAAGCTCTGTCATGGTTCTCTGCCCGCAGGCTTGCTGATGAAGCTCTGTGTACATTTCATATCAGTAGAGGGATAATTGGTATGATCTCACAAAAATGAGCTGCTAGTGTTTGTAATGTGGTGCATTGAAGTATCAGCCGTGTTGCTAAACACCATCATTCAGATAAGGAAGCAGATGTGTAATTAAAGGAGCTGGGAACAAAGGAGCAAGGCAATGGGTACCGCTCCCTCCCCAGTACTCACCTGTGTTATTACTTGCTGTGCTAAGTGTAATTATATTCAAATCCATATACTTCCTGGTAAAATCCCTGCTAATTTACTGCGCAGCACAATGTGATTATAGGCTTCCGTGACTCATGTGACTACATAGCGGTTACGATGTTGCAGGAGATGATTATAACTCTCCCATCCCATCAGTTGGTGTAAATTCTAACCATTGCCAGTGTAATTAAATGGTTGACAAATTCAGCAGCCATCCCACATCTCCAGTGCAATGTGTAAAAGTATTGGTTCATTAGCTTCCTACACCAGTTTTCTCCATTCTGATTCCCTCCTGAAGGTATTGGGGCTTGAACTGGGCCTCATATTGGCCTGTCATTTAGGGAAGGATAAATAAGTGGACTTTAACCCCACCTGAAGCAGGCAATAGGGTATTTGCATGTGCAAATTGGTAGCCATTATTGAACCAGTCCTAACCATTGCATAAGTAAATAAAGGGTATGTACTTACCATCATTCTACTGTTTCTGAGATCCTCAACCCCTGATCTCCACACCATGAGCCTGATTTCCAGGTCCCAGCGACCCTTGATCCCTCCCTCCAAACCAGGTGATTGCTCCTCTGAGGCCCCTGATCCAACCCTTTTCCAGCCCTGAAACTGGCTCAACCCTCGATCCCAAACTGAGGTGTCTACCCGTGGGTTGCTGCACTGGCAGGGGCTCAGACTTTGAATACTTAACCGCCAAGACCCAGTATCCGGGGTTTCTCAGGACTCACCATTTATACATGGGGGAATGACGCTGCACCGCTGTGGGACTGTGCCCAAAGTGGGCGCCCCAGAATTGAACCCCCATCGATTCCTACTGGGTTACAATTCATCCAAGGCCTTTTGCCCTCCACTCTGTCAACCAACTTGTCATTCCTCCTGTGTGAGACCACACAATGAGTGTCAGCAGGCTATTTAACTATATTGCAGCCAAGATCGATCCTGTAATCGACAAATGCACACTGCCGTCAAGGGATTTGGATAGCAATCAGGAGTGGGCACTCCCTCTCTTTCTTCTATCTCTAACAGTAGGGACGTAGGAGCAGGAAGTAGGCCATTCAGCCCCTTGAGCCACCTCCGCCATTCAGTTACAACAGTAGTTCTCAAACTTTTTTGGTTGAACGGCCCCTTCTCAAATGGATTAATAATCATGGACCCGCCCCCCCCCCATCTAAATTATAATACTGTATAATACTCATAATATGAAAGTGCTGAATGTAAAGAGTGTTTTAATAAGGCATTTAAGAAAACCAGTATTTACTTACAATTATCAGTAAGATGGATGTGCCAACTTAAATATTTTAAAAACTCCCCTCTCTTGAACAAAGCTGGTGCCTGCCACCAGGATTGGTAACTATGGGTCTACCTGGTAATCTGTGTTCCACCCTCAGCGCTCCTCCTTGTGCGATCCCCTCCAAAGGGACCACGGACTTCAGTTGGAGAGCCAATGAATTAGGTCATGGTTGACCTGCACCTTGACTCTATTTGCCCACCTTTTCTCCATATCCTTTGAGACCTTACCTAACATATATCTACTGATCTCCTTCTAGAAAGCCTCAGTTGTCCCCCAGCATTTTGGTCTAAGTTCCAAGGCCAATTATTGAGCACCAACCACTGTCCAACTGAGGTCAGTTAACTCAGCACAGACTGCTGATTGACACTGGGATCTACCTACAGATAAGTTCGCTGGTTTCAAATTTTTTTTCATAAAATACTTTTCTTCCTGTCATTTTTCCCCCTGTTTCTGTCGCCTTCTTTCTGAGGTATATTGTTTGGACAAGTCACATGCACCATGTGCCTGAGCAGTGCTGCTTTCTAATTGATAACTGCCCTGTGAAGTGACCGAGCAAGCCACTCAGTTGCTTCAACCTCCTTTCGCAGTTAAGGGGCAATGCCCTCCGCCACCATCTTCTCTGGGCAACTTGAGATGGGCAACCAATGCTGTCTTTGCTAGTGGCGTTTGCATCACAAGAATGAATAAAGAAAATTAAATTCCATGGAGTTTGGGAAGATCCACTTTCTCCTAGTTTGTTGCTTCTGAAAATAAGTGTTGCCAGGCAACACCTGGAAACACACTGACAAAACAAAGATGTGCTTTGACTTTCTATTTATAGTTCTCATGATATATGGTGTTTGTGGGCAGTTCATTTGGAAACCTGAAAACTTGCCTCAATGATACCTTATTTTTTCTTTGGATTTTTTAAATGAATAATCAAACTTATCTATTTTAACAAAATAAAATGATTGTTTTTGCTTTCAATGAGCATGTTTTATCTACAATTTTACAGTGTGTTTGAAACAAATATGTAAACAGCCGTCCGGCCAATCGAAGTATACAAGCAGCCCAGCTGCAGGCTGATGGATTACAAGGCTCGGATGAAGTTTGAAAAATGTCCTGTTCTTCATTTTTGATGCCCTTGTCCAAACTGTTCTAGGCTTGAAGAAACTGCATTAAAATGGCTATTGTGTAAATATATTTAAGTTATAGTCACTTGGTAGTACAGAACTTGAGTATTGCTGAACATAGAGACATGTTGTCAAAGCTTTACGTCTAGCAATCATCAGGACAATCCGCAAGAATACCAGTGTAAGGGAAAGCAATAACTTTATACTGTATGAGAAGAGAGTGCTGATTGGTTGGCAAGTGAACTCTGGTTGGTAGAGGCATTGCTATGGAGAATGCATACTGGAAACTACATATATTAATACACAGGTCCCTGTTCCTTGCAGACAGAAAGAACATGTAGACACATTGCGCCTGTTTCAGCTAAACAAAATAAGTGACAGCTATTCGCTGGTTCATTCCTCAGGGCAATGCCTTAAGCAATCAGAGTAAGCTGCTTACTTTAAATTTCAAACAAAGCTTGGCAGTTAACTGTCAGTCACCATAAAGTGGTGCATTCTCTGTGGCAATGCCTCTACCAATCAGAGTTCACTTGCCAGCCAATCAGCACACTCTTCTCATACAGTAAAAAGTTGTTTTCTCTTACATTGGCATTCTTGCGGATTGTCTTGATGAGTGCAAGACAAAAAGCTTCGACAACATCTCTCTATTTTCAGCAACATATTTAAGTTCTATATAATTTAATTGACTTTTTTGCCAGTAAAAATAAAACACTTGCATTGTCATAGCACCTTTCACAACCTTAGGATGTCCCAAATGCTTTACAGCCAATGATACTACATCTGAAGTGCAAACAGCAATGTCATAATGCCCCGATAATCTGTTTTGTGGTGTTGATTGAGGGATAAATATTGGCCAAGATACCAGGGAGAACTCCCCTGCTCTTCTTTGAAATAGTGCTGTGGGATCTTTTACATCCATCTGAGAGAGCAGAGGGGGCCACAGTTTAACATCTCATCCAAGAGCTAGCATCTCCAACAATGTTAACTTTGTGTAATTATTCCTTGGTTGTACTGCCATAACACATACTCCTATTTGGTCCTTGTGTTCTGCCATCAGGGGATGTGAACGCATGTTGTTGGATTCTTGGTCTAGGCTAATGGATTACTAATCCAGTTACATAACCACTATGCTACCATACCCATGATTTAGTACATGAATGAGGGAATGAAGTGTATAGACAAGCTAGTATTATCTCAACTAAATTTGCACAGTGACAGAGCCACACTATACTTAAACAATCTCAACCCTTCATTAAATCAATGTCGTTATCATTTCCAAATATCCGTTATTCGAAACATAAACCATCCAACATCTTTCATCTGATTATTCCCTTCTAATCAACTCCCAAATGTTCTTTATTGTTTAGATAACTCAGATGAATCATTCAACTAAATTACTGGCTGGTAATAACTCTGAGGTGCTCAATATGCACTACATAAACCATGTGCATCCTTTGATTAGGTTGCTATCTTTTACTTGTTTCACATATTGCATTTACAAGCCATTACCCTTTAATTGCTAACAGCTAGACATTAGTCTAAATATAAACCACCTGAGCCCTTTACTTAGATTACTGCCCCGTAATTATTTCCAGATATCAATCACTCAAAAATTGCTTGGTAAAACTCATATATTTGTGTTCAGCCAACAATAAATCAACAGGAAATCTTGTAAAAGACATTGAATTGCTGAATTTCCCACAAGTGAGATCTAAACCTTGGATTCAGAAGAAAAACAATCTTGTTGAGATACCAATTTGTTTAAAGTTTTGGATGCAAACAATTGTATGTCTCTTTCAATCTTGTTTATAGTTTGGTGGTGACATCATCAATGATAATATTCCATAAGGGCTAACCCATCTTTAACTCTGCAGATCAGTACAACTAAAAGAAAAAAGGAACCTAACTGTGAAATGACAAGCCATAAGTTAATGTCAAGCTTGAACAATGATGTTCAGACATTGAGAACTGAAGAGACAGTTTTCTCAATGTGTTTGACAGAGATACTATGGGCTTTGAGATGGATTTGGACTGATCTAGCCTAAGGTTGTCCGTGACTGTTAATGAAAAGGAGTTAAAAATGGACATTGGTGATTTATTTTCCAGGCATGGCAATCTCATAAAAGAGCACATTGTATGATCACCTGCTTAATTGGCCATTTAACTAACTTTCTGGAGGCAGTTAATATTTTGAATATTCCGTAATTTTTCTGTTTTTAAATACATCATGTCGAAAATAAATTTTTAAATTGCCTTTTTCTTAGGCATTTCAGATGGTTACATTGAGAGTTGTGTTAAAGGGAAAAAGACGTCCATTTATATTGTGCTATTAATGACCTCAGGACAACCCAAAATGCTTTAGTAATCAATGAAGTACTTCTGAAATGTAGACGGTGTTGTAATGTAGGAAACGCAGCAGCCAATTTGCGCACAGCAATCTCCCACAAACAACAATGTGATAATGACCAGATCATCTGTTTTTGTGATGTTGATTGAGGGATAAATGTTGGCCAGGACACCAGGGAGAACTCCCCTGTTTTTCAAAATAGTGACAGGGTATCTTTTATACCCACCTGAGAGATCAGACAGTGCTTCAGTTTAATGTCTCATCTGAAAGACAGGACCTACTCTCCGTGCTGCACTGGGGTGTTAGCCTCGATTTTTGTGTTCAAATCTCTGGAATGGGACTTAAACGGCAACTGTCCAACTCAGAGGCAAGAGTGCTAACAAGTGAGCATGGTTGGCACCTGAAGAATTTTGTGTGCTGAATATTCACAATGCAAGAACAAAGGGTCATTCCCACATCTTTCAGAATGTACGCACATAACTATTTTTAAAAATCAACAATATTTCTTGGTACTCATTTGCTATTACGTTATTGTAGTCCCACATGATAAAAAATAAGCACTCAATTAGAAGCAGAAGATGAACTATACCATTATCAGGAACATTGCGGTTTTATCCTTCACAACAGGAGGTGTGCAATAAGGCCAATATTATGGCAAATGACCAACGCTGGAGATGGGGTGAGTGTGAACCACATTTGATTCATGCTGTGAGATTATCAGGTGTTTGGAGATCCATAGGAGAAAACACTCCAGCAACTGAATTTTAGACATTATTATCAGAAAGAATCCCACAGATTGAAGGATAATCCTAGGGAATTTGATTTCAGCAGAGGTAAGATTTATAGAACATCTCCATTTGCTCTACTGCTGGCGAGAAAAATGGTGGTGTAACTGTTGTGTAACTGCTGCATACTGGACATCTAGTAAACAAACTTGAGGTCATCCAAAATTCTGCTGCTCGTATCCTAACTTGCACCAAGTCTCACTCAGCAGGTCTGGCAGCATCTGTGGAAAGAGAAGCAGAGTTAACGTTTCGGGTCAGTGACCCTTCTTCGGAACCCTTCCGAAGAAGGGTCACTGACCCGAAACGTTAACTCTGCTTCTCTTTCCACAGATGCTGCCAGACCTGCTGAGTGAATCCAGCATTTCTTGTTTTTGTTTCAGATTTCCAGCATCCGCAGTATTTTGCTTTTATTGCACCAAGTCTCATTCACCCAACTCCTTGTACTCGCTGACCTACATTGGCTCTCAGTCTGGCAAAGTCTCATTTTTAAAACTCTCATCCTTGTGTTCAGATCACTCCTTGGCCTTCCCTCTTGCTAATCATGCAATCTCCTCCAGCCCTACGAGCCCTCACAAACTCTGTTCTTCCAACTCTGGCCTCTTGAGAATCCCTACTTCCTTCACTCTACAATTGTTGGCCGTGGACAACTGCCTGGACCCTAAGGCTTGGCATTCCCTCCCTAAACCTCTCCGCCTCTCTGCCTCTCTCTCCTCCTTTAAGATGCTCTTCAAAACCTACCTATGTAACCAAGCTTTCAGTCACCTGTCCGATTTCCTTCTTTGGCTTGGGGTCAATTTTTGTCTGATTTCCTCCTGTAAAGCGCCTGAAAATGCTTTTCCACGCAAAAGACACTATATATATGCAAATTATAAGTTGCAAAACCTGGATGTAAGGCTAATGGACAGAAAGTCACGTTAAACTCCATATGGAATCCAAGTGAAATTCTATTAAGAAGGGGGAAATTACATCCACAAGAGATAATCTAGGCAGCGTAATTAATAAAGAAAGGAAGACAGTTGAATTGAATAATAGAGAAAAGATGAATGGGTTTATAAATCCAACTGAGAATTGAGAAGGGAGATTCATTGGATAGCATGGAATGTTATTTTGGCTTGGGACAGAAGAGAGAGGAAAAGGGAGATGCACAAGCATGTTTACTTAGAAATTGAAAAAGAAAGATAAGGTTAAAAGGGAGCCACTAAGTAGATGAATGAAAATGATATGAATTGTTTTGGTATAAATACTGGAAAGACTTGTTAATTTTACACAATTGCTTTTGTGAGCTTGTGGCTTGAATATTGCTGTATAAATAATGGTGAGGCTATCAGTGCTCACTGTTATGAAAGAGCAAATCGGAGAGAAATTTCCAGTGACAGCACATATGCAGTTAAATGTGTAAATCCAGAAGGTGTTGTCCAAATTACTCTACTTGTCCAGAAGCTGCACTGTACGGTATCTCGCTGAGAGACTGGACATTGAAACTCATGGAAGGCGTGAAGATGTGCAACTTACAGACCACTAAAGATGCCAGCAAATGTTAGGGCTTGTCAATTGCAGTGTATGTACATTTTTAACAGCGTGAAAAGCCTTAATTACTTCCAAACAACCTCTCTGGCAGTGAAAATTAATTTTTACAAGTGTGGAGTCTCATTCCTTCAGATTTCAATTGTTTTGGAGATTTAAGAAATAATTTTTCAAACAACTTTTTCTTGCTGTCTCTTTTATATCTTTCTATTAGTTCAATCTTTCTCTCCCTCTCTTTGTTTCATTTTCTGTACATGATTTGATATTGAATTGAATATTCTAAATGATGCTTCCTGGTTTAGACTCTGTAGGCTGTATATTGTTATTGTGCCTCTGGGAATGGCGGCAGGTGTGCAAAATGCCAGTTGTCCCACATGTGACCTTCATGTCCGCGCCGACGTGATTACGCAGAGTGCAGCCACTTAGCATAATGGCGGCAGCCGTCCCCCCCAATCACGTGGCGGGGGGCGGCTTTAGCAACGCTGTTTACACCATCTCCTGATGTTGGATTGTAGAGATCGACCCTCGCCACCCCTCCCAGGACCCACTTGCAGAGCTCCCCACTTCCATCACATCTGCAGATTGAGCTTAGTGGCAATGTAAGATGCTGAAAAAAAAATCATGCAGATAACAATGGATAATTTATCTAACCTTTGCAGGCACTGAGATCTCTGACCTCAGCGGCACCAGATTTCAAAGACGGGAAAGTGAAGGCACCTGAGTGCCACACGTCATACAGAAGGTCACGTGTGCCTGGTAGGATCCCAGTGAATTATATACTAATACATGCAAAACAGTGTTTAACATATTTAAACCATATCCCGTAGCTTCGCGGCAGAAATGCTGCCACGGAATCTCACCACGTCTGAGAAAATCGGAACCCGGCATTACAGCGTCGGGCTCTGTGGTGGATGAATCTCCGCTGATTCTCTGGCACCCCGCCATAGAACGTGCCTTCCAACCGAACACAAAATCCAGCCCTGAGTGTGTGTGTGTGTCTCAGTAAGGAGACATACAGTCACTTGCCCTGTTCACACAAGTCCTAGATCCCCTGTACAGGACCCTGTGACATGTTGGCTCTCTTCTTCAGTACCTGATGCCAAAGAATGCCTAAAACTTAGATTAGATTCAATTTATATAGGGAGTCTATTTCATGTGTACACCACATGCAACAAAATCATAACATCGTTCTTCATTACAGAGTGCGAAGGGGAAATCTGTGTCTCTAGTCATTTTTTCAGAGGAGTGAGATTGCACATATACATATTTTTAAAAATTCATTCATGTGATGTGGGCATCGCTGGCTAGGCCAGCATTTATTGCCCATCTCTAATTGCCTTTGAGAAGGTGATGGTGAGCTGCCTACTTGAACCGCTGCAGTCCATGTGAGGTAGGTATACCCACAGTGCTGTTAGGAAGGGAGCTCCAGGATTTTGACCCAGCAACAGTGAAGGAACGGCGATATAGTTCCAAGACAGGATGGTGTGTGACTTGGACAGGAACTTGCAGCTGATGGTGTTCCCATGCATCTGCTGCTCTTGTCCTTCGAGGTGGTAGAGGTCGCGGGTTTGGAAGGTGCTGTTGAAAGAGCCTTGGTGCGTTGCTGCAGTGCATCTTGTAGATGGTGCACACTGCTGCCACTGTACGTCGATGGTGGAGGGAGTGAATGTTTTTGGATGGTGTGCCAATCAAGCGGGCTGCTTTGTCCTGGATGGTGTCGAGCTTCTTGAGTGTTGTTGAAGCTGTACCCATCCAGGCAAGTTGAGAGTATTCCATCACACACCTGACTTGTGCCTTGTAGATGGTGGACAGGCATTGGGGAGTCAGGAGGTGAGTTACTCACCACAGGATTCCTAGCCACTGACCTGCTCTTGTAGCCACGGTATTTATATGGCTACTCCAGTTCAGTTTCTGGTCAATGGTAGCCCCTAGGATGTTGTTAGTGGGGGATTCAGCGATGGTAATGCCATTGAATGTCAAAGGCAGATGGTTAGATTTTCTCTTGTTGGAGATGGTCACTTGTGTGGCGCAAATGTTACTTGCCACTTATCAGCCCAAGCCTGGATATTGTTCAGGTCTTGCTGCATTTCTACACAGACTGCTTCAGTATTTGAGGAGTCATGAATGGTGCTGAACATTGTGCAATCATTAGCGAACATCCCCACTTCTGACCTCATGATTGAAGGAAGGTCATTGATGAAGCAGCTGAAGATGGTTGGGCCTAGGATACTACCCTGAGGAACTCCTGCAGTGATGTCCTGGAGCTCAGCTGATTGACCTCCAACAACCACAGCCATCTTCCTTTGCGCTAGGTATGACTCCAACCAGTGGAGAGCTTTCCCCCTGATTTCCATTGACTCCAGTTTTGCTAGGGCTCCTTGATGCCATAATCAGTCAAATGCTGCCTTGATGTCAAGGGCAGTCACTCTCACCTCACCTCTTGAGTTCAGCTCTTTTGTCCATGTTTGAACCAAGGCTGTAATGAAGTCAGGAGCTGAGTGGTCCTGGCGGAATACAAACTGGGTATCACTGAGCAGGTTATTGCTAAGTAAGTGCTGCTTGATGGCACTGTTGATGACACCTTCCATCACTTTGCTGATGATTGAGAGTAGACTGATGGGGCGGTAATTGGCCGGGTTGGACTTGTCCTGCTTTTTGTGTACAGGACATACCTGGGCAATTTTCCACATTGCCGGGTAGATGCCAGTGTTGTAGCTATACTGGAACAGCTTGGCTAGGGGTATGGCAAGTTCTGGAGCACAGGTCTTCAGTACAATAGTACTGGAATATTGTCAGGACCCATAGCCTTTGCAGTATCCAGAGCCTTCTGTCGTTTCTTGATATCACGCGGAGTAAATCGAATTGGCTGAAGACTGGCATTTGTGATGCTGGGGACTTCAGGAGGGGGCCAAGATGGATCATCAACTTGGCACTTCTGGCTGAAGATTGTTGCAAATGCTTCTGCCTTATCTTTCGCACTGATGTGCTGGGCTCCCCCATCATTGAGGATGGGGATATTTGTGGAGACACCTCCTCCAGTTAGTTATTAAATTGTCCACCACCATTCACGGCTGGATGTGGCAGGACTGCAGAGCTTAGATCTGATCCATTGGTTATGGGATCGCTTAGCTCTGTCTATTGCATGCTGCTTATGCAGTTTGGCATGCCGATAGTCCTGGGTTGTAGCTTCACCAGGTTGACAGCTCATTTTGAGGTATGCCTGTTGCTGCTCCTGCCCTCCTGCACTCTTCATTACTCATGTAACAACATTTTCCTCGGGGGCTTTCTGTTGCAGCTTTGGCTTGGTTGGTTGCACTCTCACCTATGTGACAGAAGATTGTGGGTTTAAGTTCAACTCCTAGACTTGAGCACAAAAATCAAGGCTGACACTCCAGTGCGGCACTGAGGGACAGCAGTATTGTTGGAGCTGCTGTCTTTCAGATGAGACACTAAAGTGAGGTCCTGTATATGCTCTTGGGCAAATTTGAAAGATCCCATGGTACTACCTCAAAGAGGAGTAGGGTTGTTATCTTTAGTGTCTTTGTCCGTATTTATCCCTCATTCAACATCACAAAGCAGATTATCTGGTCATTATCACATTGCTGTTTGTGGGAGCTTGCTGTGTGCAAATTGGCTGTCACATTTCATACATTACAACAGTGACTACACGTCAAAAAGCACCTTCTGTTTTTATTTCAAAAAGTACTTCATTGGCTGTGAAGTACTTTGCGATGCCCAGTCATCATGAAAGATACTATAGAGATGCAAGTCTTGCTTTTTTTTAAATCCTTGATCAAATAGATAGGTTTTGAGAAACATCTGAAATCGAGGTCCAGTACACGGGAGGTAGGCCACAGGTATATATCCAGGCATAATCTGTATGGCATATTGTCTATAGACTCAACAGCAATGGAGGACTTTACTGACATGAGCAGCAGATGTTGGCGTAGCACTGAAGTTTTTAAAGCAACCAGAATGTTTGCTTTAGTTATTAGAGCTTGTGAAGATCCATTTTAATTCTTTAGTATTATGACTGGATTGTTCCAGGGTAATCTGTGTAAAGTGGTGACAACACAGTAGGGTCTCCAGTAATCACTATTATTATGCCCTAAGTGGAGGACTCATTACAAAAGGCAAGCAACTAATATGCATTTTGTACATAATAAACCAGTGCCACGTATAGAAATGTCTCATTATTTTCATTTTAGTCATTTTAGACTCTTCAAATACAGTATAAAAGGCATGATCAGAAGCATTTGACCGTAGTTTTTATTGATGGTTGTGGTTTTAACTTAAGGTTTTTATTTTGCATTCATCTCTAAGGTAAATATTGGAACAGACTATTTAATAACGCAAGCAGACATTGGTTGGTATTGTTGCCTTAGTTCAGCTTCATTTTGCAAGTGACAAGCTTTAAATAGAACCATACAGATTGGTTACAGTGCAGAAGGAGGCCATTCAGCCCATCAATCCTGTGCCAGCTCTCTGCAAGAACAATTTAGTTAGTTCTTCGCCCTTCCCGTAGCCATGCAAATAGTTTTCCTTTCAGTTGTTTACCCAATTCCCTTTAGAAGGATCTGTCTCCGCCACCCTTTCAGGCAGTGGATTCCAAATCCTAACTACTTGCTGCATGAAAAAGGTTTTCTTCATGTCACCTTTGATTCCTTTGGCAATCAGTTTAAATCTTTATCCTCTGGTTCTTGATCCTTCTGCCAATGGGAACCTATTACAGAATAGCTCCAAGTGTATCAGCACAATGTAATAAAATGGACTTGCAACATTTGTTCAGCAAAGGATATAATATGAAAACACACAGCATGTCATTGATGAAGCTATTATGTGGTTAATTCTACACACTCCCATTAACTTTACTGAGCAGAACGTTGCTTACGATTTTCTGATATACTCTGCTTGTGGGGGCAGGGTTTCCCGCTGGTAGTAGCAGCTCACGAAGCTACCAACCGTATGCATGCTGAACACCATGGGTCTAATTGTCCTAATGTGGAGCCTCACAACGTTTAACCTCATTCATACAGGTAGGTAGACAGACAGACTTTCATTTATATAAAGCCTTTCTTATCACCAAACATCTCAATGCACTTTACAAACAAGTAAGTACTTTTAAAGTGTGGTCACTGTTGCAACGTAGAAAACATGGTAGCCTATTTGTGCACAGCAAGATCCCACAAACAGCAATGTGATCATGACCAGATAACCTGTTTTTGAATGAGAGATGAATATTGACAAGGACACCAGGGATAATTCCCCTGCTCTTCTTCAAAACTAGGTGCTGGTATTTCTTAAGGGGGCAGATGGGGCCTGAGCATAACATCTCACCAAGAGATGGCACTTCTAACAGTGCAGCACACCCTCAATACTGCTCGAGTCCTAGAGGAGGGCTTGAACTCAGAACCTACTGACTTAGCGCTGAGAGCGTTATCAACTGAACCACAGATAGATGGACAGAAAATGGAAAAGGGACTTGGTCAATTAAAGGCAACCTATTGTGTTAAAACTCTTCAGTCATACACTTTTACAAGGACCCAGCTGTGACGTTAGGCTATTGCAGAGTAGCTATGACCTTGTATTAGTCTTTAATTGGCAGGGAGCGTTGATCAGGAAATCGGAGGCCCATAGTTCCCAATTTTCCATCCAAATGAGTTAATGGGGGATAGAAATCAGGCGCTGTGCATCTGAAGAATCATCCCATCGCAGGGAAGCAACTATCAGCTCCTCTAACACTAACACCACTGCCCGTGCTCTGAGCAGTGTTATCCTGCTATACTTTCACAATTTACAGCATGGATTGAGAGCAAACAAGTCTTATACAGGGCATTGATGGGGCCACACCAAGAGTACTGTTGGCAATTCGTCCCCTTATCTAAGGAAGGACGTATTTGTCCTAGAGGGAGTGCAACAAAGGTTCACTAGACTGGTTCCTGGGATCAGGGGATTATCCTATGAGGAGAGATTGAGTAGACTGGGCCTATATTCCCTGGAGTTTAGATAAATGAGAGATAATCTAATTGAAACATACAAAATTCTTAAGGAGCTTGACAGGGTAGATGCTGAGAAAATGTTTCCCCTGGCTGGGGAATCTAGAACACAGGGTCACAGACTCAGAATAAGGGGTCGGCCATTTAGAACTGAGATGAGGAGAAATTTCTTCACTCAGCGAGTTGTGAATCTTTGGAATTCTTTACCCCAGAGAGCTGTGGATGCTCAGTTGTTGAGTGTATTCAAAACAGAGATTGATAGATTTTTGGTTAGTAAGGGAATTAAGGGATATGGGGATAGTATGGGAAGGTGGTGTTGAGGTTCAGCCGTGACCTCATTGAATGGCCAAGCAGGATCAAAAGGTCAAAGGGCCAAAGGGCCTCCTCCAGCTCCAATTTCTTATGCTCTTATATATGTTCCACAGCTGTAAGAGTTAAGTAGGAGTTGAACAGCAATAGATGGGATTGAATTACTGTCTTTTTCCAGTGTGGGTTATGCAACAACCCTCATTATTCAGCCTCTTTCTTTATTTTTGTGACAGGAAGAACTTTAATTCTACAGTTTTGTAGATCACTGAGAAAGAAAGCATACTGAAAGTTTACGGTGCACGAACCTTACAATCATTATGGTTGAAATCAATAGATTTCCTCAAAAGAAGCAGCTCCGGCAAAAACTGTGAATTTTAAAACATTTAACTTCAGATTTTTAAAACAAATGGCATTATTCTGTGTGATGCAACTTCAAAGTCTGGAAGGATCTTACTGATGTCTCTTTACATTTTGTGCAGCAATCGCACAAAGATTCATTTACATATTTGTCACAGAACTTTTGTCTCACTGTAGTACAGACCATATATTTTAAATAAGAGGTGATACTTAAACACATTGCAAGTGGGTTACAGTCCTAATCATGACAAAATAATCTTGGCATACAATCACAACTGAAAAAATACTGTGGGAAAAGCGATTGTTTGTTCTCGGTTTTCTCACTAAGGCGTGTAATGACAGTACTGATAGTTGAAATATCTTCATAGAATCATAGAATGCATACTTTGAGGCCATTCAGCCCATCAAGCTACTTTGAAGAGCAATCTAGTTAGTCCCACTCCCCTGCTCTTGCCCTCATCCCCACAACTTTTTCTCCTTCAAGCACTTATCCACTTCCCTTTTGAAGACTACTATTGAATTTGCATCCACCACCTTATCAGCCAGTGCACTCCAAACCCTAATCACTCGTTGCATAAAAAAGAATTTCTTCATGTCGCCTCTGGTTCTTTTGTCAATCACCTTCAATCTGTGCCCTTTGGTTATTGACCCTACAGCCATTGGAAACAGTTTCTTTTTATTACTCTGTCTAAATCGTTCATGATTTTAAACACCTCTATCAAATCTCCCGTTGGTCTTCTCTGCTCTAAGGAGAACAAACCCAGTTTCTCCAGTCTATCTGTGTAATTATCCCTCATACCTGGAACCATTCTAGCAAATCTCTTCTGTACGCTCTCCAAAGCCTTCACGTCCTTCCTAAAATGTGGTGTCTGGAATTGGACACAGTACTCCAGCTGGGGCTAAAGTAGTGTTTTATAAAGGTTTAGCATAACTTCCTGCCTTGTGTACTCTATGCCTCTAACTATAAAGCCCAGGGTCTCATAAGTTTTGTTAACTGCTTTGTTAACCTGTCCTGCCACCTTCAAAGATTTGTGCACAAACATCCCCGGGTCTCTCTCTTCTTGCACTCCCTTTAAAATTGTACCATTTAGCATCTCCTCATTCTTCCGACCAAAACGTATTACTTCACACTTTTCCGCCACATTTAATCTGCCACGTGAGCATTCATTCCATCAGCATGTCTATGTACTCATGGTATCTAATACTACCTATTTGTGTATTGTACTTCCTAAGTTTGTATCGTCTGCAAGTTTCAAAATTGTGCCCTGTACCCCAAGTCCAAGTCGCAACTATATATTAAAAACGGCAGTGGTCCTAGTACTGAACCTTGGGGATCTCCACTGTATACCTCCTTCCAGTACAAAAAACAGCCATTCGCCACAACTCTCTAATTTCTATCCCTTAGCCAATTTTGTATCTGTGCTGCTCCTGCCCCTTTTATCCCACAGGCTTCAATGTGGCTAACAAACCTGACATCTGGTACTTTATCAAATGCATCTATCAAGGAGTCCTATGTTGAATAGGTCACCATGTCAGCCAATGTATTGCCCTTGGCGCGTCTGCCTGCAACATACCCTTTCATAGGCTTGATCTTATTTAGCCGATCACCACATTTCATGCTTTGTTGATTGTCATGCCTTAATATTAAAGGCCCCACCCCCCCCCCATTATTTTCCCAATCTATCCCCATCTTCCTGTGAATGAGTCTTATCTCTAATTTACCACCTTGGTTCACTTCCTTCTACAGAACTAATCTGGGATCTAAATTGAGATTGTCAGAACAGGCTTTGCTTTTAGCATGTCTGATCTGCGAGCTGCTCCATGCGCTTTCTCTTTCCTTTCCATGTTCAACACTAAATCAAGATTTAATCTCCCATCTACATCAATCATCTACTTGGTGCAGAAGTCCCACTTGCTAAATAAATTATTTAATTTTAGCTACTTTCCCATTATACTTGTGTAAGAAGTCAGGAATAGATAGATAGAGGCAGGCATGCAATAAACATAGAGAGAGATATAAACTGGAGATAGAGGTCAATGGATGTCAGTACCATAGAGAAGTTGAGTCTTATTACACTTTTATACAATAGTGTTTCACCACTAAAACAATGGCATTGCAATTCCTTTGTATAATGTATTGAGGAGAGACTAACCTTTCTTTCAGAATCTTGTGCTCTCTGTCTGTAGACTTAAATATTTTTTCTTTCCTCCAGTTTGTTATGTTGGAATCCCAGTTGCATGCTAGAAACTCAAAGAAAGCATTACCTGACAATGGAGACTACTTGCTGTTCAGTCTGCTGTTCAAACCTGCTCAGAGGCACCACTGTTTTGAGAAACTATTGCCGGAGTAGTGATGGTGGAAGGTCGGGCGAGGGAGACAAGGTGGGGTGGAGGGAGGAAGAATGAGATCCAAAACTGGGCCACACAGCTAACGCTGAAATATAGCGACAATGCAATAAGTGCAAGGTGTTTAAGATGCGAAGGCCACAACTGGAATTCAATCTCTTCTGCTTCCACACGTGACACAGCGGGCAGTCATTTCGAGAAGTATCAGAGCGGATAGCCTGCCAGTTATGGAGCCAAGATCTACAATGGACTGGTGGTCAACTCTGCCAATTCCCCACCCAAATGGTGAAGGTGAAATTTACCAGCCATGGCTTTTAGTATCAAGAAAGCACCATTAGTCACAATTAGTCAATCCTTTCTTGAGTGAATTCAAACTCTTTCCATCCACTTCCTCACCACACTCCCACAATCTTTTCTCTCTCCAGAACCATATCTAATTGCTTCTTGATCCTAGGTTGATTCACCTGACCCTAATTTGGAGAAAGGGAGACCAATTACAGTGTCCCTATTGCCACCCCTGCCAGGATCAGGGAGCTTAGAATATACCAGGGATTGAACCCGGGACTTTCCTGGTCTCTACAGTCTAGCTACTCACTGAAGAAATTTGCTTCAGGGAGAGAGAGAAGAAAGACTTGCATTTATATAGCACCTTTCACAATCTCAGGACATCCCAAACGGCCTTACAGCCAATGAAGTACTTTTGAAGTGTAGTCACTGTGGTATTGTAGGAAGCCTTACAACTGCTATTGACCTGCAATCTATCACTCCCTTATTGCAATCTAACATGGCATTCATTTTCATTGAAGGCATGCACCGTGATGGCAATTCATAGATTTATCCACAACCTCTACTTACCCACAATGTACAACTGTTTCATTTAACATGTACTCCCTCTTCTGGTTCTTTGTTCCCAATCTAATTATTTTGTGTTCATCCACAGTGATCCAGATCTGCCATTTGTTTGTGGATATTTGCATCCTCTCCTGTATTGGTATCTGCAAACTTGGCAACTGGGCTGGCTGCATTCAGGAGGTCTACAATGCTGTCTTACCAGTAGTCCTTAAAGGTTGGCACCCAACAAAAGGGTTACCTGAATGCAGAACTTTGGGAGTGCATGGGAAGATAGGGTCTAGAAGGAACACATGATCGGGATATGGAAAAGACATAAAATATGCATCGTCACTAAAGGCAATTACGGGAGCAAAATAAATTTGCCACATCCACTAATTACTTTATTTCAATAGAACATAAAAACATAAGAAATAGGAGCAGGAGTAGGCCATTCAGCCCTTCAAGCCTGTTTCGCCATTCAATGAGATCATGACTGATCTGATGGTGGCCTTAACTCCACTTTCCTACCTGCACCCCCCGCCCCCCCCCCCCCCCCCCATAACGCTTGACTCCCTGTAGATCAAAAATATGTCTAACTCAGCCTTGAATATACTCAATGTCCCAGCCTCCACTGCTCTCTGGGGTAGAGAATTACAAAGATTCACGAACCTCTGAGAGAAAAAATTCCTCCTCCTCTCCATCTTAAATGGGAGGCCCCCTATTTTGAAACTGTGCCTCCTAGTTCTAGATTTCCCCCAGGAGAGGAACATCCTCTCAGTATCTACCATGTCAAACCCCTCAGAATCTTATATGTTTCAATAAGATTACTTCTGATTCTTCTAAACTCCAATGGGTATAGGCCCAACCTGCTCAACCTTTCCTCATAAGACAACCCCTTCATTCCAGGAATCAGCCTCGAGAACCTTCTCTGAATTGCTTCCCATGCAAGTATATCCCTCCTTAAGTAGGGGGACCAAAACTGTACTCTAGCAATACTCTAGGTGCGGTCTCACCTATGTCCTCTACAGCTGTAGCAAGACTTCCCTACTTTTGTACTCCTTTCCCTTTACAATAAATGCCAACATTCTATTTTTCTTCCTAATTACTTGCTGTACCTTCATGCTAACTTTTTGTGATTCATGTACGAGGACACCCAGATCCCTCTGTACTGCAGCATTCTGCAGTCTCTCTCCATGTAAATAATATTCTGCTTTTCTATTCTTCCTGCCAAAGTGGCCAACCTCACAGTTTCCCACGTTATACTCCATCTGCCAATTTTTTCCCACTCACTTAATCTATCTATATCTCTTTGCAGCCACTTTGTGTCCTCCTCACTATTTGCTTTCCTGCCTATCTTTGTATCGTCTATAAATTTGGCTACAATACATTTGGTCCCTTTATCCAAGTCATTAATATAGATTGTAAATAGTTGAGGCCCCAGCACTGATCCCTGTGGGACCTCACCAGTTACAGTTTGTCAACCCGAAAATGCCACATTTTTCCCGACTCTCTGCTTCCTGTTAGTTAGCCAATTCAAAAGGAAATTGGATCAATATTTGAAGGGAAGTAAGTTACCATGTTATGGGGAATTAACAGGGGAGTGAGATTAATTGAATAACTCTTCCAAAGGGCTGGCACAGGTGTGATGGGCTGAATGGCCTCTTTCTGTGCTGTATTATTACATATCTGTGCCATACCGTAACATAATTACAGAAGAGCAGTGGAGAAAATTGGAGAGAGAAAATGAAAAGTTGTTGGTCAATAAAACTCAGTAAATGAGCTCCTGCTGCAATTACATTCCTGTTGTAGCAAAAACAGAATTTTCCTCTGGTCTTTTTACCATCTGCTATTTTCATTGGTGAAGCATTGAAGTAGCAATAACTAATTCCCTTTTTTTGCAGTAATATGTCTGTTTTATCTGCTGCATTGTCTGATCTGCTCGCTGTTGTAGTTTAATATGTGAAGTTTCTCTCTCGTTATATATTCACCGTGATGGCTTTTGTCTCCAGAATTTAATCTGCTGTTCTTTGTCTTTATTTCGACCCTTTAGTTTTGTGCTTTTAACAAAAAAAGCTAGCCCCCGTTTTAAATCCAGTTTCAATTGGAAGACTTTTAAAAGGGCTAGAAATTTGGCTTTGTAGCGCTAAGGGAGCTGGAGCTACAGAAGAAGGAGGCCCTCAGAATAACGCGCGGAGTGCTTCTGGCTGCTTCAGGTGCGGCCTGCGTTTCGCCCCATGCTGGGAAGGGCACTAGCACGGATTTGCCGTGCACACGCTGGAAGTGTTCCAGCTGGCCAGACTGTTACACCCAACAGCTGTTCTGACCAATTTGACGCACCTTTTTGAAACTTGGACCATGCCAGCCCACTGAACGCAGATGCTATCCGCTCACAGAAGAACATACATTCAGCGGCAAGAGGGATCTAACCCCCTCGTCACACCAGCTCTATTTAAAGGACCAGCCATTCAACTTGCAGGTATGGTGATTTACACTAACGTCTACGATTGCAGAGTTGGTGTAAGTACTGGGGAATGTTAGAGTGGGCGTCTGGCAGAGAGTCTTGCAGCATCCTCACAGGGAAGGCAGAAGATTTGTGGACTGGTCCAGACAAAGGCTGCAACAGGGATGGGGGCTGCAGTTGCAGTGCCTCTGGGTCTGCAAACCCACAGGGAGATGGAGCAGTGACTGCGGAGAGGGCAAGCTGTGTGCGGAGGCAGGAGGAGGAGCACAAAGAGGAGGAGGCAGGGAAGAGGCATCCAGCAAGACTTCAGTCTGGACAGGCTGCTTGAGAGCATCTACTCAGACTTCAATACCCTGAGAATGGCATCTCTTCACCATCATTGCTCAACTATTCCCCACCTTTCCATTCATCTGCAATGTCCTATCACAGCGTCCTCGGCCAAAATCCTTCAGTAAAAGATACCAACAAAAACGTTGCCATACATTTTTATCCAATAACACCTCCAATTATAGAAGCAAGAATGAACTATTCACCCTTGTGTATTCCCTTAAGGCCTGTCTTCTCTTATTGCTCCTACACACTGCCACCCCAGTTATAGCATGGCTGCTGGAAGGCCGCTGACTTTCACTGAGGGAGATTGCAGGATGATCTCAAACAGCTCTGGGCCTTGAGGGCTTGGCTTCAGACAGCACCATTTCGGCATAGGTGGCAGCAGTCTGGGCTGGCTGGCTGAGAAGTAAGAACAAGGGCACTGGCAGAGTGGCAGTCATGGGAGCATGAATGCTGTCATCCTCAGAGAGGCACTGCTGCTCCCACCAGGTGGCACCTCAGCAATCCTAGCAACACGTAGAAGGACAGATTGCTGGAGTGCTCTAAGAGACTGCAAGCCCCTTTGAGCACTGGTATCCGCAGCCATGACGGTAGCAGTCTAAGACTGCATGGTAGCAAGCATGTATCTCATGACCTGCCTGACCTTCCACTGCAGCACTCAGACATTGGGTGACATCCACCTGTGTTGCAGTGGAAGCTGAGACTGCAGCCACCAGACGCACCAGCAGAGTGGCCACCACTTCCACAGTGGAAAGGATGGTCTCCAAGCTCCGCACGATGCCCTGTGCCACATTGGAGCCAGACTGCTCCATGCTCCTTGACAGTGACAAGAGGCCGTCTATCAGACTTGCCAATGCACCCAGCATCTCAGTGTACATGCTCATCAGCACTCTCCTGTACACCGCCCCATCAAACTCCTCATCTGAGTCCGCTGCAGCAGAACGCGTCAGTGACCTTGGCCCTTCAATGAGCTGGTACACAAACTATCCATTGCCCCTGGCCCGCTTGCAGCCAACTTATGCCTGGTGACTCACCACATGCAGATCCTGATGGTACACTCGCCTCTAAAGATCACGTGGGGCAAGTATCTGAGCTGGTGGCTGCAGCTGTCAGATTAAGTGATGGTGCTTCTTCATCAATGCTGCGGTGTTGCTCTCACCCTCGCTCCTGAGACTGGGCAGGCAGCAGGTCTCAGGCGTCTGAAAGCAGAAAATCAGAAGGGGAAGGTTGAGTGAGAGAAGTGGAGGGTGGGGGGGGGGGGGGGGGGGGGCGGTGGTTGGGGGGTGGGGCTGGTGACGTGTAAAACAAGAGGTCCATGGTTACACCATCAGCAGCTTGCACCATGTCAAACAGCAGGATGACGGTGAGGTGGGAATTGAGAAGGGACATAAGGCAGGAATATACCGTCATCCTCAATGTTCTCAGCGAATACACAGCTGACCCCATGATGCGGAGAAACATCTCCTCCGTAGGGTTCAAGAGATACAGACGCTTTGACCCCTGCCAGTTCTGCCATGCACCTCGTGGTTATGGGTCACCTTATCCTGCAAGAGAGAAGGAAGAATGTCAGTAAGTGTGTGCAGCTGCGTTTGAATTGTTCTGAAAGTGATTCAGTTTTTTGATAAAGATATTTTTTTAAAGGATGTTATGGTTAAGCTGAATAAATGATGGATCAGCTTTTTAATCAAGAGGATTGAGGGAGCCGGATTGGCAACAGTGTTGCCGTTTGTCACATGGCTCAGGTTAGGATGAGAGCAGAAACCCTGGAAACAGGGGTAGAAAAGCGACAAGCGATCCTTTGATTGGACAAGCCCAGTAGTAACAGAGCACACCTGGGATGAGCGGGAAAAAAAAACTCGCCAAGCTTTTTGGTTGTTAGTCAGTGGCTGTATGTTTTACCTTCTGGAAGGAGGTAAAAGTCAAGTCTGCAGAAGTGTCAAAAAAGGACAGAAGAAGGAGAAAATTCCAAGGAAGAGCAGAAGACTACAGCCCAGCTCACTTTCCCGCAATTCCCTAAAAGACTTTGTGAAGTCCAGTGTGTCGAGTTGTCTTGTTTCCTGTTTTTGAAGAAAGCCTGCTAAAGATAATTCTCAACGCCACCTGAAGAGAACTGATCTGGAAGTGACCTTCCTGCATGTGCTCAGAGGTTGGACTGTGTGCCAGTTTGGTGCAGTGTGTTTCATCTGCTAATTTTTTCCAGGGGTGGGCAAGTGATCTGCCTGGATGTGGGTTTTTTTGTCTGTAATAGAGCTCTAATTTAAAAAATCTCTTTATTTTTTCGGTTAACCGGTGTATATGTGTGTGTGCGTGAGTGTGAAGGGTGAAGGTAGAAAGGGGATTTTTAAAAATTTAATGTTGGAATTTTAAAAATTCAATCTGCCTGTGTATGTTTGACCTCATTGCTAAAACTTGCTTTATAATAAACTGTTAATTTTATCGTTCAGTAAAGAAACCTGGTCAGTGTGATCTAGTCTGGGGAAAAATAGTGCATCTGATTGACTGCTTCCATAAGTAGGAACATTTTACAAAGTATGCTGTGATCTGTGGAGAGGTAGGATTGAACTAACAGTGCACTCCTCCTGCCTCGGTCATAACAGGATGATGTGCTTGCCACAGCTGAATAGCTGAGGTATGTGGAAGCAGCGAGAGGTGGGTTTGAGGCTCGCATCATTGGAAGGTGTGTGAGAGTGAGATGGAGCATCAGAATTTAAGGCCTGAGTCCTGAGTGCCAGGGACATCTGATGGGTGAGTGAGGGGATGAGGTGCATTGAGCAGTTTGAGAGGTTGGTGGTGAGGTGGGTAGGAGATTTTATTTTTATCTAGAGATACAGCACTGAAACAGGACCTTCGGCCCACCGAGTCTGTGCCGACCATCAACCACCCATTTATACTAATCCTACATTCCTACCACATCCCCACCTTCTCTATATTCCCCTACCACCTACCTATACTAGGGGCAATTTATAATGGCCAATTTACCTATCAACCTGCAAGTCTTTGGCTGTGGGAGGAAACCTGAGCCAACCGGAGATGACATGTGAAGATGCATACACAGACCTTGACTACCCGGGTTAGGTTGTTGAACTTCTTGCGACACTGCTGCTAGGTCCTTGGGGCCAGATTCCGGGCATTAACCTTCCTGGCCACTTGCTCCAATGCCCTTTGGAGAGGCATCCTCGAGGGCCTCCCAGCACCCCGCATAAACATGACCTATCCTCCGATTGACCTCCACTACTAAGGCCTCCAGCACCGCACCCGTGAACCTAGGAGCCCTCTCTCTTTCCCGGTGCTCCATTTGCGCAACTTGCAGCCAGGGTCAGTGCAAGCATCCAGCAGCAGCTTCCTTCCACAGATTGCAGCTCCCCTTTAAGAGAGATAGACTATCTTTAAGAGGAGCAGGCTTGTTGCCCCATGTGCTATCAGTGCATGCTGCTGGGCTCCCTGCTGAGCACAGAGGCAGCCAGCAGCGTGGGCCCAGCTCGGACGAATGCTGCAATCATTCAAATGAGGAGGCTGCACAAATTATCAGCCCAAAATCAGGTGCCAATGAATTTTTAGTCCCTTTACTTTAATGTCTCATGCTGTTCTGGCACTAACAGCTTATTAATATTAAAGTAGTTTGTACAATGAACAATTCGATGTTAACTTGTAATAGACTATAACTGGATATGAAACTCTTTTAAAAGGTCCAGCTCCTAGTAAAAGCTTATTTACATTTTATTCTGCTGTGGAGGAAATGGTGGTCATTTTTAATGACTTGTTTTTCCTTGTTGTGAATAGTTTTCAGCAATTCCATATGGGATGTTCTCACTGTGGGGCGAGTCAGATTTTACATTCATTATTCATGATCTCACACTCTCTTCCTCTTCCTTCACAGTGGAAAAATTAGATTCTGCATTAGTATGGTCCTTGATTCATCAGATGAGAAAGCGCATGGATTATAGTTAATATGTCTTGCTTCCATGAAGAGAGGGGAGAGAGGCAGAGGGCACAGCAATAAGGGAGAGCTCACATACCATAGTAATTAAAGGATTTGTTCCCTTAATGGTAAACAGTGCAAAGGCCCTTCTGAAACTCCTGTCCCGTCCGGAGATCAGTACTGTGTTGTTTCTTGAATGGCAATAGATTTATTGAGATAATGGCATGGCTTTACAATCTCCAAGGTGACCTAATGTTCCACCACAGGCTCAGAGAAATGATAGAATACCAACTACAGTTCATGAACCTGGATGTATCACATCATGCTAAAGTCTGGTGTCAGTAGTGATAAAGGGGGGAATAGAATTAGCAGCAGTTTTTGTGCTTGCTAAAATTTTTATATTAAAGAATATTTCAACTATTTTTTCCCTCTTGAACGACCCCCATTGCTGGGTGCCAGACAGACCAGTCACACACCATCCTGAATGGAAATATATCGCCGTTCCTTCACTGTCGCTGGAACTCCCTTCCTAACAGCACTGTGGGTGTACCTACCCCACATGGACTGCAGCAGTTCAAGATGGCAGCTCACCACCACCTTCTCATGGGCAATTAGGGATGGGCAATAAATGCTGGCATAGCTTGTGAGCAAATTAAGAAAAAAGGCGCAGTGCCTGCTGTGGGAAAAGGACTCCCAAATTTCCTGGCATAGGCCATTGGCAAGGCACGGGAGCTCTACTGACAGACCAATGCACAGGGAAACAGGAGAAGAGCTGCAAGCCTGACTCTCCATGGACCAAAGGCTCACAGCAAGGACAGTGGCTCATCTTTACTAAGGCTTTGTCCCCTGGGTGGTCCAGCAGCCCAGTCTGCAGAGGGTCCACCTCAGGCCCCACTGCCTGCTTTTTTAAGGGTTCAACTCCGACATACACAAAGGAAAGTGAGGAGGGGAGCTCAGGAACACCTTCTCCTTCCTCATTTCCCTTGCTCATGCATACTGCAGGCTCAGGCCCAGTGACACTTATGGCAGGAAACCCTGGGGCAGAAATGTGAGGGAAAAGGCCTAATATAATAGGCCTCTGTCCCTATTTTCCCTTCACTGTGCCTGGAAAGAGATCATTCCCCTGATACAAGGAAGAGAAGGATGCACCCACTGGTTTCCTCAACAGCAGAAGTGGTAATTATGTGGAGCTCAATTATTGACTATGGTGTTCACACGATAGTAGGTTTTAATCATTACAAACTAAATCCTGATTTTAAAATGGGAAAGCTTTTCTATATAGTTCACCTTCTTGACTAAGGGGACCATCTTCCAGGCCTCTATCAATTATCAGCACAATTCTGTATTTGTGCGAGAGCAATCTGGGTGATTTGTCCTCTGAACGGATGCTTCTGAATTGTACTCCTTGACAACCTATGTCAGATTAAAAGCCTGTTGCCTAGAGAACATGCCAGTGCGAATCAATATGCTGGCAATTCAGTTTTGGTACTGCCCATATATCGCCAGAGCTTTATAAAGGTTTATGAGGTTCTTGTGATGTAGACTTGTACTCAATAAGAATGGTATTGACAGTACTCATGTTTATGCATCACAATGTATGGAGCGTTGTAGTCTTCCCAACTGACAGACGTCAGAGACTTTCATCCCAACCATCTGCGTAGGATTCAAATCATCCCTCACAGTTGACAGGATGGTCTGCTATCTCGGTATATTATCTTCCTTTTCTCTATTCTTTCGGGCCGTCCTGCAATACACACCAGGCTCCATGTGAGCTGTGTCATTGCCCATTAGATATGTGAAAGGTGGCTTAGGCTCATCAACATTTCCCAATTTTGCCAACCCCTCTGGTGTAGCCAATGCCTTTCATTCCATCAGGGCCCTGCACCTCATTGTAGTACAACGTGTTATATTGGACATTGCGTTGTTAATGCGTTAATTCTAAGTGGTTAATATGCTAACCGTACTGTGTACCTCATCTCAGGAAGTGATGTTTGGATCTCTCATGAAGTCTCTTGGAAGATGTAAGCCATAACAGTAAGATGTGTTTCAATAAAACCCCTGTTTCTTGTACCTCAGCAGACTCATTAGATATTCTGTAATAAGCTAACAATACTCAGAATATTACACTCATGGCCAACTTAAACTTCGAAGTTAGCACTGTGGTAAATAACGGAGCAACCCAAGACCCAGTTATTTGTTGCATCGTCAAAAGAATTTAACAAGAGAGTTCTTCTTGTCCTTTCAGCAAACCTGTCCTTGAACAATTTCATCATTTTTAGTGGGTATTTAGAAGAAGTGATCAAAGTTTTCAAAATATTAAGGGAAACGGATAGGGTAGATAGAGAGAAATTATTTCCACTGCTTGGGAGGTCCAGGGCTCGGGGGTATAGTCTGAAAATTAGAGCCAGACCCTTCAGGGTGAAATTAGGAATCACTTCTACACACAAAGGGCTGGATTTTAAGGTGCCCTTGACGTTGAAATCTGTGGCGGGAGGGGCCTAAAGATGGCTCCGGATGAGGCCCGCCATGGACCTCAATGCCGGCAGGGCGCAGCCCGATCCCTCCGGTGGCGCCAAGGCTCTGTGGTGGCCCCCACGCCGCTCGGTGACGGGATCACAATTAACATATTCAAATCAATAAAATGAATACATTTAAATACACTTACCTGAGATCTTGAGGGCCCGCCATCAGGGGAAACAAGGCATGACACTGGTGGGGAGAGGGGAGGAGGTAAGTTTATCAGAGCGGTGTTGGGGGGGTGGGTGGGGAGAACAGGGTCAAATACATGTAATGGGTGTAAGGGATGGTGGGAAGGGTTGAACCTTAAACTTTGTGCAGTTTGGGGTGGGGAAGGTCAGATGTGAAAGGTAAGTGCTTTGATGGAGAAAGGGCAAATACTTATTCTAATTGTTATTGGGGTGGGTGGGAAAGGAGCATAAGAAATTTATTTAGTTACTTTTGGGGGGATGTTTCTTTAAAAATTTAAATATGCCGTATGACAGACTGCCCTTTAAAAATGGTGCCAGCGCCTGTGCACAGGCAACGGACACCATTGCCAGGGCGGACAGCCCACCCCCTCCACGTGATCGGGGTGGGGGGGGATGCTGGCCGCCCAAGCTATTTAAATGAGCTGCTATGCGGGAGATCGCGACGGCTCTTTGTCGTGCGGTGGCAGGCTTTTAAAATCCAGCCCGACGACTCTATGACTTTAATTCAGCACGAAGGTTAAAGAGAGTCTTAATCGAGGTATTTCAAATTATGAGGTAGTTTTGATAGAGCGAATAGGGAGAGACTTTTCCTCTGGAAAATTCGTTGGTAACCAGAGGTCATAGATTTAAAACCATTGGCAAATGAACTCGAGGGGAAATTTCTTCACGCCGACGGTTGTTAAGATCTGAAAGGGTGCTGGAATCAGACGCCAGAGGTACTTTCAAAAGGCAATTGGACATGTACTTGAAGAGAACTAAATTGCAGGGTTATGGGGGAAAAGCTGGGATGTGGGATTGAATTGAACAGCTCTTTCAAAGAGCTGGCACAAGTCTGACAGGCCGAATGGCTGACTTCTTTACTGTAATTAACAATCTCATTCAGGGACAAGAATGACTGTGAAACTAAAATGTCACTTTGGGTCCCTTCTCAGGCTGATGTAAAACTGCATTTCTCAATCAAGTAGGAAAAACATGAATCCGCATCTGACCCATACTACACTTGATCTGGGAGCATAGGAGAGCCTTTTAACTTTATGTAGTAGTGTAAGAGAGATAATAGCAAGTCAATCTCTCTTTTATCTTAATAAAAGCAAAATACTGCGGATGTTGGAAATCTGAAATAAAAACAAGAAATGCTGGAACCACTCAGCAGGTTTGGCAGCATCTGTGGAAAGAGAAGCAGAGTTAACGTTTCAGGTCAGTGACCCTTCTTCGGAACTAGCAAATGTTAGAAATGTCAAAGGTTATAAGCAAGTGAGCCGGGGGTGGGGCAAGAGATAACAAAGGAGAAGGTGTAGATT
The DNA here is from genome assembly GCF_036365525.1 of Heterodontus francisci. Taxonomy (NCBI): domain Eukaryota; kingdom Metazoa; phylum Chordata; class Chondrichthyes; order Heterodontiformes; family Heterodontidae; genus Heterodontus; species Heterodontus francisci. The sequence goes on along the minus strand of NC_090372.1, from coordinate 8,935,893 downwards.
GGACAAGGCCACATAGCTGACCAAGAGGTCATGGAGCAATATGTTATTGTTTGCCTTTTCTCCGTTGTTCAGCAAATGGATGTCATCAAGCAGGCTAAGCAGCCAATCACATTGAAGAATTCTCACAGACACCAAACCAGGAAGTAAAAACTACAGATTATCCTTCACATCTAAATCATTTTATAAAGAGCAAAATAAAATTGGGACATACACATGGGAGCAAGTTAGGAGTTGAAATATCAAAAACAAACCTTAAATTTTTCTTTAAAAAATGCATGGAAATTTTTATCATAATGGAGAAATTTGACTTTCCACAAATATGAAATTAGTTTTTCAGGGCTGGAGAGGTTTCTCAGCAGTAATTATGACTTAGTATGTCTTTAAAAACTCAGTTAAACCTCAATCAAAAGGCATACCTTTTTCAGGTTTTTACCATGAGATTAGAGCAAGTGATTTCTAAAGATTTCAATCTGCAGGACTTCAGCAGCGCACCCTATGCGGGAGCAAGGAAATCTCTGACAGCAACTTCTGGATTTCCGCATTTAATTGTGTATGTGCAGATGCCAGAAGTCGCTGTCAGTTTCTCAGCTGTAGTGACAGGGAATGCTGACAGTTCCACTGTCACTATAATGGCAAAATCCGAGGCCAATGTTTCTGCTTCCCTCTGGGGCTGATTGGGAGACCCTCCAAGGAATATTCTTGTCGAAAGTGTGATGATTGCTGTCAACACGATATCATTACTATCCGTCACAGAGATGTGAAATCCAAATTCAGCACCTCGAACAATTATTCCCAGCAGTCTGGTGTGACGCTTGCTGTCAGATATGAAATATATCCTCTACTTTAGGACTTGGGAACAGTTCCTTGAACAGGAAATCAACACAAACAATCACAAGCAACTCTCTGCTGCTGACCTGTCGTCTCTTTTCAGTTTAGTGTTGTATTGTTTTACATAGTTCCTTCAGGCATTACATTATAGAGTTAGTCATTGTCCCATTTTCTATAAATCAAGAATGTTGTACGGCACTAAAATAAAGCATTCCTCAGACAGACCAGGAATTTCAATGGCCTGGCTTTTTCAGTCAGTGGCAAAGCAACACCTTAAAGGAAGCTGCCCACAAAGATCTAGCCATTTCCATGGTGTGGATTTCCCCTTTGCGAACATCAGTTTGAATCTGGTGCCAAGTCAAGGGGATCTCCAGGTGTCCAGCAACAATGATGAAATCAAGCAGGGTAAGCAGCCCATCATATGAAAGTATTCTCACAGACAGCAAACCAGGAAGTAAAAACCACTGAGTCCCTTCATGTTTAATTTTTACATTTTACAGATAGCAAAATAAATGATTGGGACGTACATGTGAGATTTAGGTATAAGCTAAAATATCATAAACTATTAAAAAAATTAAATTATGTGGAATTGTTTATAATGGAGAAATATGGCATTCAACAAATATAAAATTGCTTTTTCAGGGCCATTGAGGCTGTTTTTCAGTGATTATGAATTTAGTATAATGTTAACATAAGAACATAAGAAATAGGAGCAGGAGTACACCATACAGCCCTTTGTTTCTGCTCTGTCATCTGTTCCCCATAACCCCTGATTCCCCTATAGTTCAAAACTCTGTCTAACTCAGCCTTGAATATATTCAATGACTCAGCCTTTGCCTTAGAGAATTCCAAAGATTCACGATCCTCTGAGAGAAGAAATTCCTCCTCATCTCCATCTTTAATGGACAACCCATTATTCTGAAACAATGCCTCCTGGTTCTAGATTCCCCCACAAGGGGAAACATCCTCTCAGTATCTACTCTGTCAAGCCCCCTCAAAATCTTATATGTTAAAAACCCAGTTACACCTCATTCAACAAAGTGTAACTTTTCCAAGGATTTTTACAGTGAGCCTAAGAACGTATGAGTGGAAGTTCAAAGATTGTCCATTGATTGGCTCATCAGCACGCCCTCTGGAGAAGAACAGAATCATTGACAGAAACATCTGAAATTTCATGTTTAACTGCATACGTGCGGCCTTCAGAAGTTGCTGTCATATTCAGAGGAGTAATGACAGCGAACGCTGACACTACCACAAAATCTGGCCCCTTCCCATCTGCACTTCTGGTAGAAACATGCATCAAGTTACCAGCAGCGAACATTGTAATTGCTACTTTACTCTTCTTCATGGTATTGTTAAGACCATAGGAACAGGAGTAGGCCATTCAGCCCCTCGAGCCTGTTCCACCATTCAATGAGATTATGGCTAACCTGCAACCTAACTCCATATTCCCACCTTTACTCTCCATCCCTTAATAGCATTGGCTAATAAAAATCTATCAATCTCAGTTTTTAAATTAACAATTGACTTAGCATTAAATTGCCATTTTGTGGAAGAGTTCCAAAAATCTACCACCCTTTGCGTGATGAAGCATTTCTTAATTTCACTTCTGGAAGACTAATTTTTAGATTATGTCCCCTAGTGTTGGACTCTATCTTCCAATCTATTCTATTTGTTCCCCTTAATCTCTTGAAAACTTCAATCAAATCACCCCCTTAACCTTCTAAATTTCAGAAAATCCAACTCTAGTTTGTTAACTGCCTGGTATGCAAAAGGAAATGACCATTATTTGCTGCTTGCTCGAAGTAGAGCACTTTTATTCCTCCTCTCCTGATAAAGAACGGATTCCTTGCTGGAATTTTTTTTTATTCGTTCATGGGATGTGGCAAGGCCAGTATTTGTTGCCCAGCCCTAAATTGCCCATGAGAACAGCCTTCTTGAACCTCTGCAGTTGCCCAGATGATGGACATCCTCCAGTACCTCCTTCAAGTGACAATTATTTTTTGTGTGACCTTTGATATTGTTGACAGGCTACCTCCCTTAGCAGGATCAATGGGCTACACTCAGTCCTGTGCTCACCATACATACACACATTGGCCTGGATTTTGCTACAGGGTGAGCAATGGTGAGCCCAGCATCACTCACTGCTGTTAAGAAGTAAATCAGGCGGCAAGTTCCGGTGACTGGACATGTGTTGTTAAATGTGAAAATCAGGAGACTAATGTCCGCCTTGCCCAACACCTCCAGAATCGCCACTAGAATTTAAGAATGGGTGTAATGCTGGTGTATCTGAGTTATGTCCCAAATTTCAGCCCTCTATTCTAAAATTACCTCACTTTTACTCTCCAAAGTTGTTGAATTTCAGGCCCATTATATTTAGATTTGCTTGCCCTTTAAAGTAGGAAAAAATGACTGGAAGCATGTACAGAAAACAACAAAAAAAAAACAAATTTGGTATGAGCTTCCTCATTTAGCATCTCCATACATAATTCAGACTATGGTCACCAGAGACAATCTCTGCTACAGTGTACCTTCCAGATTTATACTCTGGACTTATGTGTCAATCATGTAATCCGCCTCTGCTGCCCACAGACTAATCTGTCGATCCTTTTGGTGGAGCCAGCTTGCAGTGCAGGGCGTGCTTAGGCAGAGAAGAAAACAATTTATCAATATTAAATTCGAATGTTGAAATAGCCCAGTGAATAGATAAAGCAATCGTCTCAGAATGAGTCAGCTTGTATTCAATGCTAGGTAATCTTACATACAGGCTAACCTAGAAAGCCAGCAAAAACTTAAAGCCACCACCACATCAACCCCCCAAAAAAAATCCACAACGCAAAAATGGCGAGGGGGTCAATTTAATTCGCACTTGCCGAGTGGGAAACCCACAGGATCAGGTGGAATGCTCATTTTACAACATCCTAATCGGGGAAATTTTAACCAGTTTCACCAGTTGGGGAACTGTTGGTTTTACATTCGCCTGATTTTACTATCTGTTGAAGACAATGAGTAACATTGGATGAGTGTAAAATCACCGTTCCACCTGATCCCATGGAATTCCTGCCCGGGGATTTAGGATAAAATTGCCCCAGGATGTTACATCGGGTTTGTATCTTAAATGGTGAGGATACACAGAATTCCTTCACTTATCCTAGAGGAATTAAAATAAAGTAGTAGCACATTAAAACCTGAATACCAAACCCAAACCAATGAAAATTGCTCGTGTATTTCCAGGGTGGTCTGAGAGCAAATTTTCTTGAACATTATGTTAACATTAAAAATGATGCATTATGGTTGATTTTATACTTCACAATTAATATGTTCTATGAAGGAAAGCTAATTGGCATTTGGATCTTCAAACTTACAACAGCCCAGCACTGCTTCTCAGTTTGCAGGGCAAGGCAGTGTATAACAGGGGAAAACAAAATAGGAAGCGATCCCTAATTGCAAACCATTGAACAATCCATGTTGAACTTCCTGAGGTTTGAGAAAATAGAGGGAGTGAGTCAGGATGAAGATATTGACCATTCTCCGAAGCTCGTTGTTAGTTCCATTCTTTTCCCACATTTTATCCTCCCTTATTTACTCACACATTCCAGCACATCATTGTGACAAACATTATTAGATATGATGGCTATTTTGAAGGGGTGGCTTCCTGCCATGTGTTTTGTCCTCAGTCTCTACAGGGCAACTCCAAGAACCAGTCACAGGCCCCAGTGATACCCAAGATGCTAGCCTCTCTAACAGACGCAGCGCAGACACGATGGGCTGAATGGCCTCTTTCTGTGCCATAGCTTTTCTATGGTTCTGTGCATCACTCACTCCTTCCATAGCATGCACCGACAGAGATAGACTCAGCATTGAGTTGATGCACAGAGAATGAGTGAGCTGAAGCAGATGGTGGTGGTGAGAGAGGAGCAGCCAAACCTCCCTCAATTAATAGCACAGGGATTCAGATCTTCTCAGGGACTGCATCTAAAGGAAGGCTGTTATCTGAACAATAGCATTTCTTTTTGCTGTGACAAACACCCAGAAAGGTTTGATGGTGATTATGGACTTCACTAGCCTCATCTGTGCAGTTGCGATCGACTGCTTATCAGATTTGCAGTCCATCACAGAGTGCATGGTAATTCCAGAACCATCTGGACTGGCGTCCCCAGTGACTGAAGTCCTATGCCCAGCCAGAGAGCTCTCCTGTGAATACTCATACTGCTGCCTTAGAGGCCTTGATTGCCAAGCTACAATCGGGCTTCTTGTCCAGTTTCTGCACCCCAGGGATCAGATGGACAGTGCCATTTTGCAGGGCTTCACAGCTGTCACAGCTGCTTTGAGGTTTGTTCCCCTGCATAATCAGTGGGCATGCTGAGGGTGTGGCTGAAATAGGTATGGATGGAGGCTGCTGACTCTCAGAGTAATTCCATATCTGGCCCATCCAGGCCCCTTCTCAAGTGACCGTTGATGTACTGGAATTCAGGCACTGCAACATCGGCTGTGGTGGGAGCTTTGTAGGGCCATTCCATGACCTAGCACAGGGAGGTACAGGCAACCTCAATCCCAAGAGGCTGGTACTAATGTCCAACAGCCAGCCATTTCAATTGCTCCTTTTACATAACCTCTAGAAGGAGCACATGATCAGGATGTAGATAATAAATAAAATATGCTACAGGGAATCACTGGTGCAAAATAAACTTACCAACTCCACTAATTGCTTTACTTCATAGGAACTTTCGAAAAGGAATAAAATAATTGAAGGGAGACAAAATTACCGGGCTATGGGGATAGATTATGGGGAGGGACTAATTGGATTGCTCTACCAAAGAGCTGGCACAGATGTGATGGGCTGAACGATCTCCTTCTGTGTTGTATCATTCTACAATTCTGTTTCCAAAGAGAGTACTGAGGATGAAGAATGAGAAATTAGTAGATTAAAGGATTTCCATCCAAGGTGGTTGAGTTTGTGCAGATGACAATGCTGCTGAAGGGGTTTTTGGTCACAGTGTTCTGAACACAGATAAACCAAATAACGACTTGGATGATCAGAGCATTTAGCTGAAATTCTCATCGATAATGAGCCAGCGACACAGTTCAGTCAGTTACATAATTAAACAGCAATAAATTGAAGTTATTACTCTTGTTTTATTTTTCCAAAATAAGACTAATGGTGAGGACATCGACAAGTAATATAAAGAAACAATCCATAAAGTCCAGAGAACTTACTAAAATATTTTCCTCCATTTAATGAACAAAAAAAAGCTTTTAAAAAGTTTCCTTCTTAAAATGCACTTAAAGCTTTAGGAAACAGTAATGAAACTGAGAAAATACTTCATAATATTGCTTTTTTTAGAAAACCAAATTCACCCAGCTCTGGATTTAATTATGTACAGGTTAGGTTGCTTTCTTTAATAGGACACCATAGTATAAAGCAACATTGCCAATTGTGCAAAAATACTACGTCCTGAAATGTATTCATGATTGATTAGGATCATCAATGCTTAGCTTCTGCTGCAGAGGCCTGAAGTTGCTCCTCAAAGTATAGAAGTTGGTCAACTTCAAAACAGTTGCTTGGTTTGACACCCAACTTCTCCAAGTGCCCCTTGACCTCTGCCTCCTTGACATTCTGTCTCCTCGCCATCTTCAGATAGTCATAAACCGTTTGAAACACATCTGCCTCCAGTTTCTGAATGGCTGCTCTAAAGCACAAACACACACACACACAAAATAAACACCAATTATTAAATTGCAGGAGTAATGGTACCTTGCAGCATACGCTTACACAGCCAAACAGATGCAAGAAATTAAATTATTAATCTCACCAGAAGGAGAAGATCAAGCATGTATCACACCCTGGATAAGCACCATTAGTGCTATTATCACACAGACTGCTTTAAATCTCTTGGGGAAGAGGTTTGTTTTAAAAACACAATGATATCACTAGACATAGCACACCTCATCCTCCATCTGAATCTACATTGAAATTTGATTTGGATTAATTCATAGTACAGGCAAATAGAAATGAGAAAATGTAGAACAAATTTCAATCAACTCCAGGTTTTGATGGATTGACTTCAAAAAAAACTCCAGGAAGAATTCAGGTGGCATCCTGTAAATGTCTGATCTAAATAGGGGTTTGTGCCCACAATGATCTGTGGCCTCAATACAGCTGGACTCATTTCTACTTATCTAACCTAATCTGAAACAATTTTGTAGTTTACTTATTTAATTATCACCGACGTATACATACATGAGAATGAGGCACAAAGGCAGTTCAAAATAAACAAAGTGAACATAAGGAAACGAAGCAAGACTACAGAGCGAGCACAGAATCCTTAATAACACGAGAGACAATGAAACCTGCTGTAAAAACGGGAAAAAAAACTTGCATTTATATAACGCCTTTCATGACCACCAGACATCCCAAAGCGCTTCACAGCCAATGAAGCATGCTTGATGTGTAGTCACTGTTGTGATGTAGGAAACGCAGCAGCCAATTAGCACACAGCAAGCTCCCACAAACAGCAATGTGATAATGACCAGATAATCTGTTTTTTTTAATGATGTTGATTGAGGGGTAAATAATGGTCAGGACTCTGTGGATAACTCCCCTGCTCTTCTTCAAAATAGTGCCATGGGATCTTTTACACCCACCTGAGAGGGCAGATAGGGTCTCAGTTTAACTCCCTCAGTACTGCACTGGAATCTCAGCTGGATTTTTTTTTAGATTAGATTAGATTAGAGATACAGCACTGAAACAGGCCCTTCGGCCCACCGAGTCTGTGCCGAACATCAACCACCCATTTATATTAATCCTACACTAATCCCATATTCCTACCACATCCCCACCTGTCCCTATATTTCCCTACCACCTACCTATACTAGTGACAATTTATAATGGCCAATTTACCTATCAACCTGCAAGTCTTTTGGCTTGTGGGAGGAAACCGGAGCACCCGGAGAAAACCCACGCAGACACAGGGAGAACTTGCAAACTCCACACAGGCAGTACCCGGAATCGAACCCGGGTCCCTGGAGCTGTGAGGCTGCAGTGCTAACCACTGCGCCACTGTGCTCAAGTCCTGGAGTGGGACTTGAACCCACAGCTTTTCTGACTTGGATGTAACCGTGCTACAAACTGAGCCCCTACTGACACACAAAAAGTGGGGACAGATACAGGCAGACTCAATTCTACACGTTATTTTTGTACAGTACATAACTCTGTTCACTTTCATGAATAGGTGGATAAAGTAGGGCTTCTACATTGCAACTATTCATTATCTTAGTCGGTGCTTATATCATGAAAATTGTTCAACTTTGGAGTGCTACCATGGTACTCAGTGTATAGGTACCTCTGTATAGGTAGCTGTGTTCAAAACATAGTGCTTTCTGTCTTTAAGGTAATTGGCAAATGTACCCCAGTGTTTGTGGTGGGGGGATGGGGGTGGGAGTGGGGTGGGGTGGCAGATGAGGAGAAATTATTTCACACAGCAACTTTGTTATGATCTGGGAGGCACTGCCTGAAAGAGAAGTGGAAGCAGATTCAATAGTAACTTTCAAAAGGGAACTGTATAAATACTTGAAGGGGAAAAATTTACAGTGGTATGGAGAAAGGGCAGGGATGTAGAGCTAATTGGATAGCTCCTTCAAACAATGATGGGCCGAATGGCCCCCTTTTGTGTTGTACGATTCCAGGCTCATGGTTTAACAATCCGGCTAGTTTATCTGACTAATGATCTTTGATCTTGTTCTCTTCTCTTCATCCAGCCTGACCCATGATGCTAAGCTTGAACCATTTAACTCAGCCAATAACAACCAGGAATTATGATGAAGCCATTTGAAGGGGTTCTTCCTGACATCACTTCTGATGAATATATTTGACTGTTGTATAGGCTTTTTATCTGGTGCCTCAAAGGCCTTGAGGCTGATTGACAACATAACAAAGTGACAGCACAATAGGAGATCACTAGCCCCATTGAACCACTGCCAATGCTAATTCTTCATTGACGAATTATAGAATTCTAAAAATATGAATTTAAAAGTAATGGAGTTATGTTAAATTTGTATAGAATCTTGGTCAGGCTCCATATTGTGCACAGTGCTGGTCCCCATACTATAAAAGGCCAGAGAAACACTGGATAGAGTACAAAGAAGATTTACATGTATAGTACTAGAACTGAGAGATTAAAGCTATCAGGACAGATCAAACAGGTCGGGCTTTATTTTTCTTTAGAAAAGGTAAGACTTAGAGGATAGAGTCTTTAAAATTATGAATGGGTTGGACAGGGTAGATGTGGAGAGAATGTTTCCACTTGTGGGAGAATCTAAACTAGGGCCCATCAATCCAGGATAGTTATTTATAAATCCAGGAGGGAAATGAGGAGATATTTCTTTACTGAGAGAGTGGATAGAATGTACAACACAAAGTGGTTGAGACAAAAAACTTTGATGCTTTCAAAGGAAACTGGATGAGTACATGAGAGAGAAGGGAATATAAAGAGATTCTGAAAGACTGAGATGAAATAGATGGAATGGGAGGCGATGGTGTCGAGTGTAAACACCAGCACAGACTAGTTGGGCCAAATAGCCTGTTTCTGTGCCGTATATTCTAGGTAATCTTATCGTAATGAAATAGGCCATTTGGCCCATCATGCCTGTGCCCACTCTATAAAAGAGCTATCCTAGTAATCCCACTTCCCTGCTCTTGTCCCATAGCCTGCATTTTCTTCTTTTTAAAGTATATATTCATGTAGGTAAACTGCAGCTTTCTACTCTAACTCAATTTCCTGTTCTTTTCCCATACCTGTCCATATTGCTTCTTTCCAAATACTTATCCAATTCCCTGTTAGAAGGTGTTACATTCTCTGCCTTAGTATCCATTCCATGTGTTAATTATCCCTTCTGTGCAAAAATTTCTAAATCTCCTTGTATTTTTCTAGTGAATTAGAATAGTGAATGGCCTTGGAATTCTGGCATGCCATACATGTGGAGGTGGGGGAAGTGGGGAGGGGTCGCAGGGTACAATCCCTGAGCCTGAATGGTGAGCCCCAAGGCACACTCGATACTGGGCCTCGGGCCTCGGGCCTCATTCTCATCCAGTCTGTGAAGAGCGATCGAAGATCGGGCCGCTGCTAACACATTAATATTGCGCTATCCTCCAATTCCCTGCTCATTGATACACTCCTCAAAAAGTCAACTAAGTTTAACTTTATATTCCTGTTACGACCAGGTGAGGAAGGTGTCTAGGGTTCCCTTTCAGCCTTCACCTGGTCTTACTGTAACAGGGTTTAATTTTAAACAGACCGTGTTTTGAGCTCTCCCTTGGTGAATCCTTGTTCACCGCTTTCCAATTATAAGGCAAAGAAACCAGCACAAACAAGCTTTCTTAGGTTTAAAGAAGAACCGTAACAACAACTCTTCAGATATTGCCTCAAACCTTTCCACTTTATTTTTCTTCTCTTTTCTGTCTCTATTTGCATGTATGTATTGCATATGCATGCTAGCACGGGCGTGTCGTCTATCCATAGGCGTCAACTCAATTAGAGTTTAAGTTCAAGTTTAATAAATTTCAACTTGTCCTTCCAAACACCGTCTGTTAATATGCAAATATCTTTCCAGCCATGGCTGATCTGTTTAACAAGTCCTTTCTTCACTCCAGTAACAGTTTAATATCAATGTTCATGACAAAATCCATGTGCCTCATTCTTGGCAGGTGGGGGCCTAGCATGACATTCCCATTTCTCTGCAGCTTCTTGGATGCATGCCTTCCATCTGGGACTTTTAAAAGCTTACATTTTTTTAATGACCATATTGCTGCTGATGATTATTTTCTGTATAAGTCCTGGTGCATCTTTACCAGTTTAGTTATCTGCTTGGTAAGACTACAGATGTGATTCTATAATAAAAATGATTGAGGTGAAGAAAAAAAAGCTCAGCCATACTTTGATGCCTTGCTGCTGCATGTGACTCCTTCACATATTACCTGGCTCAATCAAACATAACTAAGAGTCCTGATGAAAGGTCACAGACCTGAAACGTTAACTCTGCTTCTCTCGCCACAGATGCTGCCAGACCGGCTGAGTATCTCCAGCACTTTCTGTTTTTATAACCAAAGAAACTCTTTTCCCCAATATTTATTGCAACTCACTTCTTCAATCTTCTCTTTTCACTCTGGATTATCATTTTAATATCTTGTAATAATTTTTTCCCATTTTCTTAAATCTTTACAAACATTGCTGCTTTTCCTCAACTCCTCTTGGTTTCGATATTGTGCTCCTACCTCTAGTTAACATGGTTTTCATTTGTACCCTTGCCTGTTTATCCTTAAAATATTCCATTTCTGTTTCGTGTTGCTCCCTCAGTTTTAGTTCCCCTTTGTTCTCTGTTTCTGCCTGAAAAGCTCCCTTGAAACTTATTTAATCTATTGCTACGGGTCATATCATAGGGTCAAACATTACAATATTAGGACTGCATATAGTGTCACCGATATTCCTGGCCAGGACAGAGATGATTGGGTAATTGCTCCACCAATCACACCAAGAGATCCCACTGCTGGAAGTGACTGGGATTTATTTGACACAAATAATTTATTTATAAATATCCTCCACTGACTGTATTTTAGTGGAGAAATAATCAATTTATATTATGTAACTATCCTTAACTTACTGCATTTAATTGTGAGAAATCACCCTGCTTTTATTAGGAGATGTTGCTGCAGTTTCCATCATGAGTTCTGTTTGCTGCGGTTTGTGGAGACTCTTTTTAAATGGACTCTGTAAATAGACTTTGCTTGTTTTGTTGTTTGCTGTAAAATACACTTGTTTGCTTAAGTCCCTCAGTAAGTCCAGTCCCACTTCCAACTCATTGGCTGGCACTGTGATTCAATAGGAGGAGGCCATTCAGCTCCTAGAGCCTGTTCCACCATTTAATAAGATCATGGCTGATCTGCGAAAACTCCATATACCCACCTTTGCCCCATGTCCCTCTATACCTTTGGTTAACAAAAATTGATCAATCTCATATTTAAAATTAACAATGGATCTAGTGTCGATTATTTTTTGCAGAATTTTCCTCACCTCATGTCTGGATCTGATGTAGAGTAATTGATACGACCAGGTGAGAAAGGTGTCTCGGGTTCCCTTTCAGCCTTCACCTGGTCTTACTGTAACAGGGTTTAATTTTTAAACACATCGTGTTTTTAGCTCCCCCTTGGTGAATCCTTGTTCACCGCTTTCCAATTATAAGGCAAAGAAACCAGCACAAACAAGCTTTCTTAGGTTTAAAGAAGAAAAGTAGAAATTTATTTAAACTTAAACTCTAATTTGGTTACCGCCTACAGATACACAACGTGCCCACGCTAGCATGCATATGCGATACAACATGCAGATAAGGACAGAAAAGAACAGAAGAAAAATAAAGTGGAAAAGTTTGAGGCAAGCTCTGAAGAGGGGTCTTTGTTACTGTGCTTTGCGCTCACTGTAGAGTCCTTGATTGTAGGTAGATCTTGCTTTTTGTTGGGGCCCAGTATTCTTCTTAAACTGTGTTCACTGCAGGAGACTCTTCTCTCTTGGGGTTCATGTGTCTTCAGTGGGTTTTGGAATTCCAGGAGAAAGAGATGGGAGCAGACAGACAGACCGGAGGTCTTCTTTATACCAAGATCATTCTGCTTTTTGCAGACTCTCAGTTCAAAACTCTGCAAAAGCCAGTTAGTCATGTGACTAACTGGTCTGACCACCTCTGTGGATTGAATTCGATCAATTGTCCACAAGCACTGTCTGTTAATATGTAAATGTGTCTTTCCAGCCAGGGGCTTGGCAACCCATTGTCACAGGCCTTCTCTTCTTCCCAGCAACAATTTGAAATTTAATGTCAATGTGGCAAAATTAATGTGCCTCATTCTTGGCAGGTGGGGGCCTACACGGCAAGATTTTTAAAAAATTCTGTTATGGGATGTGGGTGTTGCAAGCAGGCCAGCATTTGTTGCCCATCCCTAATTGCCCTTGACAACTTGAGTGGCTTGCTAGGCCATTTCAGAGGGCAGTTAAGAGTCAACCACTTTGTTGTGGCTCTGAAGCCACATATAGGCCAGACCAGGTAAGGATGACAGATTTCCTTCCCTAAAGGACATTAGTGAACCAGATGGGTTTTTTATGACAATCAATGATAGTTTCATGACACCATTACTGAGACTAGCTTGTTTTAAATAGCAGATTATTAATTAATTGAATTTAAATTCCACCAGCTGCTGTGGTTGGATTTGATCCTGTGTCTCCAGGGCATTATTTAGGGCCTCTGGATTGCTAGTTCAGTAATGTTACCACTACCCCACTGTCTCCCCTGATTAATTATTATGATTCATTAACAATTCCATTATTATTGTATCAAGTGATTACTGGGTTAGTAGAAGGCAAATTAGATGGACCGTGGTCTTTTTTCATCCAGCATGTTCTTATCTCCACACACTGTTTGTTTGTTTGCATAATGTGTACTGTCTACAAGATGCACTGCAGCAATGCACCGAGGCTCCTTCAACAGCACCTTCTAAACCTGTGACCTCTACCACCTAGAGGGACAAGAGCAGCAAATGCATGGGAACACCATCACCTGCAAGTTCCCCTCCAAGCCACACACTGACTTGGAACTATATCGCCGTTCCTTCACTGTCGCTGGTTCAAGATCCTGGAACTCCCTTCCTGACAGCACTGTGGGTGTACCTACCCCACATGGACTGCGGCGGTTAAAGAAGGCAGCTCACCACCACCTTCTCAAGGGAAATTAGGGATAGCCTTGCCGGTGATGTCTACATCTCGTGAATGAATACATTTTTTAAAAAATCTTCACTTTAGCCAAAGCATCTTCCAAATATTAACTTTCTTTCCTGGCTCCACAAATTTCCATGCAACTTGACTTGGTCATCCACCTCGTCAAAGGTTACATCATTTCTTACAATTCCAGTCAGATCCTCTGATTAGAAGCTCTTTTCCACCAGAGCCTCCTTTTTCTGTTTCCAATTTATACAAAATGAGATGCTAATAGGTTGCAACAGTGCAGAGATATTTTAAATTATTCAAATTACTCTGTAAATAAGATAATGACTAAAAGTGCAATCCTGCTATTATGGAGTTCAGTTTCTGAGAAATATGAATTATGATAATATGAATGTACTTCTTTCCTGCAATCAGTGCCGGTAGACAAGTTAACACTGTGAAGCAACAATTCCACTCAACACCACTTCCTCTTGATAGAATCCATGCAGATTCCAATGTTGTGTAGATGCAGTAAAACACATGACCAGAGGTAAAGGGACAACAGGTCCAAAGGCACAACACTTTTACACAGGATCTGCAAAGTGCATAATCATGTTGAGCTAAAACCGTAGATTGCACACAGAAGGGATCAAAATGTTAGCACTTGGAATGAAATCTTTGAAAGATCTGCACTGGTGAAGGGGTGTCATATAGTGGGAAAAGGCGTTACTCTCAAGAACACTTACAGATCTGTGATTTTTTATTGGATCGGAAATTTTTATCTGCTGCGAAGAACTGACTATAAAATATTAACAGTGATAGAGAATTAGCTCGATGTGAGATCCAGCTAGTTGATCACTACCTGGAGGAATAAAAGCCTTTTTCCTTCTCCCAGGCCAAACCTAATCCAATATACCAGAGGTAATTTGTAACTTGCCACAATAATAAACATCCTTGATTTGGATTTTCAATCAAATATTTAAACCTAACTATAAAGGTCTTCACTATAACATTGTACAAATCTACACAACTAAAAGGCAAAGTACATATTGGGTCAGAAATCTAGTAATACTGATCTTATTTTCCTGAAAAGAATAGTTTATGAAGAGTTTGGCGGGAAACTTAAACTGACCCCCATCCAACCCCTATACTGACCCAACCCCAATTCCAATCACATTCCCAACCGGCTCCCACCCCCAAAAGGGGAGCCCACCATTGGAAAATGCCCATGGTGGTGCATCAGAGGTACCACTCCAGCAAAGGAGGTGGTGAGGGACCTTAAAGAGGTAGAAGGGTCCTGAAGACATAACAGCAAATTTCTTTTGTGTCCTCTGCTGAGATAAAGGCCTAATCAGATAAGGCTTTGGAATGGAAATCGAGGCCTCTACTCAGCCTTCTACCTCCATTTGAAGAATTCAGGGGCCTTCCAGTCTTTAATCCTGCCCCTACCTGGTGGTCCAAGGGAGCAACATAAGAGTAAAGGGCTGGGCATCTACATGGCACTGGAGAAAGGAGGACCACAGGTGATCCTAGCATGGGCTGGTATGGGGTGGGGAGAAGGGAAATCAAGACTAGGTCGTGAGGCAGTGGTAGGCCTCACTCTGCAGCAGCGATCTCAGCTGATTTCAAGTGGAGTTGTGAAGGAAAATTCCAGCCCACTGTGTTCCAAAGTGTCACGTGGGTCATCCTCTGCAAGTGTCTACCTTGCAATTTGCAAAACTCAGCTGTGCAAATTAAGGATAAGTACTTCCCAACAGGGAGATAGGGGGAACAGAGGCAGAGGCACACATTCTAACAGATGGAATTAAAGAATGATCACAGCACAGGGTAGGCCATTTGGCCCATCAGATCGTTGCAGAAAGAAATGGAAATAATGAAACATACCACAGAACCGAGGGAGGGAGGAATGGGTTATACACGTTTGGATAAATAATGGAACCCACTTACAATGAACTGAAATACAGCTATAACATATCCTTATTCATTGACCACAGAGCTGAGTAGAATGGCAGTCACATTATAATGAAACCATTAGCTCCTCAATGTGAAAACCTGATTGTTAATTTTCTAATATTGAGCCAGTAATAAGCAGAGTGTATACCTCATTTACAATGGAAGGCAGCTGACCTCTAGTCATTATGTGCATAATCTGAAATCCATGTGTAGACTGATTTTTTTTTTTAAATTGTGCATTTAAAAATATGGTTGATTCCAATTCAAGTGTAGGAAATTGTCTGAGATTCACAAGCATTGTTATCAGTTTGGGGTAATGCTTGACAGAGTAGATACTGAGAGGATGTTTCCCCTCACGGGGAATCTAGGGCTAGGGGACAGAGTATCAAAATAAGGGCTCACCCATTTAAGACGGAGATGAGGAGGAATTTCTTCTCTCGGAGGATCATGAACCTTTGGAATTCTCGACCCCAGACAGCAGTGGTGGTTGGGTTATTGAATATATTCAAGGCTGAGTTACACATATTCTTCAACTATAGGGGAGCCAAGAGTGATGGGGAACAGACGGGAAAGTGGAATTGAGGCCAAGATCAGATCAGCCATGATCTTATTGAATGGTGGAGCAGAACCCAACGGGCCACATGGCCTACTCCTGCTCCTATTTCTTATGTTCTTAAGCTCACAAACAGACGCAGAAAAAAAAACACAGCCTCTTCTTCTCATGGACTAGAGCAATTTTGACAACATCAAGAGTTAACTGATTAGTGCAACTGACTGTTACTTTCTTAGTTTCATCAAGCTGTCAGTGGGTTGGCAGTTAATCAAAAGGCCCCTCCTGATCCAGGAACCAAACAAGAATTGGCTACAAAAATGTAACAGTGTCACTCTCCTAGTCAGCTGATCACTTCAAGTAAGGTGCATGGTAGCGGCATGGCTACCAATGGCTAGCAGATTTAAATATAGAATTGACCAACGGTCACATTAGAGACTTTGTAATTGATCCTTAATATAGAAATATGTTGTACTATTCATACAAAGAAATTGTTGAGATAAGCTAGTCTTTCTAATGAAATGTATGTATTCATTACCGTTTGCAACGAAATGCACGAGTCAATAAGCAGCTTTTAGTTTTTGGGTGGGAATTCTCTTCAAGTGTGGTGTAGCACTGACCAGCTTGTGATATTGTCCAATGCTGCTGTTGTTTATAGTTTGTTGCTCATATTCATTGTGGGTCCTGCAAAGTATTGTCTCAGGGCCAATTTCTATATGTAGCATGATTCTCATTAATGCTGATAGGGTGATATGATGAGGGGTGGAAAGAGACCAACGTGGAGTATAAATGCCAGCATAGACCAGTTGGGCCAAATGGTCTGTTTCTGTGCTGTAGAATCAATGCTACTCAATGTAGATTCACTGAATTAACCTACCTCTGCCAACCAAGTTTTTGGTCACCTGTCCTGATATCTCCTTATGTAGCTCTGTGTCAAACTTTTGTTAACACTTCTATGAAGCAGCTTGGGGCATTTTACTATGTTAAAGACACTACATAAATGCAAGTGTGGTTGTTGAATTAATTGAAAATCAACTGTAAGGATTGTAGTCAACTTTAAAGTCTTCTATTCAATCTATTTCTCTGACTTGCGAGCAATATATAAATAAGGGTGGTACATCTCTTAACAGAAGTTGATCTTTTATCTTATATTGGCTGACTAGCACATTTATTGAGGCACCAATAAGTGGAACTAAACTCTGGGATCACAATCACTCACTGGCTTAGTCACTAGAAAATGTCCTGCTTTATTTTTTTTATTCATTCATGGGATGTGGGCATAACTGGCAAGGCCAGCATTTATTGCCCATCCCTAATTGCCTTGAACTGAGTGGCATGCTCCGCCATTTCAGAGGGCAGTTAAGAGTCAATCACATTGCTGTGGGTCTGGAGTCACATGTAGGCCAGACCAGGTAAGGACGGCAGATTTCCTTCCCTAAAGGACATGATATGTAATGTACTCACTTTTGGAGGTAAAACAACAAAGTATAACTATCACAGGACTTCAGAGGGAGGGGTTTTATAGATGAGCGTTCAAACTGTAATAACCTTTTAGTGTGATATTTGTTGTCTGACTGATTAGATGAGTATGTGCAATATTATTTTACTTAGGACAACCAGTAATATTCACCCAAACAAATAGGACACAATCCAACAAGTTCTAACTCAATTTGAAATTTTGAAGAGTATTGATAGAGTGAATAAGGAGAAAGTCCTGTAAACCCATCCTAGTCACTTTGAACAAGCTTTTGATTATCCTCCTAATATAACCTTCTCTGGCTCAGCATCCTTTTTGTTTTATCTGACTATACCTCTGCCAAGTGCCTCAGGACATTACCGACATTACACGTAAGCTGGTGTGGTTATTGTGGAGTCACTGGTGCGGCAAGTTGTCTGTTTAATCCGAAACAGATGATTTGGCCTTTCTACAATACCCGCTCACAGTCTCGAATCTAACAATGTTGAATGTAGTTGGATGGTATAGTTACCACTATTGCCCAAAGCATGAACTGCAGTCTTTATCGGCAACCAAAAATATGACTGGAGAATTGCTGTTAGAGATGTTATTGGATTTCATGACACTGATCTTGTATGCAATGTTCTTTGCCTGTTTGATGTGCCTCACTGAAGACCATTACTTGTTAATGTTTATAAGAGATGAACAGTTATGTTGAGGGGGACACAAATCTCACACCAGACATTGTTTCAGGAAATCAGAGCCAGCAATTTGGTCCAGTTTAGTAACAGTAGCACAGCAGGAGCAGAGTCATGTTCAATAAAAGAAATGATTACTTGAACAGTCTAATGGGCAGCACCTCGATTATTTTTGTCAGCCATGAACTTTCCAATAACTAAGAGTTTTTAAGGACGCAGCCTGCCAGCGATCTGTGGCCACAGAGATTGGTTCAGACGCCAATTGAAAAGTGATCCTCGAAGGCCAATTTGAACATGTAAAGTTTGTTCAGGAAACAAACCAACTTCGCAGTGATTTCCAATCTTTATTTTATTTTTTAAGAGATACAGCACTGAAACAGGCCCTTCGGCCCACTGAGTCTGTGCCAACCATCAACCACCCATTTATACTAATCCTACATTAATCCCATATTCCTACCCCATCCCCACCTTTCCTCAATTCCCCTACCACTTACCTACACTAGGGGCAATTTATAATGGCCAATTTACCGATCAACCTACAAGTCTTTGGCTGCGGGAGGAAACCGGAGCACCCGGCGAAAACCCACGTGGTCACAGGGAGAACTTGCAAACTCCGCACAGGCAGTACCCAGAATCGAACCTGGGTCGCTGGAGCTGTGAGGCTGCGGTGCTAACCACTGCGCCACTGTGCCGTCCCAATCAAGTCTTGTTGCCTGGCCTCTGATTGTCATTGGGTCCTGATAATGAAACTTGTTCAGGAAGTAATTATCAGGACTTTGCTGATTCTCCTCGTAATGGATGGAATATGAAGGGGCTGAATACAAGCCCTGCAATTTCCTGACCTGTATTCCCTGCCATCTCACTGGGAATGCCCAGGGAATTAACCCTCTTTTACATTCCCCGTTTCTCCTTTCTGTGCTTTCCTGCTCTCCCTCCCCAGTTAGTTTACAGGTTTCTGCCAATGCAGGGGACAGAAGAACTTAGGAACAGGAGGAGGCCATTCAGCCCCTCGAGCCTGTTCCGTCATTCAAATAAATCATGGTTAATCTGCAACCTAACCCCATATCCCTTCATATCTTTGGATAAATAAAATGTATCTATCTCAGTTTTATAATTAACAACTGATCTAACATCAATTGCCGTTTGCAGAAGAGAATTACAAACTTCTACCACCTTTTGCATGAAGTGTTTCCTAATTTTACTCCTGAAGGGTCTGGCTCTAATTTTATGACTACGCCCCCTAGTCCCAGACTCTCCAGCCAACGGAAATAGTTTCTCCCAATCTACCCTATGTTTCCCTTAATATCTTGAAAGCTTCAATCAAATCACCCCTTGTTTCTAAAAATTCCAAGGAGTACAACCTTAGTTTGTGTAATCTCTCCTTGTAAGTTAATGTTTGGTGTCCATGTATCATTCTGGTAAATCTATGCTGCACTCCCTCCAACACCAATATGTCCTTCCTCAGGTGTAGTGCCCAGAACTGCTCACGGAACGTCAGGTGTGAATGCTCTGAAACCAACAGCAAATAGCAGAGTTTCATCCTCACAATTTCCTCTCCTTCCCTATGGGGGGATACCTATAGGGGCCTGATTTTAACTTTGTGCAAGTGGATGGGTTTTGAATGGGTTAAAATCTCATCCCTCATCTCTGCCCTTCAGCATCTGTTCTCAGTCTGTGTATCTATCCAATGAGGCAGTTCTGAGACTACAATTGAGAAGGTAATTTGGAATGGTATTCCGGGGACGGATAAAATATGCTATGCTTCAAATTGAAGGAGAATAGGGATGAAACTAGATTAAAAATTGGAGATCAGAGCTGAAAATTTCCCACTAGCAAATGCACTGAGGGGGACTGAAAGCCAAAGGAAAGCCAGAATATTCCTCGTTTGGAAACTTGCCAGCATCCGTCTGCTTCATGCAGTGTGGAAATTTATCCAGCAGAGGACTCTCTCTTATTGATGTTTATGCAAATAAACGGAAAGTGGGACAATTCTAGTATTCTCATTTTATTCCACATTGTCAGCGTGCCCATTTAAAATGGGCTTTCAAAAGGTAGCATGGTAATTATACTGACTGCTGCTACTGAAAAAGGACCCAATTATATTCCATAAACTTTTCAAAAGCACATCAAAATATCACCTGCCTTTTCATTACTAAGATGAGACGCACTGATTTTGAGAGATGAAAATATGTTATTCAAGACTCAAAAATTTCGTTTAGAAAATTTCCTGTTAATAATAGTTGTCCAAATGGTATACTTTAACTCAGGAATAACTCTGCCTCGTGTTTCAGCTTTCTAATAAGTGTCGAGCAATTACATTTGAGAAAAAAAACCACATTCCATGATCACAGTATAGAAAAACCAACCAGTGCAAGAGCTGTGTATCAGCTGTGGCTTAACTGGTAGCCTCTAGAGCACAAGCTTGTGGGTTCGAGTCCTACTTCAGGCCTTGAGCATAAAATTGAGGCTAACACTCCAGTGCACTACTGAGAGAGTGCCACACTGTCGGAGGTGCTGTCTTTTGGATGACACATTATACTGAGTCTGCCCTCTCAGATAGACATAAAAGATCCGATGGAACTATTCCGAAGAAGAGCAGGAGAGTTATCCCTCGTTGTCTCAGCTGATATTTATCCTTCAAGCAACATCACAAAAACAGATTATCTGGTCACTATCATATTGCTGTCTGTGGGAGCTTTCTGTGCACAAATTGGCTACTGTGTTTGCTACATTACAACAGTGACATACTTCGTTGGCTGTAAAGCGCTTTGGGATGTCCAGTGGTCGTGAAAGGCGCTGTATAAATGCAAGTCTTTTTTCTTTCGTTTCTACCAAGATCCAGCCAACAGCAAGCCCCCCACCCATCACAATATGTATTTCTGAAAAGAACTTTTCTCACATACTAGAGACCATACAATTTTAATAGTTCACACACACCCAACAAACAGCCCAAAATGTACCCAACTGACTTTCCAATTGCTCCAGTTGATTTGTTGCTCCTCTTCAAAGAAGGACCTAATGCATCCCAATAGACTTCGTAAACCCCTCAACCCCTGCACACCTTTGTCCGTTAGCCAAGTATACTAAACCTGTTGACCTCTACTCTAGTGCTGAGGTTCTCTGAGGCTTTGCTTGCTGCTGCCAACATGAGCAATGCATGCGCGTATACAGGAGATGAAAGATGTATACACACACATACACGCACACACGATGAATACACTCATTACCACCCTGCAGACACCTCCTGAAACCTTCAGCAGACCCTTCCACACAGACCTGAGACCTGTTCCTGTCTTGGGATGTAGGGGCCTCTTGTTTTCCCTGTCTCTGCCTTGTAGCCTTCCATCCATGCCCTCAGTCATTCCTGTTCCCAACCTCCTGCTCCCCACCTCCTCCAGGCCCACAGGTTCTCTTTCACCCATGTGTAGAACAGTGGCTCCTGGATATATTGATACTGGTAAGGGCCATTGCCCGAAATCTACAGATACCAGTGCCACAAGGAAAGGATTGACAGGTTGGGTGTCTTCTTTTGAAAAAAGAAGGCGGAGGAGTGACCTTATTGAGGTCTTTAAAATTCTGAAAGGTTTTGATAGAGTGGATACAGGGAGAATGTTTCCATTTGTGGGAAGAGCATAACTAGAGGCCATGAGTATAAGATGGTCAACAAGAAATCCAACAGGGAATTCAGAAGAAATTTCTTTACCCAAAGAGTGGTGAAAATGTGGAACTCGCTCCCACAGAGAGTGGTTGGTTGAAGTCAATAGTATAGATGCATTTAAGGGGAAGCTAGATAAACATATGAGGGAGAAGGGAATAGAGAGTTACGAGGATAGATTTGGATCAGGAAAATGGGAGGAGGTGCAAGTGGATCATAAACACTGGCATGGACTGATTGGGCCAAATGGTCTGTTTCTGTGCTGTATATCCTAGGTATGTAATCCTATGTATTCACATTTGTCTGACAGGCAGTGTCAGATCATACTAGTGCCAGTTCAGTAGGCCTGTATAAAACTGACAGAAAGCTTTCCACTGTAGAGCAGAGAAAGCTGAAGAGGGACCTGATTGAGGTATACAAAATTATGAGGGACATAGATAGGGTAGATAGGAAGAAACATTTTCCCTTAGCGTAGGTGTCAATAAACAGGGGGCATAGATTTAAAGTAAGGGGCAGGAGGTTTAGATGGGATTTGAGGAAAAAAAATTTCACCGCGAGGGTGGTTGGAATCTGGAACACACTGCTTGAAGGGGTGGTAGAGGCACGAACCCTCACAACATTTAAGAATTATTTAAATGAGCACTTGAAAAGCCATTGCATACAAGGCTACGGGCCAAGTGCTGGAAAATGAGATTAGAATGGATAGGTGCTTGATGGCCGGTGCGGACACGATGGGCCGAAGAGCTTGTTTCTGTGCTGTATAACTCTATGACTATACGACAACTGTCCAGTCCCAGAGGTCAGAATGTTTAATCTGCAGCAACATCTTTTAACCTACTGCCCATCTGTATGCACTCCAGAAATTAAACCCAAGTGAGCTGGCCGCAAACACTCCTGTAATGGCAGGAAGTGTCTGCCCAACTGCATAGGTGAATGGGAAGAGGCACCGGCCGGTGAGTCTGTCAGTGCATTCTGTTGAGATCAGTGTTTCAGAGATGCCAAGTTCAATATCAATTGACAGACTGCCTGTTTAAATGTGCTTCTGTGATGGTGCACAGAGCATGTGTTGGAGCTAACACCACCTGGGCTCTTTACAATGTTGGAACTGTGAGAGAGTTGATTTCTGTTTGAATTCTGCCAAACTTTGTTAAAGTGCTGTCTAGCTTTTAACAGGTGGAGTGTTTGGTCCCTGAGGGTTCTTCTCAAGTCTCCCGATGACAGGATATAATTCAGTGCCCAGTGTGATACCAATCTCTGCCAACAAAAAACAAATCCAGGCTTGGATCTCCAATTTGTGCTGAATTAATTGACCTGTTTGAGTGAGAGCTGGTGTACCATGATTGGCTTCAGTCCTGCTTGGCTGTGGGAAGGGGAGGAAGTGGGGAAGAGAGGGGTTTCAGCCAGGATTCCTGCTGCTAATTATGAGCCAGTGACTTCTGGAAAGTGCGTGTCTTTCAACATTCAACAAAAGAAACAAGCTCATCTGTGTTGCTTTGCCACTGACACATAACCTGGCAACACTCCCAGTTGAGCCCACGCCTGATGGATGCCAACTGGGCATGGTACCAAAGGGCTGCTGGTGCCTATGGAACCAAATCTCAACAAGACCCTTTAAAACACTGAAGGGGTTCAATAGAATAGACATTTCCACTTGTAAAAGACTCAAAACAAGGGACCAGAAATATAAGATAGTTACTAATAAATCCAACAGGGAATTCAGGAGAAATGTCTTTACCCAGAGAGTGGGTAGAATGTGGAACTCGCTATCATAGGGAGTAGATCAGGTGAATAACATTGATGCATTTAAGGGGAAGCTAGATAAGCACATGAGGGAGAAAAGAATAAAAGGATATGCTGATAGGGTTAGATAAAGTGGCTGGGAAGAGGCCTGTGGAGCATAAACGTCAACATGGGCTAGTTGGGCCGAATGGCCTATTCCTGTGCTGTCGTCTTGATGCAATTTGATGTAAGAATCAGAGCGTTCTGAAAAGGAGGGGGAGGGAAAATTGACACGCAAGACCCTGCTATCTAGGAATGCAGTGCTACCTTCTATAAAGATCAGTCTTAATTACAGGAGGATCTACCACTGTGACTATTGTACGTATTTCTTAAAAACCTGCTCCCAACTTCAAGTCGTAGGTTGCCAGAAGCCTGATTTATATTCTGCAATTAATCAGAACCCATCCTATCTGAAATGTGTTAATTTTATAAATGTCAAGCAAGAAATAAATAGATTGCCTCGCAAATGCAGTAAACATGTGCCACCTATCCCATCTCTATCAACACAGATTTGTACATCGAAATCTGACTCATTAAAACATACTGGCAGTAACTGAAATACCTCACATTTTTATTTTGGTGGCAATTATTAATTTTTCAGAAAAATATACCACCAAGCACCCTAGTACAGCGAAAGCAACTCAGCAACATGTTCTAACGCCCACCTCTGGTCCTCTCATGCCATGAGAGTAAGATAATTGCTCACCAATTTTTCTTTTGAACAAAATTCTCTTCTTCTTTCCAATCCATCAGCCAATTAGCTGCTCCAGGCCATTTTGAGGGTAATTGATTTCATTAGAGTGGGCATCATTCAGCTTGGCTGATGTGCTTTACCATCCCTCCACCAACATACATAATATTGGTCATCTTCTTTTAAGCCGTCTCCTTCAGACTAAGAATAATATTTTTGTCTTGTTATTAAGTATTAAATTTTATTTTTAATTTCTACACGATTCCCTCATTTTTCATATTGTGTTTCATTTCTGTATTTGCACATGGGATGTGAGCTTGCCAACATTTATTGCCCATCCCTAATTGTCCTTGAGAAGGTGGTGGTGAGCCGCCTTCTTGAACCGCTGCAGTCCATGTGGGGCTTGTACACTCACAGTGCTGTCGAAGGAGGCTTGGTGAGTTGTTGCAGTGCATCTTGTCGATCAGGGTTGACCAACATACGGCCTGCAGGCCAGGATCCGGCCTGCCAAAGGTTTCCATCTAGCTCACGGGTGTAAACTGTACCCGGAGCCATTCCTCATCCGCACCAGGGCTCCATGACGGGAGATGGGAAATTTCCCCTTGTCACCTTCTTGCAGACCGGTCTTTTTAAAAACATCACAGTGTCAATTGCACAGCTGACAGCTACTGAAGCAGGAATGCTTTTCCCAACTTTGGCAGATTTGGGGTTTTCCGACTTTTTTAAAAGGCCCGCTGGAAAACCCAGAATCTGTCCGATGTTGGGAAGTGTGTTCCTGCTTCAGCAGCTATCAGCTGTGAAACTGACAGTGCAATGTTTTTAAACAACTAACCAATCACAAAGCTGCTGTGCTGAGTGCTCCCGCTCCCTGCAACTGTCAGAGAGAAGTAGAGAGGGGTGGGGGGGGAACAGAGAGAGAGAGGAAGACAGAGAGAGAAAGGGGAGGAAACAGAAAGAGAGAGGGGAAAACAGAGAGAGAGAGGGGAACAGCGAGAGTGGTGGGAAACAAAGAGAGAGAGGGGGTAAAAAAGAGAAAGAGGGGACAGAGAGAGAGAGGGGGGAAACAGAGAAAGAGGAAACAAAGAGAGAGAGGAAAACAGAAAGAGGGGGGAACAGAGAAGGGGGGATAGAGAAGGGGGGAGACTGAGAGGGGAGACAGAGAGAGGGGGTGACAGAGAAAGGATGGACGGGGGGGGGGGACACATTGAGTGAGGATGACACAGACGGGGGGGAATCAACATGGGGGGGACACAGGAAGAGGGAGAGACAGAAACAGAGAGAGTGATCAAGATCACTCTTGACAGAATACTCTGCATCGCTACATCAAGTGTGCCGGCAGACTACTTACGCAAGCAAAAACAATGCCAGGTATGTCACTAAATCAGTTTTCAATATAGTGATGAGAAAGTAAGTCAATAAATTAGTCTTCTCATTTAAAGCTTCTTCACAAAAATGCACACTCATGGTTGTTTTATTAGTAAGATAAATTTTTAATGCCTTTATCTTTTGAAATTTGCTCACCGAACCCCCCAGGCCGAGCAAAAATCGTAATGCAGCCCTCCGCCCATAAAGGTTGGACAACTCTGTTGTAGATGGTACACACTGCTGCTACTGTGTGCCGGTGGTGGAGAGGATGAATGTTTTAAGGTTTTAGTTCACTCGTATAATGAGATATACATGGCTGTTGGTTAGTTAACGCCTATTAATCAATTAGACAATTTTTTTCTTGTATGTAGAAATAATTGCTTAATTGCTGTGTGGTAACTGGTGCCACATGATCCCTAGTGTATTACTGGAATACCTGCAGCAGTGCTTACTAAAATGGAACTGCAAAAATCTTTCCCTGGTTGTTTTAATTGTAATAAATTCTCCCTGTTTAAATGAAACGTAAAAATAAATCAAAATTCTGCTTTTTTTCCTGAATTACCCTGAACCATCCTTCAATGAGAAGAATCATTGAGTCCTAGAATGATACAGAACAGAAAGAGGCCATTTGGCCCCTTGTGCCTGTACTGGCTCTTTGGTACAGCTACCCAATTAGACCCACTCCCCTGTTCTTCCCCACCGCCCTGTAAATGTCTCTCTTCAACAACTCACTCTGTAAAGAGACAACTCGATTTGTAATCCTGCCAATGCTGCATATCATACCAGCAAAGTGTCAGAGTTTACGCAGTTGACTCAATCTTGCCTCAGAAGTCCCGAACCTGAGACGTCAGCATATAATCTAGGCTGACACTCCCCAGAATCTCCATCCAAACACACACAACGGTGAATGCTGCAGTGTGGGAGATGCAGTCTTTCGGATGAGATGTTAAACCAAGATATTTGTCCTGTCATGCGGATTTAAGGAAGAGCAGGGCAGTTTTCCGGGTGGTCTGGCCAGCATCTTTTCACCCACACACCATCAAAACAAATTATCTGGCCATTCATCATTACACAGAGAATGGTGAGAATTTGGAACTCACTGTCACATGGAGAAAATGAAGCAAATAGCACTGAAACAATTGAGGAGAAACTTAATGCATACATGAGGGAGAAGGGTATAGAGGGATAGGGGAGCAGATTGGGAAGTGGTGATTTGAGTGAGGGGAGTCTTGTATGGAGTACAAACACTGGCACAGACCAGTTGGGCTGAAAGGCCAGTTTCTGCACTCTAGTTTCTATGCAAACACATTGCTCTTTGTGCGACCTTGCTGTGTGCAAATTGGCTGCCATTCTCCCTACATTTCAAAAGGATATAATTGACTGTGAAACCATGAAGTCAAGTTGTACTGAGGCTAATTTTAGCACAGCAGTTCCCTGTTAGACAGGACAGTTAATTCAGCGCAAATTTGGGATCAAATCTGATGGAGATGTTCTGAGATGTGAAGAGTGGGTTTTTTTGTGGTTGAATTGTCCTTTGACTTACCGTTCATTAAGGAAAAGCTCCTAACTTTTCACTCATTGCCTCAGCCACATCAGACTTGGTAGTACTCTTACCTCTGAGTCAGAAGATTGTGGGTTCAAGTCCCACTTCAGGAAGCACAAAAACTGAGGCTAACATTCCAGTGTGGTACTGAGGGAGTGCTGTACTGTTAGAGGATCAGTACTGAGGGAGTGCTGTACTGTTGGACCTGCCGCCTTTCTGATAAGGCATTAAACTAAGGCCCTAACTGCCCTCTCAGGTGGATGTAAAAGATCCTATGGCACTATTTTGAAGAAGAGCAGGGGAGTTCTCCCTGTGTCCTGCTCAATATTTATCCCTCAATCAACATCACAAAAACAGATTATCTGGTCATTATCACATTGCTGTTTGTGGGAGCTTGCTGTGCGCAAATTGACTGCTGCGCTTCCTACATATGCAACAATGATTGCACTTCAAAAGTACTTTATTGGCTGTAGAGCACTTTAGGCTATTCTGTGGTTGTGAAAGGAGCTATATAAATGCAAATCTTTCTCTTTCTTTTCAGACTAATAAAAGACAACCCAGGACATGCCCAATGTGACCAAAATAATAATACACACTTTGAAATGATTTATTGCTAAACTAGGTTGAAATCAAGCCAGTTCTATTCGTGACAGAAAATCACAGGTATTTAAAAAGATGAAGAGCGGCTACTTGGAGTACCTGACCTTTCCAAACCATTGACCCAGCCCGTGTGGTTTCTTTCATAAAGTTAAATGTATTTCTGTCAGTAGCAGTCGATATTCTATTACTGCTGAAATACGTTTTCAGAGTTAAAAACAAATAGAATCTTCTGGTCTCTTTAAAATTCTTTAATGACAAAGAGATTCAATTCCTGGCTTTTGGTATCCAGAAGTTTCAATCGCTCTCTGCTACTAATGGAATTTTTTTTTTTTTAATGCATTATTTTTGCTTTTTATTTTAGGCCTGTGACCGTGCTTTGAAAATCCTGGGATTATTGTCAGACGCTGCATAAATAGATGGCATTTTTCTCAATAACAACAAATAAGCTGGTGAGTGAATTGTAAAAAAAAGTTAATTTTATTCCCCATTAAATGGCTGATATGTTGCCATTCAGGGTGAAGCTTTATATATATATATATATTTTAGGATGTGTTACTTTATAAAATATTTACGCTGGTTTTATTCTGGGATTCTTCCCTATTCATCATTCTGGATTTCTACTGTAATTACTTTATAACAACAACTTGCATTTAGTGTGAGAAGGTGACGTGATGGTAATGTCACTGAACAAGTATTCCAGAGGCCCAGGCTAATGCCCTGGGGACACAGCACAGCAGCTGGTAGAACTTAAATTCAATTAATGAATAAAAAATCTGGAATTGAAAGCTAGTCTCAGTAATGGCACCATGAAACTATCATCGATTGTTGCAAAAACCCACTAATGACCTTTTAGGGAAGGAAATCTGCCATCCTTACCTGGTCTGGCCTATACGTGACTCCAGACCCACAGCAATGTGGTTGACTCTTAACTGCCCTCTGAAATGGCCTAGCAAGCCACTCAGTTATCAAGGGCAATTAGGGATGGGCAATAAATGCTGGCCTTGTCTGTGACATCCATATCCCATGAATGAATTTTTAAAAAGTGGCGCCTTTAACGTCCCAAGACACTTCACAAGGCATTATAAAACAAAATATGACATCAAGCCGCATAAGGAGATATTCGTGCAGATGTCTAAAAGCTTGGTCAGAGAGGTAGGTTTTAAGGAGAGTCTTAGAGGAGAGAGAGGTAGAGATGGGGAGCAGTTTAGGAACGGAATTCCAGAGCTTAGGACCCAGGCAATTGGCCACCCATGGTGGAATAATTAAAATCGGGGGTGCTCAAGAGGCCAGAATTGGAGGAACGCAGAAATCTTGGAGGGTTGGTGGAGGCTATGGAGACACAGCAGTGAAACTTCCTGAATCACCACCCAATATACTTAATCAGATAATAATGAAACAACCAGGTGTTGGGTTCTTTGCATCTCCAAAAAGGGGCCTGATACTAGTTCAAATTCCTACTGCAACATTGCCAGAGCCAGCACAAGGAAAAACACCTTAAAGATCACATGCAAAAAAATAAGCTAAGTACTTGTCACAATCAGCATTCCGATTGCCATTGCTCTTAGTCCCAGGCTCCCAAATCCCTGGTCTCCCTCCCCCGCCACCTGACCTTCAGGCCCCCTGATCTCTTCAACCCATGATGCCTCCCTTCTCTTCCCCTGTTGTGAATTCAACACCCAATTGCTGCCTCCTCCCACCTCCCCAATCATGCTCCTGTGAAATGTCTTGGGATGATTTATAATATTAAAGGTGCTATATAAATACAGTTGTTGTTGCAAGTGGCCTTCCTCCCTGGCTCCCAATGTCTCCCAAATCGCTGGTTGCTGTCTCCCTGAGCCATCTGATTTCCCTGAGGGAGAGGCGGAGAAGGGTACGGAAGGGAATTCCAGAAAGTGGGACCTAGATGGCTGAAGGCATGGCTACCAGTGGTGAGGTTAAAGGGGAAAGGTACAAGAGCCCAAAGCCAGAGGAAATTAGAAACATTACAGCGCAGTACAGGCCCTTCAGCCCTCGATGTTGCGCCGACCTGTGAAACCATCTGACCTACACTATTCCATTTTCATCCATATGTCTATCCAATGACCACTTAAATGCCCTTAAAGTTGGCGACTCTACTACTGCTGCAGGCAGGGCGTTCCACGCCCTTACTACTCTCTGAGTAAAGAAACTACCTCTCACATCTGTCCTATATCTATCACCCCTCAACTTGAAGCTATGTCCCCTCGTGTTTGCCATCACCATCCGAGGAAAAAGACGCTCACTATCCACCCTATCTAACCCTCTGATTATCTTATATGTCTCTATTAAGTCACCTCTCCTCCTCCTTCTCTCCAACGAAAACAACCTCAAGTCCCTCAGCCTTTCCTCGTAAGACCTTCCCTCCATACCAGGCAACATCCTAGTAAATCTCCTCTGCACCCTTTCCATAGCTTCCACATCCTTCCTATAATGCGGTGACCAGAACTGCACGCAATACTCCAGGTGCGGTCTCACCAGAGTTTTGTACAGCTGCAGCATGACCTCGTGGCTCTGAAACTCGATCCCCCTACTAATAAAAGCTAACACACCATATGCCTTCTTAACAGCCCTATTAACCTGGGTAGCAACCTTCAGGGATTTATGCACCTGGACACCAAGATCTCTCTGTTCATCTACACTACCAAGAATCTTCCCATTAGCCCAGTACTCTGCATTCCTGTTACTCCTTCCAAAGTGAATCACCTCACACTTTTCCGCATTAAACTCCATTTGCCATCTCTCAGCCCAGCTCTGCAGCCTATCTATGTCCCTCTGTACCCTACAACATCCTTCGGCACTATCCACAACTCCACCGACCTTAGTGTCATCTGCAAATTTACTAACCCACCCTTCTACACCCTCTTCCAGGTCATTTATAAAAATGACAAACAGCAGTGGCCCCAAAACAGATCCTTGCGGTACACCACTAGTAACTAAACTCCAGGATGAACATTTGCCATCAACCACCACCCTCTGTCTTCTTTCAGCTAGCCAGTTTCTGATCCAAAGCTCTAAATCACCTTCAACCCCATACTTCCGTATTTTCTGCAATAGCCTACCGTGGGGAACCTTATCAAACGCCTTACTGAAATCCATATACACCACATCCACTGCTTTACCCTCATCCACCTGTTTGGTCACCTTCTCGAAAAACTCAATAAGGTTTGTGAGGCACGACCTACCCGTCACAAAACCGTGCTGACTATCTCTAATGAACCTATTCTTTTCAAGATGATTATAAATCCAGTCTCTTATAACCTTTTCCAACATTTTACCCACAACCGAAGTAAGGCTCACAGGTCTATAATTACCAGGGCTGTCTCTACTCCCTTTCTTGAACAAGGGGACAACATTTGCTATCCTCCAGTCTTCCGGCACTATTCCTGTCGACAATGACGACATAAAGATCAAGGACAAAGGCTCTGCAATCTCCTCCCTAGCTTCCCAGAGAATCCTAGGATAAATCCCATCTGGCCCAGGGGACTTATCTATTTTCACACTTTCCAAAATTGATAACACCTCCTCCTTGTGAACCTCAATCCCATCTAGCCTAGTAGTCTGAATCTCAGTATTCTCAACAACATTTTCTTTCTCTACTGTAAATACTGACGCAAAATATTCATTTAACACTTCCCCTATCTCCTCTGATTCCACACACAACTTCCCACTACTATCCTTGATTGGCCCTAATCTAACTCTAGTCATTCTTTTATTCCTGATATACCTATAGAAAGCCTTAGGGTTTTCCCTGATCCTATCCACCAATGACTTCTCGTGTCCTCTCCTTGCTCTTCTTAGCTCTCCCTTTAGATCCTTCCTGGCTAGCTTGTAGCTCTCAAGCGCCCTAACTGAGCCTTCACGTCTCATCCTAACATAAGCCTTCTTCTTCCTCTTGACAAGCGCTTCAACTTCTTTAGTAAACCACGGCTCCCTCGCTCGACAACTTCCTCCCTGCCTCACAGGTACATACTTATCAAGGACACACAGTAGCTGCTCCTTGAATAAGCTCCACATTTCGATTGTTCCCATCCCCTGCAGTTTCCTTCCCCATCCTACGCATCCTAAATCTTGCCTAATCGCATCATAATTTCCTTTCCCCCAGCTATAATTCTTGCCCTGCGGTATATACCTGTCCCTGCCCATCGCTAAGGTAAACCTAACCGAATTGTGATCACTATCACCAAAGTGCTCACCTACATCTAAATCTAACACCTGGCCGGGTTCATTTCCCAGTACCAAATCCAATGTGGCATCGCCCCTGGTTGGCATGTCTACATACTGTGTCAGAAAACCCTCCTGCACACACTGGACAAAAACTGACCCATCTAAAGTCCTCGAACTATAGTATTTCCAGTCGATATTTGGAAAGTTAAAGTCCCCCATAACAACTACCCTGTTACTCTCGCCCCTATCGAGAATCATCTTCGCTATCCTTTCCTCTACATCTCTGGAACTATTCGGAGGTCTATAAAAGACTCCCAACAGGGTAACCTCACCTCTCCTGTTTCTAACCTCGGCCCATACTACCTCAGTAGACGAGTCCTCAAACGTCCTTTCTGTCGCTGTAATACTCTCCTTGATTAACAATGCCACACCCCCCCCCCCCTCTTTTAGGGAGAATTCTGCTGGAGGGAAGGAGCGGGGAGAGTTACAGCAGTGGAACAGGTTACAGAGATGGGGGGGGGGGGGGGTGGGGTGGTGCAATGCAATGGAATAATTTAAGCGTATGAATGTGAATTATAACTGTGAGGAACGGGAGCTACTGCAGGTCACAACATTCGCAAAAGGTTGTTCGAGAATAAATTATATCAAGCAATATTTTAACACTTTAAATGAAATATGTCACTACTTTCAATGAACGGAATTAAAACGGATTGGGATTTGTGTAGTATGGTTAGCAGCTGGAACAATGGAGTATTCTTGCCCACATTAAGCACCCTGCATTTTGCTATCGCCTTCTGTGTTGCTGTACAGCCAAACACAATCATTGTCGCATCACGACAGAGAGACGGCACGGTCCCTCCAATGGTGACGCTTGAGCAGAGGGTTAGCATCAAATAGTTACAGAGCAACTCAGCATCAATGACATTGCAAGATTTAAATCCACGTAACAGGTACTACAGTATAGTCGTGTTCTCTCAGCAGGTTAAAATCTTGTCATCTACACACCATTGGAGTTCGTCACATTTTAATAATTAACAGTCTTCCCATTAGTTAACTGTACTAAACATTTTGCAAGATAATAGGAGGCCAGTAATGGCTTTCTGCACACGTGTCATTCTCAGAAACATTACATTGATGCACACCATTAGTTGTACAGTTACTGAAGCTGCTACATGGCAGCAATAGTAACTGTGAGGTTACTTTATCTGGCAGTTATCCAGTGGTATTTTTTAAACCCCCTTAACTGAACGCATGTTAACATCAAAGAAACTGAACATGAATCTTAGGAAAAGAATGCTGAGGTGCTACATTTTGTCATCTATATGACTTGGAGACATGGACAACAAACAAAGAGACTATTGATAAGCTGAATGCATTTGAGATGAGGACCTATAGGAGGATGTTCTGCAAATCTTACACTGACAGAAAGAGTAATGAGGAAGTGCTGAAAATGTTTGGAGAAAAGAGGAAATTAGTGCATAACATCAAAGAGCGAAATATACAATATTTTGGTCACATTATCAGAGCAGAAGGTGGACAGAGACAATTAGTGGAAGGAAAGATCAGCGGAAAATGTAGGAGAGGGAAGCAGAGGAGAAAATGGATGATGGATATAATGGACTGGATGCAGGTGACCTATGCAGAATGTGTTAGGACAGCACAGAATAATACAGTGCAGGAGAGGCCCTTCGGCCCATCGAATCTGCACCGATGCATTAAAGACACCTGACCTGTCTACCTAATCCCATTTGCCAGCACTTGGCCCATAGCATTGAATGTTATGACGTGCCAAGTGCTCATCCAGGTACTTTTTAAAGGATGTGAAGCAACCTGCATCTACCACCCTCCCAGGCAGTGCATTCCAGACCATCACCACCCTCTGGGTAAAAAGGTTCTTCCTCAAATCCCCCTTAAACCTCCTGCCCCTCACCTTAAACTTGTGTCCCTTCGTAACTGACCCTTCAATTAAGGGGAACAGCTGCTCCCTATCCACCCTGTCCATGCCCCTCATAATCTTGTACACCTCGATCAGGTCACCCCTCAGTCTCAGGACAGACAGAAGTGGAGATCCATAGCAGTCAACCTTCTGGGAAGAAGATGACACCAACGAACGAATGAGCTGAACATTTCTCCTGTGGTCTGGAAACAATCATCAGCTAAGGTCTAAACATGTGTTCACCACTAATTTGGCAGTCTTGTTCAATGGGACTTTCAGGATAGGAACAGTGCTTTAGTATACTGCTGGGTTAGGGAAAGTGGGGGCAGTTGTGAACTGTAAAATCAAGATGGATTATTGTTTTACGGAAAAAATTGGTTGCACATTCTACTGTACCATCCAAAAAAAAAGCACACCACAGGATCCGTTGATGGATCAATATTCCCACTGCTGGAAGAATAAAACTTCGATTCAGGTGAAGATGTAATTGATTATTGTTCACAAGCACAAATGGGCAAACCCTTCAAAGTTTATAGCACAGGAAAAGGTCATTTGGCCCATTGTGTGTGTGTTAGCTTTTTGCCACAGAAATCAAGAACTAATCATGCTACCCCACTCTCTCCCTACCTTCTTTCTATATTACTCTGTGTTAAATATTGATCTCATTTTCCTTTAAAAGATGCACACCCTGAGACAAGGCATTTCATTCTCCAACTACCCTCTGTGTAATACCACATGCCTGAATTTTTCGAGCAAGTTTCTTGTAGCAAACCTGTCATACAAACGGCTATCACAGTTTGAAATTTCTTACAAAAAGTGCTGGAAATACTCAGCAGGTCGGGCAGCATCTGTGGAGAGAGAAGCAGAGTTAACGTTTCAGGTCAGTGACCTGTTCTTCTGATGAAGGGTCACTGACCTGAAACGTTAACTCTGCTTCTCTCTCCACAGATGCTGCCAGACCTGCTGAGTATTTCCAGCATTCCTTGTTTTTATTTCAGATTTCCAGCATCTGCAGTATTTTGCTTTTATTATATTGGAATTTCTTGCTATGCCCCTACAGGGGAGACCTTGGTATACTAAGTGTTAAATATGCTACTATTTAATTAAACTGAGCTCTCAAGGTGTTAAATGCACAGAATATCATGGTTAGCAGATATATGGGGGCATTTTAACATTCTGGAATGCTGGGAGCAAGGGGGCCGATAGCACATGCAAACCTGCGAGACCAGGTTTCTCAGCATGCTGTGGAGTTTTAACTCCATTATGTTTGCATGCTGCCTGCACCAATTGGGAATGGGCATGAGCAGATCGCGAATCATGACTCTCGTGCTGGAAAACAGGCGCTAACCAATTTTTAGCACATTTTGTTCTGTTAGCACTAGTTTTTTTATACTGCTGCCTATTACATTTCCAATTAATTTTAAACTCCCTCAACTACTTTGATCATTACTTTTCACTTTATATGAATATATTTTTTTTTGTACGCTCTACAATTTATATTGGAAGATTTCCCAATGCTGATCTGCCTGTAGTGTTGTAGTGTTTTTGAAATTGCGATTGCATTGTGTACTCTAGAGGCTGCTGTAGAGCACATGCTAGCAAAGTGAACCTAAAACAGACTGAATGAAAGGGCAAGGCTGTGTGTTCAGTTGTTGCAGTCTTTGTCTCTCTATTTTTGCTTCGTATCCTACACTAAACTTGGCTAAACCTCACTCAAGTGCTGAGGACATCACAATGCCCACTTGCTAACTTTTCTGGGCAGTCAATTAGGGCCAAATCTCCTTTTACCTCATTGAACTTTGCCCTTTTTCCAGTCCAGCACCCTCTCTCTTGACTCATTATCCATTTCTATGTGGACATTGGACTCATATTGCATACCCTATTTCACAATTATACTCCAACTTTCACATCAGTTATTTGCCTCAATTCATTTACTAAAACTAAATCAAGTATCTCTTTTTCGTTCATAGAATCATAGAATGGTTACAGCACAGAAGGAGGCCATTTGGCCCATTGTGTCCATGCTCGTTCTCTGCAAGAACAGTTTAGCTAGTCCCACTTCCCCACTCTTTCCCTGTATCCCTGCAATTTTTTTTCCTTCAAGTGTTTATCCAATTCTCTTTTGAAAGCCACAATTGAACCTGTCTCCACCACACTCTCGGGCAGTGCATTCCAGATCCTAACCGCTCGCTGTATAAAAAAGTTTTTCCTCATGTTGCCTTTGGTTCTTTTGCCATTCTTCAAAAATCGGTGTCCTTTGGTTCTCAACCCTTCAGCCAATGGGAAGTTTCTCCCTATCTACTCTCTTTAGACGCCTCATAATTTTGAACATCTCTATAAAATCTCCTCTCAACCTCCCCTTCGCTAAGAAGAACAACTCCAGCTTCCCCAATGTATCCATGGAACTTAAGTCCCTCATCCCTTGTTAGGACCAGAAAAAAATACTAATCTAAGAAACAGTCCTGGATGCATTCTGAAAAAAGTGTTCCCAACTTTGGGTATATGTATGACATCCAAGGAGAACAGTCCTAACTTTTCCAACCTCTCCTCATAACTGAAGTCCCTTATCCCGGCTAAAAATTTGGTAAACCTTCCCCGTACCCTTTTTAAGGCCTTTGCATCTTTCCTGAAATGTGGTGCCCAGAATTGGCCACATTATCCCAACTGAGGCCTAACCAGTGATTTATAAAGCTCTAGCATGCCTTTTTTTGCTTTTATATTCTGTTCTTCTATTTATAAATCCAAGTAACCATACACTTTTTAACCAGCTTACCAACTTGCAATGTCACATTTAAGGATTTGTATACACAGACACCAAGGTCGCTCTGTTCATCTGCACTTTTCAAAATCGTGCCATTTATAGTAAATTATCTTTCTGTATTAGTCCTCCCAAAGTGCATCATTTCACAATTCTCCGCATTAAACTTCATCTGCCATGCTCCTGCCCATTTTGCCATCGTGTCTATGTCATTCTATAGTCTACAACTATCCTCATCACTATCTACTATGTTGCCAAGTTTTGTATCATCTGAAAATTTCATAATGCTGCTCTCTACACCTGAGTCCAGGTCATTTATAAAAATGAAAAGAGTAAGCTCCGCTTCAAGGATGCTTGCAAGCGTGACATGAAGGCCCTAAATGTCGACTATCGCACTTGGGAGTCACAAGCTGGCGAAAGAGGGAAAGGGCGACATATCCTGTGGACTGGTGTGCACTACCATGACGATCAATTGCTACAGCAGCTTGGCAACAGGCGCCAACGTCAAAAACAACAACTCACAGCGGCACTTGGCAGTTTCAAATGTGGCAGAACCTGCCTCTCAAGGATTGGCCTTCACAGCCATCAGCAAAGGTGCACCAAGAGAAGACACCCCCACCTAAATGGATTGTTTGCTGCGTGTCCATCATCTTTCGTAGATGAACAAATGCCAACCAATGGACCCAAAATCGACCCTTAGGGAACACTACAGCAAACCACCTTCGAGTCTGAAAAACATCCTCCCACCATCACAGTTTACTTCCTGTCACTGAGCCAATTCCATATCCATAACCACCACTTTCCCCAGAATTTCATGGGCGTCAGTCTGAAACTGGCCCTTGTTGTATGGCCCTTGCTCTATGCCCGTAAAATGTGTGCAACGAGGACCAATTTCTAATTTTATGTTTCTAAGTTCACGTTACAGCTTTCAGCAACAGAGTATCTTTTCACCACCTGAAGAATTTAAAAATGTTATTTGTTAGTTTGCTTATTGACATCTGCAATTAGATACCACGGACAGAATCTTCAAAGTTTAGCCCCTGCCGGAACGAGGGGACCTGTAGCGGGTTGGGAACCCACTTGCTTTTGGAGCAGGCTTTGGCTTGGCTCTTTAATTAAGCCACAGCATTTGCATCCTGCTTCAGGGTTTCCCGACCAGGGAGGACAGGCAGGATGGCACACTGAGTCTGTCAAAGGAAGGATTTCTAATTAAAAGGTCCCCAGCATGGGTCAGAAAGGCTCAACTGAACATGGATTCCTGAGGCTGCAGCAACCACAGGGTCTCTCACTTTTACCTGGGGGTTCTGCTGCAGGATCGGAGGGACTGCAGCGAGGTGACTTTTCCCAAGGACGAGAGGAAGAGGACATCCTCTTAAACCAAGTAGGCGTGGCTGGAAGTGGCCGAGGAAGTCAGCGGCAGGAGTGTGGTCCCTCAGACCTGGAGACAGTGCACCAAAAGAATCAAAAACCTCAGGAGGGTGGGAAAAGTGAGTGGCATAACACTTTCAGATGCCAAGACCCACAAACTGCCTTTCCCAGCATTCTCCTGCACAGCACTCTTCAGAACAACACACCCTGCAGCTCCACTCATTCCTCTCTCTCCAGGCACATCCTCACATCCCCATCGGAAGAGCCAACACTCACACTCACCCTCTTGCACCCATACCACAAGGTCACTCTTCACAAATGTTGACCTTCCCTCCTCTCCACACAAGCCATTTCTAACACTCTGCTTTCTCTACTTCCAGAAGAGAGCGCACAACCTCAGGGAGAGGCAGAGACCCAGAGCGAGGTGCTGCCGTGACCGTCCAGTCATAGGCACCTTGATGGACACTGGCAATGCGTGCCCAATTGGTCCATTGTGAATGATGTTTTGTTCCAGGAGGCTGCCGATGTCAGCAGCAACCTGCTGTGAAAGGCTGAACCTCATGCGGCATTGCTGCTCAGACAGAAAGAGAGCTAATCCTCTGACTGTAGACCTTGTGTTGGGGGTCTCGCCTAATTGGAGCTGGATCTCTCTGTCCATCCCCTCTGTCCTGTGGAGGTGCATGTGCCTGAGGAGAAGACAGCTGGTGCTACAGCTGTTGTTGATCCTGCTGTTGCTATTGGTGCTGCTGCTCCTCTTGTTCCTCATCAGGGATGCAAGCTGCTCCCATCCTGCGGTGAAGGCTGGCAGCAGGGAAATGCAGTTCAAGGTGAGCGATATGCAAGACAGGTGAACTGACTGCTAAGAAGTTGGCAAACATCTATCAAGCACAGGAAGTGTTGTGAGCAGCAGCCTCTCGCCTGGCCATGGCTGCAGCTCTTCAGTTTCACTGATCAAAGCCTTCCCAACCTGTCAGTTTCACTGAAGAAGCACTCCCTGCTGTGCACTCACCTGGTTGTGACTCTGCCGAGCTGCTGACAGGTCAGGAAATAGGTGCACTGCCTGTGAAAGTCAGAATGGTTGGTTAAAACAGAAGTTAATGCTCTATTTGCATCTGACAATGACTTACCTGACAGCTCCAAGGGGGTTCCCCTAGTCACCTGCAAACCTGCTTGGGTGAAACCCAGAAGGGGGAGGGATAATGTCAGGACCCTGACCCGATGCTACCTTTAGGAGTTTTAACACCCTGCATGCAGCCGAACCCATTTCCCTTTGGCAGGGAAAATTCCACCCTATATATCTGCCTTTTCAATCACTGTTCTAATATGAAGGGGAATTTCATTATTTAAGTGTTGCATATGAAATTCACTCCACAAAAGAGAGGAGCTGAATACTTCACAAATGCAACTAATCAGAATGATCACATCAAAGAGATTTCAATACTCAGGTTAAATTTTATGAAGCAATTTAAATTAACCTTATTGCAAGCTCTTAAAACGCAATCATATCCAAGCTATGAGTCACAGGCGTCGAAATTATACAGTGGATTGCAGTCCCACTCACAGCCTTGGAATAAATTAAATAAATGAGGAAATATAGAAGAACTTAGATTTATCCCAGATCTCATATGGTATAATTACCATTTTCTATAAATATAAATTGGAGTCAGGTCAGGCGTTAAAACCTTTTTTGAAATTAATTCTCAGGATGGGAATGTCACTGGCATTTATTGTCCAAGCCTAGTTTTTGAGAGGATGATGATGATGGTCTACTTCTTGAACTGCTGCAGTCCATGTGGAGAAGGAATTTCCAAAGTCCCAGGATTTTGACCCAGTGATGAAGAAGGAATGGCAATACATGACCATGATGGGCTGATGTGTGAAGTGGACAGGAACCTGGTGGTAATGGTGTCCCCATGCACCTGCTGTCCTTGTCCCTCTAGGTGATGGTGGTCCCAGGTTTGGGAGGTGCTGCCGAAGAAGCCTTGGCGAGTTGCTGCGGTGAATCCTGTCGATATTGTGCAGTGCAGCCACAGTACCATAACGACAGTAGACGGTCCTGTGACCGGTCAACACTGAGTGCTGAGGTGCAGTTAAATAACCCGCCCACCTACTGAAAATGTTAACGGCTTCGGGCAGTTGAGCACCGAGAAGGTTGAGGAAGGGGGTGGGGATGATGGGGGCGGCAAGGGAAGGGGTGAGTGCAGTAGGATACCTGATAGAGGAAATGTCATCAAAAAGCAGAAGAACTTGTCCTTGAATTAGCCAACAGCATTCACTACCCGTATATACCATGACGCAGATGCAGTGCATCACAAGTCAATGAGGAAGCAACCATGGACAGTCCGAAACATAAAACCATGGTCTTGCATTGAAAACAAGCAAAGAGATTTGGAGGGCAATGCTGGGAGCAACTGATGATGATAAACACAAGATTCATAGTGCAAAATGCTTCAAAATAGGAGCTTGTACACTGCCGATTTACACATAGTGACATGGTTGAAATTGCATCTGTCAGTACTCATAGAGTTAACCAAAACTTTTCGACAACATATAACAGTTTCCCAGTTAACTGAACACAAACAAATTCATGATACTTACTCCCTCATGCGGTTCATCTTGGTCTCAGCCATGGTGCAGTTGATAGCTGTAGGTCCCTGGGGCAATGTTGGAGTCATGGTGCCACTGTCTGTAATCAATGCAGAGACACACCGTGATGTCCATCTTTCTCACATCAGAATTCATTGAAGGCAAGGACAGCAGTTTATGAGATGCAGACAGTTCACCTTTACCACAAGGTTATTATTGCAGGCATCAATTAAAGATGAGTTCGGGGCCAGCTGCTTTCACCCAAACTAAATGGATGCAGATCCAAAATTTCCAGTTACTACAAATAGTAAATGGAACAATGTCAATGTTTTATTAAAGTTTTATTCCTGTTCCCAATGCCACATGCAATTATCCAACACGGAGACCAGGCCAGGGCCTCTGACAATACTGGTTCATAAAAATAAAGAGGTCATCAACAATGACTTGCATTTATTTAGCGCCTTTAACAGAGTTAAACATCCCAAGGCGTTTCACAGGAGCATTTTCGAACAAAATCTAATGCCCAGCTGCATAAGGCGATATTAGGATAGATGACCAAAAGCTTGGTGAAAGAGGTGGGTTTTAAGGAGGGTTTTAAAAAGGAAGAGTGAGGTAGAGAGGTGGACAGAATCAGGTGGGAATTTAATGCTCTCCCCTGTGGTGGGTTTGGAGGCGGGGAGAGCATAAAATTGGGTGGGATGGTGGCCAAGGGTGGGGGCGGGTGGGCAGGCAGGGTGGGCACTTCTGTCAAAGTTTAGTCCAAGGCAGGAAGGGCTGTGAACGGCCTTCCCGCTCCGCCACCAATTGAGGCCCTTAACTGGGCAATTAATCCCCAATTAAGGGCCTCATCCCAATCGCCAATTAGCCATGCAGCAGGCGGCCCTGTTGCTGCACAGGAAGCACAGCATGAAAAACTGTGTGGGCTGCTTCCTGGCGCCACGGCGGGGGAATGGGGGTGATGGGATCCAGCGTTGGGAAGGGGGTCCCGCTGAGAGCCATCCCCCTGCCCTTGCTCGCAATTCCCCTACACCCACCTCCCCCGCAAACCCCGCCCTGATCTACCGGGGTCCAGCGTGCTCCTGGGCCTCCAGTACTGGCGCTGCTTAGTGGAAGGTGGGACTTCATGTGATGGGGTCTTTGATCCTGTGGAAAGCCCACTGTTTTCCACTTTAGCGCTTGATTGGCACTAGATTCGACAGGCCTTCTGAAGAAGAGGCAATGTGAGGTTCTTGATGTCGCTTATTTTGCAGTCGAGACCTCCATTGCCAACATTAAATCCCTGCATTAGGGAGGGAATTCCAGAGCTGAAGGCACCAGTGATGGAGCGATTAAAACCAGGGATGCGCAAGAGGCCAGAATTGGAGGAGCACAGAGATCTCGGAGAGTTGTAGGGCAGGAGGTGTGCGCAGAGTTCACGAGGGGGGTAGGCCATGGGCAGATCTGAAAACAAGGATGAGAATTTTTAAATTGAGACGTTCCCAGACTGGGAGCCAATATGGGTCAGAGAGCACTGGGATGAAGGGTGAACAGGACTTCGTGCGAGTTAGGATATGGGCAGCTGAGTTTTAGAAGAGTTCAATTTTACATAGGATGAAAGGTGGGAGGAAAGCATTGGAATAGTCAAGTCTAAAGGTAGCCAGCAGCAAAGCCCATGGTAAGTCGCCTGACGATTATTTCTAGCTCTGATCAGCGCCTTCCACAATGTTTCAGGCGGGGCCAAACAATGCACTGGACCATGCTTTTATTGAATAACAGTTGTCTTGTTTCAAATCCTTCCCATTTTCTGACCTGGTGCTCATCACCTTCCAACTGCAGCCATGACATGCTCAGAGCTAAGGACCTCATCAACATCAACTTGCATTTATATAGCGCCTTTAATGTAGTAAGACTGCAATGAGAAGCTTTTTCATGTTGTCTGATGCAACATATACGAGATGCATGGAGTTCGGGTCATTTGAAGATCTCAAAATAGGTTTATTAAGCAGCTAATATATACAGTACAGAGCTACTTATTTGCAGGTCATGCCTCTTGGTGTTACAGTTACAGACAGAGACTGGCATGTAGTTATGTGACGACATCCTGGCACTTAGCTCATTAGCATACAAAGATCTTAAAGGTACATTACTGGTAAAGGCAATCACACAACATCCTCCTCCTTTCCAAAGATAAGTCTCGTATGCTAAAAGTAGAAACATATAACATTAGATAATATCAAAATTATTTACACAGGTATAAAGATTATGAACTTTACAAGAATAGAGGCTCAAAAGTCCATATATCGTCTCGATTTGACAACTCTTGCTTGGAGAATTTGCGTCTCAGCTGTTGCTGTTCTTTCTGAAGTTTCTCCCTCTCTGCATTCAGTTTCTGTTGCTCTGCCTTCAGCCTGCTGACATACTCTGTTGCTTTTCTCAAGATGACTGCTTTTGGGGCCTTGTCATTCTTGGAAAGTTCCAGCACCTCATCCTGAAGAGCCACCAGACAATGTTTCAACTCATTCCCCCTCTGCCTCTTCAGGACATTGCATGTCCTTCGCCTCTCCTCATCCTCCACATTTAAAGGCCTGGGGCTCAAGGCCGAGGACTTGTTGGGGGAGGAGTACTTGGCCTCATGGAAGTACCTGTCCATTATGGCTCATTGTGGTGCTGGCGGTTCTTTAGAGAGCAGAAATGAAGGCGTGGTATAGTTGCGCTGTTTCTGGGTTTCCTGACTGCACTGTTTGATGCTGGTCAGAGTCTGCGAGCAGGTTCCAGTCCTTGGAGATTTCCCCTTGGCAAAGCTCTCGTAGATCGTTGTGATGTTGAGGTCCTTACACGCTGGTAGTCCTGCCACCTC
The DNA here is from genome assembly GCF_036365525.1 of Heterodontus francisci. Classification (NCBI taxonomy): domain Eukaryota; kingdom Metazoa; phylum Chordata; class Chondrichthyes; order Heterodontiformes; family Heterodontidae; genus Heterodontus; species Heterodontus francisci. The sequence goes on along the minus strand of NC_090372.1, from coordinate 8,892,372 downwards.
TGGTCCGCTCATGTCTACTAGGTAGAACATTTGTGGTTTCCATGCCGACTTGCCATATCTGCATTGCATTGTTAATGTGCCACTGTAAAGGTTGTATGATCCTTTATATGTGGATAACTTGAGAGTTGTCGGTTGTATCATAGACTTCCAATGACTCCAGTACATATCTTTGAGGATTCGGACTGATAGGATATTTGCACTAGCGCCAGTGTCAATCTTGACCTTGAGAGTGTGTTTACCAACTTTCTTTGGGCGCATGATGTTGATGATGGTGAAAGCTTCCAGTTGTTCGACTTCATCAACGTGATGTGTCAGGTTCACAATGTGGAACGCTTGTTCATCTTCTGTCTGAGAACTACTTCTCTCCGAGTCTTGTCCCAAGTCTCCGTTTGAGAGTGAATTTTCTGTGGATCTCATGTATTGGCTTGCATTTATGCAGGTCTCTGGCGCTTTCCTTGCTGCTGTTGCTCTGGTGCTACGCCTGTCTTCTGTTGGCTAGTTTCCTACCATGGCTTCTGGCTGCGTCTTTGGAGCCAGAATTCCTGCATAGGCAGGCCCAGTGTCCTTTTATGCCCAACACCTTGCACAGGTCTCGAAATGCAGGACAATTTTGCTGTGAGTGGGACAGACCGCACTTAGCACACAGCTTGCCTACTCTTTTCGACCTAGTTATGGTGCCGATACTGTTGGCTGCACCTAGTGCTTGCAGGTGCTGTTATCAAGCTACAATGGCTTTGTATTTCCTCCCATCCTCCAGCAGTGCATCAATGCTGTGATCTTTCTTTGTCCCCGAGAGGAAATGCTTCAATGGGTGTTGATGTGATCACCAGCTCCATTATTCGGTCTGACAGCTCAGCTTCTGAGAAGTTGCATTCGTTGCCCTTGCTACGGCATCTGCTGATTAACTGGTCAATTGATTCCTGTGGCTGTTGCCTGTAGGACATCAATCCCAGGAGATGAATTTGAAAATTCACTCTCAATCGGAACTGATCTTCCAACACTTTCCACAGATTTGCAGGAACTTTCTGGTCCTGTTCAGATAATCCAGAGGTGTTTATTCTGTGAAATCATTTCCAATTGCTATCATCGTTTTTATAGCCTGTTTTTCTGGTTCAGCAATTACTTGGTCTGTAAAGCATTCTCTGTTAGAACAGTTTGAACTCCGATAGGATATCCAAGGCTTTCCAGTTCATGCTGGGAAAATTGGAATCCATCTTTCTGCTTTTTGTGTGCTTTAAAGCTTGCTTTAAGAGCTTGCGTTAAGACCTGGTTCTGTGACTCTGTACTGGTTTCCCTTTAAGAAAAATCTCTTGGCTGCTTTGATTGACAGCAACAGCTTGTCTGTTTATCTAGCTTCCAGCACTAAGCCTGTTCTGTTTACACAGCTGTGCAACAGGTATCTCAAGCACTTTTTTTTGCTAGTTTATTTATCCAGGCAATTCTTCACGGTTGAGTGGTTTTATGAGTTTTTTTTAAACTCACATTTAGTGAATGAAAGCTTTTCAGCATTCAAATGGTTTAATGAGGTTTCTATTTATAGCTCTAGCTGCCAGCTGCATGAATGGAGAATTCCTGTGCTATTCACTGTTGGGCACCTCTTGTAATGGTGCCTACCACGATCAGCCTAAGAAAGGTTGCAATTTTTTGCTCTCCCAGGGAGGCTTTGAGAGAAAACAAAATCAATCTTTTATGGACTTCAAGGCTCCTCTCTTTTTTTAAAATGGGGGTTCGTCTACCCATGGCGGACTGACTCACCCGATCACAGTGATTGATCTGCAGCCTATCGTTCAGAGCTCGGTCCCTGCAGCTGGAGGGAAGTGCTTTTTTCTTTCCCTGTTGGGGCCAGTATTTTTCTTTAACTTTCCGTCTTCCAGCTGTAGTTAGTTTCTAAAGCTATTTTCCTGTGATCTTCAAACCTAGATCCTGTTTACTCACTACCACTGCCACCAGATGTTGTAATCTCATAGGACTTAGGCTCACTGCACACTCCGGATACCTCTGCAGGCAACCGTGTTTTCATTGTGGCTGTATGACCCTGACCTTTTGTCCTACATGTAGCTGAGGTAGTTCCGCCTCTGCATGTTGGTCATGAACCATCTTTATTCTCCCCTGTTTCTCAAGTAGTGGCTCCTGCATCTCAGAGAATTTGGACAGATGATGGCTTGGCAGAGTTGTTCGCACTTGTCTGTCAAACATGATCTCTGCTGGTGACGGTAAGTCCAAATCCATAGGTGTAGCTCTGAGGTTGAGCATGGCAACATTAAGATCTTGTCTTGTTGCCCTACACTTTAGGTGCTTTGATGGTGTGAGACATTCTCTCGGCAAGACCATTAGACCTAGGATGAGGACGTCATATGGTTTACACCCCATTTGGCGCACCTATCCCTGAAAGATTTGCCCTTATACTGTGGCCCATTGTCAGAAATGATTTCTTCAGGTGCACCGAATTAATTGAATATAGCACTTAATGGGCTGGATTTTGTTCTCCCCCCAGGCGCGGGGTCCGTGGTGGGAGGGGGTGGGTGGGGGGGGCCTGAAGGTGCCTCCGGGAGAGAGCCACCACGCACCTCGATGGCAAGAGTGCCCGGACCAATATTACCGGTGGCAGTGAGGCCTCATGGCGGCATCCGCACTACCCTCCCCCCTCCATTGCTCGGTGACGGGACCCCCATTTGAATATTTGAATAAATTAAAATAAATGATACTTACGCTGCCGCCTGAAGTCCCGCTGTAATCATCGGGCCGCTGGCCAGTGCTCCCACGCCTTCGATCCCTGTCCGGGGAACCGAGGCACCTCACTGGTGGGGAGGGGGGGGAGGAGGTAAGTTTATCAGTGTGGGAGGGGGGGAATGGAGTCAAAGTAACAACATGGGTGTAGGGCATGGTGGGAAGGGTCAGAGTTTAAAATTCATGCAGTTTGGGGGAAGGCGGTCAGATGGACAAGGTAGGTGTTTGGGGGGGGGAGGGCAAATAATTAATTTAATTGTTATGGGGGGGGGGTAGGAGAGGGGCAGAAGAAATGTCTTTTTTTATTAACTTTATCGATAAATATTTAAATTTCCCGGCAGGGTAGAAAGCCCTTTAAGAATGGTGTCAGCACCTGCACAAAGTCAGCTGACACCATTGCCAGGAATGGACAGCCCAACCTCTCCATGTGATCGAGGGGGATGGCCCACCACGGCTATTTAAATGAGCAGCTGCACGGAAGATTGCGGTGAAGCGGACAACGTTTTTTTTGCAAGATTCACTGAAGATGCAGCCCAATGTGTCTGCGCAACTGCGCTTGAAGTGTCTTTTGCCAGTCTGACAATTGGTAATTTGGAGAAGTAGTCAGTGACTACGATAAAGTCATCTACATAAGCGGAAAATAGGTCAGTGGTGATTTTGGACCAAGGGACTGACGGAACATTGTGAGGGTTTTGAGGTTCTTTGCGTTGTTGTGGCTGGTGGCTCTGGCATGCCTCGCACATCCTCACTAACCTTTCGATGTCATTATAGTTCCCTGGTCAATAAACAGTGTCTCATGCCAGTCGTCTTGTTCACTCTATGCCCATATGGCTTTGGTGAAGTCGTGACAAGATGTCGTCTTGGAGAGCTGTGGACGCAATCACTTGTTTTCCCTTAAAAGTGATACCTTCATCTCTGTAAGGCCAGAAGCATCTGAGGGTTTCAGGCACCTCCTTTACCGTGTCAGGCCAGCTTTCATTGATGATTCTCCACAGTGCCCTCAGTTGCGGGTCATTTACTGTTTCTGATTGTTGTTACCTTATAACTGACTGACGGGAAATGCAATTTGAGTAGAACAAGCTGGTAATATTTTTTGTTCTCTTCCACGTACGACCATATGAACAATAACAAACAGGTAAAGACCCTCTGGTCCACCCAGCCTGTCCCACACAATTATGATACCTCATGCATCCCAATACTAATACTCCACCCCACCCAAAACCATGCAATCTCCTGGGAGAAACAAAAAACCAAGTTAAAAGAAAAAATCTGGGAAATTCCTCCCTGACCCTCTTTGGCAATTTAAACTTGTCCAGGAGGATGCTAAGCTGTCATTGAAAACAAATGAGCAAAATTCAACCAAGTGAGATAGGTGGATTGAAATGACCAATAACTGTTGACTCAACATGTGACCAGCTAGCTCAATGCCAAGACCTGGCTTTCTTAAATTGCAAAGCTGATGGTTTATAAATTCCTTAAGTTACTCTTGGACTGTTAATCCTTCTCTCTCTTACAAGATGCCTCATATCATAGAATCATGGAATGGCGACAGCACCGAGGCAGGCCATTTGGCCCATTGAGTCCATGGTGGCTCCCTGCAAGAGCAACTATTCCAGTTGAGGCCATACCAGTGTTTTATAAAGGCTCATGATAACTTCCTTGTTTTGGTACTCTATGCTTCGATTTATAAAACCCAGGATCCCATATGCCAATTTAACCACTTTCTCAACCTGCACTGCCACCTTCAATGATATGTGCACATATAGCCCCAGGTCTCTCTGTTTCTGCGCCCACTTTAGAATTCGTGCTTCGTACCAAAATGTATCACTTCACATTTCTATGCATTAAATTTCATTTGCCAAGTGTCCACCCACTCCACCAGCCTATGCCCTCTTGATGTTTATCACCATGCTCCTCACAGTTCACAATATTTCCAAGGAGACTGGTAGGAAACTAATCATCATATAAAGTATTGGCTGTTAGATTCAAAGTTTGCATTGCATTAATACTGGAAATCCAATTTTCAATTCTGGTAGGATAAAACGGAAGTCAGTTAATTCTGAACAATCTGGTCACTGATTGATATTAATAGTCATCAACTTTGCAACCTGCTTAATACATTTTAACAATACAGTACTGGTCACATAACTGTACATTATTGCTATAACACATGAGTTGAAATGAAGTAGCTTTTAAATTCAGAGAGCCAATGTGTCTGCGATTGATAGCACAATGTTCAAAAGCTTTTATCCCTGAATATAATTATCTTTCTCCTTCAGATGCTGGCCATTTCTAGAAACTTCTGTTTTTCATGTGATTTTCTCTCAAGCAAGCAATCCTATATTTAGAACAAAAATACACGTGCAAAAGTTAAATGCAATTGAAAAGCTCCACTTCCATGATTAGCAATTGCGAATGCTACCTTTTCCTCTGACCTGACAGTCAAGTCAGCTCTGCAGAGTTCAAATACCACTGAAAGACTCAAGGGAACAGATCCTGTGCAGCAGTGACCAAACGCAGCTCGCATTTAGGCAGTGAATTTGCAGTATCAAAAACACGTGGCTCTGAAGCCGTTTGCTTAACACATGTCTCGCCATTTAATAACTGTGCCTTCATTTTTAAGTGTGATAATAGTTTAGGATTTTTACATCTGTTCGAATAAGAGCAAATAAGGGATGGAGAAATTAAATAACATTGCTAAGAACAAAATTTTATTTGAGAGTACTGAAAAAAAGTTCTAAGACATCAGACTCCTCTTTGATATCTGGTATACAAATAATTGTCAATCTTACTCCAATTGTTAGACAGTTTCAACTAACTATTTAGACACATAGAGAGATTCAGACTTCAATAGCTTGGGCATCCACCAACTCTTTCAACATATTTCCTGAGGGGAACTGGTCTTTTTTTAATGATATTTTGACACACCCATGGAGGAATTGGAGGAATTATGAAATAAAAGTAAACTGATGAACTAAGCTACAAGAAAATGGCCACCTTGCTACCCGGCAACATGGAGGGAGAAGTCAGGTAATCCCTCCTGTACTGCCAATCAACATGTTTGTCTGTTGAAGACGGGACAATTATTAATGTCTGAAATTGCCTTGAGGAGGCACATTGACATGCAAAACAACCCACTCCATGCTGATGATTCCTATCATCAAAAATTGGGCTAGCAAAGGCTTTTGCAAACAGACTGACTCAGAAGCCATGGCCAAAATAATAGGTGTGAAATAACACCTATTTATCAAAATGAACCACATTCAGATGCCATTATGTAGCAATGGTCCCCACATCCTGGAACATTGTATGAACACCCAGGGCAGAGTACCTTGAGTCACCTGACTAAAACCAAAACCTTGATAAGAAGTAACTGCTCAGGAGAGGGAAGAAAGAAAGCCTTTCCAGCCAGAGAAGTTGTGGGATCAATCCTGCCAGCACCATCTTTAAACTACTGAGGCAGAGAGATTTCAAGGGTGACCTTGAAAACTCCCCATCTGAGAAATTGAACCAGGACTTCCACCACCAACTGAGCTTTAACCAAACGAGTCTGTGACACTTCATCAATTCCAAAACAAGGAACATTCAGGCCTGCAACAGTGTTAAAAAATTCCTCCTGGAAAACCCACAGGTTTTAAAGTGAACTCTCTTTACAATAATCAAACTCTAATTGCATGCTATCCTATACTTACTATCTTTTCTTGTGTGTGTGAGTGTGTGTCAAAGCGTGAGTAGGTGAGGTTGCGAACATTTTCGGATAGTGTCTTAATAAATAGTTATCTTTCTTTTTTAAACCTACAAGAAAACCTGCTGTTTGTTTATTTAACCCTCAAACACTCAGGGACTAAAATACTATTTTAAAACACTATCTGCAGTCAGTAGAGAGGTGAAAAGGAGAAGCCACCCACATCATTTCCCACCTGACCGTAACAATTTGTTAAACTTGTTCACATTTATAACCATTTTACTAGTGCTTTTCTCAGATTATAAAAGGAGCCTTGCATTTATATAGCACCTTTCATGGCCTCAGGACATCCCAAAGCACTTTACAGCTAAGTAGTCACTTTTGAGGTGTAGTCACTGTTCTAATGTAGGCAAATCGGCAGCCATTCTGCACATGGCAAGCTCCCACAGCAGCAATGTGATAATGACCAGATAATCTGTTTTTTTTTTTGAGTGATAAATATTGGCCAGAACGCCCCTGCTTTTCTTTGAAATAGTGCCATAGGATCATATGCCCCCACTTGAGAGGGCAGGCAAGGCCTCAGCTTAATATCTCAGCTGAAAGACGGCACCTCCAACAGTGCAGCACTCCCTCAGTACTACACTGGAGAGTCAGCCTAGATCTTGTGCTCTGGGTTGGGATTGAACCAAAAACCTTCTGACTCTACTGCTGAGATGTGTATCCACTGAGGCACATTATAATATTACATAGGGAAATAATTTATCTGTCTGTTATTAACATTTTGCTGAAGCTGGGAAATTATTAAATTAACTGTGCAGGTACAATCTGCGCATCTTAAGGTGAAATATGTTACATTTAGTTTAGTTCCAGAGAATGGGCTTCTTGAGTGAAATTGTTTATGGTGGAAGGTGATCACATATAGACTTTACGCGTGGTATTATTTATGCAATCCACTCTACCCGTTGCTAAACGTCCTTTGCCTGAAAGAAATGATCATGGCTGGTATCTTGCAGGGTTCTTGACATCCGGTTCCGTGGCGGGGGTTGCTGGAAGATTGTTCTGGCAGTGGCCCGCCATGGAGCCCGACCCCGAGAGGGTTGGGCCTGATCTTCCTGGCAGCAGCATAGCTCCATGGCAGCCCTCTGCCGCTGGGTGACAGAACCCGGATTTAAATATGTTAATTCATTAAATGAATAAACTTAACTGAACTTATCTGTGATCTAACAGGCAGCCGGCACTCCCGTACCTTCATGTTCCTGTCTGCGGAAAGCAGGCTCCAAGGGGGGGGACGTGAGATTGTTAGCGTGGTGGGGTGGGGTGGGTAGAGGGGAGAATGGTGAACTTTGTTCAGTTTTGGGAAGGCAAAGGTCAGACTTGAAAGGTAAATGTTTTGGTGGGGGAAGGGCAGATAATTAATTTTATTGATATTGGGGGGTGGGAAAGGGGTGATAGATTTTTGATATGAACAGTGTGGGGTGGGGGGGGGGGGGGGGGGGTTAGGTTTCCATTAAAAATTTAAATTAGCCGACAAGGCTGGCTTCCCTTTAGAAATGGCGCCAGAGCTTGCGCACAGGCAGCTGACGCCATTTCTGGCATCGGAGAGTCTGCCCCCCTCCATGTGATTGGGGGGGGGGGGGTGGTGCTGAGCAGTGCATTTAACTGAGCCGCCGCGCAGTAGATCACAACGGCATGGTGGCGCGCGGCCCACACATGCAGGCTGCCGTTTTCTTCGCCCGCCCTTCAAATCTAGCCCCATGAAATCAGCCTAAGGAGTGGACAAATGGAATTATAGGTAGTATTTCTGGCATTGCAGTGGACTAGAACAGCCAATTACAAAATAAAGTCAATTTTAAATTTAGATAAAAACTTGGCAGTACAATCCTGACTGTCTCTTTAATGTCGGAAGCTATATCTCCAAGTTAGAAAACATATGAATTTTGCAGGATGCAATAAATGAATCTGGCAGTGAGATTTCCCTCAGCTAAGAGCCTCCAGCTTTTTGTGCTATGAAAATGCAAACATTTGGCAGTGTTGAAGAGGAGTTCAAATCCCAGATTCCAATCTTATACTTGCAAATATCAGGGAGGACAAGCAACAAAATCTAAAGAAGAAATAAAAACAAAAAAAATGCTGAAATATTCAGCAGGTCTGGCAGCATCTGTGGAGAGAGAAGCAGAGTTAACGTTTCAGGGCAGTGACCTTTCATCAGAACTGGCAAAGGTTAGAAATGTAATAGGTTTTAAGCAAATAAAGCGGGGGTGGGGCAAGAGATAACAAAAGGGAAGGTGTTGATAGGACAGAGGGTCACAGAAAATAACTGACAAGAAGGTCATGGAGCAACGGCAAAGGGTGTGTAATGGTGTAGTGAAAGACAAAGCGTTAGTGCAGAGAGGATGTTAATTGACAGAATAATGAAAGCCCTAGCCAAAAGCACAAACATGAAAAAAAACAGTGGGCAGGCACATGGCAAAAAAAAATGAATGATGAAACAAACTAAAATAAAATAAAAGAAAGAATATAACTAAAAATAAAAAAGGGCGACCCATCTTGTTCTGAAATTATTGAACTCAATGTTCAGTCCGGCAGGCTGTAGCACGCCTAATCGGTAAATGAGATGTTGTTCCTCGAGCTTGCGTTGATGTTCACTGGAACACTGCAGCAAGTCCAGGACAGAGATGTGGGCATGAGAGCGGGTGTGGGGGGGGGGGGGTTGAAATGACAAGCAATCAGAAGCTCGGGGTCATGCTTTCGGACTGAGCTGAGGTATTCCACAAAGCGGTCACCCAATCTGCACTTGGTCTCCCCAATGTAGAGAAGACCACACTGTGAGCAGCGAATATAGTATACTAAATTGAAAGAAGTACACGTAAATCACTGCTTCATCTGAAAGGAGTGTTTGGGGCTTTGGATAGTGAGGAGAGAGGAGGTGAATGGGCAGGTATTACATCTCCTGCGATTGCAGGGGAAGGTGCAGTGGGAAGGGGACGAGGTGGTGGGGGTAATGGAGGAGTGGACCAGGCCATTGCGGAGAGAACAATCCCTTCAGAATGCTGACGGGGGAGGGAAGATGCATTTGGTAGTGGCATCACGCTGGACATGGTGGAAATGGCGGAGGATGATCCTTTGGATGTGGAGGTTGGTGGGGGGGAAAGTGAGGACAAGGGGAACCCTGTCGCGGTTCTGGGAGGGAGGGGAAGGGGTGAGGGTAGCGGTGCGGGAAATGGGACGTACACGGTTGAGGGCCCTGTCAACAACAGTGGGGGGGGAATCCTCGGTTGAGGAAAAAGAAAGACATATCAGAAGCGCTGTGGAAGATTGCATCATCAGAGTAGATGCATCAGAGATGGAGAAACTGGGAGAATGAATGGAGTCCTTAATAGAGTCAGTGTAGTCGAGGTAGCTGTGGGAGTCAGTGGGCTTATAATGAATATTAGTGGACAGCCTATCCCCAGAGATGGAGATAGAGAAGTCGAGGAAGGGAAGGGAAGTGTCAGAGATGGACCATGTAAAGGTGAGAGAAGGGTAAAAATTAGAAGCAAAGTTGATAAAGTTTTCCAGTTCGGGGCGGGAGTAGAAAATGGCACCGGTACAGTCATCAATGTACCGGAAAAAGAGTTGGAGGAGGGGGCCTGAGTAGGACTGGAACAAAGAATGTTTGACATATCCCACTAAAAGACAGGCATAACTAGGACCCATGCGGTACCCATAGCAAAACCTTTTACTTGAAGGAAATGAGTGGAGTTTAAGGAGAAGTTGTTCAATGTGAGAGCAAGTTCAGCCGGGCGGAGGAGGGTAGTGGTGGATTGGGACTGGTTGGGCCTCTGTTCAAGGAAGAAGCGGAGAGCCCTCTAACCTTTGCGGATAAGTAACCTAGGCCTCTAAATGCCTTTATATTATCTCCTACTGTACTCTGAAAGACTGAGCAGCTGGTGAAAGTCAAACAGAAACTGCTTGCACACAGGCTAACAGTCTGTGATACAAATATTTTTCGGGGTTTGGGGGGGAACGTTTCTGTTGTGCCGTTTTTTGTGTGGGTTTATTACCATCAGGCTTATTATAAGCCTGGTCCGCATTATAACAAGATATGTGGGTTCAAGTCCCACTCTAGAAACTTGAGCACAGAAATGTAGGCTTACGCTCCCGTTCAATACTGAGGGAGTGCTGCACTGTTGGAGGTGCCGCCTTTCAGATGAGGTGTTAAACCGAGGCCCTGGCTGCCCCTCAGGTAGGCATATAAGATTCCATGCCACTATTTTCAAGAACAAGGGAGTTCCATGTGTTCTGGCCAATATTTATTCCTCAATCAACATCACAAAAACAGATTATCCGGTCATTATTGCATTGCTGTTTGTGGGAGCTTGCTGTGTGCAAACTTCTCTACCACGTTTCCTACATTACAACAGTGACTACAGTTCAACCTTACTTCATTGACTGTACAACACTTTGGGATGTCCTGTGGCCCTATATAAATGCAAGTCTTTCTTTTTTCTTTTATATATTCTGGCCCTGACTACAAATAAGTGAAGCATTACTGACGTGCAGTAGAATGTGACTTATGCTTCTGCGAAAATTGGTGCCTCAAGTCATAAAATACTTACTCTCTGTGTACTTACTGAACATTGGCGGTGTCCAATTAAATTCAGGCTTTGTAGTTGATTTTATTTGCTAAGGTTACCAGCAGGAAGAATGAGATAGTTCAGATGCTTCTCAGAATAAAGTTTCTTTCCAATTTCGGTTGATAATGCTGCAATTTTAGGATGAGCTAAGACGGTTTGACGAGGTAGTTGCTGGGAGGCTGTTTCCCCTGGTTGGAGAGTCTAGATCTTGGGGTCATAGTCTCAGGATAAAGGGTCAACCATTTAGAACTGAGATGAGGAGAAATTTCTTCACTCAGAGGGCTGTGAATCTTTGGACTTCTCTATCTCAGAGAGCTGTGGATGCTCAGTTGTTGGGTACATGCAAGATTAATAGATTCTTGAGCACTAATGGAATCAAGCGCTATGTGAATAGGGCAAGGAAGCGGAGTTGATGTAGACATTCAACCATGATCTTATTGAATGGTGGAGCAGGCACGAGGGGCCGAATGGCCTACTCTTCCAACTAGAGTAAAAGCTTTGTTGTCCGGCATTGCCGGACACGAGAGGTGCCGGATAATCAAAAATTCCAGTTAATCAAGAGTTGGACTTACCGAGGCGGGTGGAGATCTGATATTCCGTTGCGAAGTTATCGCTGGAAGCCCGAAGGATCCCGAGGGCCCAGCACTAGAAAGGCGATTTTTAATTTTCCCTTAATCCTTCCGGGTCAGTGCACCAATATACTTATATTATACGTCAGAATCAGCCCTTTCCAACGAGCATCATTAGCTACTGCCGAGAACAATCGACTGCACTCAGGAAAACTGGGCCCAGGAGAGCTTTGGGAGATTTTGGAAATTCTGGGGATAATGGAGCTTGCTGGTTGGTAAAGTGCCAGATAACAAAGCTTTTACTGTTTTTCTGATGTACTTTATTCTTATGAGCCGAGTGCTTAACTGTAACTGAACTCAAATTTGTGGCTTTCTCTCCGTTTCATCAAAATTGTCAGTCACTCATGTAGCATCCCATACTGTGATATTTTACAGCACATTTATAAAAAATGATAGATGTTCAGCTGCTGCGAATTTGCAATGGGGGAAAGAGAAAGAATGTATTTTTTATTTAAAAGAAGAGGGGCTGGATTTTAAAGCCACTCCGCCATCGGGAATGTTGGCGAGGGCAGTGAAGATCGGTGCGGGGGACGCCCGCCGCTGACCCCAACGGCGACAGGCCCCATGCCGACCTCGGCGGCAGCGGTGAGGCCTCATGGCGGCCGCCCCGCCACTCTGCGACGGGACCACCATTTGTGTGTGGAGGATGGGGGAGCAGGGTTACAACGCTGTGGATTGGTCGGGGGGGGGGGGTGGGGGAGGTGATGGGAAGGGGTAAAGGGCAGAGGTGCCGAACTTTGGGGCTGGGGTGGGGGGAGAAGGTCAAATTTTAAATATCCGGGAGGGAAAAGGGCAGGAATGTTGTGATTTACCATTGGGGAGTGGGAGGGTGCATGGTACGTTTATTTATTTAGTTTTAAGAAACTTAAACTTTCCTGTCCCTTTAAATTTTAAATGTGCATTGAGGGCTGTAAGCCCTTTAAAAATGGCGGCTGCGCCTGTGCATTGGCGCCGGACTCCGTTGTCTACGTCATCGCGGGGGGGGGGCGGGGCAGACGCCACAGCCATGCAAATGAGCCACCGCATTTGAAATCGCGGCAGCTTCATGATCCAGTGCCCATGTGGGCGAGCCGCATTTTTTACGTCCGCCGCCTGCTTCAGCGGTGGAGTCTTAAAATGCAGCCCGAGAAATCCAGGTGAAATGCTAAAGCCTGTATTATGTGATACAGCATAGGTTGAAAAGAGTAAAAGCAGGCTAAAAACAAGACAACAAAGGGTAGTGGTTAGGTCAGGCAAGCTTGCACTTTAATGAGCTGAATGCATGGCCATCTACTCCCAATGGCCAGTTGCTCCCAATGGCTGACCGGGCAGGTCTGTTTGAGAAATCCCCGGCCCACTGTCTCTTGATTTTTTTTTGTTCTTTACGTCAAATGAATGGAAAATCTACACGAACCCAAAAGTTCCCGATCGATGCTCCCTGTGAGTGCCTTGTAAAAGTAACAACTATAGATTCTAAGGAAGAGGGATGACTGAGAAGTTGCACAATTTTGAGTTGTTGAATGCCCTACTCCTGTTCCTATGTTTCTATGGATTTTTTGCTAGCCAAGGGCCTAAAGGGATAGGGAGCCAAGGTGGGTGTGTAGAGTTAGGATACAGATCAGCCATAATTTCATTGCATGGTGGAACAGGCTCAAGGGGATGAATCCTGTTCCTATAGATTTTTTCTAGATGCTGGGAAAGGGTTTGTGTTGTAAACGGAGCCATGAGGCTTGGAATGAAAGAGAACAATTACGCTTTACAGGCAAGGTCTGAACATGCAGCCCGTGGTTTCTACTATTGTGCACAAAAAATTGTCGGAACTGAATCCTGAGTTGGATTTTTTTTTAATTCATTCATGGGATGTGAACATCGCTGGCAAGGTCAGTATTTATAGTTCATCCATAATTGCCCCAGAGAAGGTGGTGGTGAGCCGCCTTCTTGAACCACTGTAGTACATATGGTGTAGGTACACCCACAGTGCTGTTAGCAGGGGAGTTCCAGTATTTTGACCCAGCAACAGTGAAGGAACGGCGATATAGTTCCAAGTCAGGGTGGTGTATGGCTTGGAGGGGGACTTGCAGGCGGTGGTGTTCCCATGCATCTGCTGCCCTTGTCCTTCTGGTTGGTAGAGGTCGCGGGTGTGGAAGATGCTGTTGAAAGGAGCCTTGGTGCGTTGCTGCATTGCATCTTGTAGATGGTACACACTCCTGCCACTGTGCGCCTGTGGTGGAGGAAGTGAATACGTATGGTGGTGGATGGGGTGCAAATCAAGCGGGCTGCTTTGTCCTGGACGATGTCGAGCTTCTAGAGTGTTGTTGGAGATGCACCCATCCAGGCAAGTGGGGAGTAATCCATCACACTCCTGAATTGTGCCTTGTTGATGGTGGACTGACTTTGGGGAGTCAGAAGGTGAATTACTTGTCAAAGAATTCCCAGCCTCTGATCTCCTCTTGTAGCCACAGTATTTATATGGCTGGTCCAATTAAGTTTCTGGTCAATGATAACCCAGAAGCTGTTGATGGTTGGGGATACAGCAATGTTAAAGCTATTGAATGCCAAACGGAGATGGATAGATTTTTATTGGAGATAATCATTGCTTGGCAATTGTGTGGTGCGGCTATTGCAAAAATGGCTAGTAAATAATCAGTTCGTTCCTAATGGTGTGAATTGTTGTCAGAAAAGAAATGATTTCATTAGAAAACGGCCACTTTGTACTGCTGCATTAGATACTGAATTCACAATAAATGGATTAGCCACGTTAGTTGGGTGCTAGTGGTAATACGGGTGGGGCAAGGGCTCACCTAATGATCTGCTGTCCAGTACATCCTCCATGCACCTTACCAGGGCCTCAACATCAGTGTCCTGGAAGAACAAGAATACAGCAAGGGTAAGCCATGCACAGCACATCAGAGAGACAGACAGCCGGATCGACTATTGATTACTGCAATACTTTCCATCCAGTCTACTTAACAATGTCTGTCTCCAAAAGTCATTACATTGTCAAAGCTTGTAGACATCAGATAACCCAAGAATTATTGTAAACCCCAGACACTTTGCAAAACATTATTACAGCAATAAGCTCCATGCTCATTGTTACTTGTGAGCCCTATACAATCGTCAGCTTCTTTGAAAAATGCCAAATTAGTCTGAAAATCTTGTTCACTGAATGGTAGAAAATTGACTCCTAATTACGTCTTCACTTCAATGACTGAAATATTTGATTAAGAGAACTGAGCATAGGTGTTAGATCCAACTGCCCATTGCAGAAATATATTAGCACGCAAAATGCCTTTCCTAAGAAGGAATATTACTCTGTAGGTTTTACTCAGCTGAGCTTTAAAGAAAAAAAATCCTTAAGTCTAATATATACGTCCACTTACACTGAGAACCCATTTTTGAGCTTTAAATAAATACAGATATAATGCAGCAATAATTGTCAGCCAGCCAAGGATATAATTGCAATTTATAATAACCTCTAAGGAAAGAAATAAAATAGAATGGACAACAGAGACAGACTTAAAAGAAACTGCAGATAAATTTTGTGACATTCTATTTGGTGAAAAGGATTGTGGTTCACAGGTAGGTCACTTAACCCTATATCATTCAATGAGTTACTGTGCTAGCAACCTCATCCTCTTACTTTTCTACTGCTTCTCCAATCAGTTATAACACAACGATGACCTACCTAGGAAATAGGATCAAGAGGAGACCAAGTGCCCCCTCGAGCCGGTTCCAACATTCAATACAATCATGACTGATCTCCTGCCTCAACTCCACTTTACTGCCCGCTTCCCTTATCCCTTGATTCCCTGAAAGACCAAAAATCTATCTATCTCAGCCTTGAATATACTCAACAATGAAGCATCCACAACCCTCTGGGGTAGGGAAGTTCAAAGATTCCTAATCTTTTCAGTGAAGAAATTTCTCCTTATCTCAGTTCTAAATGGCCGATCACTTACGATGAGACTGTGTCCCCGTGTTCTAGATTCTCCAGCCAGGGGAAACAACCTCTAAGTGTCTACCCTATCCAACTCCTTCAGAATCTTGTATGTTTCAATGAGATTGCCTTTCATATTTCTAAACTCCAGAGAGCATCGGCCCAATAGACTCAGCATCTCTTCATAGGACAATGCTGTCATCTCAGGAACCAATCTAGTGAACCTTTGCTGTACAGCCTCCAATGCAAGTATATTCTTTCTTAAATATGGAGACCAAAACTGCAGACAGTACTCCAGGTGTAGTCGCACCAAAGCCTTGTACTTGCTTATTTTTCCTGCACTCCAATCACCCTCTTCCTACTTCCATCATGGCACTAACTGCTCTTCCTTTCTGTCTCTATCTCTCTCCCACTCATCCCTCCCCAAGAACTTAGGGACATCGGAACATAGGAACAGGAATAGGCATTTAGCCCCTTGAGCCTCTTCCATCGTTTAATGAAATCATGGCTGACGTGCAACTATGCTACACAAACCTCTACCCAGTTATCTGCCAAATGTTGCCAGGTTTAATACTGAAATACCAAATGGAATATTACTTACCTGCTCATAGGTTCTGAAAGTGTTGCATTCTGTTTCTTCCTCTGATTGCTCCATCTCTAGGTTTTCATCAGAACAAGATTCAAAACCATCTTCATGATAAAATTCTTCAGCCACTTCTGGATCTTCAGGGATCTCTGAAACAAAAGATTAAAACAGTTCATGAGCTTTCACATTATCTATTCATAATTGCCCCTCCGCTAGAATAAATTGTAATTCCATTAAATTCAATTTCATGACAACATGCACTGCACTGTACAGTTTGATGACTCCACTGCTGACAGTTTCGGAGTGAAGAATGGAGTGAAGCAGGGTTGTGTACTAGCTCCACTCTGTTTGGCATCTTCTTCTCCATGCTCCAGACCTTTGCCTTCTTTGTCGATATGGAAGGAATCTACTTGTACACTAGGCCAGATGGCAAGCTCTACAATCTATCAAGGCTAAAAGCAAAGTCCTGATCACTGAACTCCTCTACGCTGATGATACTGCGCTAGTCTCTCACACCGAAACTCAACTACAAAGACTCATGGACTGTCTCTCCCATACCTGTAACTTGTTCCCCTTGACTATAAGCATCAAGAAAACTGTGGTCACCCTAACTGTGGTCACATTAAATAACACTTCACTGGAAGTGGTTCGCAAATTCTTCTACCTTGGGTCCTCGGTGACAGACAACCTGTCCCTTGCTGCAGAGCTTGATACACAGATAGGGAAAGCAGCTACCACCTTTGGCAGACTTGCGAAACGCACATGGGATAACACCAAGCTGACCCTTTGAACCAAGCTGATGGTTTATAAGGCCTGTGTTCTCAGCGCACTGCTGTATGGCTGTGAAACATGGGAGACTTACAGCTACCAGGAAAAGAAGCTCAATAATTTCCATCTTCACTGTCTGTGGCACATTATGGGTATATCGTGGCAGGACAAAATCACAATTGCAGCAGTCCTCTCAAAGGCAGAGCTCCCAAGTTTGTTGGCACTAATAAAACAGAGGCAGCATTAGTGGATCAGACATGTTCGCAGGATGGAAGACAGTCACATACCCAAGGACCTTCCGTTTGGTGAGGTAGCTGGGGCCAGACAACCAGTGGGGAGCCCAAAGCTCCGCTTTAATGATGCTTGCAAGCGTGACATGAAGGCCCTAAATGCCGACTATCGCACCTGGAAGTCACAAGCTGGCGAAAGAGGGAAAGGGCGACACATCCTGTGGACTGGTGTGTACAACCATGATGACCAGTTGCTGCAGCAGCTTAGCAACAGGCGCCAAAGTCAAAAACAACAACTCACAGCAAGTGAGTTGGCAACTTCACGTGCAGCACTTGTGGCAGAACCTGTCTGCCAAGATTGGCCTTCACAGCCATCAGCAAAGAAGCACCAAGAGAAGACACCCCACCGAAATGTATTGTTTGCTGCGTGTCCATTATCTTTCGTAGATGGAAGGATGTCAACCAACCAGATTTCTACCTGTGGTCTGACAAATGCTTTGGGATGACTAACCGACCCAAGATAATGTTTTGGTTTTGTTCAATGCAAGTCCGCAGAATCTAAATTTGACACTTGCCAATGAAAGTAGCATTCCATCCATCAGCAAAACGCCAAGAGGTAAATTTGCTTCAGCATCACACCTGTGTTGCTTTCCACATTGTCTTTATTTTTTTTTAATTTTGAGCTTGCTAAGAGCTTGAGGTTAGTTTTAACCTGATCTGTGTGAAGCCAGAATGTGATTATGCAGGTAGCTCTACTGTTACATGATGTCTGAGTCCAGAGGTTCTGGGAGATTACTGAGGCATTCTCCCCCTTCTTGAAATATTTAATCTGATGCTTCTAGCTTGTAACTACATTGATGTCATGTTATTCTCATAATATTGAAGAGTTGTTTGTAGGAGTGTTTTATAGTAAAAGCATAACTTGCACTGAAATAGTGCCTTATCACGTATCACAGCTACTTAATTACTTTTGAAGTGTAGCCAATTTGTACACAGCAAGATCCCACAGACAGCAAACAAGATGGATGACCAGTTAATCTGGTTTTTATAGAGTTGGCAAAGGGAGAAATATATAGGCTAGGGCGTCAGGAGAACTCCCTTTTCTTCTTTGAAAATTACCACAGGGTCTTTTACATCCACCTGAACAGGTAGGCAGGGCCTCAGTTCACCACCTCACCCAAAAGACTTCACCGCAGACAATCCAGTACTCTTTCAGCACTGCGTTGAATTGTCGGCCTATACTAAGAAACCAAATGTTGAATTCCCCTTCTGATTGTAAGTAGTATTCCATTTGCTATTGATTGAGCCAAGTCAGTTTATATCTAAATTTTGCGGTTATGCATTTTATCATAACTATTTTCCCTTACTAGACTAGTCTTAGTGTAAAGGGACTTTCTCTGCCTTAGATCAGAAGCATAAACATGCAAATTTGAATGAACTGTGTGTATATCATAATTGAATGTCTATTATTTAATTTTTAGAATCTATATGTAATAGTCCTGTCATGTTGTGCACATACGGAATCACCTTTGCATTGTTATTAAAACCTTTAATCTATTTGTAAAAAATATATATATAGATAAGATAAAGATAACTTGATCTTGTTTTCTTCACCTGGGTCAATTGCAAAGGCCAAGTTTCGGATGGAGGTTGACATGCTCAGCCCTACTGATGCCAATAGTTAAGAAACTCTGGGGTAGAGTTTCTGTTTGTTCATGTTACTTTAGCTGGATCAATCTGGGTGAAACAGCCAAACCAGCACTAAAAATCATGGAAACTCAAACTTAAGTTGTGTCGAGCATAAATCGAGTTTCTGCAATCTTTTGTGCTGGTTCAGCCAATTTTACCCAGATTGAGCTGATAAAAATAGCACAAGTTAGAGCAGAATCTGGCCCACCAAAGATTTCTATCTGGCTTGCCAATCCTTCATAACTTGTGAACAGAAAGGGGCGAGATTGATTTTGTTCCGTTTGCGTTCCCCAGTTGTTAACAGTAGGTGAGCGGAGAGTTGGTGCAGTGCAGCCTGTACCTGAGCAGTCAGTACGAGGCATGGGGGAGGCAGGACTCTCTGGGAAGCCTGGTGCCCTCAATTGGGGGTGCTGACCAATGGGAGCAGGGCAGAGGGTGGTGCTAGCAGAGGGAGATGATGCGCAATTCAGAGTGCAGGGCTGGCACAAAGCAGCAGTGTGTTTCCATTCCTGATGCATGGAGGATGAAGGGAGGAATTGTTGGGAAAAAGAGGTTAGTCATTTTTTTTTTACCCAGTATTCCCTATTTCTTTTACCCAGATTGGCCAAGGTTTTAGTTGTGTGTCGGTCAGGAAAAGCATTGACTTGTTAGTAGTTTTGTCACTGTTTGGAAGTGAGTTTGTTCTGATAGATAATTAAGAGTCACTTCCCTCTCTCTTGTTTGGTGTTCGGGTACATTTTCAAATTTGTCATACGAAACCACCAACTGCAGGGGCTGAACTAACTGAGATTCAAAATGACAGTAGCATGAACAGATCTTTCACAGAGCATGTCCTTCTGACATTTTATAGTCAATATGTTCAGTGTCTTATCCAAATCTATCAAAACCAGCCCTTCAATTCACTGCACGGTGTGGCAGCACATACTGCTGCAAACAGCTTTTTTCAAGAATGAAAAGTGTTAAAACAAGATCAAGATCACTCTTAACAGATGGACATCTATCCAGAACACTCCACATTGCTATGTCAAGTGCATGGGCAGACACTGACTACTTGTGCAAGCAAAAACAATGCCAGGTATCTCATTAAATCAGTGTTCAACATAGTGACGAGAAAGTAAGTTAATAAATTAGTCTTCTTATTTAAAGCTTACGTACAAAAGTCACATATTTTGTTGTTTCGATTAGGCTGTGTTTGCTGACAATGCTACCACTAAGTGGAGCTGCAGTGGCACATGCGCAAATGCAGCATGTGCCACTAAAATGTCACAGTCTGCAACTTCAGGCAGCTGCCAGGAGTAAAGATGACGCTGCTCAAATAATCACACGAAGGCAACCTGAACTAAACACATGGCAGCACACAATGGCGGGAGGGGGTAAGCGAGTGAGCGAGCCGGGCCCAGGGAGGGGGGTGGTGTGGGGGCAGCGGGCCGGGCCGGGGATGGGGGAGCGGAGCGGGCTGGGAGGGGGGGCGAGCGAGCGGGCCGGGGACAGGGGGGAGCGGAGCGGCCAGAGAGAGCAGCGAGGGGGGCAGCGGAGCGGCCGAAAGAGCGGATCAGCGAGGGGGGAGAGCAGAGCGGCCGGCGAGAGCAGTGGCAGGGGGGGGGGTGGGGGGAGCGGAGCAGCCGGAGAGAGCAGCGAGGGGGATAGCGGAGCGGCCGAAAGAGCGGAGCGGCCAGAGAGAACAGCGAGGGCAGTGGTTAGCACCGCAGCCTCACAGCTCCAGCAACCCGGATTTGATTCTGGGTACTGCCTGTGCGGAGTTTGCAAGTTCTCCCTGTGACCGCGTGGGTTTTCGCCGGGTGCTCCGGTTTCCTCCCACAGCCAAAGACTTGCAGGTTGATAGGTAAATTGGCCATTGTAAATTGCCCCTAGTGTAGGTAGGTGGTAGAGAACATGGGATTACTGCAGGGTTGTTGGTCGGCACAGACTTGGTGGGCCGAAGGCCAGTGCTGTATCTCTAAATAAAAATAAATAAATAAAATAAATAGGTGAATACGTTAGCGTTGCATTGCTGTATACTTAAAGTGCATGCGCAGAGGTTGACCAGGCACGCTGCCTGAAGTTGCACACGTCACGCGATGACGTCATCGGTGCAAGCGCTAACCAGTCCTGGCTAGTCGGAACGCAGCGCACGCGCAGAGAGCAGGAGCACGTCTCCGCATGTGCGCACCTTGGCGCAGCCTGATGACGTCAGTGGCCGGCTGCGTTGTCAGGAATCACTTTGTTTTGATCAATAGTAAGACACATTTCTCATGCTTTTATCTTTCCGAAATTTTCTCACTGTTCCCCACCCCCCTACCCCCTCCCCCCCCCCCATCCATGTAGGACAAAAATTGTAATGTGGCCACTCATATGAAAAGGTTGGACACCCCTGAGATACAGTTACTGGTGTACACCAGTTCCTACATTCCTATGATTAATGGAGAATGCAACAAACTGTGTGCTTGGGTTTTGAACCCTAAAAATACATATTAATAAACTGACGCAAAAGCTAAAGGAAAAGTCATAAGCTGAAGTGAGCTGTTGGAAATCCCCTCCCCACTCCCTCCCATCTCTCCATTTTACATATTCACATCCTTATTTAACAGTTATGAAGAATTTTATGGTTAAATTGACTCGAAGAATATTAATTTGACGGTATTATTTTTTACGTCCTTCTTTTGACAGCTGCTTTTACGAGCTAAACTTATCTTCATTAGAAACATCTGACCGTGAAACCAGTAGGGAAATAATTAAGCAGCTGCAATATCCTTCAGAAAAAAGGCAAGGGGAACAAAATGACCTTCGCGGGAGCTCAGGTGCAAATCGAGTTTCCATAATCTTTAATGAGGATTTGAAAATCATTGTGCCCAAAGCTGGCCCCGCCCATAAAGCTGGCCATGCCCCCAAATCGAAATAATGAGGATAGAGAGTTGTGTCTACTGTGCCTGTTCAAGGCAGCTCTTCAAATGGAGCTTGTTTTCTTAGTTGTCCAGGCACCAATAGGCATATTTTTTTCAAATTTACATATAAAAAAATATTTAATTCACTAAGAAACTGACTACTGTACACCGGTGAAACAAATAAATGGTTCAGTGTAGTTTTTTAAAAAGTTTTTTCAGTGATTTAAAAGCAAGTCATTCTCAAATGGTGGACGAGGCACCGTGATTAAAAATGTATGTTTTTGTGATAAACCCATTTTCAACTGTATTACTCAAACTGCACCAGGTTACCACTCTTCAATATATCAGGGAGTATTTTTTATGCAAAGAGAAAGATAAACGATTATGTTCTGCTACGCTGACCAATTGCACTGGTTCAGGGAAGATTGGACAATGTTGATTGTGCAAATGTTTTTGCCAGAAACTTGAACTAATCGGCGCAAATTTCAAGTGCTTTTTGAACCCAATTTTCCAATTACACCCGAAGTGGAAATTCTACCCCACTACACCTTACCATACCTAATTAATAATGTTTGTCGATGAAAGCATTTACACTGTACTCACATGTTTGCAGTATTTTGAGTCCCATCTTGGCCCCAATATGGACCACTCGCTTGATTATTGTGGTTGACGTCAGGTAATAGGATTGTTGTTCCATTACATATTTTTTGTTCCATTATTTATTTATGGGGAGACGATGGTGTAGTGGTAATGACACTGGAGTAGTAATCCAGAGCCCAGGCAAATGGCCTGGGGTTGTGGATTCAAATCCCACCATGGCAGATGATGAAATTTGAATTCAACTAGCAAATCTGGAATTTAAAAAAGCTAGTCCAGTGGTGGCTATGAAACCAATGTCGATTGTAGTAAAAATCCACCTGGTTCACTAATGCCCTTTAGGGAAGGAAATCTGCTGTCCTTACCTGGTCTGGCCTATATGGGACTCCAGGTTTGCAGCAATGTGGTTGACTCTCAAAAGGCCTAGCAGGGCAATTCGGGATGGGCAATAAATGCTGGCCTAGCCAGTGACGCCCACATCCCACAAATGAATAAAAAAAACAACATATACACTATCATGGTATTGGATTCATTTCTGGGAATGACGGTTCCTTCTGACAGTCTCTGGAAAGCTTTTTCATTGTTTAAGGGAAAAACACACTGGAGACTGAAGTAAAGAAACTTAAGTGAATTGTAACACAATCTGAAAACTGAGTAGACATTTTGATAATGGCAATAGGACAGGGGGATACTCCGAGGAGACTCCTTTTCATTCTCCTAACAGAGATTATCCATTCTGCTGTTTGAATTAGAATTTTAGCAAAAAACCTTGTAGTTAAAATATAGATTGTAAAGAACAACATGATATATATCCAGGAGTAAGTAACACTCTTTAGTGATTCTTTCCCATTTTATAATGTTTTGCAAAGCAATGCAACAAAGTTCAAAGTCATTATCACTTTTCTCAAGTACACATCAATCCCCCTTTCAGAACACAGCAAGATCTTTAGAGAGACATAAGGCGCAGAGCATAAAAAAGTGACTTCATCCATCAAGCCTGTGCCTTCTACAGATCATGGGCAGTAATTCTGACTGGAAAGAAAAGGCTTGCATTTATATAGCACCTTTCATGACTGCCAGACGTCCCAAAGTGCTTTACAGCCAATGAAGTACTTTTGAATTGCAGCCACCATTGAAGTGGAGGAAATGCAGCAGCCAATTTGTGCACAGCAAGCTCCCACAAACAGCAATGGTGATAATGACCAAATAATCCGTTCTGATGATGCTGACTGAGGAATAAACATTTACCGGGACATCAAAGATAGGTCCCTTGCTTTTCTTCAAGATAACGCCATTGGATCTTTTACATCCACATGTGAGGGCAGACAGGGCCTCAGTTTAAGGTCTCATCTGAAAGACGATATCTCCAATAGTGCAGCACTCCCTCAGTACAGCACTCGAGTGCCAGCCTAGATTGTTTGTGCTGAAGGCCTGAAGTGGAACTCTGAACTTACAACCTTCTGACTCAGAGGCACGAGTGTCAGCAACTCAACCGTGGCTGATTTGAGGTGATTGCACAACGCGGCTGGCATCAGATCACCTGCCTGTTATGCATTGCTCCCGAATTTCATTTCCATCGAAATCGATCGGGAGAGCTGTATAAAGGATGGTTGAAGCAAAGTCAAAATCTGTAACCGCATTACAATAGGTGGCACCAAACCCAATTTAATCTCCGAGCAAAGCTTCTGCAACTTTTTTCCCTGCCACTAATAAAAAAAAAAGAACGGAGCAGAAATCCCATCCAACTCTGAATCATACATTATTTATGCCTGTCAGGTTGATTTTCTTGGTCTGACATTTCTAAGGCCATTTCAGCTCAGGGGCTCCAATATAACATTTGATAGTACCTTGCTTATAACCTTTGATCTTGTTCCGAGCTCGGTATTTATCCAGCTCTTTGTCGCGCGTGTTAATTAACGCCACATAGTACTTTTACTGGGAGTCTGTTCCACTATTCTTGCAGGTTTGTTGAACTATATTGTCCTTGGAGCACATGAACCATCTGTCACAGATATCAACATCATTTAAAATAAAAAAAAAATCATTCCTTACAATATAACTTATGCCGTACCTGCCAACCAGGAATAGATTAGATTTATTTAGATTAGAGATACAGCACTGAAACAGGCCCTTCGGCCCACCGAGTCTGTGCCGAACATCAACCACCCATTTATACTAATCCTACACTAATCCCTTATTCCTACCAAACATCCCCACCTATCCCTATATTTCCCTACCACCTACCTATACTAGTGACAATTTATAATGGCCAATTTACCTATCAACCTGCAAGTCTTTTGGCTTGTGGGAGGAAACCGGAGCACCCGGAGAAAACCCACGCAGACACAGGGAGAACTTGCAAACTCCACACAGGCAGTACCCGGAATCGAACCCTGGTCCCTGGAGCTGTGAGGCTGCGGTGCTAACCACTGCGCCACTGTGCCGCCCTATAACGAGCATTACCGAACAATATCAATAATACTTTACAAAGTATTACAAATCATTTACAGAACAGAAACAGGCCATTCAGTCCAACAGATCTTTGCTGGTGTTTTTACTCCTTCTGACCCACCCCCTCCCACTCTTCCTCATGTAACCCTCCCAACATATCCTTCTATTCCTTCCTCCCACATGTGCTTATCGAGCTTCCCCTTAATGCATCTACACTGTTCCCCTTAACTACTCCATGTGGTAGTGAGTTCCACATTCTAACTATTGTTTGGGTGAGGAAGTTTCTCTTGAATTCCCTTTTGGATTTATTAGAGGCTATCATATATTTATAGGCTCTAGCTGTGATGTCACCCACAAGTGAAAACATTGGGCTGGACTTTAAGAGCCCACCGCCGCTCTTGGTGGCCGAAGAGCCTCAACGACCTCTGGCGCGGTGGCTCATTTAAATAGCTGGGGCGGCCCGACCCCCAGGTGGAGGGGACAGGCTGTCTGTCACCGGCAATGGCGTCAGCTGCCTGTGTGCAGGCACTTACGCCATTTTTAAAGGGCAGCTAGCCCTGCCGGCATATTTAAACTTTTAAAGATACACCCGCGTCCCCCCCAAAAATTTATCAAATATATTTCTAAAGCCCCTTTCCCACCCCCCTGTAGCAATTACATTAACTATTTGCTCTTCTCCCCACAAAACACTTAAGTTTTAAATCTGACTTTCCCCCGCCTCCCCCGACCACGGAACCTAATGTCGAGGACTTGGTAAAATCCAGCCCATTTTCTCTATATCTACCCTATCAAACCCTTTCATAATCTTAAAGAGCACAATCTGGTCATCCAGAGAAAAGAGCCCCAGCCTGTTCAATCTCTCCTGTTGGGTACAACCTTTCAGTTCTGGTTATCGCTTCAGTTAATAGTTTTTGTGCTTCTATGTCCTTTTTATAATATGGAGACCAGAACTGCTCACATTCCTCCAAGTGTTGTCTAACCAAGGTGCTATACAAGTTTAGTATAACTTCCCTGTGAATAGTATTTGATACAGATCAGCAAATGATAATTAGTGGGAGGGGGAAAGATAAACTGAATGACAGCATACAATAAATAAAGAAATCCTTAAGTGAAACACAGATGGGACCAAGTAGAGATTGGGATCCAGAATTAACCGCGCAACCACACAATTGGTTCAGCCTTCAAGAACTGCAATCATAAATCTGAGAGTGGTAGAATTTTGCTATAAAAGGATATGGAATCAAGGCAGGCGGAAGGAGTTAATGTACAGTTCAGCCATAATTTCTTGGAATAGTGGAACAGGCTTGAGGGGCTGAATAGCTCACTCCTATTTGTATGCAGGGTCAGTTCCAGTATCTGATCAAAAACATTTCTATTAAATGATTGTGATCTGCAGGTTAAACATCGCCTCTGAGGAGGTCTTCCTTCAATTACAACTCCTTTAATTCGTACTGAATCCTCCTGTGTGCATAATGTTTTGCAAAGTTGATTAAGCAATGTATAGGAATACTGGATAACGATTCCTGCTAGTTAAATTTCACACTGCATGAATAAGTGGTTTGCTACCGCGGGAATTACACTCACATCCTTAAAAAAAAGAGTAACACAAAATATCTGTTAGGCAAGGATATTAAGGGCTAGAGTCATAGAATCATTACAGCACAGAAGGAGGCCATTCGGCCCATCGAGTTACAGAACCAAGCCTGGGTGATGGAGTTCAGATACAGATCAGCCATGCTCTTATAGTGGAACAAGGGTTTGAATAGTGTACACCTGTTCCTATTATTAACGGAGAACGTTACAAACTGTGCGCTTGGGTACTGAAGCCTAAAAATACACCTTAATGAACTGAAGGATGATATTTAAAGCTAAAGTAAAGGTCATTAAGCAGAAGTGAGTTGATAGGAATCCCCACTCCCTCTCACCTCCCCATTTTACATATTCACGTCTTTACTTCACAGTTATGAAGAATTTTATTAAATTAACTTGAAAAGAATACTCAATGGACAGTAACTTTTTTACATTCTTCTTTTGACAGCCGCTTTTAAGAGTTAAACCTATCTTCAATAGCGACATTCCCAGTTGGGAATTAATTAAGCAGCTGCAAAATCCTTCCAAAAAAAAGACAAGAGCGGCAAAAATGATCTTCTGGTTAAAAAAAAGCAATTCTCCCAATTCACTTCTACTTTCAATCGGTGTCCTGTATTTTACAATACCGCAATCCAGCTTAATTTACTGAACGCAAAATTACGCAGCATCCTTTTGTGGGGAAACAGTTTTTGGAAATTTGGAAATGCTCCAGCCACTTGAGTCAGTTTATAAGCTTTTATTATGACGTCTTGTTTGGATTGCCACATTTCTGGGGTAATCTCAGGTACCATAAACACTACAGAATTAAAAATTTTGCACTTTAGCCCATTCATTCAAAGGTGCCATACAACAACAACAACGTGCATTTACAAAACACCTTTAGCGTAGTAGAATATCCCAAGGTGCTTTGCAACAGTGTTATCACACAAACTTTGACACTGAACCACCTAATGAGATATTAGGACAGCTGACCAAAAACTTGGTCAAAGCGGTAAGTTTTAAGAAAATAGGAATACAGGAGCCAGTAGGACATTCAGCCCATCAAGCCTGCTCTGCCATTCAATTAGATCATGGCCAATCATTTACCACAATGCCAGTTTCCTGTGCTATGCCCATATCCCTTGATAACTGTATCCAGATATCTATCAAACATACGAATTAGGAGCAGGAGTAGGCGGTCTTGATTTCTGTTTTGAATATGCTCAATGATTGAGCTTCCACAGCCCTCTGGGGGAGAGAATTCCAAAGATTCACAACCCTCTGAGTAAAGAAATTACTCCTCATCGCTGTCTTAAATGACCTCCCCCTTATTCTGAGGCTGTGTCCCCCTGGTTCTAGACTCACCAGTCAGGGGAAACATCCTATCCACATCCATCCTGTCACACCCTGTAAGAATTCTGTAAGTTTCAATGAGATCACCTCTCATTCTTCGAAACTCTAGAGAATATCGGCCCAGCTACTGCAATCTCTCCTCATAAGACAATCCTGCCATCCCATGGATTAGTCTGGTGAACCTCTGTTGCACTCCCTCTATTGCAAATATATCCTTCCTTAGATAAGGAGACCAAAACTGTACACAATACTGCAGGTCCGGTCTCACCAAAGCTTTATACAATTGCAGCAAGACATTTTTACTCCTGTACTCAAATCCCCTTGCAATGAAGGCCAAAATGTAATTTGCCTTCCTAATTGCTTACTGCACCTGCATGCTAGCTTTTAATGACTCATGAACAAGGACACCCAGGTCCCTTTGGACATCAACACTTCCCAACCTCTCACCATTTAAGAAATACTCTGGGATGGATTTTAAGAGCCCGTTACCAATCTCGGAGGCGAGCTCAAAAAATAGCAACCCGCACGCAAAAGAGCCGCCGCGATCACCCGCACGGCGACTCATTTAAATAGCCGGGGCGGCTCGCCCGCCCCAAATCATCTGGAGGGGCGGGATGTCTGTCGCCAGCAATGGTGTCAGCTGCCCATGTATAGGCATGGCCCCATTTTTAAAGAGCAGCCAGCTCTGCTGTCATATTTAAATTTTTAAAGATACACCCCCCCCCAAAGTTTATCAAAATTATTTCTAGTGCCCCTTTCCCACGCCCCAATAACAATTACATTAACTATTTGCCCTGTCCCCCCACAAAACACTTACCTTTCAAATCTGATCTTTTCCCCCCCAAGACTGCACACAAAGTTTGAAGTACACCACTTCCACCATCCACTATACCCATTACGTTTATTTGACCCCGTTTCCCCATCGCACTGCAAATCTTAGCTACCCCGCTTCCCCACCAGTGTCACACTGGCTTTCCCCAGATGGGGAATTGCAGGCACGGGAGTGCCGGTTGGCACGCCGAAGATGGCGGAAGGCCCGGATGATTCAAGGCAAGTTGATTTAAATTTATTCATGTCATTAATTTAAATATTTAAATCCTGGTCCCATCGCCCACTGGTGGCGGGGCTGCTACGGAGCCTTGCCACCACGAGGAGGGTCAGGCTGGGCCTTCCTGGCATCGGCGTCCGTGGTGGACCTCTGCTGGACCCATCTTCCAGACCAATCCCCACCATGGAGCACAATGTCAGGGGCTTGGTAAAATCCAACCCTCTGTTTTTTCTACCAAAGTCGATAACGTCACATTTATTCACATTATAGTCCATCTACCATGTTCTTGCCCACTTAGCCTGTCTTAGCCTGCTTGCATCCTCCTCACAACTTACCTTGTTTTGTGTCATCAGCATATTTGGAAATATTACATTTGGTCAGCACATCCAAATAGTAGCCCAAGCATTATCCTTGCCTCCCATCCTGAGAATGACCCGTTCATTCCTACTCTCCGTTTTCTGTCTGTTAACCAATTCTCAATCCATGCCAGTAGATTATCCCCAATCCCTTGTGCTCTAATCTTGTTTACTAACCTCCTGTGTGGGACCTTATCAAAAGCCTTCTGAAAATCCAAATACACCACATCCACTTGTTCTCCTTTATCTATGCTACAAATAACATCCTCAGAAAACTCCACCAGCCTTGTCAAATATGATTTCCCTTTCAAAATCCCTGTTGACTCTGCCCAATCATATCATTACTTTCTAAGTGTCTCGTTATCACAGTAGTTATCTAGTTAAGGAGCAACTTAAAGGAGGAGAGAGGAGTAGAGAAGTGGAAAGGTTTAGGGAGGGAATTCCAGAGCTTAGTGCCCAGGTAGCTGAAGGCATGGCCACCAATGGTAGAGTGATCAAAATCAGGGCTGCTCACGATGCCAGAATTGGTGGAGCACAGAGATCTTGGGGCATTGCAGGGCTGGAGGAGATTTCAGAGATAGGGAGGGATGAGGCCCAGGGAGGGATCTGGACACAAAAGTGAGATTTTTAAATCGAGGCATTGCCGCACCAGGAGCCAATGTAGGTTAGCAAGCACGGGTAATGGGTGAATCGAGCTTGGTGTGAGTTAGGATACAGGCGGCAGAGTTTTGGATGACATCAGGTTTATGGAAGGTGGAAAATGGGAGGCCGGCCAGGAATGCATTGGAATAGTCAAGTCTTGAGGCAATAAAGGGTGTACACCTCATGCATCACATTCCCAGACACAAATTACATTAGTTGGCTGAAATGAGGGCTTATCTGTTAAATCACAATCAAATATCTGTTTGATTCAAGGAGCATCAATGAGGAACATGTCAGCAGCGGAAAACTGGCCAATTAAAAATCTCACTTTTTTAGTTAGTTAAAAATCC
Organism: Heterodontus francisci; assembly: GCF_036365525.1. Taxonomy (NCBI): domain Eukaryota; kingdom Metazoa; phylum Chordata; class Chondrichthyes; order Heterodontiformes; family Heterodontidae; genus Heterodontus; species Heterodontus francisci. Next base: position 8,862,278 of record NC_090372.1, on the reverse strand, counting down.
TGAACTAACGATAGGAAGAATCACTAATCCTAACCTGATAAACTATTAGTCAAGCTCCAAAATTTTGTGCCTCCGTGAAGACCCATTTTGAGTTTTTCTCCCATGATTAAATGCTCACCAGTGCAAGTAATATTTAGAACACAACCCATAAAAAAAGAATCAATTTTGAATAAACTGCATATTCCTATTCATAGTGTTACTCGTATGTTGATGGAAAGTTTTCCAAAAAGAGGTCTACTCCTGTGTTGGGAGCCTTGGGATTCAATTTGGACTACTTAGCTGAAACTTCAATAATTGGAATGGTCATTGTTTCCCTTTCTCTTTCCTCCTGCAAATATCTCAGTTCCTCCCAATTGTCTGTACTTCGTTTCAGTTCCATTCACCACCTCTGCTGAAGCTCTGATACCCCAACTACATGTCTGACAATCACCCACCTCAACCCACTCAGTGCTGTCCCCAGCCTCCCTGACCATCCTATAGGCACCCCAATGTCCGGACAGGGGCGGCACAGTGGCGCAGTGGTTAGCACCGCAGCCTCACAGCTCCAGCGACCCGGGTTCAATTCTGGGTACTGCCTGTGTGGAGTTTGCAAGTTCTCCCTGTGTCTGCGTGGGTTTCCTCTGGGTGCTCCGGTTTCCTCCCACAAGCCAAAGACTTGCAGGTTGATAGGTAAATTGGCCATTAGCAATTGCCCCTAGTATAGGTAGGTGGTAGGGAAATATAGGGAAGGTGGGGATGTGGTAGGAATATGGAATTAGTGTAGCATTAGTATAAATGGGTGGTTGATGGTCGGCACAGACTTGGTGGGCCGAAGGGCCTGTTTCAGTGCTGTATCTCTAAAAACTAAAACAATGCCTTTGGGCCTGGAGAGAGAAAACATACATTAGCTGACCATTTAGCCAAACACCTCTGTATTGTCCCACTCCCACTCCAACTCTCTAGCTTTGCCCTTCTACATTTCCCTAAAGAACCCAACACAAACTCAAGGAACAGCGTGTTATTAGGCAACGTGGAAGCCTTCTGGCCTTAATGCCAACTTTGATAATTGCAGATGTTAATTTAGTTCCTACTTTCTCTGCGGCAGAGATTGCAAGTGATGTGGGATGGGCTTGTCGGCGTTTCTGAGAAGGAGGGAGGGAGATGGGTCATGACTTAACCTTCCGACTAAGAGTTTTATTCAGAATCGATTCTTTTTTTTCTCTGGGTTATGTGCAGAATGTTACCTTTCCCAGTAAATTTACAAAGATGCTGGAAGAATTTAAATTGGGCGGGGGTGGCTTGGTGTCTGTAGGCTTGGTGTTGGACTGGTCTATACTTTTTCTCAGCTGCTGATATATATGGAGTTAGGTTAGAGATCAGCCATGATCTCATTGAATGGCAGAACAGGCTCGAGGGGCTGAATGGCCTTCTCCTGTTCCGATGCTGTGCCACTTTCCCACCTTCTTCTGTTTTGATTTCTTACTTGCCTTGGCCCTTCTCTTTCCCCTTGCTCCCTCACATCCTTCCTCCCCTCCCTCCTTCCCCACACCCCCTCACTCCCTTCCTCCCTCAGAAATTTCTCTAATTTATTTCATCATTATTTATTTTTATGCAGATAATTTATTTCACAATTGGCTCGTGTTGATATCATTTTAGCCAGTTAACTATCTCATGCTTTTCCCCTCAATCACACATCGGTCATTTTGTTTCCTGTCTCATATAGCTTTTCCTCCTCCTTCCTATTGTTCGGTTTCTATATTTTTCAGTTCTGATGTAAGTCTGCAGCTGCCATGTTCTTTTGTTTCAAAGGCAAAACACGGTGGACGCTAGAAATATGAAATATAAACAGAAAATGCTGGAAATACACAGACTGTATACAGGCTTCCTAAAAAAAGGGCATGACAAATTTAGCAATGGGTCCAATACAGAATGGGCACAGGCATTGCCATTGCTAACGTGCTATGCACTGCATACCTTTTACACCCAAATAACAGGTGCAACACATACCAATTTCCATCCCAGTGCCCTTGTAAACACTGATACAAGTGATCATGAGGTACCCACTGATTTCACTACAATTACACACCGGAGTTTGATCTTCTAAAACAAACATAGCAAGGTCACCCATGTGGAGTTGCAATATAGAGACAAATTGACTCGATCTATTTGTCAAATAGATTTTTTATATGTATTTTTAGCAACTTGTTCTTTTAGTTGGTCAGTGCAATAATAGGAGCTGGTTCATCCTTCAAGTTAATGATAAATGTTGGTGTTGTAGCAAGAAGATTCTGACAGGCAGGGAATGTGTACCATACATCTGAAAATAAATATCCTCAGAAGGTGTTGTATTTGACCAACATTTAAGATAGTAGCTTCACAGAGATAAATGCAGATAAAGAAGGTCTTTCAATCTATCCAGATTATCCTTCCACAGAGATTTATGATTCCCTCATACATAGAAACAGGAGTAGGCCGTTCAGCCCCTTTTGCCAGTCCTGATATTCAATTATATCATAAGTGATCTTTTCCTCAAATCCATTTACCTGCATTTTCTCCATATCCCTCTATGCCCTTACTCACCAAAATATATTGATCTTAGTCTTGAAAATGTCATTAACAGCCTTTTAGAGTAATTTATGGCACAGAAGGAGGCCATTTGGCCCATCAAGTCAATGTTGGCTCTCCACAGAGCAATCCAGTCAGTCCCATTCCCTCACTCAATCCCAAAGCCCTGCAAGTTTATTTCCTTCCAGTGACCATCCGATTTCCTTTTGAAGTCAATGATTGTCTCTGCTTCCACCACCTCTGTGGGCAGCGAGTTCCAGGTCATTACTAGCCGCTGCGTAAAGAAGTCTTCCTCATATTCCCCTGAATCTCTTGCCCAAAACTTTTTTTTTAAGGGGAGAGAGAAAATTTCCACTACCCTTTGTGTGAAAAAGTGATTTCCCTCCTAAAGGACCTAATTCTAATTTTAAGATCATGCCCACCAGAGGGAATAGTTCCTCTGTATCTATCCGACCTAATCCCTTCATCATTTTAAAGACCTCAGTTAGATCTCCGCTCAACCTTCTAAACTCAAGGAATACAGCTCAAATTTATGCAACCATCTATCACAATTTAACCCTTTAATCCCGAATATCATTCTGCTGAATCTGCATTACATCCCCTTGAAGGCCAATTCTGATGTGTGGTATCCAATATTGAAAGCAGCACTCCAGATGGGATCTGACCAAGGCTCTGTCCAACTCACACATCACTTCCTTCCCTTTGTATTTTCACCCTCCTGAGATAAAGGTCAACACTCTATTAGTATTTTTGAATACTTTTTATACCTTTCACCCAGTTCTTGAATGCCTCCAGAATTTTTCCCTTCCCTTAGCCTAAATTCATTCCAGTGAAGTGAAAATCTATTTTGAACATCCTTAACAACAAGACTGACAAAATACTCATGAAAGGAGTACTCATGAACTGTATGAACTTCAATGACGGTTAAACCACATTAGCTGCAAGCTGAGAAACAGGAAGCTAACAACAAACATTATCTGTCGAGACAAAGGCAGCTGCTGAACAAAGGATAGAAATCCTGGTTGCTATGGAATCAGTGGAATAGTAACAGGAGTAGCAAGCACTCTGAGGTAACCTCACTAAACTTTGAACCAATGATGAACAACAAGGGGCACAGGCATGCCTGAAGGGGCCAAACATTGAGGTGGACACAAAGAAAGTGTGAACAAAAGAATACAAGAACTTAACAACACCCGGTTCTGGTACTGCTGTCGGTTAAGACAGACGGGTCCTAGTCTAGCAGAAGGAAGATGTCTAAAGATTCAACAGACTTTGGGTGATTGTCGGTCTGGCCAACTGGTACACTTGAAGATTCCAGGTCAGGTCTAGTTGTGCTTTTTAATAAATCCTTGTATTAGTGGTGAAATAAAGATAATCCCTGTGTGGGATAGGAATATTTGTGTGCTTCTGTTAAATTGGATTCAGGTCCAGGAAATCCACTTTAACATCCACTCCAGGAGATGTCAGAGGACAATTTCAACACCAGGTATGATCATCTTTACAACTGAAGTATTTTCCAATATCAAACCTGAACTTGCCTTTTACCAGTTTGTATCTGTGCCGACTGCCACCCCTCCCCAATCCTGCATTTGTGGTTTAATTTGAAATAGTGCTCATAATTAATCTTTTTCTCTATTCCCTTTCGCAACATAGAAGGGCACCTTCTCATTTCCTCCTTTCAAGGCTAAAGAGTTGCCTAATCTTCCCTTGCAACTCAGTCCTCTGATCGTGAGACCCATCTTCATGGACTTTCCCTGCACTGTTTTTAACACCTTCGATGTTTCTTCTTGGACCGAAATGATTAGAATTGCATGCAAACTTCAAGGTGTGCTCTGACACGAGCTCTATACTGCCCTCAGATTGATGCCCTACTAGTCTGGTAATATAGCTTAGTGCCCTCTTTGTTCTGCTGATTGCTACTCTGCAATCACTGCATACATTGCTCCTAAGTCCACTACCATTCCTCTATCTCTCTCACCCTCTCTTGCTGTTAGCACATCCCAAATTCTTCCCTTCCAATGTGTAAAGCCATGCTCAGTTTCTGTATTCAACTTCACATTCCACGGTTATGCTTGCTAGCAAATTTTGTCTCCATCTTTCTGTAACGCCATGGCTGCTGCATCACACTCTGCAGCTGCCTTCCAATCCATGAATATGACTAATATCATGTCTCTGAATCCAAATTGTTCATCTAGATCAGAAGCTAGTACCAATCTCTGAGGAACTGCATTCATTACACCTCTCCTGATTAGTACCCCCTGCTTCCTCTTATTGACTCAATTCCTTATCAAGCTCCAAATATTACATAGGACTGGTATTTACTCTGTGTTTTTCAAATTGGCAATTCTCAAAATTGGTTCTTCATGATCAGTTCCATTACTTTGCCAGTTACTGATTCTGATGAAAAAGATCACCATCTTTTTACTTTTCCACCTTTGCTCAATTTTAAAATTCTCATCCGTCCCCTCCCTATCTCTTTAACATCCGACAGCCCTACAACTTTCCAAGATATCTGCGCTACTCCAATTCTGCCCTCTTGCACACCCCCGATTTTCATTGCTCCACCATTGGTGGCTGTGCCTTCAGCTGCCAAGGCCCTAAGCTCTGGAATTCCCTCCCTAAGCTTTTCCGCCTCTCTCTCCTCCTGTAAGATGCTCCTTAAAAACAACCTCTTTGACCAAGGTTTTGGTCACCAGTCCAAATATCTCCTCATGCAGCTCGATGTCAAATTTTGTTTGATAACTCTCCTATGAAACACCTTGGAATGATTTACTACATTAGAGGCGCTATATAATTACAAGTTGTTGTCTGCTAAAGACATTCTTTCATCATAGAACCACAAAAAGGTAAGGATAACTTTAAAAATTATATTCATAGTTAATTCCCCTTAAAGCTGAAAATTGAACCAAAAATCTTTTAAGCATCTTATAAAACGAATACAATTTTATAAAATATATCAATGGAAAAACACTTTGTGGGTGCAATTCTTACTTTAATGTTCGTTAAAAAAGTGGTGTGTAAAAGCAGTATTTCAGTATTTTATGCTTGCATCTAATGTTTACTTAAAATTTGAAAAGAAATTTCACACCCCTAAATATTATTGTTTTGGTGGCATCGTTAAAGTAAACTGTAAAGAAATTTCATTCCTCATTGTACATCACCAGCTTAATCTTTAATAAATGCGCAGAGCATTAAACATGCAGTCTAGTGATAAATTCAAATTCATTCTTTACATTAAAAAGTTGAATCATCAGATCATTTACAAATAAAACAGCCAAATGGTAATTTAGTATTTGATTAAAAAAATCATCAGGTAACCTGAATTAAGCGACTCTGAAATAAGAAGAGCGGATGGCATTGAGAAACAAATCCATTGAAAACACAATCAAGAGCATGGAGTTTCTCACTGCTCCGTTATTTGAATGCAGCACCATTTGTCCATTTGAACTGGTTCCTGTTATAAAACAGCTCACTGTTCCACTTTCTGATTCCTTCCCCCACAGATTAGGTCTCAAGATGAAACCTGTCAAGTCTGCCATACCAGGTATAAACCTTAAAATTAGATGATGGTACAAGGGACAAAAGACTTAACAGCCTTTCTGATATTTTGTGAAATACGTTAAAGGGGCACTGCCTTCACAGAGGTACACTTTTTCACAAGCACACAATCCGGTGACATAAATTGCCAAAAGACACATCCCTGTTCTACCTTAAAGTGATATAATTGTAACAGAAATTGTTGACGCCTTTTTTTTCAATAAAAGGCTTGTCTCATTTTTTTTTTTAAGTCCTGCAATAGGAATGATTGCTGAAACAGTACCATTGAGAAATGGTACAAAGGATAAGGACCCCATGATTTTGTTTGGTGTTTTTAGTTCACTGGATTTTGGTAAATTCATTGTCACGTAAATAAGAAATGGGGACCAATTTTAACCCATTTGCCATTCAGGAAACTGATGGGATTGGGTGGAATGTTGATTCTTCACTCTCAATTGAAGTCAAGGAGTGACTTAATACTTAATACTGTGCACTTCTCAATCTGCTTCGACAAGTTTCAGCATCTTTTCCTCACTTGCTCTTTTGGTTGATGTTAGTCTTAACTCCCACTTTCCTTACAAATTTATTTACAAATGATCTGATGAACTCAATTTTAACGCAAAGATTGAATTTGAATTATCAGGAGACTGCGTTAATCTTCTGCACATCCATAATGTTACAACCGACCGCTCCAGTCAAAGCCCCCAATCAATATATGCGATTCTGATTGTGGTGGGAGAAACACACTGTTAATTCAATTCCATCCCTCCACAGATCACCTAACATATCATTTTAAACTTTCCAAATTAAAGAAAGACCCAGCCAAATTGTACCATCTATTAACCCCTGAATAAGGCTAACCAAACCAGGTGTCTTCAAATCATAAAATTAACTGTTTAATTAGAAAAACTAATATTTTAAACATTACGAAGATATAAACAACATCAAAAATAGAAAAAATTAGAGTCCTTGCATATTTACACTTCCTGATGAACAATCCTCTGATTAAAGTCTACGTGCAATCTTCCAGGGTCCGATGAGGAAAGGAAAACAGTCCAACACCCGAAGTTTCAAACTTTTCTTTCTTCCAGCATTGACCATAGTAGATCAACAACTCTCAACCACTTTCAATAGAATCAATATGACTCTAGAATTTTTGAGGGATGAAAGATTGTCACAGTCTAACTTCCCCTCCTTCAGTTTAAATTATTAGAGGTCTTTCTTTTGGCTTGACTTTTTAAGAATTTTGAGAGAGAATAATAAATAAACAGACTAAATTCTCTTCCGTCAGTTTAAATGTGCTGAAAACCCTTCTTTCAGGTGCTAACACACAGCTGTCTGTCTGTGTCCTCTGTTAGAACAGACTGTTTGCACTAAAAGCCAGTTCAAAATTAAATTGTAACAAATGTATCTCTCCATGCTCAGTCTGAGTGGCTGTATCCAAAGCAACGAGGATGCACTCTTTGAATCGCAGTCTCTGAATGGCTGCATCCAAGGCAACAAGAATACATTCTTTGACTCAGTCTTTAGAGTTTGTTGCCTTAAAGCAGTACGGCTCTTTTTCCAGCCTTAAAGGCACACCGGATTCTTCTCGGGAAAAAAAAACTACAGGATCATGACAATTATTAACCATCTTAGTTGATTGATCTGGATGGTAGATTCACAAAATCTGTTCTGCTTTTTCATGCTGTCAGTCGCTGTTGTATTGTTTCACCCTCATCCTCCCCCTTCTGAACAATGCTTTTTGCATTGTTGAGTTCCTTTAACTCAGGTCCCACGACTTTCATTCTTTAAGTTACTATGCCTCTTTGAATTATATTCACTTTCACATTCTATCCTTAAAGGTAACTGTTAGCTTGTTATTAAGCAATTCTTAAATTCAGCTTTACTGATTGTTTTCCAGTTCAGAGGGGAAGACATGGCATTAACAGCAGATAAAGAGAAGCAAAAGTATCCTAGACCACCCTTTCCACTCAAATTAAAAATAATGGCAGGTTAGCAATGAGGAAATTAACACATTTTGGGGGGGGGAAATATTAGCAACAGCAATTCTATTTCTTCTAAAATCTAAGCAGCCAAATGGTTGAATTCAGTAGTTTTAGTTGCATCATCATGATTTAATTTACTCATTACCAATTGATATTACCCATTTATGACTGACAAGTTTTGCCCATTTTAAACAAACTGTCACTTAGCAGCAGCCAAAGGTATTAATTTGCTTCCATTACTATCTTTTGCATGTAAAATTGTCATCTAACAGGAATAATTTGACAACTGTGCACAATACAATATATAATAAGCCAGTCTGTAATAGCAATGCAGCTTTTTCTCACATACTGTTCTGATTTCATCTGATCATAGGATTTCACCTGCAATTTGATCAGCCATGTGAAAACTTCAAAAATAGCTCCAGGGATGAACTAAAATGATGATATATCTGTTTCCTAGAACGTGCTCTTCTCAATATTTAAAAAAAATCCTGAAGGAAGCTTGGCTGATCAAATCTTACAAGTGGAAAGTTTATCTCCTTTTTTTTTCCTTTGGAGAATAACAGATCTTTTTCTGCTCAGGTAGCTGGGGTTTTGGTTCTATTTTAGCACATCTGGAGTCTGAAGGAATCAGACCTAAAATCACAGCCTCCAAAGGATGTCCTCGCTTGTCCCATTCACTAATTTGTCACATTGTATGGGAGTATATCATTATGGACAATTGGAAGAGTACAGCAGTTGGTAGCAAGACTGCACTGTAGAGGTACAACAGATACAGCCGACACTGTTCTAGTTTCATCTGTACAGCTTTCAGGGAAACAGTGATGTAGTAGTAATGTCACTGAACTAGTAATCTAGAGGCCCAGGCTAAAGCCCTGGGGACATGGGTTCAAATCCCACTGTGGCGCTGGTGCATCATAAATTCAATTGATTAATTTTAAAAATCTGGAATTGAAAGCTAGTCTCAGTAATGGTGCCATGGAACTATCAATTGTCACAAAAACCCATCTGGTTCACTAATGGCCTTTAGAGAAATCTGCTGTCCTTACCTGGTCTGGCCTACATGTGACAAATGCTGACCTTACCAGTGACACCCGCATCCCATAAAAAAATAATATTGAAGTGGTAGCATAGTGGTCATCTTACTGGACTAAAGGCCTGGATCAACAATCTGCTCGATTAACTAAATAAATTGCGGTTTTAAAAAGCTAGTATCAGTAATGGTGTCCAGTAATCACTGGATTGCTGTAAAAACCCCTCTGGCTCATTAACGTCCTTTAGGTGAAGGAAATTTTCTCCTGCCCTTACATGGTCTGGCCTATGTGTGACTCCAGACCCACTGACAATGTGATTGGCTCTTAATTGTCTTCTGAAATGGCCTAGCAAGCTACTCAGTTGTACCAGTTAGGGATGGGCAATAAATGCTGGCCTTGCCGGTGCTGCCCATATCCTGTGAATGAATTTAAAAAATGACAACCCCTCTGACACTTTCTGTTTTCCCATTCTCTACTCCAATGATCCACTTGTATTAAATTTTTAAAAATGAATTTTTTACTTCAAATTCTAAACATCTTTATCCAGAAGGATTTCGCTGTGTGACAGAGAATAACAAATAATAACTTACTGAATAATTCAAAACCGGTGAGCTGGAAGATGTACACGTATAACGGGGTGCTATTGTCTATTGTGACAGGAAATGAAAATTAGATGTGCTGCCTTCTAGGTTGCATTTTGGGCAGATTTGGGAGTGGTCTTTGTAGAGATGAATAGTTTACTTATTCAGTCTCAGTGACAATCAGGAGGAATGTGAGTTATATGAGATAGTCTTTATTAGTAAGAGGCAATTCAGGAGCTAGCCGATGGCAATCCACCTACAATGAATAAGCCAATTGGTTTATTGTCGACACAAAGGAATAGAAGTGGCTTCAGTGATGGAAGCAGGAGTAACTGCATTAATTTCATAGCAGAATGATTTTGATGTCAACAGCTGTTAAACTGGGAATGTGAGTTGGGAATAGGGACTACAATGTGGTGATCCTCTGATCCACATTCACTTTGAGCACCAGTATCCACGGGAAGTTTGGGATTGGTGAACCTACGTTATGATTTTTAAATTGCTGGTGGTGAAAATGGTCCACTCCAGCAGTGTGAAAAAGGCTGGTAACAATTCAGCAGCTGATTTTTCACAGCGTCCGAGATTCTTTCCATTGATTTTAACAGCAGGATAGCTCAAACTCTTTTTGTAGACTTCTTTCCTAGTTTCACTGTCACTTTTACTTGGTTTGAAATTAAAAATCTTGGCAATATTTTCCAAGTCTAAGGAAAATAAAAGCCTGCTGTGTTGAATATAACAAGCTGCCAATTCACTACGATTCGCGTTGTTGACGTAAACCAGTTTCAGCCCTGTATTTCCTGTAGTGCCCCAACAATTGTGACTGCCAAGATACTGGAGAATACATTGTAAAGTGTCACTCAATGCTGGTAGAATAAAACACCATTGTTGTTTTTAAGGGAGAATTTGGGGAACCAAATCTGACAGGTGATGCCATCTTTAACAGTTGTGCTTCTACATCAAAAGCAAGAACACCTTAGAACCCACATTACTTCAAGATATCTTCAGTCTATTCATTGTGCCATTGGTCAAAGATATTCTCATTACTTACCTTTAGAGGTTCTGGGCTGAATTTTTGTTCTGGGGTTGGGACCCCAACATTGGGTGCATTTCTAGGTCCCGACCCCGCATTGAAATGGCGCCTGATTCCCGACACAATTTTTGACAAGCAGACCAATCAGTGGCCAGGATGTATGCTTGTCATCCAGTTAAGGATGGCGGGCAAGCTCCGAGGCTGGAGGGCCAATAGGAGGCCCTCCAGCAATGACAGATCGGCATGCCCCACCATCAGAGGTGGGTCGAAGAGAGGGCACCTCAAGATGGAGGCAACCTCTGAAGACATTTTAAAAACATAAAAATGAAAAGAGGCCACAGCTGCGGCCACTGGTGGTCCTGTGCAGGGGTTCCCTCTCCACAATGAGAGCCTAGCAACTGTGGCCAACTTACAATCGCAGCCACGGGGTTGGTTAAAAATTTTTAAATGATAGATGGAGTGCTGGCCCACCCCCTCCCCCCCAGTCGGCCGAGACTTGACCTCAGCACGGGGCTGACTGCCAACTGGAATATTTCAGTCTGTGTCTAAACACTCATCTTATTAGCCCATTAAGGAACATAATTGGCCACCCACAGCTTGCAGGCGGGTAGCCATTCCCTCCCCACCACCCCCTCGAATCAGTATGTTTAAAAATGGCCTGGAGGTGGGACTACACTGGCTGGTATCAGGAAATTGTGGGCCTGTCCGTCTCCAGTTCCGCCTCCATGGCTGTTTAAAATTTCATCCTTCTGTTTCCAACTTAGTTTGTATTAGTGCAAGTTTGATTATTTTGTTAGACGAACCTTGTTGATTTTCTGCTTCTGTGTATACTTTGAACTGTAAATAAATCTAAACAAGTAGGTTAGCCTGCATGAGCCACAATTTACTCCAGTTAAGAATTGAGAAGACTGAAGCCATCAGCTTTGGGCCCTACGACAAACTCCACACTGATTCCATCTCCCTTCTCGGTCACTGCCTTGGCATCCTATTCAATCCAGAACTGAGCTACCAACCGCATATCCTCTCCATCACAAAGACTGCCAACTTCCACCTCCATGGGATTGTCCTTCACCAGGCATGTCTCAGCCCATCTGCTGTTGAAACCTTCGTTAGCACCTGTGTCATCTTCAAACTTGACTTTTCCAATCCTCTTTTGACCAACCTATTATCCTTCATCCTCAATAAACTTCAGTTCATCCAAAACTCTGTTCCCATATCCTGTTCCACACCCGACCTGGCTCACTCATCACTCATGTCCTTGTTAACCTACAGTGGCTGCAACACCTCCAATTTAAAATTATCTTTGTGTTTAAATCCCTTCATGGCCTCACCGCTCCCTACCTCTGTCCTATCCCCCAGCACAACATGCCCTCCCAGAGCTGTCCGTTCAGCTGACCTTTTGTGCAACCTCCTTCCCTCCATCCCACAATTGGTGACCACACTTTCAAATGTCTTGGTCACATGATCTGGAACTCCCTCCTTACACCCCTCCACCTCCCTCTCTTCCTTTAAGACCCTCACTAAAAGTCACTTCTTTAACTAAGCTTGTGGTTGCCCTCCTAATCTTCCTTTGACACAACGCCAATTATTGACTGCACACCTGTGAAACACCTTGGGACATGTTCCTAAATTAAAAGTGCTTTATAACTGCGCATTCACATAAAAGACCAATAAAGGTATTGTGCAGCGTAAACAAAAAAACCTTCACTTAAAAGCTTTTTCAGCAAATCAGTGCCCTTTAAAAATATATTTTAGAAAGAAGGGAAACACTAATTAGCTGAGTTGGCTGCGGTGGGTAATACTTATCTTCAAAAGCAGAGTAAGGAAAAGTACTTTTAATGTAAAATGTTCCCACTTACCCACCAAGAAACAGCACAAAGGTGATTTATTTGCAATATTTCACAAGGACCAGGAAATATCCCATATCTGTTTCAAAGTCGGAAAGCAGAACTGCTTCAACTAAAAATGCTGTTCTGCCAATGTATATGGCAGGTTTGTACGTGGGCAGCTCTGAATTGCAACGGGGGTGGCAATGAATGAAATCAACACTTTCCCTGGGTACTGTTCCCAAAACTCCCACACCAGGGTAGAGATGTTAGTACTGGCCTGGAATCAAACATGTGGAGTAGGGCATTCCAAGACAGGCAGATTTCATTTCTCCAACAAGTTGTCTGTGGCAGCAAAAAATGTGGATTTTTTTTTTGATCATTTTATCCTTGCTTATAGTCGCCCTCACTTTTAAACAGATTACATGCACTCTGGTTGTTCACTGAATTATTAATGCAGTCTTTGTTAATAATCTCTGGTATTTCAAAGGAAAACCACACTTTCTCATGTAATTTGTTTTAGCTTGCTAAATTTGCATTTCTTATCAAGTGTCAACACCCTACGAGCTTGTTAAAGGTGTGATCAGAATACAAAGCCATGAGTTTGCCTCCTGAATGAAGGGAGTACCACAGCTCGCATTCCCGAAGAAAAGATAAGCAAGCTAAATACAGCACAAATCTGCTTCATCTATATTCCTCAGGGACGACTGAGTCTGAGACAGATTCATGTCAAATCAGAACTGCTAAATAACACCACACTCTCCATCAGCACAATGAAAAAATGAAAATCTTAATTTAGCTTCAACATTCCATTTCTCCATCGGAAACAAAAATTATTTATCCAAACCCCACACACCAGCACAGCTTATTTCCAAAGTTGCCTAGATTCAACATACCAGATCACCATGGATTTATACTTACCAACCAGGTTTAGAACATAAGAACTAGGATCAGGATTAGGCAATTCAGCCCCTCGGGCCTGCTCCGCCATTCAATACGATCATGGCTGATCTCATCTCGGCCTCAACTCCACTTTCCTGCCCATTCTCCATAACCCTTCAACCCTTTACTAACTAAAAATCTGTCTATCTCCTCCTTAAATTTACCTAATGTCCTGGCATCCACCGCACTCTGGGGTAGTGAATTCCACAGACTCATGACCCTTTGAGAGAAGTAATTTCCCCTCATCTCTGTTTTAAATCTGCTACCCTTTATCCTAAAAATATGACCTCTCATTCTAGATTGCCCCACAAGAGGAAACATCCTCTCTATGTCTACTTTGTCAATCCCCTTAATCATCTTATATACCTCAATTAGATCTCCTCTCATTCTTCTAAACTCCAGAGAGTAAAGGCCTAAACTGCTCAATCTCTCTTCATAAGACAAACCCCTCATCCCTGGAATCAATCTAGTGAACCTCCTCTGAACTGCCTCCAATGCAACTACATCCCTCAAGTAAGGGGACCAAAACTGTACGCTATACTCCAGGTGCCGTCTCACTAATGCCTTGTACAGTTGCAGCACACTTCCCTACTTTTATATTTTATTCCTTTAGCAATAAATGCCAACATTCCATTTGCCTTCCTTATTACCTGCTGTACCTGCAAACTAGCTTTCTGGGATTCATGCACGAGGACACCCAGATCCCTCTGCACCGAAGAACTCTGAAGTTTCTCTCCATTTAGATAATAATATGCCTTTCTATTCTTCCGATCAAAATGGATAACCTCACACTTATCCACGTTAAACTCCATCTGCCAAATTTTGACCCATTCACCTAACCTATCCATATCCATTTGTAAATTTCTTATTTCTTTATTGCAACTTACTATCCCACCTATTTTAGTGTCATCTGCAAATTTAGCTATAGTACCTTCTATCCCTGCATCCAAGTCATTTATATAGATTGTAAGTAGTTGGGGCCCAAGGACCAAACCCTGTGGCACCCCACTAGTTACATCTTGCCAACCAGAAAAAGACCCATTTATCCCGACTCTCTGTTTTCTGTTGGTTAGCCAATCCTCTATCCAAGCTAATACATTGCCCCTAACCCCATGTGATCTTACCTTGTGTATTAACCTTTTGTGCAGCACCTTATCAAATGCCTCCTGGAAATCCAGATAAACTACATCGACAGTATCCCCATTATCCACTTTGCTTGTCACGGCTTCGAAGAACTCTAGCAAATTAGTCAAACATGATTTATCCTTCATAAAACCATGCTGACTCTGATGGATTGCGTTTTGGCTTTCTAAATGTCCTGTTATTACTTCCTTAATAATGGATTCTAACAATTTCCCAACGACAGATGTTAAACTAACTGGTCTATAGTTTCCTACTTTCTGCCTCCCTCCCTTTTTGAATAAGGGCTTCTTTCCAATCCACTGGAACCTTTCCCGCATCCGTGGAATTTTGGAATATTATAACCAATGGATCCACTATCTCTGCTGCCACTTCCTTTATGACCCTAGCATGTAGGCCATCAGGCCCTGGGGACTTGTCTGCCTTCAATCCCAATAGTTTGCTCAGTACTTTTTCCCTAGTGATGATAATTTTTCTAAGTTCCTCTCTTTCTATAACCTCTGCATTACCTGTTACTATTGGGATTGTACTAGTGTCCTCCACCGTGAAAACTGAGGCAAAATACTGATTTAGTGTCTCCGCTATTTTTGTGTTCCCATCTATTAACTAATGGATAACTTTAAGCAGGTGGGAAGCTGATGGTATTGAATCTACTGACCATTTTAGCTCTCCGCTGACTTCAATGGTAAGGCTGTATGTATTGCCCAATCCTAGACACTCTCAACCAGTGGTGGTGGGTCTTCTTGAACCACCACAGTCCTTGTAGTATTCATGTTCCCACAATGGTGCACCATGGCGTGGTATAAAATAGTTTACATCAACAATACTTTACCCAATTTGTTCATGAACATAGTTATATTATTGCAGCGAGGTGCTGAGCAAGAGATTCTCTGGAAAAGCACTGGCAGATGATTGGGTGAAGAAGCACTGGCAGATGATTGGGTGACGAAGCACTGGCAGATGATTGGGTGACGAAGCACTGGCACATGATTGGATGATAAACACTGGCACATGATTGGGTGATAAGCACTGGCACATGATTGGGTGATAAGCACTGGCACATGATTGGATGTAAGCCACCTATCTATCTTCTTGGCAACACTGGTGTGTGATGTGGGAGGCCTGGAAGGGCAAAGGCGTGACGAAAGCTTAGATACCTGGATTTTCATCCCCAACAAATTTCTTCTTAAATATTCTTGAAGGGAGAATGGGGAAACATAATGGACACTGCCCTTTCACCTCTGAAAGCTGGGTTCAAATCTAGCCGAGATAGATGTGATGATTATTCATCAACTCAAAATGCATCACTATTCAAACTTTCTTCCAAATTTCTGACTCAGACAGGTCATAAAGTTGGTTGTTGTGGGAATTATAAATGATACACTGCTGCAGTAGAGGATGTTCTTAAGGTTGTCAGTAAGCTACATTTTTTTAATGCTAGAATACAGGGAGCTTTGTTCAGCATCTGGCTCATGCTCTTTGATCTGTATGTGCTTGTTACCATGAGGAAAAACATATATAATTTTCCAGCTAGAATAAGCTTCAGCTTCCCACAAAGTGACATAAGAAATAGGAATAGGAGCAGGCCATGTAGCCCCTCAAGCCTGCTCCGCCATTCAATAAGATCATGGCTGAACTTCTACATCAACACCACATTCTCACCTGCTCCCCATATCCCTTGGTGTCCAAAAATCTATCAATCTCAGTCTTGAATATGCTCAACAACTGAGCATCCATAGCTTTCCAGGGTAGAGAATTCCAACGATTCACAACACTCGAAGCGTAGAAATTTCTCCTCATCTCAGTCATAAATGGCTGACCCCTTATCCTGAGATTATGACCCCTAGTTCTAGACTCTCCAGCCAAGTCAAACAGCCTCTCATCATCTATCTCTCAAGCCCTCTAAGAATTTTATATGTTTCAATGAGATCATCTCTCATTCTTCTAAACGCCAGAGAATATGGGTCCAGTCTACTCAATCTCTCTTCACAGGACAACCCTCTCATCCCAGGAATTAATCTATTGAACCTTTGTTGCACCCCCTCTCAGGCAATTATATCCTTCCTTAGGTAAGGAGACCAAATCTGTACACAAAACCTCGGTGTGGTCTCACCAAAGCCCTATACAATTGCTACAAGATTTCCTTACTCTTATACTGCAACTCCTTTGCATAAAGGCCAATATACCTTTTGCCTTCCTAATTACTTGCTGTACCTACATGTTAACTTTCTGAGTTTTGTGTATAAAGACACCCAAATCCCTCTGAATTCCAACATTTACTAGCACTTCCTAAGACTTAGCCAGAGGGTGGTGGGTTCGGTGCTGGGTTTCGTGCTGAGGGAGTGTTGTGTTGCCAGAGTCACTGTCCTTCAGATGAAAAGTTTCACCAAGGCCCTATCTATTTACCCTGGTGTTTCAGGGAGATATTAAAGATCCCCTGGTACTATTCAAAAAGCAAAGATTTCTCCCAGTTCTCTGGCACACATTACTCCCTCAAAACAATATCAAGAAAAACAGACTAACTAGTCATTCATCAAGTCAAATCACAAAATGTGCTTTGTGGGATATTGCTGTGTGAAAAAATGGTTAACATGTTTATTCACATAACTTCAAAGCAATTCACTGCAGGCTTTGAAATGTGTTTGAGAAATGATAAAGTGGAAGCTTTTCTTATTTTAAAGAAAACACCAGAATATTTTCAGAAGCAGATGGTAAGGTTGATATTTGCACAGCTTATATTCTTCATTATAAATCCAAAGTATGACAGCAGATTGAAGAACCAGTGGATCTACAGACACTGAGCAAATATTTCAATGACTTTGCATGAAGAAATCTTATCTTGACTTCTGCTGTCACCTTCTGATGACGTGTAGGATTCGGAATCCCTCATTATTTTACTTTCGATACAGCGGAAACTTACTGGTTTAAAAGTTCTTTGGACCAAATCTGTTGTTCGTGCATGAACTACTTCTTCTGCTTATAGAGTGGCATCATTCTTTTGTGACACTTCTTGGTGTGACACCAAATGATACTCACACAAGTGAGGTAGATTCTGTGGTGGAAACAGCACTTCCTGCTTTTCAGAAACTGATGGCATGAAGATAGATGGATCACCAAAACTAATTGAGATGTCACTTTTTGAGCTGGACTGATTTCAAAGACGGCACAGATTGCTAATAATTTTTATGCCTCCTTAATCTATTGAATGCACCACAAGATTTTATCATCTGTTCTAGCAGAAGGGAAGAGAGAGGGAGAAAAAGACAGGGAGAGAAAGAATGAAAGAAAGAGACCTTGGGGCATTAGTTTCTTGCCTTAACGTCTTAGTGTTTTTGGGGCATTGGGATGAGGAAATTGGTGCAGAGACCCACCATTTAAATTTTATGTTAATGGCTCAGGTGTGCATACATTACACCACCTGCACTACTTTGCGTCTACCATAGAAGAAGACTACCCATGAGAAATGGGCCTTAAAGGTGCTGTCCAGTGATGTCCGAACAGCCAACAGCCACTTCAGGCCTGCCACGCAGGAGGTTTTAAATGTATGCATACCAGGAAAGAAGAATGCTCTGATTGCTGTGTGAGTCTTGCTGCATGCACAATCTGAGCATGCTCAAAGACTGACACTGCATCCGAAAAGGAGACACTGTCATTTAGCCACTGCTGACAACTCTCACCTTGAGGTGCATGAATAAAACATACCAGTAAAAAAATAGTGGTCGAGAGGATCTTCAGCTGCATTCAAGACGTGACTGCTGCAAACTCGTACATTTCCACAGAGATGCCAAACAACAGTTACAAGGACAGCATTAATTCAAAACTAGAGGCCATCGATATAAGATCATCACCAAGAAATCAAATAGGGAATTCAGGACAGACATCTATATTCAGAGAATGGTGAGAATGTGGAACTCACTGCCACTGAGGGTAGTTGAGATGAACAGTATAGATGCCTAGAATCTAGATAAGCACATGAGGGAGAAGGGAATAGAGGGTTATGCTGAGGAAAGGTAAGAAAAGACTCGAGTGGAGCATAAACGTGGACTGTTTGGGCCAAGTGGACTGTTTCTGTTGTGTATATGCTATGTAATGGCCCAAGTTTGCAGTGTCATTGACTGCGCTAAGATGAAAGTCAGAGTGCTGTTAAGTCACATGGTCTACATCAACCTGCAAAAGCTACTACTCAATCATTGCACAGTTCTCTGATACACACAAAAAGATTGTGTGTAGGAATGTGCATTACCCAGAATTAACCCATTATCCCTTCATCCTCCATCAGTTATTTCTTGAACATAATGTACGACTACTACAAGGGTGGCTGTCATGGGACTTAGGCTACAGCCTGAAAGGATGGCACATGATACCCTTGCCAAGTCCACAAGAGCCAGGAGAAAACACACAAAGGAGTCCACTTGGCAACACGCTGCATCATTGATCAAATGACTCAAGCAGCAGTTTCAGTGCCTTGACATGAAGGGGTTACGCTTCAAACTGAATGAGGAATGCACGTCACATGACCATGGTGGGCAGTGGACACTACGGTCTGTCTCAACAGCAGGTGAGGTTATCTTAGTGTTGGGGCAGTCAGGAACAAATGCCACCTATTTCTCCAATGCCAAAGTGAGAAGCATCACACATTTGTCTGATATAGCAGCCAGTCCTACAGAGCCAGACTGGATTCTCTAGTGTCTAGCATTTATGAAGGCTGTAATCCCTGACATGAAGGAAATGAAACCTGCTGCTTTTTCAATGGGGGCTGAAAGGGGGACAGACCCAGTGCATCCATATTGTTAAAGCAAGCTGAGAAGTGAACAGTCTATAAAATCAGAGCACTACAGAGGACAGAAAAAATGAGAACATAGAACATCGGGGGAAAAAATGACATCTGAGTCATTTCAAATAGTGGAATTTGTCAGTTTAATCATAGATAACTGAAGCTCTGCTGTAATCAATTCATTGGGGACTTTTTTAAATCCATAAAAATGGACCATACTTCCATCAGTATCAAAAAAAACAGAGAAAAAAGAAACAATTCATTCCTTAGTCAGGTGTGCACATTGCATTAAAATACAATTTGGCCTGGGTTGCTAATACTGGTTTTTAAAGAGGAAAAGATAAAGGTTTGCATCCAGCAAAGTGAGGTTGTTAATCCTGGAGGGTTGGAGTATCTCTCTATTTCTATAAACAATGAGTGTATCAGGAAGCCCTTTCTCACACAAAGAGTCGTGGAAATCTGTAACTCTTTCAACAATAATTGTATTTATATATCACCTTTAATGTAGTAAAACATCCCAAGGTGCTTCACAGGAGCATAATCAAACAAAATTTTACACTGAGCCACATGAACAGATATTAGGACAGGTGACCAAAAGCTTGGTCAAAGAGGTAGATTATAAAGAACACCTTAAAGGAGAAGAGAGAGACAGAGAGGTTTAAGGAGGGAATTGCAAAGCTTGGGGCCCAGGCAGCTGAAGGCACAGCCACCAAAAGTGGAGTGATGGAAATCTGTGCTGTACAAGAGACCAGAATTAGAGGAACACAGAATTCTCAGTGGGTTGTAGAACTGTAGTAGGTTACAGGGATAGGGAAGGGTGAGGCCATGAAAGGATTTGAACACAAGGATGAGAATGTTGAATTTGAGGCATTACCGAAGAGAGAGCCAATATAGGTCAGTGAGTTACAGGGGTAATCGCTGAACGGAACTTGGTGTGAATTAGAATACAGGCAGTGGTGTTTTGGACGAGCTGAAGTTTACGGGTAGAAGATCAGAGGCTGGACAAGAGATCATTGAAGCAATCGAGTCTGGAGGTAACAAAGGCATGGATGGGGATTTCAGCAGCTGATGGGCTGAGGCAGCTGCAGAGACTGGTGATATTACAGAGGTGCAAGAAGGTATTCTTGGTTATGGAGAGGATATGGGGTTGGAAGCTCAGCTCAGGGTCAAAAAGGGCCCTTTCCCCCAAAAGCTTGTGGATGCTGGGTCAATAGAAATTTTCAAGATTGAAGTTGATGGATTTAGGATAGTAAGGGATATGCATCAAAAGCAGGTAAATGGAGTTGAGGTACAGATCAGCCAAGATCTAACTGAATGAAGGAACAGGCTTGAGGGGCTGAATGGCCTACTTTTGTTCCTATGGTCCTACTGTTGGCATCAAGCATTCTCAGGATAGATTCAGAACAGGTCAGATGCAGAGATGAAGATCACTTCACTTTATCTCCACAAAATGCCTTAACTCTATTTTCAGGTAAGCATTTGACACCCACTTCAAGTAAATCACCGCTAATGGTAGATCTAATTAAAAAGAGGAACATTTGCTCACAACAAATTAATTTAGTTTCAAGGACTACAGGGAGTGAGATAACAACCACACTCACCCCACAATCAATTTGACAACTATTGTACAATTCAATTTTGAGTGATGTGGAACTACTTTGCCAAGAAATGTGCTACTTTCTAAAAATTGCTGAACTTTGTAATGGAGCCAAGTTCTTCATCCTGAGTCTCAGTCGAAACAAAAGGAGGAAAATGACATTTAACTAAACCTAGATTTTTTGTGAAAAGGATTAGCCCCATTCTGCTGGTTCTGAGTGAAATCTGTCAATGGGATTAGCATTAACTTTATGACAAATATTTTATGCTCAGTGTGAGGATTTTTAACATTTTGCTTGCTGAACAACCTTGCAAGCAATGAAAGTAAGTTAGATGAGGCTGCACCTCCCAGTGCAGAATCTCACTTGCTACGATCGCAGATCAGAAGCACAGAAGCCAGTGCGACTGATTCACAGTGCTCCCAATTTTCTGGTGCTTCATTTTAAGGGCAGGACATTGGCAATGCGGCAGACCAGGTATTCTGCCCCTGTGCTCTACTTTCCAATCTGTACTTCTGTCAAGGATGGCTCCACGTCAGACCCAGAATCTCACAAGGTTCTGTGGGATAAATATCCCAGTTCTGGCAGTGAGAATTGTACCAGTCCATGTGGAAACAGGTTGTGGATGCATGTGATACCTTGCAATGCTTCATGGATGCCCAGATTTAGGATTCTAGGTCTGCCCTTAGTTACCATGGCAGTCATACCACAATACACAACGGAGGGTGTCTTCACTGTGAAATCAAGTAATTACCATTGACTTGATCCCCTCATCTCCTATTGACCTTACCTATTCATTGTGTGATAGTCAGTCCTACCAATATTTTCATGGTCCCATCTGTCTGCAGCAGGTAGACTGGTGAGAATGAGGTCAAGTAGGTTACGCTTTCATCTTGGTTACATCACCATCTGATGCAGGCCCAGTCTGGCTGTTCTGTTCTTCAGGATTCAGCCAGCCCAGCCACTGGTGGTACCACCAAACTTTGAACTCTCCCCAACCAGAGCCCTTGCTTCCTCAGTGCTTCCTCCAAGTGATGTTCAACATGGAAGAGTCCTGATTCATCAGCAAAGGGGAGTACGTGGTAGGCAATAATCATCAGGTTTCCTTAGCTTTCTTTGATCTGAAGCATGATCTATTCATAAATGAACTAAGACAATGAGTGTTGGCAGGCTATGCCACTACAGAATCTGATCTTGATGGTCTGATCTTGGGCCATTGTCCACACATGTATATGTTCCATTGGGTATTGCCAGTTCATAAACAAGTGTCGCAACACTGGCTGGCGTTCCCCTAGCAATGGGTCACTGAATCCAATTATTCCAGCCTTACTCCCAGCCTAGTTGAGATCAGACCTGGGACCTTCTGGTCTGTAAGGCTCAAGTCTACTAAAGTTCTAAACTTTAAGTGTCTCTCTTCACAATTTTAAAGCATTACCTTAGGAGCTAAGAAAACACAAAGCCACCACAGTCCATGGTTAAATCTGGCTAGTCCATGGTCACTTGTAACAAGATACATCAATTCATGACCAAACAGACAGAAAGCAGTAAAAGCTGACAGGTCAATAAATTCTGTTACTCACCTGGAGCAAGTGATCCGAGACTTGTCAAATCAGTCACAGTTAAAAAGGGGTGAGGAGACCCAGGCAAAGAACTCATCACTGAAATACAAGTAGTGGACCATCAGGAAATGAATAGCTGCACAGGGCTGGAAAACCCCATTCATCATCAAAGCTGGATGGAGTTATCTCCCAGTCTTAATGAAGTGAACAACCAAGTGACTCAAGTAATTACCATTAACTTGATCCCTTCATCTCCTATTGATCTTATATATACCATTGCAGCTCTTACCTATTCACTGACCATTTGCTCTTGTTATGTCCGAGGTGGGAGGAGTGCACTGTCTTTTCTAGTCCCGCTTCTCCGCAGGTCACAACATATATTTTAAAAATGTTTCCCCAGTTACCGATTCGGTCAATCATATACTCTACTCTTTATCCCAGAATAAAATACACCAACCAGGTTTCTTTAATAAACAACAAATTTATCAGTTTATTATCAAACAGGACTTAGCCAGTAACGAAGCAAAACATTAACACACAGATTGAAATATGAAAGTTCCCTTTTTAAGTACCCCAAACACACTCACACATACTCTGAAAAAATGCAGAAATTCTCTCTGCAGTGGTCTGTTACAAAAAAAAAGACAAAAAAGAATACGTTGACAAAGTACTTGCTAATTCTTGAAGAAAAAAAGAGAAGATGTGGAAGGAAGTCAGTTGTCCCTTTTGGTCTGGTGTTCGGGTATACGGAGATGAGTCACTGGGATCTTTTCCAAAGCAGTTCTTTTCAGGTGATGTTGATAATTAATCTGGCAGTTCTTGCAGAGAATTGCAGAGAGAATTTCTGCATTTTTTCAGAGTATGTGTGAGTGTGTTTGGGGTACTTAAAAAGGGAACTTTCATATTTCAATCTGTGTGTTAATGCTTTGCTTCGTTACTGGTTAAGTCCTGTTTGATAATAAACTGATAAATTTGTTGTTTATTAAAGAAACCTGGTTGGTGTATTTTTCCAGCTTCTCGGAGAGATACAGCACCAGGGATTTTAGTTCTCCCACACTTGGTTTCTTTAAGGAGGTAGAGAAAAAGGTGAGCTGGGTGGTTTCTTTTTCCTTGGCAGGCAAAACTTCAACAGTCTTCAAAACAGTTCACACTCCAACTGAACTGAAAATAATATCTTCCCCAAACAGAAAGTCAACCTCCTGACCTCCATAAACCTTGTCATGTGGCTTCTCTGTAAATATCTTCCCCAGGTCACCAAGGTTTCTGTTGTTTATTGAGCATAAAGCACAATATTTCCAGAACATGTTGTTTTCAAACAACATCTCAAGTGTCCTTTCAGTGAACTTGGTTAAAAAAAAAAATCACATCCATGGAATCTTTTCAGTTTTATCACAAGTCCTCAAAAATAAAACATTAATAAATGAAAGTACTTTTGCAACACCGGTTGAGAAGAACTTTCATTTAAATAGCACCTCTCATGACCTCAGCATGTCCTCAAGTGCTTCACAACCAATGAAGCACTTTTGAAGTGTAGTCATTGGCTACAGTGTTTGCTATATTACAGCAATCTGCACAGCAAGGTCCCACAAGCTGCAATGAAATAAACGACTACAGCTGATTTTAATGATCTTGACTGTTGGATAAATGTCAGCCACAGACTAAGAGAATGCTATTGCTTTGTCAAAGTGTCACTAGGATCCTTTCAGCCTGCCTGAGAGGGCTGACAGGGACTCCTTTCAACATCTCATCCAGTTTGGGAGTAAGGGCATTTGAGTTAATCAGGCATCTGGGTGTAAATTGACACGCAACACCTCAACCCCCAACCACCGAAAACAGGCACAAAGATTGCAATGCATGATTAAACCACCGTTCAATATAGTGCAGGCAGCTTACCAACTTCATGCTGCGTGCTGTTTTAAATGACTTCTCCTTCATAGCTGGTGGAAAGAGCTGTCCCTTGTGATGGTGAGGTTGTGCAGAATGCCCCAGACCATAACTAACCTTGATACCTGCCCTGTCAAGTACAGCAGAGTTCCTCCAGAGCAGTTCAGGTAGTGGAAGCGTTGTTTCAGCACATCAGTGGTCTGTTCTTATTTTTTCACGTGGCAGTATAGCTTTCATTGTATATGTGCTGCACACATGTGCTATCAGCCATATCAGCAGGGCGTCCCTGTCACCCAATAGTTGTCCTCTGGTTTGTTGTGATTCAAATGCAGCTGGCATACCGGAATGCCACAATGAAGGCATCAGGACTGCTGCCAGGATAGCAGGCAGTCAGCTGCATGATTCTCCACCCATGGTCACGCACCAGCTGGATGCTGAGGAAGTGAAATCCCTTTCATTTCCAGTAAAGGGCAGAGTAGACCTGCAGCGCTCAGTGATGGGGAATACAGGTGAAGCTTTGTGCTCACTCCACCTGCTTGTCTCTGGCAAAAGAATGAAATTTAGTTAGCTGTCAATGAATAGAGCCTCAAGGCCCTCCTGCCTGCCTACCTCCAAAAGCAGAAACGGAGGCAAAAATACCGGCACTCGGTGGCATGTCAATTTCAGTGCGCTGATCCCAGGACCAGCAATTATCAGCAGGGCGGGGGAGGGCAGGACAGGAATCCTGCTCTCCTCCCAATTGAGGTCAATTAAACTAGTTAACAAGCTCGTGAAGAGCTCGTTGAAGGGGACTGGTGAAACCCTTAAAGGGATTCACGAGTTTCAGAAGTTATCAGTTTCTGAACAGCTGAAGGGAGGTGGGTACAGAATGGGAAACCAGTCAAGGCTGCCCCAGGGCAACACCAGGGGCTCCATGAGTCAGCAGGGCAAAGGTTGACTTGGCAATTGGTAAGCAGGTGCCCTTAGCACTGTACAGGTGGCAAGGAGAGTGGGCACAGTCCTTGGGCACTGAATGGGGTTGTCACCCTCTGGCATCACAGCAGAATGGCAAGGGGCACGCTGCCAATCACAACAGGATGGCCACATCAGGTCATCAGGCTTCTGAAGATGCAATTCCGGTGCCTAGACCGGTCGGATGGTGCCCTCCAGTACCCTCCCGCAAGGGTCTCAGTCATCGTGGTGGTCTGCTGTGCTCTCCATAACGTGGTCCTCCAGCGAGGTGTGGACCTTAAGGACAATGAGGACCTCAGAGAAGCAGGAAGTGAAGGGAGAGATGCTGAGCAGAGAGGTACTCCTGTTGCACAACAACATGGCCTCCTCCTGCCATCCTCTAAGAGGCCCTCTCTCCTCTTCCTCATGACGTCCTGCATTAGATCCAGGTGGGCATCAATGAAGTGAGGGTCTGCCCAATCTCAATCTGCCCATGTCAATTCAGGGCTTCCCCATGTGAAATTCTGAACTTTAATTAGTTTCCCATCAGAGGCAGGTTTCTGATCCAAAAACAGACCCTGCTGCTGTTACCTGCCTCTGGTGAAAGGTCAGCATTCAGTGACCAGCCTCATGCAAGTGGATGGCAAACTGAGATGTTGCAAATACCTCCAGCTCCAGCCTAGAAGGAAACAGACTCATAAAAGCTCTTTGCCAATGGCTGTGAAGGTGACTGTAGCAATGCAGTCCTTGCCCTGCTGAGGATGCCGTTGTGGCTGATTTTTTTCAGTGAGGACATCCTTACTGAAACGCAGACATTGCACACACTCCCACCTCCTCCTGCCTCTTCCAGCAACTTGTCCTACTTTGTGTGGCCTCTTCCTCCAAGTCATGCTGCATTCCAAGGGGAATGCCCACTGGTGCACGAGTCCGGGATTGTTCAGTAGCCTTTACGTCAGGACAAAGTCTCTTAGCACCTGCCTCTCCACTCCCTGTCGACTTTTGAAATGATTTTTTTTTTAAACTATAGAAAGCTCCAAACATTGTAGATTCAGCTAGAAGAAATCAACCAGCAACTAACCTGTGAGCAGCTGATAGTTTCTTTAAATAGCACTGGTGAGAGTCCTTCCTGCTGCTAAATGAATATTCAGCTGTGAGGTTACGAGGCTGTTTGCTGGAGCATTGACTCCAAAATGAAACTGCTGGCATCAAATTAACATTGCACATTGATTGACATCATGATTTGCATACGTCCAGCAGCCATTCACGGTCACCACACACACACATGCTAATGCCCTCACTAATATAGCATCTGGCACAACTCGCCCCAAAAGCCATTTCGTCTAAGAACACTGATAGCACCCAAAAGTCAGCTGCAAACAATCTGAATTTCCTGTCTAGGATATTTGAGCTATTGGGCATCCTGCTTCTGTGGAGGTCCCTTGGTTATCAAGGTTTGCATTAAATCATTGCTGAAGCTTTTTAAATGTGCTAAAAGCTGGAAATTAATATTTTATTTCTTTTCACTACAGCAAACCCTAAACAGCAGGTTAATTAAAATAGACACTGGTGTGATCTCTGAAAACATACACTGAAAGGGCAGACAGATGGAGTTTACAAGAGGGGCTGCTGGGATTGGACGTTGAAGTTGAGGTATTCTCACAGCTCATTAACAACCAAATCAGAGTTTAGTTTGAGCAGGAAAATACCCATAACTGACTCAGTTAGGTGTTGCATATTCGTGTTCTCCTTTTGAAGAGAAGATGAAAGTGTTATTCATGTTCTGATGCACTCTGGTCTCTAATGAAAATCTCATTGAAAGAGAAAACCTCTTGAGGTATGTCCAAGAGTGCTGCTACCTACATAAAAAATGTTTTTCAATAAAAATAATGGGAATAAAATTAGAGCTGGGTTTTTTAGGAGAATAATCAGGATGCACTTGTAAGTGAAGGGTAATGGAATCTGGAACTTCCAAAAAAGGTCATGAATGTGGAGTCAATTAAAATTTTCATGCTTGAGAGCTAAAGGTTTCTGTTGAGTCCAGGGTATTGATGGAAATGGAGTTGAGATGCATGAGCTAATAGAATGGCAGAGCAGGCTCAAAGGGGCTGAATGGCCTTATTCCTGTTCCAATGTTCCATTCAATTATATCCTTGATTTCATTACTGATCGATCCTCCTTCCCCAGACACTAAGGGAGGGGGAGTTTTACCTTCCCCCAGCCCTTTACCCCAGACACTATGGGGGGGGGGGGTAGAATTTTATGCTCTCCCCGTGGAGGGTTTGGAGGTGGGGAGAGCATGTAATCGGGCAGGATGGTGGCAGTGGGGTGGGGGGGGGGGGGGGGGAGAGGAACCCGGCGACCTTCCCGTCTCCACAGTAATTAAGTCCAAGGCAGGAAGGCCTGTGAATGGTCTTCCTGCCCTGCTGCCAATTGAGGCACTTAAATGAGCAATTAATGCCCAATTAAGGGCCTCATCCCAGTGCAATTAGCCCAACGGCAGATGGGCCTGTTGCTGCACGGGGAGCACAGCAAGAAAAACTGTGCATGTTGCTTGCCGGATCCGAGGATGAAGAGTGTCCCTCATTAAAAGGCACAGTGTCTGTTAACGAGGGACCCAGTATCGGGATGAGGGGGGGTGGGGACCTGCTGAGAGCCACACCCTTCCCTTGCTGCTGACCCTCACCCCACGAGACTGCTCCCACCCTGACCTACCTGTGCCTGGTTCCAGCTCCTCGGGCGGGTGCTCTACCAGCAACAGCCACCGCCTCCGCAGTGGCACTGCTCAAAGAACTGCTGGCCTCTGAGTCCAGCATAAGAGGGGTGACAATCCCAGGCAGCAGAAGCATTCAGGTAAAAACCTCCCTGTACATGGACGGCGTCGCCGTCTTCTGCTCAGATCCGCTGACCGTTTGCAGACAGATGAGCATCTGCGACCAGTTCAAACCGGCCTCGGGAGCCAATGTCAACCACGGCAAGAGTGAGGCCATGTTCTTTGGGAACTGGGCCGACCGATCCTTTGTCCCCTTCACCGTCAGGTCAGACTACCTGAAGGTGCTGCGGATATGGTTCAGAAGGGCTGGGGCGTGCGCCAAAACCTGGAAGGAGCAAATAGCAAGGGTACACCATAAACTGAGCACGTGGGAGCAGCGATCTCTCTCCATTGTGGGTAAGAAAATGGTCGTCAGGTGAGAGGCGCTCACGTTGTTGCTGTATGTGGCGCAGGTCTGGCCCATACCCCACTCCTGCGCTGTGGCGGTCACCCGAGCCATTTTCCGCTTTATCTGGAGATCTAAAATGGACACTATGTTCAAACCTCTGGATAAGGGCGGGAAAAATGTACCCAATGTCACCCTCATCCTGATGACCACCTTCGTGTGCGGCTGCATCAAGCTGTGCGTAGATCCCCAGTACGCAAACACCAAGTGTCACTACGTGCTGAGGTTCTATCTGTCCCCGGTGTTGCGAAGGATGGGTCTGGTCACATTGCCGCGGAACACTCCATCCAGTTGGACCGTGATGTACCACCTATCCTTCGTGGGAAAGTTTCTGCGGGAAAACACCTTTGACTACCAATCCATCAGGCAATGGTCTGCACGGAATGTCCTCAAGGCCCAACGGGAAAAGGAGATGGTGGATCCGGTCGGATGGTTCCCCGAGCAGACTGCCAAAGTCATTTGGCAGAATGCCTCATCACCAGAACTTTCAAACAAGCACCAAGACGTAGCTTGGCTGGTGATGAGAAGGGCCCTCCCCGTCAGATCCTTCCTGCACGCCCGGAGTCTCGCCCCCTCCACACACTGCCCTCGAGGTGCCTGCAGTGGGGAAGAGACAGTTGCCCACCTCCTTCTGGAATGTGCCTTTGCAAAGCA
The DNA here is from genome assembly GCF_036365525.1 of Heterodontus francisci. Taxonomy (NCBI): domain Eukaryota; kingdom Metazoa; phylum Chordata; class Chondrichthyes; order Heterodontiformes; family Heterodontidae; genus Heterodontus; species Heterodontus francisci. The sequence goes on along the minus strand of NC_090372.1, from coordinate 8,833,045 downwards.
GATGTGGAAAGAGATGCAGTGGTTTTTGTCAAGTTCATCCCAAGCACCTCTGTAACACAGGAGTCTGTGCTCTACGGGCTGTTCCCAGGGATGCACACTGAGATAAACATCAACTGCTGCTGGAGGACCATCAATTCGGTGAAAGATGCTCTTTGGTCTGCCTGAAACTTGCTGGTCTTCCAGCACAAAGAGTTGTCCAAGACCAAGTGTTGCAGACTGACACATTCCAAGGTCCAGGACTACGTACTGAGGGACGCACTAAAGCTTGGGGCAGCCGCTGCAAAGGCTCAATGGGGAAAGCCCACTGTGTAAGGTTCCCCCACCAAAGTGAACTGATGAACTGAGGGCCTGGACCCATGGGAAACCCCTTGGGCTGTATACACCAGATATGGGTTTGCTGTAAAATGTATGGCATGTAAAATGGAATGGAAGGGTTGTGCAGCAACTCATTCCTGTATCGAAGAAAACTGATTTCTTTTGCACTTTTTGGATTGTCAACTTGGTGCTGTTTTGAACTGGTTTGTAATGCAAATTTTAACAGATTTTTATGAATAAAGTATATTTTTGGGAAAAAAAGGCCTCTGATTGGCCAGCAGCTCTCAGAAGCCGGGTCTTCCATCACTGGAGTCCTTGATCCCATGGAAGGCTGCCGCTGTTCAGTTAAATGCCTAATTGGCACTTGATTCAGCGGGCCTCCCACAGAATTGGCGATGTGGGATTTTAGCCAATGTTTTGCCGGTGGTCGAGACCCCCATTGTCCGAATAAAATCCCGGCCTAAGTGTACCATAGAAAACTACTTTCTATCCAGTATCCTTTTGTTTTGAGGCAATTCTCATTGATGTACCTCCTAAGGTTCCTGGAATGTATTTGTCCATGTGGAATAAGAGCAGAGAGTCTCGTCCCGAGCACTTCTGTGTCCCTTATAACCTTTCCTCAATGTTTTCTAATCTAGCTCCATCTTGGAAATCTTGTCTTTCCTGCACACATTGTTATCAATCTTCCTGAGCAAAGAATCCTCAGAAACCCATCTTTTTGTGATCTACATTACTCTTTGACAAAGTCTTTCCTCTCTTGCTTTTTTTAATTCTTCCAGGACATTAATTTCTTATTTGGCATTGGATAATGCTCTGATGTAAGTCTATTTTCAGATCTGATGGGTATCTTTGCAGGTACGCTTGACATTCTTGTTTTCCTTTGTGACCTTAATCAATCCAATATGCCTGCTGCCTTGTTTTGCCTCTGCATCGGTCATCATCCCAGGTTATCCTTCGATCCAGTCCTTCTCACTGAAGGTTTTATTAACCCCTCTGAAATTAGCCAGAAGTCAACACTGAAGACATTCTAGGCATGACAATACAGCTGGACTATATTCTCAGTTTCACTTTTCTGCTCTGTTTCCTCTGTTATTCTGCAGCTTCTATTAGCTCTAATAGGACTAGACTCTGAAAACCTTTAGTCTCATGAGGTAGCAGACATCAGGTCTGATAATAAAGGCCATAGTGCAGTGCCTTCTGTTTCTTGTTTGCACGCATCATATTCTGCTCTCTTGTAGCTATATAACGGGGAAAATGCTTACTTGATAGAACAAAAATCTTTGATTCCTAGAATATAATTTCCTAGTTAACTTTTCAATCAATCTTTATACATAAATGTAAGGATGCAAGAGATAAAGGCTGAGGGTCTGATGTGCTAAATCTATCTGATACAAAAGTCTTGAAAAAAATCAGTCATATAATTGTGGTCCTGAAATGTACCATATGTGGGAGTCTGCTTTGGGGTCTGGGGTAATGCAAGTGATTTCTGTTAATGGCTGCACTTTACCTAAGGTTTTGACTCTACCTGTAGTATTTTAATTGTAACCCTGAGGGGAATGACTAATACCAACTAGAGGAAAGTAAACAAGACAAAATAGGGGGGGAAACATAAACAATCATCATCCTGCCTAGCCCTTTGGGATGACAAACCTCCACTTATTGTTGGTTAGAGAAGTGTTGAAGCTGAAATGAGTTGGGACAGACTCAACCCAGCATCTATGGGAACGGGGATGCTGTACAAAATTACTCTCTCTTTTGTTTAAATTGGTAATCTCATTCAAAGACCAAGAATTGCTAGTGTATGAAATGAAGAGAAGAATTCACACCTGCTGCTGTACTGATTTTGGGCTAAAACGCACATTGTTTCACAGTAAAGGAAGATATACCTGATACGAGTGTTCAATCTGGGCACTGAGGGATCATCTTAACTCTCAAACCCCCAGGAGGGGCAGGGGAGGTTACATACAAGAGACTCGCCCCTAACACTCCTCCTTCCTGTTTTAACAGAGATAGGTCAGGGGGTGGACAACTAGCCTGCGCTCCAGAGGCAGGTTCATGATTAAAATATTTTCAGATACTTTCAGATTTAACACTGGTTGGTGGTGTAAACCTGGCAGCTGAAGAGAGGTAAGAATGGTTGGATGGAACAAGTAGCTGTCTTTTTAGCACTGCTTGTGAGCCAAGAGGAGCAGGGGAAACATCCTCTCAGCATCTACCCTGTCAGTAAGATCACCTCTCATTCTTCTAAACTCCAATGAGTTTTGGCCCAACCTGCTCAACCTTTCCTCATAAGACAACTCCTTCATCCCAGGAATCAGTCTAGTGAACGTTCTCTGAACAGCCTCCAATGCAAATATCTCCCTCTTTAAGTATACCAAAAATGCACGCAATAGTCTTGGGTGCGGTGTCAATGCCTTGTACATTTGTAGCAGGCCTTTCCTACTTTTATAGTCCACCCGCCTTGCAATCAAGGCCAACATTCCATTTGTCTTCTTAATTACTTGCTGTAATCACTCCCTCCACTCCCTGGCTGTGGTCCAATATTGCAGGTTTACCCGCCTGCCAGCCAGCCTCTCAATCTGTCTAGTTCCACTGCCAGGAAATGATCCAATACACTTAAGTCAGATCTTGCTGTTAAATTCAGCAGGACCTCCAGGAAATCAGGATTTCTGGGTTTCCCGGCCACCTAAACCTCTCCACCCACATGCCCTAATGTCAAAACTGAAAGAATATTTAATTCCCTGAACTGACATTCAATACCTCTTGGCAGAAAAATTCATCGTGTGTGCAGTAAACAAATACAAAAGAGAGTAAAAACAGTGCAATACTCTTGCACAGCCACAATGTGACGTGGAGGTTCCCTGTAACACATTGCACTTTGCAAGCCTGATCTCAGGCACTGAATGTATGCCACATACTTCCCTGAAGGAAGACAGACCATGAAATCAGCCAGCTGTGTTCACAAGAACTTAGAGATGCTGGTACACAACACTGTGGGCTGTCATTATTTTTGGTTGAAAGAGTCAAGCTGGGCATAAGAGAATCTATTTATCTGACACACACTTGGTGCCCTTGATGTTCTTTATGACAGTCAGGTAAAGGGAGAGATGGTTGTGCATCTGGGAATTGAGCTGCGTACAAAGAAGAAAAAGCAGAGAGTAAGCACACTCAGGAAAAAAATGAACCAAGGGAATAATTAATTGAGCTAAAATCAGATCTACAGAAATTAGATATGCATACATTTTTAGAGTTTAACCTTGTGGGGAATATATCCCAACAGTGCACATAACATTTAAAAATGGAATACATTAGAAGGTTGAGCTGCACAGGGGTTGGCAGGATTAAGTTAATGAACACCACACTAGGTGATTTGCAAGGTAGCAGAGTATCTTTGTTACTAGATTGTCCTGTGGGCAGACACTTTCACTGGAGAATTCACTTACAAAGCACAAAATTGCCTATCACTAATATGTATTAATCAGAGCTATTTTAGCCTTTGAGGCCCATTATTTTGTCGTAGCTCTAATGATGGGCCCACGCCGCAACTTTTACATAAACACCACAGGATAGAATTTCTGCTTTGGGTGCAATCAGCAATCCAGGTGCAAATTGCACCCAGTGAGAAAGCGTTTTCTCAGATTTGTGCTGACTGCATATCGGCAGTTTAAAATCTGAACTAGTGCAATCGGCGCCATTTTTAGAAGTTCTTTTTCTTTTAAAAATATTCCTGGATATATTTTTGAGGTAACCTGCTGCCGTTGGCTTAATGAAGCTGAAAATGAGTATCAAAATTAAGTATTTTTAATCCACCTTCTGTGGCTAACCCATTTTAAATAACTGAAAATGGCTCAAACTATACAGAACCATTTTTCTAGTTATATTAGCGTAGTAAGTTTTCTTAGGCACATTTTAAAGGCTTTTGAATATATACTTTTTTAAATTTACCCTTAATGTCCTTGTGCCAAAAGCTTAGTTTTTAGAGCCTCACAAACAGGCACAATTAGTGGAAACTCGCAGTGAAATCTGGGGGTGTGGCCAGTTTTTTGGCTGGCGCTGGTTTCTTGTGTGTTTTATTTTTAAATCAGAGAAATTCAATTCGCACTTAATTCTGATCTTTTGCACTGCTTTGACGGAGTTCAAGCAAACAGCGCAACCTAGCGGAAACTATAGGCCCATACTTTCAGTGTTTTGTATCCTTTCTTTCTTTGGCCTCCTTGTCTCGAGAGACAATGGGTAAGCGCCTGGAGGTGGTCAGTGGTGTGTGGAGCAGCGCCTGGAGTGGCTATAAAGGCCAATTCTAGAGTGACAGGCTCTTCCACAGGTGCTGCAGATAAAATTTGTTTGTCGGGGCTGTTACACAGTTGGCTCTCCCCTTGCGCTTTTGTCTTTTTTCCTGCCAACTGCTAAGTCTCTTCGACTCGCCACACTTTAGCCCCGCCTTTTGTATCCAATGCAGAAAATTAATACCGTACCTTGATGCACATGCCAAGTAACATATAGACATTTAACTTCGCTAATTTAAAAAAAAATCTTTATTTTTAAAGAGCTTTTTGGATATAGATTTCTCTGTTAAACAGCTCATGATTACCGTGGATTAATGCTCCAATTTGAACTACAGCCTGTCCTATTTGAGCAGATAATAACTTTCTAATATCACTGCAATCATGCCATTACAACCTATTCCTCTTAATTCAATCTTTGAAACTGCAAAGTGCTGTCTTGATTAGATTGCTTCATTTGTTTTTAAACCAAAAAAAAAAATCTTGGTTTGACATTCTCCTGTTAATTCTTTCTTTTAGGAAAAAAAACAAATTGTTGGAAATACTCAGCAGGTCAGGCAGCTGTCTGACAAAAGGACAATGACCTGGAACATTAAAGCTGTTAATCCCTCCATATATACTGCCTGATCTGGGTATTTCCAGCAATTTTCTGATTTATTTGATTTCTAGCATCTATAGTATGTTGCTTTTGTAGTTTTTTAAAAAATCTGGTAAAGACAGCATGAAGTCTAATTGTTCCTCACGTTCTAAAGTGACTACATTTTAGATGTACTGTAGTGTAAGGACTCAAAGTTGGCGATAAAGCATTTTGATTCATCCTAAGGTTGTGAAAGGTACTATATAAATGCTCTTAAGGTCTAGAATGCTTTCCAGAATCTATTTTATCAGCTATAAAGTTCTATTATACTAACATTGTGCTGTGATCCTGTTGTTTTATTCAACAAAAACTGATGGAGCTGGTACCAGTTTGTTGCAAACCAAAAACACAGCATCTTAAAAGTGGAGAAATTACCAACAATTGTCTCTGTTCTAAGTCCAGGTAGAGGGCAAATGAAAATTTGTCAGTGAAATAAATGCCACTAACTAGTTCTTTCACTGGCACAAATGGGGAAGGTTTATATGGAGGCTGGCTGAAGGAAAGGGAAATGAATAAGTCAAATAAATTGTGATTTCCTAGTCATAAAAGGCAGGATAAATCTAACCTGGCCAATTACTGCTCCATCAACTAACTCCCAATCTCCAGCAAAATGATGGAAGGAGTCATCAATAGTTCGATCAAGCTAGTTACCAATAACCTGCTCACTAATGCCCAGTTTGGATTTTTCCAGCACCACTTGGCTCCAGACCTGATTACAGCCTTGGTCCAAAGTTGAGGTCAGAGTGACTGCTCTTGATATCAAGGTATCATTGGTCTTGACTGTGGCACCAAGGAGTCCTTGTAAAACTTAATCCAATGGAGATTGTGAGAAACACTCTAATGGCTGAAGTCATACCTAGCACAAAGGAAGACAGTTGTGGTTGCTCTCAACAATCATCTCAGCCCCAGAACTCTGAGCCTTCAGCTGCTTCATCAATGATTCACTCCTTCATAAGGTCAGAGTGGGACTATTCACTGATTACAATGTTCAGCTCCATTCACAACTCCTCAGATAATGAAGCAGTCCATGCTTTGGGTGATGAGTGGCAAATAATATTTGTGCCACACAAGTGCCAGGAAATGATCATCTCCAACAGGAGTGTGACTGCAGTGTGTACCATCTACAGGATACCCTGCAGCAACACGCTCAGGTTTGTTTGGCAGCATCTCCCAAACTTACGACCTCTACCACCTAGAAGCACAAGGGTGGCAGGTGCATGGGAACACCATCACCTCCAAGTCACACAACCTCTTGTTATGAACATGTATCCCTTTCCTTCATACCACTGAGTCAAAATCCTGGAACTCCCTATCTAACACCACTGAGTACCTTCACCACATGGACTGCAGCGGTTCAAGACAGCGGCTCACCACCACTTTCCTGAGGGCAATTTGAGATGGGCAATAAATGCCTGTGATTCTCCACAGATATATTTTTTTAAAAAAGAGAAGGCAGGGTCTTCATCTATCATTATGATCCAGAGAGATCTGTACTGACACTTAGCTTGATATCTGGTCTGGAGCACATGGAAAAGTCAGAGACTGGCTGAACACGCAAGAGGGATGTCAACCTTTTGAATAAATTGCTTGGCGTTTGAAGTCGAGGATGACTTTTTTTGACAACCCCAGAGGTTCTGAAAACTGTCAGGGCACCTTAAGTGGATGAAAGGAAGATTGCATGGCTTGAAATGCCCTAATGATGCCCGAACTGGAATACATATAATTATGCATTTGATAGATGGCACCATATCCCATTCAATCATAAACTATTCTTTGTTACAGCTTTGCAAGTTCAGGTTAGAGGGACTGATTTGGATGCAGAAGCAAAAGAAGACTAGTTTTAACTGTCAATTCCCCTCAAGATTGAAAGGATTCTGAAAGAAATGTCCCCCTCACCAGTCTCGAGGGGGAACTAAGTGATTATTTAAAGAAGGGAATGAGGTCAGCAGAATAGGAACTGGGCGTTAAAGAAATTGATTTGACTGCCAGTCTAGAGGAATTGATTGCTTGATGGAATCCCATCTTAACTGGGAGCATAATCAGTCCCATTTACTGACTGAAAACAGTCACCTAGACCCCTCTCTACACAGGGAGCACAGTCACTCAGTTCCTTCGCCACAGATTGGAAACCTATTTCCTCTTCCATGACTCTCATATCGGGAGGTCAGTTAATCCTTTCTAAATGAAAACCCTTTTGCGTCAAATCCATATTTCCTTATCAGTTTCTCACTGTGCAGTATTGCTAAGAACTTTCCAAATCACAGGATTTTTGTTTACTTTTAATTGTTTGCAGATAATTTTTAAAACAATTGCAAATTTCTGTTGCATAGAATTTACAGCACAGAAATAGGCCATTCGGCCCAGCTGGTCTATACCAGTATTTATGCTCCACATGATACTCCTCCCAGCCTATTACCTGCATGTCCTTCTTCTTGCTCCCATCATGTACTTACCTAGGTTTCGCTTAGAAGACTATTCGTCTCTTTTGATAGGAGTTCCACATTCTAACCACTCTCTCTCGGTAAAGAAGTTTTCTCCTGATATTTATTGGATTTATTCGTGCCTATCACATATTTATGACCCCTGGTTCCGCTGGAGATGGGTTTGGAGGTGGGGGAGGGGCCAGGAAAGTAGCTAAGCCGCATTGGGTGGGCTACCAGGGGCATCAGCAACCCACTCCATGGAGGTGGGCAGGCAATCGCTCCAATTAAGGGCCATTATTCCATGACAGCAGAACATTCCCGGGATAGGACAGGCCCCAAGAGCCTGCAAGGAGGCAGCAGGTCAGAAGACCATCAAAGTATTCTCTCAAATCCCCAATGATTGTGCCAGAAAGGCTGAAATGGCCACAGCTGGGGCCACAATCATTCCTGGGAAGGGTATCCACTCCACACTGATGATCCTATCATCTCTGAGCCTTATTTTTTTAAACGTGTGAACAGACATCTGAGCACGCCTCCATTTTGAGGTGGCCTCACACACAGCTGCCTCCCTCAGCAGTGCCCACCTTGCCCAGTGAGGCTGCTGGCCATACAGTGCTGCGGGCACTCTCAATGGGCCTCCCGCATCCAAAGAAGATAGGATGGGTTAGAGTTTTTCCTTTTTTTTTCCACTTCATGAGCAGACTTTTCCGGAAGTCTCTTTGCTACCACCAACCCCTGCTTCTAGAAAGCTGCGGATGGTGTTCTCTCACAGCTGAACACCTGCACCCGTCAATGACAAGCTGCACTGGATTCCCGCACCTTACAGAATCAACAAAAATATTCTTGCTCTTACCTTCAAATCCACCCATAACCTTGCCCCATCCTGCCTCTGTGATCGTGTTCAGCAAGGTATCCCTGCACGCACCTTCAGATCCTCGGACAGTAGCCTTATTTTCCAGTCCCTCGTCCCTCCACTTCACCATGGGACAAGCTCTTCATCCACTTTGCCTTTGCTCCCCTCCCCACCTCACCCCACTCTCTCTAACTTCCTTTGCCTTGTCACCTCCTTTCTTTGCCTTCAAAAACCTCCCGAGAACCCATCTCTCTGACTAGCTTTTATCCCCCCCATGTCCTCAGTGTCCATTTGCTACCCACCACCATGCAACAGTGCTGTCAGACACTGATGTACATTTTAAATACAACATAAATACTTGTAATTGTGAAAAGGCTGAATTTTCTTACCATAGTCCGCTGGCTCAGACATGCACAATCTATCTGAAATCATCCTTCCTTTGGGTTCAGGCTGGCCTAATGATCGGAAATCGTGAGCACTCACTGGCTGTGTCTGCTTCATATGTGGTGGATTTTTCTCACTGTATTCCTAATTTAAGGTAGACACAAATGCATTTTCAGATAAATGCAGCTTTATAAAAAGCAAAGCCTCTTTAAATTTAGGTATGAATATATTCTGAGCTGATAATAGAATAAATTCCAGAAATGTTCTCACTACTGACATCGAATATATCTATACATCTTAATGGAAACAGTGGGTATTGCATGAACTTCCAGAACACATTAACCTTTCTGCATACTTTTTATCTTGGACATCTTGTAGGTCAGCACAACAGTGGAAAAAACCGACCAACCTTTCACTCTTTCATTAACAAACTTTGACAAGCATTCAAAATACTTTTTGAAAACATTTTCATCTGTCATTTCTCCCTCAGACAACCTTTCTGTCCAAATAAGTTCTTAAACAAAATACGAAATTCAAAATGAACATATTTTCACAAAAGAATGATTAAATGTATAAATTTGATTTCTTTTTCTTAGTGTGGAACAGATTCAATAGTAGCCTCCAAAAGATAATTGGATAATACTTGAAGGAGAAAAAGTTGGCAGGGATATGTGCTAAGTGCAGGGGACTAACTAGATTGCTCTTTGAAAGAGCCAGCACAGACTCAATGGGCAGAATGGCATCCTCTTGCTGCATAATTCTATGATTTCTTCATTAAGGTTTTTATTGAACGGCCTCAGCCTCTCCCAAAAGCCTGGGCTCAGATTTGATATATACTAGTCCAGAGCACGAACGTTGCTGGTTGAAATCAATGCAATTTAAGCTGATGACATGCTTGTCTTTCAATAACTAACACAATCCATTTGGTTGCTTTTCAAAATAATTTTGAGGAAAAAAAGATTTATTCAGTAAAATTTATACTCATTGGCTCATGTCTGTCAACAATCTCCACATTCCACCCTCAGTTATGTCCAACCATAGACGTTCTCCCTCTCCACAGTGACACCAGACTAAGAGGGTTCTCTCCTATGCTAGAAGCAGGACCATCTCTAATGCAGCTAAACCTCACTCTGCTATACTGCTCAATAGCATCGGCTAGATTTTCTATCAGGGTTTGGAAACCAGAAATGGGGGCTAGAACACAAGAAATAGGAGTAGGACTAGACCGTATGGCCCATCGAACCAGCTCCACCTTCAATACGATTATGGCTGATCCTGGCTTCAATTCCACTTTCCCGCCCACTCAACATATCCCTTGACTCCCTGACACCCCAAAAATCTATCTATCTCAATCTTAAATATATCCAATGATGGAGCATCCACAACCCTCTGGAGTAGAGAATTCCAAAGATTCACAATCCTTTGAGTGAAGTAATTTCTCCTCGTCTCAGTTCTAAATGATCAGCCCCTTATCCTGAGGCTATGCCACCATGTTTTAGATTCGTTGAACAGCAGAAACAATCTCTCAGCATTTACCCTATCCAGTCCCTTCAGAATCTTATATGTTTCAATGAGATCACCTCTCATTCTTCTAAACTCCAGAGAATATAGGCCCAATTTACTCAGCCTCTCATCATAGGACAACCCCCTCATCCCAGGGACCAATTTAGTAAATCTTCGCTGCACTGCCTCCAGTGCAAGTATATCCTTTCTTAAATGCGGAGACCAAAACTGCACACATTTCTCCAGATGTTAGTTGGATCCTGACCATGCACAGGGTGCTTTAGGCACACCTGTCACAATCTTCAATACTCCAGCCAAATAAAGATCAGAGAGCGAGCTCGCTGTCCAATCGAGGATGGTGAGCAAGCACCCATCGCTGAAGAACCTCACTCGGAGATCGGCAGCTCCACCGGCTGAGGTGGGAGCTACTGTTGTGAATATGGAGACAGTGAGGGACAAGTGGAAGTAAAGTTATTTTTATTTATTTTTTTAATCCACAGCTGCCTGGCCATGATCCTGAAGGAGAAACCCCTCCAGGGGATGGCCAGCAGCTACAGATGTGTCTCGGCAGCCGTTGTGGGTCCGTGGCCCAATGTGGGCTGCTCGTGTTGCTAACCGGAAATTCCAGTTGGCGCGGGAACAGGGAGTTGATAGGCCCCTTAATGAACAATAATTGGCCTTCAAAATGACTCGGGGTCGAGATTGCGGCAGTGAATCGGCACGGAGGCTGGCGGCGCCAAATTGCCCGCCTGTCTGTCTCCGATCCGGACCCCGATCCTTTTAAAAATCCAGCCCATATTATCTACGTTATTAAATATCTTGCATCTGCACGCACTTCCTGGCTAGACCACATGACTTCCTGCTGTCACATTTTGGTGTCCGAGGTCCACCCTTTGAGACTCGGTGGACTTTCCTGTGCTAGCTCGGCTGCCATCTTTACACTTCATAGGGTAAGTTTTTACTTTTAAATTTGACCCTTTTTACACAGTATTTTCCAAAGTTACATTTTGAATCTGTTTTAAGCTCTTGCTACCTTTCAGTCTTCTATTCCTGCTCAAAATTAAATAGCTTCCTGCCTGCTCAATGTTAATCCTTTTCACTCACGCCTGCAGCTCTGTGAACTGACTGTATGAAATGGCTGCCTTCTTTTGAGGTTCAATAAGTATTTTTGCATTTCCCCCACTATCTCCATTGGGCCAAAAGTATTTTTGTTTATGATTTTGATGAACATTTATAATATTCCTATCAGCTCCCATTGGCTCCAGTGCATCTTGACCTCCCCCAAACCTGGCTGGCACAGTTCAATCTAAGGCCCTTGGTTTCCAATGTGATCTTAATAGCTGAAATCCACCCCTCCCTACGCCCTTCGAGATATTCCAAATGATAAAGAAATGAATAGTGCCTGCTCTCCCACTCCAATGTCGGGGCCTAGCCACAACACAAGCTCCACTGCATGTAGCCTCTTGAAATTTCAGAGTAACTTGCAGTTGTGGTAGCCCAACATAACCCAACCGATGGTCATGGTGACAAGCTACTTCCACTTAGAATACTGAAAAGTTTTTACTTTGGCAATGTTTGTATTAAGTAAAGGTTATTCACTGTTTAGCAACACCACTAATTTGTATGTTTGTACGTATAAGCAAGAGGGTGGAAGGTTATCGGAGGTAGGTGGAAATGTGGAGTAATCAGTTCAGCCATGAACTTACTGAATGGCGGAGCAGGCTCGAAGGGCCGAGTGGCCTACTCCTACTTCGTATGTTTGTACCAGTGCCAACAATCAGCAAAATTTGGAGCTCATGCATTTTGATCATGGCATTGCCTCTTGCTTAAGAGACAAGAAGCCTGTTGCAAGTAAGTGCCTTCGAGTTTTTGTGGAGATTGCATATATTTCATGTTAACGGCTTGGTGACGGTGCTATGCAGTCATCTTGTGGAATTACATCAACACCAGTCCCTTCTTCTGCCTGTCCGGTTCGCACCCCTCACTATCACGAATTACAGCATGACAGGTAGATTATTCCTTTCCCTTTAACCTCTCTTCACCTGAAGATTACATTTGGACTTGAATCATATATCCCTGATTTTAATCGCTCCACCTTTGGCGGCTGTGCTTTCAGTTGCTTGGGCCCTAAGCTCTGGAATTCCCTAAACCTCTTCAGCGGTCTCCTCCTTCTCTTAAGATTTTCTGAAAAACCTACCTTTTTGACCAAGTGTTTGGTAATCTGTCCTAATATCTCCTTATGGGGCTCGGTGTCAAATTTCTTTGCTCTTCTGAAGCACTTTGGGTAGGTTTACTGCATTAAAGGTGCTATGTAAATGCAAGTTGTTGTTATTGATATATATCTATCATATGCATACGTATATGTCACACAATTTTTACGTATATCAAAATGAAAAGGCCACTCACATAATGGACAGAGTCATGGAATTCAGTAAGATCCTGGATTATTTAATTGAATAAGTCAAATTACATTTTAATCATGGAAATTAAACTCTCCTATGGCCATGTGCATGGCTTGTCTGAGGAGATTGCTATCACTTAGCTGGGTTCGTTGTAGCAGGCTGAGATAGCTTGAAGAGCCACCTCTGGAACAAGGAAGAATAACAGGCCACCTTGTAATGATCTTTTTATTGAAGAGGTATCAGTACCGCTGTGTGGGAGAATAGCAGAGGTTATTACTCTAACATTGTCAGGAAAACACTGGATTTCTCCTTTCTCCCTCAGGCCTATACCCCATGTAGACCTCTGATGGCAAGAATACAACAACAACTTGCATTTATATCATGCCTTTGACGCAATAAAATGCCCCAAGGCGCTAAAATGCTTAAACGGATTACTGTTTAAACAACTTAATAATTCTGCATTTGGTTGCGTCAAAACCCTCCTAAAATGGAATTTGCAGTCTGACTGAAATGACCATCAATGACAAATATAAACGGTGTCTCTCAGCAGGACACAAGTTAGTTTTGTCGAGTTACATCGAGTCTACAGCAGAGAAACAGGCCATTCGGCCCAACTGGTCAACGCTGGTATTTATGCTCCACATGAACCTCCTCCCATCCCTCTACATCTCACTCTATCAAGAAATCCTTCTACTTGTTTCTCCCTCATGTGTTTATCTAGCTTCCCCTTAAATGCATCTATGCAACTTTTTCTCAATATTCCTTACGGGAGCGAGTTCCACATTCTTGCCACTATTTTGGTTCTTGCTGCATTGAAAGACAGCCTATGTGTTTGGCATCACTGGCTTGTACTGACCTGTACCTGTGCAGAGCAGAATGTCTGCCGTCAGACTGGCTAACTGCGCATGCAGTAAATTTCCATGTGCAGTTCATAACATAAGCTGCAGGAGGAGGCCATTCAGCCCCTTAAGCCTGCTCCACCATTCAGTAAGATCATGTCTGATCATCAACTCCACCTTCCCTTGATTCCCTTAGGGACCAAAAATTTATTGACCTCAATCTTGAATATACACAACAACTGATCATCCACAGCTCTCCAAAGATTCACAACCCTCTGAGTGAAGAAATTTCTCCTCATCTCAGTCCTAAGTGGCCAACTCCTTAGACAAGCCCCCGTGTTCTACATTCCCCAGTCAGAGGAAACAGTAGCTACCCTGTGAAGGCCTCTCAATGTTTCAATGATATTACCTCTTATTCCTAACGCCAAAGAGGCCAATTATAGTTCCTTGTCTATACTGCAGGGCAGACATGGCAACAAGACAGACTCAGGACAACAGAAAATGAAAAAATATTAGTGTTATTTATTTATTTAGAGATACAGCACTGAAACAGGCCCTTCAGCCCACCGAGTCTGTGCTGACCATCAACCACCCATTTTTATACTGATCCTACACATTAATCCCATATTCCCTACCACATCCCCACAATTCTCCTACCACCTACCTACACTAGGGGCAATTTATAATGGCCAATTTACCTATCAACCTGCAAGTCTTTGGCTGTGGGAGGAAACCGGAGCACCCGGCGGAACCCCACGCGGTCACAGGGAGAACTTGCAAACTCCACACAGGCAGTACCCAGAGTCGAACCCGGGTCACTGGAGCTGTGAGGCGACGGTGCTAACCACTGCGCCACTGTGTTGTAGGGATACCACTGGCATTTTGTCCCTTTGTGTAACACCCCCTCACTCTGCCGAGGAGACTGGTTGAACTTCCAAAATTCCCTTCAATGAATGGAGAGGTAGGAATGGAATAAAAACAGAAAATGTTGAAAAATCACAACAGGTCAGGCAGCATCAGTGGAGAAAACACAGAGTGATTGATGAACTTTCGTCAGTTCTGACAGGCATTGAACTGAAATATTGGGGCCCAATTTTAACTCACTCAAAACCTATTTACTTATACAGTTAAAATCAGGCCCACATAACTCAGTCTCGCCCTCACAGATACTGCCTGACTTGCTGTGTTTTTCCAGCATTTTCTGTTTTTATGTCAGATTTTCAGCAGCTGTAGTATTTTGCCTTTGTGTTGAGGTAGGGGATGATATTGATTTACCCCAGCAAAGGGTTCCAGATTGAATGGTATTTTCCCAATTCCGTATTACCAATTTGAATTGGCAATATGTCCCACGAGCATTTATCCATGTGCAGTGGCAGGGAGGGTGATATTATGTGCCACGACAAAGGTATATATATATATACACACAACTATACAACTACTGTGGTTTATATTTAATGAGAGACTGCAGACCGTGGCCAGCAGAAATCAGATTACAGTGTCAGCCATGGCACTCTCACTCCTGAGACAGAAGGTGCTGGGTCCAAGTCCCATTCCAGAGACTTGAGCACAGAAATCTGGCTTGGTATTCCAGTGCAGTGCTGCACTCTTGGAGGTGCCCGTCTTTCAGAGGAGACATTAAAACCAAGGCTTCGTCTGCCCTCTCAGTTGGGCGTAGACGATCCCGTGGCCCTATTTTGAAGAAGAGCAGCGGAGTTCTCCCCGGTGTCCTGGCCAATATTTATCCCTCAAACAACATCAAAAAAACAAATTATCTGGTCAATATCACATTGCTGTGTGTGGGAGCTTGCTGTGTGCAAACTGGCTGCTGTGTTTCCTACACTACAATAGTGACTACACTGCAAAAGTACTCAATTGGCTGTAAAGCACTTTTCAGACTTTCTGATGTTATGAAAGGCGCTATATAAATGCAAGTCTTTCTTTATCAGGTTGAGTCTCAGGAATGCATGTCAGAGCAGTAAGTAATTAAACTGTTCCAATGTGGCGTGGCTACCATTTTGTAGCAGGCAAAAAGGAAAAGGAAATTGTTCATCCCCGCCCTGCTAAACTTAAATAGATTGATAGAATTTGGGCTAATAGAAGCCAGCAAAGGAGGGAATCGATGATCCTTACTGATCTTTGAAATTCCAAAAAGACCAATTGAAAGACAACCTTATTAGCCTTAGAACCAGAGGCAGAATAAACTGCTTACACAGTAAAATGAGATTATCATTACTCCATACATTAACAGAAGCTGATTATATTATTCCATCAAGCCCTGAGAAACTATTAAAGACAAAAGAACACCTACTGTGAACAGATAAGACAAATTAGCACCAAGATGACCATTCTAATTTTGCTTCCTCTCAGCTCAAGCACTCAGTAAACACATAAAAGCGACAAACACTTTCCAATGACTGAGTAAGTTTAAATTCTAATCTTACTGCAAGGGACTCATGATTTTTTTTTCAGTGGCTTGGTGATCGTATTAGACAATTTCATCGATAGAAACCACAAACCAGTCGGCCTTATTCATTATCTTGGCTCAGTGTGCTTTGAAACAGACGACTGTGGGTTCAAGTCCCACTCCAGAGACCTGAGCACATAATCTAGGCTGATGCATCGGTGCAGTACTGAGAGAATGCAGAACTTTCAGAAGTGCTGACTTTTGGTTGAAATGTTAAACTGTCTGCCCTCTCAGGTGGGTATAAAAGGTCCCATCGCACTATTTCGAAGAAGAGTAGGGGAGTTCTCCCCAGAGTCCTGGCCAATATTTATTCCTCAAACTGCATCACTAAAACAGATTATCCGGTCATTATCACATTGCTGTTTGTGGGAGCTTGCTGTGTGCAAATTGGCTGCCATTTTTCCTGCACTATAACAACGACTACACTTCAAATGTACTTCATTGGCTGTAAAGCACTTTCGGACTTCCCGATGTTATGAAAGGTGCTATAAAAATGCAAGTCTTTCATCGTTAGTGGATGAGCATACCATCACCAAACAAGCCCCTGCCATATATCCTTTCCAACCACTGAAAGACTATTATTAATAAGCAGACAGAAATAAAAACAAGATCAGTCAGAGGTTATTTGACATGGAGCACTACATTTGAACTCCAATAGCAAAACTAAGACACACTGAGGTAGAAATGAGGAGTGAAGAACTCCAAAGGAAGATCTTAACAATCCCATTGCAACCCGTTCAATGCAGTGACAGTATTGAAATATTCACTGGACCACAGGAACAGGAGGAAGCCATTCAGCCCCTCAAGCTGGTTCCACCATTGAATGGGCTCATGGCTGAACTGTATCCTAATTCCATCGACTGCCGTGACTCCGTACATCTTAATATCCTTGGCTAGCAAAAAGAAAATCGATCTCAGAGGAGAAAAGCTTAATACCATCCCCTGCACAAACACATAATCATTCATGGCCTTTGACGCTAACAAGGTAGTGATCCTAGCTCGGCTTAAGAGACTCAAAATATATATGTAGCCCAGTTTACTCAGAGGGGCAAAATTTATATAGGGCTGACAGTCATTATGGGAATCATGAAATACTGGGGATGAAGTAATTCATTGGAAATAAGCTAATATCTTCTTCATATTTAAATAATATCTGATTCCATTATGTCATCCATTGTTGATGTCAAGCTAATGGAAATTACAGCCCCAATGGTCTTGCATCAATACCAGCTGAAGTGATGAAATCAGCACTCAGAAATAAACTTGAACATTATCTGTCCAATGATCATCTAATAAGTAGCATCCAACATGGATTCAGATGGGGGTAACCTCATTGACTTTTGGTTAGGCAGTGATTTCCTGAGTGGACAGTAGAAAAACTAAGGGCATGGTGCAACTAAACACACAGGAAGCCTTTGTCAATGCTCCCTCAAGAAAGACTGCGACAGAGGTTTAACACATTGGGAGTTCAAAATCAAACCAGGAGACCGATAAGAAAGTGGTCGAAAGATATGGAGCACGAATGGAGGCTGAGAGGGCTTGAAAACATCAGAACCGTTTCCTGACCCCATTCCTGGTGTTGGCCATTTTGGCCGAGGAGGGTTCAGGGCCAGCAGGGTTGCTCCTGCCCCCAACGAGGCAGGCAGCCAATTAGGCTCGGTGAGGGCCTTGTTAAAGGTAAGTTGAGGAGGCCGTCTGGGATTTTCCGGTTGGCCTCCAGTTTCCTGATGCGATATGGGGGGGGGCAGATCAACCGCCTGGAGGCGGGCACCGAGCAGCAGGCTGAGAAGGGTGGTGGGGGGAGGGGGTGCGTTGCAGTGCTCTAGGCATGACTACAGGCCCTCTCTGCCCGCCTGGATAGGGGTGCAGCCAAAGGCCGCCCTCTAGAATGGTTCCCCTACCCCGACCCCCTTCACAGATGTGACCTGGCTGCTTTCTCTAAGTTAAATTTAATTTTTTAAAGAGTGGTTGTTCAAGCACCCTCTCAGTTACTTACCATTCATTGCAGCTGGGTGCTCCTCTGAAGCTGTAAGGCCTCTGATTGGCTCTCCCACTTTGTGAGCCCAACTATCACTCTTAATTGGTCAGGGAACCTGCCTCCTTGCCAATTAAGGAGACACCCTGGACAAAATCCCAATGAGTGACCTTCCCCCACCCCACCCAGCGGGGGTGGGTTCGGAACCCGGAAACAGACACAGCTCCTGTTTCCCACCCTCAGAGCAAATATTCAGCCCACGGAGTTGGGTCACAGATCAGCCATGATCTTATTGAATGGTGGATGAGGGGCTGAATGGCCTCCTCCTGTTCCTGTGTTCGTAAGCAGATACTTAATAGTGGAGCGATATCAGAGCAAGGATGAAGGAAGTGTTCAATAGAATACTTCAGGGATCAGTGCTGGGACCCTCGCTGTTTCACATTTGCATCGGAGTTGGAGTCAATGTAAAGTGATCAAGTTTGAAAATGATATTAAGGTGGGAGGGGCGGTGACGGTAAAGTTGAAGAACACAGCCAATGACTTACAGAAGAATTTCGATAAAATCGGCAATCACTGTGGCCAAGATAGTGCTCTACATACATTGCAAGTAGAAATGGAAGGCCTGAAATGATGTAGGAATAACTAAAGGGGAGGTTGAGAGAGATTGACGGCTGTTAGTTGGCTCAGCACTTAACATGTTCCATCATGTGTGGAGCAGCAATTAAAAAAACAAAACAAGTGCTTTGCTATATTTCCAAATCAATAGAAGATAAGTGAGAAGCAGTCATGCTAAAACTGCACAGTTGTCTGGTAAGTAAAGCGATTGCTGAAAGAGATCTGTGGATATTAATACATTTGTCCATTTTGGCAGGAAGAATAAAAGAGAAGCATATTATCTAAATGATGAGAGATTGCAGAGCTGAGATGCAGAGGGATCTGGATATCCTAGTGCATGAATCACAAAAGGTTAGTGTGCAGGTACAGCAAGTAATTGGGAAAGCTAATAGAACGTTATCGTTTATTGCAAGGGGAATTGAATACAAAAGTAGGGAGGTTATGCTTCAGCTTTACAGGGCATTGGTGAGACCACATCTGGACGCCGTTGCCGGGGACATGGCGGCCGTCCCCTCTATGTCGTCGGGGGCGGCTGCTCCTCCCCCTCTATTTAAATTAGCCCTCGCACGTAACATTGTAAAATTCAGCCCTCTGAATGTTTTTAAAGCAGAGGTAGATAGATTCTTGATAAGCAAGGGGGTGAAAGGTTATTGGGGGTAGGCGGGAATGTGGAGTTGAGGTTACAATCAGACCAGCCATGACCTTACTGAATGGAGGAGCAGGCTCGAGTGGCCTACTCCTGCTCCTAATTCATATATCCATATTTGGTATTTAAGCTGGCAAGTCACTATTGAGCAGCCATGAGCAACGCAAGTTGAGTTCTTGTGCTTTCCAATGTTCTTCATGCTGATCATATTGCCAATTTAATAGATCAATCTACCGTAGCTTTGCACATGGGGGAGTCCAGACTAAATGCAGTATCCAGAACAGAAGAATTAACTGAACTGAAACAACAAGTACGCAGGCCTCATTCTGTGCTGCATTGTTCGATAATTCTACAAAGCTGTTCATCAGTTTCACAGAGAGGTACAAGAATATATTGTGAACTAGATGCCCCATACCAATCCAAGCAACTCATCACATCTCTTCATTGCCGGCACATCCTTGGACGCTAAGGAGGTGAAACCTAAGCAATTTTGGGACCATGCCAGGCTTTGTGCTTGCACATGTTGCACAGTGCATGGCAGGGCCTAGAGGTGGATGTACTGTTCCAGTCGGGTACAGGGCAATTCAGTTCAACATTCATTCGGAATAGCGATCTTTTCCCCATCACCTGCTCATGTCACAATCTGTGGGCTGAGTTTTGTTCTGGCGACAGGACTAAAGGTGGACTGGTGGGGGGGTGTGGGGGTGTGTGGGGGGGGGGGTGGGAGGGGAGACCCTGCCTCAGCCTTCCGTCAGACCCCCTCCATTGCAATTCCATGGCAGGCAGGCAGGCAGGCAATTAACTGCCGCTGTCAGGGACGCCATTCCGCCTCCAAGAGGTGCCAGCCAATTGGAGGGCTGGCTGCTCTGCAGTATCAGCAGCACCACCGGGAGCGGTGGCCACTACCAGTACTGCAGGAGGCCCCGCAGCATCGAGGACGTTGGAAACCTCGCGAGAGGTACGTGGGGTCAGGATCACTGGGGTCATTTAGGCAGGCCCCGGTGGGGGATGGGGTTGGTGAGGCTGGGCGTGGCTTCCTTGTGGGAGGTGGCATTTGCCGCTGGGGGGGCCCTCTGGGGGGCCCTGAATTGCCCCCGATGGAGGCCCCACCGCCGACCCCACTAGAAGGCCACCAGAAAGACTAAACACAGACTGGGTGGCCGCTTTGCGGAACACCTCCATCCAGTCTGCAAGCACGACCCTGAGCTTCCTGTCATTTGTCATTTTAATTCTCTACCTTGCTCCCACTCTGACTGCTCTGTCCTTGACCTGCTGCAGTGTCCAATGAAGCTCAACACAAGCTGGAGGAACAGCACCCCATCTTTCAACTGGGCACTTTACAGCCTACTGGACACAACATTGAGTTCAACAATTGTAGATCATAATCTCTGCCCCCATTTTTTTCTTTTTTAGTATTTTTTTGCTGATTTGTTGTCTTTCTTTCCCCCACCCCTTGTTTCTTTCTTAATCCCGTTACCTTGTGTTCAGACGGCTGCTATCCTGTCATTTACACCTCATCTAGACACATCTTTTGTTTCTTCATTCCTCCCACTTTGGTTTTGTAACATGAAACCATTTTGTCATTTAGTCTCTCCTGCCCTCCGTCCTATCATAGACCTTCCCTGTTGTTCTCATCACCCTCCTCATTTTACTTGCTCAAAACCAATTGCTTTTCTAACTTTTGCCGGTTCTGATGAAAAGTCACGCAGACCTGAAACGTTAACCTGATGTGAACATAGTCTCTCCAGTTGTTAGAATCTGCTTTGTAATCAAATCAGCTTTGACTCAAGTAATCCGTTTTGAGTTGTTCACATCCTGAGACCTCATCACGCTAGAATAGATGTGAACATTGCAGCTTAGCTGTAACAATAGCAGACAGGATCTCTATGGATAAGTAGCCAGGATGTCCCCTGTTCCTTTATCAATTGGAAAACACCATAATATCATAGCCTGGAGATTTGTACAGAGGGATCATCAGGTGACATCAAAGGACGAGGTTCTGGACCTTAGTGAGAGGGGAAATAGGGTTTCCCTTAAACAGTGAGGGCCCTTCTGGGGAGAGCTCACAGGCAGTTGGAAGAAAAACACCTGCAGAAGTCAACTCTGATCACCTGGGGTCTGCAAGAAACCAGATGGTATGTCGTGTAACTGTAATAATTACTGTAATTTTGTGTTGGAGTAATCAACAACAAATTATATTTATATAGTAACCTGCATGTGGACAACACGCTGGAGCCTGAACCACAAGGAATCACTTTATTGAGTTTAAGAAGTTTCTTTACACCGATGAAAGCAGCAAATCACAGTCAAACTTATTGATTGCAGCAATCTATTTATGAGAAGGAGATCAAAGGCGTCTTGACAAATAAAAACAGACAGATCTGCTCAGAGAATTGCAGTCATACTATAATAGGTTTCATTTAACTGTTTAGGAATTAGTGAATTGAAGTCACTATGTAGGATGCATAATTACTTTGTCGTAATGATGTAGTACTTCCATCCCAGACTAGTTAATACAAGGAGACACAAGGTGCAGCTTCTTCTCTTCACATAGTGAAGTGCGAGAGAATGATTTTCTTGTACAATTGCATATAACCTGGATTTATGCTGCCACTCTGCTGTTTTCAAGGATTTCTGAGAGTCTAAAGTAGCCTCTGATCACTGGATATGCCTATGTTGCTCACATGGGCATGTCAAGGGAAGAAGTTACTTTTGGTACTGGTCAGGTCGCTGTTCTAGAACTCTGAGCATAACGATGCAGAGCACCCAACAGATAACCTGTGGCTTCGTGGGTAGCACTGTTACCTCTGAGTCAGCCATGTGTGGATTCAAGTCCCACGCCAGGACTTGAGCACAAAAATGAAGGCCGACACTGGAGTGCAGTACTGAGGGAGTGCTGCACTGTTGGAGGTGCAGTCCTTTGAATGAGATGTTAAAGTGAGGCTCTGTCTACCCGCACAGGTGGATGTGAAAGATCCTGTGGCATTATTTTAAAGAAGAGCAGGGGAGTTCTCCCCGGTGTCCTGGTCAATATTTATCTCTCAATCAACATCACAAAAAACACATTATCTGGTCATTATCACATTGCTGTTTGTGGGAGCTTGCTGTGCACAAATTGGCAGCCCCTTTCCCTTCACTACAACAATGATTACACTTCAGAAGTACGTCATTGGCTGTAAAGCACTTTGGGATGTCCAGTGGTCATGAAAGGTGCTATATAAATGTAAGTCTTTCTTTTTTTAACTCCATTCACTGGAAGTGTTGCTGTCCTGGCTCAAATGTGCCAGAGATGCAATTCTTGAATCATGCAGAAAGTGAGAGTATAACTACAGGCTTGGGTTTTCAAAACCCTGAAAATGCTACCTAAATGAATAAGTACTTAGGGGCTGTGATGGAGTTTGGGCCCTGCTTCAGTCCAGGAAATGCTGGGATTTCAAAGTCCTGCTCAGATGACAATGTGGTGAACACAACATCAGCTGCCACACAAACCTCTGCAAATTGTAACTTTTTTTTAGTGTGCTTGCTTTTATGTTTAACTTGAAAAATTTCAGAGGTAGGAACACAGGTACAGGAGGAGGTCATTCAGCCCTGTTCTGCCATTCACTGAGATCATGGCTGATCTGTGACCTAACTTCATTTACCCGCCTTTGCCCCGTATCTCTTAATACCTTTGGTTAACAAAAATCTATCAATCTCAGATCTAACGTTAACAATTGATCGAGCATTGTCATTTTCCCGGGGTGGCCAATTAATGGTCAGAGGCCGGGCTTGCCATCCAATTAAGAATGGTGGGTGGTCTGTCGAAGCTGGACAACCAATCAGAGGCATTCCAGCTTGAAAGAAGCAGGAGACGTCAAAATGGAGGCCCCGCCCTCTCAACTTTCTAAAAGTTTAAACTAAAAAATAGGTTTTGCAGCCACGACACCGCTGGGGAGGGGGCGGCTTGGGAGGGTTTGGGGGAGAGGGGGAGGAGCCCCTCTACAGGGCAGCCTGTGACTGCTCCTACACCCAGGCAGGCAGGGAGGGCCTCTCGGCCTGCATGGAGTGCTGCCCCCCTCCCCCCGAACCCCAGTCTGCTGCAGGAAGGCTGCCTCCAGGCACCTAAACTGGCCCCCTCTGCCTGCAGGAACCTGGAGGACGACTGGAAAAGTCATGCCGGCCTCCTCTAACTGGCCTAAAGTGGCCCTTTAACAGACCTGTTGGCTACCTGCTGCTTGCAGGTGATAGCCCTGCCACCATTCCCCCCCACCCCACCCCACTCCACTGCCCCCGCCCCACATCCCGTCTCTGCAAAAATGGCCCGGAGGTGGGATGGAGCCGGGAAATTGGCATGCTGACTGGCGGGGCTGTTTTTAGCTCCCACCATCTTCCAATCCCGGCCCTGGCTGGGGCTGAAAATCAAACCCTGTTTCAGAATAGGTTTAAGGAATTATGGCTATTTTCATTAGAGAAGGATAGGTTTGGAGGAGATATCATTGAGGTTTTGAAAATGACAAAGGGATTAGACTCTATACAGTTGGATAGCTTATTGAGATGGCTAGGGATGAGAGAACTGGATATAAAGTACATTAGCAAAGAGCTAATGTATTAGGTACTAGGAAATACATCTTTTCATAGAATGTCATCATCTTCTGGAAGTGCAAAGTGCAGACTTGCCTGCAATTCCTTGGGAGCTGTGCAAATTCTGGGGAGAGGTGAATATTTCCAACTGCAGAGGGGGAGTGGTGGGGTAACTGGATTAGCTGGATTCATTTAAAGCTCCTGGAGTTTTTGTTAGATTGATTTAGGTGATTTGCGAGTAATTTTCCAGTTTTCAAGTGGCCTTGTGCTTTTTTTCACCTTTGCCAGGAGGTTACTTGACCTCAGGAAGTGTAAATGATGTACATGGTTGCACAATGTCTGCATGGGGCAGCTTTAATGAAACTGGATGACCTTTTTCTCATCCATTTGTAGATTTGTATGAATGTTCAAAGTTTAAAGCTTTGAAAGCATAAACAGTGAAAGATAGTTTGGTTGGGCCAGTGAGTAAGGAAGCATTTATTCACCATTAGTAACATAAAGCGTGCAAACATATATTAGTTTATGCACCAAGTGTTGTTAGAACATGACCCCCATTACCACAAAATACTGTTGACACAAAGGCAATCATTCCATTTAAGAGGAAATTAATTTAAACATAGAACAGAAAAATATTAAACATTGCAAAGGAAAAAGAAGGAAATGCAATTAGTTTGTTCCAAAGTGTACCACAGCCATTATGACCTCCATCTTGTGCTGAAATTTTGATGATCACTGTATTTAACTGAATATTGTCTGTCACATCACTGCCACACCTCTGCTTATAGGGCAGGATTTTGGCTCCGATATGTGGGCGGGAACAGAGGCAGGCACGGAATTTCCTGACGCTGGTCGGTATGTCGGTTCCCTGCCACAGTCCTGACTCCCGGCTATTTTCCTGCAAGTCGGATCAGGCAAGGAGTGGCTACCCACCCGCAAGCAGAATTTTCCGGTCGGCCCGTGGACTTTCAGCACCCCCCCCCCCACCCGCCATACCCACCTGGCCACAGGCCGCCTTTTGAAGGGGTTTCCCCTCCACAGAGGTGATCTGGCAGCTGTGGCCATTTTTTATTTCAAATATGTTAAATTTGTTGAGCGGGGATCTCAAGACGGAGGCACCCTCTCTCTCCCTTACCTGCAATGGCAGAGTGCGGTTCCTTCGGTGCTGGAGGGCCTCCTGTTGGCCCTCCAACTTTAAGAGCCCACCCACCATCCTTAATTGGATGGCGAGTGCACCCTCTGGCCAATCCAGCAAAAATTGTTGTCGGGTTACTGCTCCCGTCACGGTGTGGGGTCGAGACCCGCATTTGATCCCAATGTCAGGGTCCCAACCCAAAACAGAAAATCCTGCCCCTTGTAAGCAATTGGGCAAGTACTGTGTCACATGACACTGCTTTTGGAAAGTCCCAGTTTCCCCTCTAAGTACGCATTTGTTGAATAATGTAGAATCTCATACTTACGTGCAGGATGTCCACACTGACTTGCTGAAAATTGCGGCACCTCAGTTTCTGCATACGCCGATGATTCTCCTGATATTTCTCCTCAGCGAGTTGCCTGTTGGTAGGAGATGGATGAAGTCAGTTCTGGACATCATCCAGGGTAACTAGTGAAAAACAATAATACCTGCACAAATAACGAATTTGAAGCCATCCAAAACTCTGCTGCCCGTGTCCTTACTCACACCAAGTCTTATTCACCCATCACCCCTGTGCTCACTGACCTACATTGGCTCCTGGTTAAGCAATGTCTTAATTTTAAAATCATCATCCTTGCTTTCAAATTCCTCTATGGCCTCACCCCTCTCTATCTCTGTCATCTCCTCCACCCCCATAATCCTCCACGATCTGCACTCCATCTAATTCCAGCCTCTTGAGCATCTTTGATTTTAATCACTCCACCACTGGCGGCTGTGCTGTCAGCTGTCTAGGCCCTAAGCTCTGAAATTCCCTCCCTAAACCTCTCCCCTCTCTATCTTTCTTGAAGTCACTCTTTAAAACCTCCCTCTTTGACCAAGCTTTTGGTCATCTGTCCTAACATCTCCTTATGTGGCTTGGTGTCAAACAGCTTTATATTGCTCCTGTGAAGTGCCTTGGGGCATTTAATTATGTTAATAGTGCTATAGAAATACAAGGTGTTGTTGTAAATCTAGTAAATAGAGGAAATCTGTAAATAAAATCTGAAATTTTCTTCCACAGATCGTGTGTAATCTGTTCCATTGTCTGCTCTATGCCAACTATTCAATCAGTGGAGGGAAGGTCTTGCAACATTTCTCCAGCATCCCCTACAAAGGATCCATAATATCTATGTACACTCACACCTCAATAAACATTCGCCATTTGCTTTCAACAAGTAACATTTTCGAGCTTCCTGTTGTAGAAACACTGTCAAGTATCTCTGTCCAGATTTCTCCTTATAACCTTCATCCTCATTTCAAGCTGCAGATTTAACCAGCTCTTTCTTGAGTTAACTAGGAATTGATTCCAGTTTCTAATTATCTGCAAGAAAATCAATTCTTCCAATCTCTGGTCGCACCAGAACTTTGTTAATTTTATTTTCCCATCCTCTTGTTCTCTGTTTGCATTTCATGTTGAAAAGAAAATTGCCTAAACCTTCAGTATCCATGATTGGTAGTATTCTCCTGTCTTTTATAAAGAACTGGTTTTTGACTTGTGTTTTCGAAAACACACACAGACACATTTACTTTAATAATGCTTTTGAAATTTACCTTCAGAAACGTTCAGAATTTACATATTCTAGAAGTAAAGCTGATCAAAAGGTACTGATACATAAACTTGACCACCTTATTGTAAAACATGCAATAGTTTGATTACTTCTTTAAACACTTATTCTGGACAAATTATTTTCAGGAAGCACTGAGCAATTTATAAAGGAAAACATTTTCAAGCATCGTCCAGTGAGTAATTACCTTGTGGTGAGTATAATAAAGGTGCTTCATGTTATCGTTACAGGAACTAATGGAAAAAGGTTGACACAAGAATTGTGATGGACAGAAGGAAGTAAAATTTTGTAGCAAGTAAGCATGCAAAAATGAAAACTATTTAAGAAGACAAAGTCATGTGCTTCCAATTTGTAAATGAACAGTAGCAGAAGAATGATATCGTCAGCTTCCAAGTTGTGAGGAACATAAGAACAAGGGAAGACCATTTGACTCTTCGAGCCTGTTCAACCATTCAATGAGATCATGGTTGATCTGCGACCTAACTCCATATACCCGGATTAACCAAAGGTATTAAGGGATTTGGGACTAATAAAAATCTATCAATCTCAGATTTAAAATTAACAATTAATCTAGCATCAATTGCCGTCTGCGGAAGAGAATTCCAAACTTCTACCACCCTTTGCGTGAAGAAGTGTTTCCGAATTTCACTCCAGAAAGATCTGGCTCTAATTTCTAGACTATGTCCCCTAGTCCTAGACCCCCCCAACCAGTGGAAATAATTTCTCTCTATCTACACTGCCCCACTTTAATATCTTGAAAACTTTGACCAAATCACCCCTTAAGCATGTAAATTCCAGGGAATACAACCCTAGTTTGTGATATCTCTCCTCAGAAAGGCTAAGGGAGTTGATTTTTATTGGAAAAGTGGGAACTTCAATGTGATCTAATAGAAGTTTTCAAATTTATGAAGGAGATTGACTAACTCGATCCAGACAAAAATTATTCAAGCTAAAATGTCATAAACTGTGTGATGTAATTTTGAAAAGCCAGAAAGGTAGGAGTAATAAGAAAGTTCCAGCGGAACTACTTCACACAAGGGACAATATGGGAATGATAGACATATGGAGCAAATTACCAAGGAATCCATCGAAGCAAGTAGTATAGGAAGATTAAAGAGACAATGATTTTTCTCTATTGAACAAAAAGAGGGCAGGTGGATATTACAAGGAGGCACGAAATGCGGTAAAGATCAATCAAGGAAGTGGGTAGGCTTGTTGGGAGAAAGGGCGGCACCGTGGCACAGTGGTTAGCACCGCAGCCTCACAGCTCCAGCGACCCGGGTTCAATTCTGGGTACTGCCTGTGTGGAGTTTGCAAGTTCTCCCTGTGTCTGCGTGGGTTTCCTCCGGGTGCTCCGGTTTCCTCCCACATGCCAAAGACTTGCAAGTTGATAGGTAAATTGGCCATTATAAATTGCCCCTAGTGTAGGTAGGTGGTAGGGAAATATAGGGACAGGTGGGGATGTGGTAGGAATATGGAATTAGCGTAGGTTAGTATAAATGGGTGGTTGATGGTTGGCACAGACTCGGTGGGCCGAAGGGCCTGTTTCAGTGCTGTATCTCTAAACTAAACTAAAACTAAAACTTCCTTCTTCTGCTGCTCAGATTTCCTGTATGCTGATTACAGTAAGCCTAGAGAAAGCTGTAACTGAGTCACATCTCATACCAGTCGATGACACGGTGGTGAGAGACATCACTGGACAGGAAATATGTACGGGGTTACCATCTAAACTTCAAAAAATAATTCATAGTTGAATGAGGTATGAAAAGCATTAATGTGCTGGAGTTTGTTAATGCTGCTGTCAGATCACCTTTAAAGTTTATTTCACTGAAATTTAAAATGTAAAATTCTCACCCTTGTTTTCAAAGCCCTACATGACTTTGTCCCTCCCTATCTCTGTAATCTCCAGCCCTACCACCCTCTCATCAGCCGTGGCTCAGTGGGTAGCATTCTTACCTCTATAGACATCTATAGTATAAAGTTGTGGGTTCAAGTCCCACTCCGGGACTTGAGCATTAAAGTGATTCTATACATGTGGTGTTGGAGGACAGCTAATGTTATACCTTTGTTTAAAAATGGAGTGAGGGATAGACTAAATAATTACAGATCAATCAGTCTAACCTCAGTAGTTATTTATTTTTTATTTAGAGATACAGCACTGAAACAGGCCCTTCAGCCCACCAAGTCTGTGCCAACCAACAACCACCCATTTATACTAATCCTACATTAATCCCATATTCCCTACTACATCCCCACCATTCTCCTACCACCTACCTACACTAGGGGCAATTTACAATGGCCAATTTACCTATCAACTTGCAAGTCTTTGGCTGTGGGAGGAAACCAGAGCAACCGGCGTAAACCCATGCAGTCACAGGGTGAACTTGCAAACTCCACCCAGAACTGGAGCTGTGAGGCTGCAGTGCTAACCACTGCGCCACTGTGCCACCCGCTAATTATTGGAATCAATTCTGAGAGACAGGATAAATTGTTACTTAGAAGGGCACAGATTAATCAAGGATAGTTAGCTTGGATTTGTTAAGCGAAGGTTGTGTCTGACTAACTTGATTGAATTTTTTGAGGAAGTAACAAGGAGGATTGATGAGGGTAGTGTAGCTGATGTGGTCTACATGGAGTTTAGCAAGGCTTTTGACAAGGTCCCACATGGCAGACTGGTTAAAAAAATAAAAGTGCATGGGATCCAGGGAAATGTAGCAAGCTGGATATAAAATTGGCTCAGTGGCAGGAAACAAAGGGTAATTGTTGATGGGTGTTTTTACGACTAGAAAGCTGTTCCCAGTGGCGTTCCACAGGACTCAGTACTAGGTCCCCTGCTTTTTGTGGTACATATAAACGATTTGGACATAAATGTAGGGGGCATGATCAAGAAGTTTGCAGATGACACAAAAATTGGCCATGTTGTAGATAGCGAGGAGGATAGCTGTAGACTGCAGGAAGATATCAATGGACTGGTCAGGTGAGGAGAAAAGTGGAAAATGGAATTCAACTCAGAGAAGTGTGAGGTGATGCATTTGGAGAGGTCAAACAAGGCAAAGGCATACACAATAAATGGAAGAATACTGAGAGGTGTAGAGGAAGTGAGGGACCTTGGAGAGAATGTCCACAGATCCCTGAAGGTAGCAGGACAGGTCAATAAGGTGGTTAAGAAGCTATATGGAATCCTTTCCTTTATTAGCTGAGGTATAGAATATAAGAGCACGGAGGTTACACTGGAACTGCATGATCGTTAGTTAGACGACAACTTGAGTACTGTGTGCAGTTCTGGTCACCTCATTACAGAAAGGATGTAATTACACTAGAAAGGGTACAGAGGAGATTTAAGAGGATGTTGCCAGGACTGGAAAAATGCAGCTATGCGGAAAGATTGAGATAGGCTGGAGTTGTTCTCCTTGGAACAGAGGAGGTTGAGGGGATATTTGATTGATATGTACAAAATAGTGAGGGGCCTGGATAGAGTGGAGGTGAAGGGCCTATTTGCCTTAGCAGAGAGGTCAGTGACTCGGAGGCATAGATTTAAAGTGATTGGCAGGAAGATTAGAGGGGAGATGAGGACCCAGAGGGTGGTGGGGGTCTGGAACTCTTTGCCTGTAAGGGTAGTTGAGGCAGCTACGGACCAAATGCTTGAAAGTGGGATTAGGCTGGGTGGCTCATTTTTCGGCCAGCACAGACACGATGGGCCAAGTGGCCTCTTTCTGTGCCATAAACTTTCTCTGATTCTATCTCTGTGCTCCTCTAATTCTGGCCTCTTGAGCATCTCTGATTTTAACTGCTCCACTGTTTGACAGCCATGCCTTCAGCTGCCTGGGTCCCAAGCTCTAGAATTCCCTCCCTAAACCTCCCCAGTTCTCTACTTTTCTTTGGTCCTTTAAGACAATCCTTAAAATGACCTTTTCTGGCTCGGTGTCCAATTTTGCTGCATAATACTCCTCTTACGTGCCTTGGGATGTTTTATTATGTTAAAGGCTCTATATTAATACAAGTTATTGTTGACATAGTCAGGTTGACCAGGGCACAAAAAGGAATAACTAAAATAGCAAAGCGCTGAAATGACTGTACTCTACTATACTAAATGAACAAAGGTACAGGAGTAGGCGAATTAGCCCCTCGAGCCTGTTTTGCACGTACTTCAGTTTCCTGGCTTTCTCGTCTGCGCTTTGCAATTTTCGGAGTCTCATTCTCTCTCGGGGTGTCATTTTCTGTACTTCAGACTGCTCACGTAGTGTCTGCAGATGAATTTTCTTCTGTCTGAGAAGAAAATGCAGAACAGTAAAATGAGTCATGTTGCAGGCTGCCCGCGATTGCTCAACGTAACACACAACACTCAGTCACACAAACCAGGAAATTCTTCCACTGCATTAGTTAAATTCAGACAAGCCAACATTAAGAGCATTGTAACGGAGCTTAGGAAGAGACAACACAATCCGCCACAGTTTCCATCTTTTGATCACTTTTTGACAATTCTTACTGATAACGCGATTTTATGGGTAAAGACCAGATCTAAATTCAGTTTTAATGCTGCCGTGGAAAAAAGAAAAAAGACTTGCATTTATATAGCGCCTTTCACAACCTCAGGATGTCCCAAAAGTGCTTGACAGCCAATGAAGTGCTTTTGAAGTGTAGTCACTCTTGCAATACAGGAAACGTGGCAGCCAATTTGTGCACAGCAAGCTCCCACAAACATGTGATAATGACCAGATAATCTGTTTTTATGATGTTGATTGAGGGATAAATATTGGCCAGGACACCAGGGAAAACTCGGTTTAAGAACACAAGAAATATAAGCAGAAATAGGCCGTACCGTCCCTCGAGCCTGCTCTACCATTCAATAAGATCATGGCTGATCTCCTACCTCAACTCCACTCTCCTCCCCCTCATCCCATATCCCTTTATTCTCTTAGTGTCCAAAAAAAAAGATTTTAACATCTCATCAAAAGATGGCACCTTCGACAGTCTGGCACCCATTCAGTACTGCACTCAAGTGTCAGCCTGGATTTTGTGCCCAAGTCTAGGAGTGGGGCTTTACTCTGCAACCTTCCACCTTAAAGGTGACAGTGTGACCCACTGAGCCATGGCTGACACCCATGATAAAATAGCTTCTCAAACCAAATCGCCAAAGCTTATGTATGATGAATGGCTACATTTGAGAGAGTTGACGGTACCTGTGACAACATACCCCTTCAACAGAGGTGGGATAACAAACATTGGAGGAACAAATTAGCAGGAGTAGAATGTTCTCCAATGGAGTCAGAAGATAAATTAATCAAAATAATGGGCCTGGTATCTTGAGTTGACAGTCATTATTGGATGGCAAAAACCTGCATTACTAAGCCAACAGTAATAACAAATATTTCAGCTCTGCCTCCTTGCTTTAATCAGCTGCTCCATTTCACTACAAAGCACCTTGAACAGTCATATTACCAATGTCTGAATGCATTGTTAGATTTTCAAAAAGAAAAAAAATCAGTTTCGAAGGAAACTGAACAGTTCAGTGCAGCTGTTATACTGAAATATAGATTGCAATGTACAAAGATGTCACCTAGTTTCATTATTTGTGTCTGTGTCGGACATGAACCAGCTACTAATTCTATTTCTTTTGGCATTTTCATACCAGTGTCAGTTTTTAAGGTCAGAAACATAGTCCCAGGTGCGACATGGGCTTTCAGTTGTGAGAATGTAAATTAAACTAAGGTATAATGCAGTGTTCAGTTAGGGGAAAAAAGATGTGCACTCTGGTCTGACTAGGCTAACAGTCCTTTCCCAGTTCCTCTTAATGACAACTAACTACCTAAAGAGGGTTTGCTCCATTCAGTAGTAATGAAGTTGCTATGTTTCAACTGGTTTAGCTGACAGTAGAGATTTTAATTGTGCAGTTCTGTCACCCACACCGTCAATTAAAAACACATCATTTGCAAACAATCTTTTGATTTTACTTTCCTTGGAGAGGCAGAGTGAGCAAGGCTACAGCTGTGTGCTCCCAGTAACAAAGTAGAGACATTTATGTCCTACTTATTACTGTTCTTAAATAATTGGAGTTTTGTGGAAGTTGTCTTCCATTACCAAATGAAAGATGAGTAACAAACTGGGGAGATTTTACCCTAACTCGGTACGTGTGAAACCCAGAGGATCAGGTGGAATGCAGATGGTACACCCTATCCAACTGGGGGCAATTTTAACTCATCCCACCTGTTGTGAAATTAACAGGATTGGGGGCAACCTTGTCCGACTTCTCCGATTGAAGTCAAAGAGTAATACCGGTTGGGTGCATTCCACCCAATCCCATGGGTCTTCCAACTGGAGAGTTAGGGTAAAATTGCTTCAAATTGTCTACAGAACCAGGGCAGCTTGATCCATCTGGAACTGAGTCCAGATAACTGATCTCAATGAAAATTTAATTCTACGCGGTTAGATACCTAGAACCTACACAATGGCCTGGATTTTACAGGCCACCACAAGGTTGGGAATGGGGGCCCAAATATTTCGGCGCCATCCTGCTCTCCTCCCTATTGAGGCTAACTAAAGTATGTAAAACGCTTGTTCAGAGCTTGTTGGAGGTGGAGGGTGGAATTTTGAAGGGGGTGCACGGGTTTCAGCAGGTGTCTGTTGCAGATCTACTGAAGGGAGGTGAGTACAGCATGGGGATTCAGTCCTGCCTGCCCCAGGGCATCATCCCAGCCCCATAAGAGGGCCAGCAGGGCATAACAGGGACATGGCACTTGGTATAGAGGTGCCCTGGTGCTATGCAGATAACGGGAAGAGGAGGCACTCATTGCTTAGGAGTTGAATGTGTCGTCACTCCCTAGCATCGCAGTGGAAGGGCAGGGGACAAGGAAGCCAATTACAATTGGGTGGCCACCTGTCCAAAAGGAAGGCTGCAGCTGGCAATGGGGGCACAACTGTCAGATTTTGGGCTCAGTGGCGATGAGAAGCAACACCCTCCGCAGGATATGCAGAATCCCAGGCATGAATACATGAGCACGACAGAGGAAAGAGGGGCAAGAAGGCAATGGCCATGCCATCAACACAGGGACTACCCTTGAAGACGGAACTACCAGGAGTGCCACAGGAGACTGCAACTCTCCAGGCAGATGGTCACACACATCTGTGTCCCTGTTGCCGAAGACCTCTCACCTCGCAGCACTGGTCGCCATGCCCTGCCAGTGGCCATCAAAGGTCACTGTGGCCCTGACCTTCTACACTTCTGGCTCCTTCCAAGGATCAGCTGCGGACCTTAGTGGCATCTCGCAAATGACTGCACATCACTGCATCTCGCTGGTCACTGATGCCCTCTTTGCAGAGCTGGACAGCACATTCATGTAACAACAGACACAGCCTCGCAGAGACAGAGGGCAGTGGGTTTCGCCAGCATCGCTGAATTCCCCCTGGTGTAGGGCATCATCAATTTCATCCATGTGGCCATCAGGACGCCCAGCGACCGGCCAATGGGATCCATCAACAGGAAGGGCTTCCACTCCCTCAACATCCAACCAGTCTGTGACCAAGACAAGAGCTTCCTCCATGTGTGCACTTGCTTTTTTGGCAGCTACCATGACTTCTTCATCCTCTGCCAGTCGAGGCTGCCTCAGATCTTCACTCTAACCCCCAAAGTGTATGGATGGATCCTAGGGGACAAGGGTTATCCCTTGAAGGGAATCCTCTCAATGGGAGCCCCAGACAGAGGCACTGAGGTGATACAACTAATGCCACCTACTTAGCAGGATGACCACTGATCCGACCATCGGGCTTCTGAAGATGCGATTCCAGTGCCTGGACCAGTCAGGGAGTGCCCACCAGTCCCTCCTGCAAGGGTCTCGGTCATTGTGTTGGTCTGCTGTGCTCTCCATAACATGGCTCTCCAGAGAGGTATGGACCTTGAGGACAATGAATCCCTGAAAGGAGACAGCTCACTGGGGAGGAGCGAGAGGAGGAGGAATTGGAGGGGGAGGGAGATGGGAGCAGGGAGAGGTGGCCCTGCTGCATGACAAGGTGGCCTTTTCCTGCTACCATCCGGGATGAGGACCTCCCTCCTCTCCCTCACGACCTTCAGTATTAGATCCAGGTCGACATTGATGAAGCGGGGGGCAGCCCTGAAGAAACTCAACCCCATACCCTATGTGTTACTATTAAATTCATTGATTATATTGCTGTATCTTTAGGCTTTTGTAATTTAAGTAATCTGTAAGTAAAGCTAACTAGTAGTTTTAGCCTATGTGTATTTGGTCTGACAGCAAGATATTTTCTCCTTGAAAGAGGCAGGAGGAGGAGACAGCCATCCCATTTGATCTCCAGTAAATTTATCTTGCAATTAGGGGTGACTTTTAGGCATTAATCCGTTCCTTTAGATTGGAAAATTGCACATGTCTCTCCACTATTTAAGAAAGGTAAGAGAGGGAAACCAGGAATTATAGACCAGTTAGCCCAACACCTGTTGTTGGGAAATTGCTAGAGCCTATAATTAAGGATAGAATGACTGAACACCTTGGAGGTTTTCAGCTGAACCGAGAGAGCCAGCATGGATTTGTAAAGGGTAGGTCATGCCTGACAAATCTAATTGCATTTTTTGAAGAGGTGACTGAAGAAGTGGACAGGAAAATGTCTATGAATGTTAGTTATATGGACTTCCAAAAAGAATTTGATAATGTCCCTTATAAGAAACTGTTAGCCAAAGTTGAAGCTCATGGAATTGAAGGCAAGTGAATTGGCTGAACAGCTGGAGACAGAGAGTAGGGATAATGGGCAGGTATTCTAATTGGCAGGATTTCATAAAATCATAGAATGCGTACAGCACTGAAGGAGGCCATTCAGCCCATTGAGTCCATGCTGGCTCTCTGCAAGAGCAACTCAGCTAGTCCCACTTCCATGCCTTTACCCCATAGCCCTGCAAATTCTCTCTCTTCAGGTGCTTATCCAATTCCCTTTTGAAAGGCACAATTGAATCTGCCTCCAGCACACTCTCAGCCAGTCAGGGTTAAAATTGGTAAGCAAGGTTTTTTAAATGGGGCAAATTTAAGATAATGCAATGTAACATTACAATGGCGCATCATTCTGGAAGTCTTATTTTTTATTTGTTCAAAGGATGTGGGCTCTTCTGGCAAGGTCAGCATTTATTACCCATCACTAATTGCCCTTGAGAAGGTAGTGGTGAGCTGCCTTCTTGAACCACTGCAGTCCATGTGGTATACGTACACCCACAGTGCTGTTAGGAAGGGAGTTCCAGGATGTGACTAATGGTGTTCCACAAGGATTTGTGTTGGGGCCTTAACTATTCACCGTGTTCATTAATGACTCAGATGATGGGATAGAAAACCACATACCCAAACTTGCCAATAACACAAAGATAGGTGGCATTGTAAGCTGTGTAGATGGGTGCATAAAATTACAAAGAGATATCGATGGATTAAGTAAATGGGCAAAATTGTGGCAAATAGATTTCAATGTAGACAAATATGAGTGAGGTCATGGACTTTGGACCTTAAAAGGATAGAACAGGGTACTTTCTAAAGGGTGGAAGCAGAAGCAGTGAAAGTCCAAAGAGATTTAGAGGTCTGTGTAGATAAATCATCAAACTGTCACGAACAGGTACAAAATGTAATCAGAAAGGCGACTGTAATGCTGGCCTTTATATCCAGAGGACTAGAATACAAGAGGGTAGAAGCCATGCTGGAGCTATACAAAACATTGGTTAGACCATATCTGAGTGTTTCGTTCTGGGCACCATATCTTAGGAAGGATATATTTGCCTTGGAGGGAATGCACCATGGATTTACTAGAATGATAGCTGGACTCCAAGGGTTAAATCAGAAGAGATTACACAAACCAGGATTGTAGTCGCTGGAATTTAATAGATTAAGGGGAGATTTGATCAAAGTTTTCAAGATATTAAGGGGAACTGATATCGTACATAGAGAGAAACTATTTCTGCAGGCTGGGGAATCATACCAATGTTTCCGATATGTCTTCCTTTTTCCTTAACCATTTCTGCACATCTGCTCTCACCCCTTCCCCTCCCTCCCAAACCCACGATAGGGTTCCCCTTGCCCTCACCTTCCACCCCACCAGCCTCCACCTTCAACAAATCATCATCTGCCATTTCTGGCACCTCCAGCATGATGCCACCACCGAACACATCTTCCCTTCCCTTTACAGCATTCCCTCCACAACACCCGGGTCTACTCAGCAATCACTCCCTCCCCTTCTCATGGCTCCTTCCTGTACAAGCGCAAGAGATGCAACACTTGCCCTTTTAACCACCTCTCTTTCCAGGACTCCAAACACCCCTTCCAGGTGAAACAATGATTTACTTGCACTTCTTACAATTTAGTATACTGTACTCACTGCTCAGAATATGGTTTCCTCTACACTGGGGAGATCAAATGCAGATTGGGCGATCGCTATGTGAAACACTTCCCTTCAGTCCACAAACATGACCTCGAGCTTCCAGTCGCCTGTCATTTTAATTCTCTGCCCCACTCTCACACTGACCTCAGCCTTTTACACGTTTCCCATGAAGCTCAAGGAACAGCACTTCATCGTTCAATTAGGCGCTTTGGAACCTTCCGGACTCAATACTGAGTTCAACAATTTCGGAACATTACCAAAGTTCCCATTTTTTTGGACTGCAGCTATTGGTGATTTTGTTTTTCCCATTTACACCACTTCTAGACCTAACTTTTGTTTCTTCACTTGTCCCATTACCATCCCCTTTCGCCTTGCACCATCATCCCTTTTGTCATTTAATCTCTCCTACCTTGCACCCTGTCGCAGACCTTCCCTTTGTTCTTGCCTCCTCTTCCCATCCTGCCCCCACTTTGTTTGCCTCATTACTTCCTTAAAACCCATTACATTCTCTAAGTTTTTCCAGTTCTGTTGAAAGCTCATTGACCTGAAGCATTAACTCATTCCCTCTCATGCTGCCTCACCTACTGTATATTGTGTTTGATTGTTCAGTGATTGATTGCTCTGTGCTGTGTAAGACTACTCAATACACTGTTAGTACTCCGATAAGTGAACATGTGCAAGGAACCACACCCCTTCCAGGGTTGACTAACAGCATAGTCTTACAGAGCAATCAATCAGTGAACAATCAAATGCAACAATGGGTATTTCCAGTATGTTCTGTTTTTATTCTAAGACTACGGGATGTAGCCTAAACATCAGAGCCAGACCTTCCAGGAGCAAAGTTAAGAAATACTTCTATGCGCAAGGGATTATAGAAATTTGGAATTCTCTTCCACAAATGGCAGTTGATACTGGGTCAATTGTTAATTTTAAATCTGAGATTGATAGATTTTTATTAGCCAAAGGTATTAAGGGATATGGGGTAAAGGCGAGAATATGGAGTTAGATTAGAGATACAGCACTGAAACAGGCCCTTCGGCCCACCGAGTCTGTGCCGACCATCAACCACCCATTTATACTAATCCTACACTAATCCCATATTCCTACCAAACATCCCCACCTGTCCCTATATTTCCCTACCACCTACCTATAGTAGTGACAATTTATAATGGCCAATTTACCTACCAACCTGCAAGTCTTTTGGCTTGTGGGAGGAAACTGGAGCACCCGGAGGAAACCCACGCAGACACAGGGAGAACTTGCAAACTCCACACAGGCAGTACCCAGAATTGAACCCGGGTCGCTGGAGCTGTGAGACTGCGGTGCTAACCACTGCGCCACTGTGCTGCCCTAGGCTACAGATCAATCATGATCTCATTGAATGGTAGAACATGCTCAAGGAGCGGAAGGTCTCCTCCAGTTCCTATATTCATGATAACGCTAACCCATACATGACTCATAAGGATGGAGGCTTTGGATCATAACAGAACTTGGTCTGTTCATAGAGAGTGTTTTTGCCACCAACAATGAAGAATACAGGGATCGGTATCCCTAAAAGAATATTTATTAAGGGAACCTGATGAATCCTTAAGCCCAGTTGCGCAGTGGTTAGCACCACAGCCTCACAGCTCCAGCGACCCGGGTTCAATTCTGGGTACTGCCTGTGTGGAGTTTGCAAGTTCTCCCTGTGTCTGCGTGGGTTTCCTCCGGGTGCTCCGGTTTCCTCCCACATGTCAAAAGACTTGCAGGTTGATAGGTAAATTGGCCATTAGCAATTGCCCCTAGTATAGGTTCTTTTTTCTTCTTCTTTTGGGCCTCCTTATCTCGAGAGACAATGGATACGCGCCTGGAGGTGGTCAGTGGTCAGTATAGGTAGGTGGTAGGGAAATATAGGGACAGGTGGGGATGTGGTAGGAATATGGAATTTAGTGTAGGATTAGTATAAATGGGTGGTTGATGGTTGGCACAGACTCGGTGGGCCGAAGGGCCTGTTTCAGTGCTGTATCTAAAAACTAAACTTAACTCCTTAATCAAGGAACTGCCTGAGGTTTAACACTCAGTCCATGCCTAAGAGAAAATGACCCCTATATTTAGCTCACATCTTGAATCAACCAGTTGACATTATTTTATCATTTACATGACCCAACCTCCCATTAGGATACCACAAGCTGCTGAGTGAATAAATTAACCCATTCTTGCCAAATGGTCACAGAAAAAAGTTAAACAATAAAGTCATGACCTCACATTTCATCATTAACTTGACAATCATAATTAGCAGGTTTAACAATTAGATAATGAGCATGCAAGTAATTGCTTAGTAGACATAGTTAACTGACAGAATGAATGTTGGAGGTCACCAAAGCCAGTTCAGTGGTCCAGCCACGAACAAACTCAGAAGCTCCAAGGCAATGTTGATTTGTGCTTGCTATTGTAATTAACTCTAACATTCTAAGCTAATATTCTTCATGTTTGTGCTAGAATAATAGACAGAGGAGTGATTAAAGCACAAACACAGCTGAGTTAAATCACAATTTTGAGATCCTCTATACATGCATAAAACCTTATGCGACATTCATTACTATACTATACATGTCCAGTTCATAATGGGTGTTTTTATTGTTTCCCCAGACTAATCGCATATATCTCATAAATCATTGGGAAGGAGGACAGAAAATTTGATTTGAAATAACTATAAATGGAAAATAACAAATAAATTCCTGAGAATACAAATTCTCTTGTGTGTTTCGTTTGCCAAATTCTCTGCCCCTCCTCCACCATTGATCCTACTGCCATAGAGTTGCATGGGCAATGGTCACTCTCCAATGTTGCCCTGATGGACATCCTTCCTGTGTGAGCACAGATAGTTATCCATGATAGGCTAGTACCCTTGGGGGCCTTGAAACCACGTTCACTTTTGTCCTCATCCAATGTCAATGCTCACACACTTTTTCAGATATAATTCCTGGTCTGTCTAAAGTCAGTTGATCTCGGCAGGCTTTCACAAGTTGCTAAGATTGACTTCAGAACCTCTGCATTACAGCTAGGAATGTCAGCTCAGGTTCCCCTTCCCAATTGGTTTCTTGTCATCCCTGTTGCAAAAGTGAGTTTATGACAAATCTCTGGAGCTTTGTTCTCATGATTTATAAAAACTTTTGAGATCCACCCAATTGAATGGCTGACAGCTATTTCTTATCTCTTTTAAACTGATCAGAAGTTCCCAGTTATTGTTGCTAAGAGTCTGCTGTTGTTGGTGCAGAGGCTAATGATGTTCCAGTTGCCACTGGAGTACCTTCCTCAACTGTCTAGAGCTCGGAGGAGCTAGTATGGATACTAGTTTCCGATTGGCTAAACAGTATTTCCATTAGGACCAAGACAGTGAGTGAGTGAGTGAGTGAGTGAGTAAGTGAGTGGGAAATCAAAGAATTCCATCCAAAAACCACAGGATATGAAAAAATAAAGTCAACCGCAGACTGATAATAGCGAATTGATTGGAGCAAGGTGGCAGGGAACAA
This sequence comes from Heterodontus francisci, assembly GCF_036365525.1. Taxonomy (NCBI): domain Eukaryota; kingdom Metazoa; phylum Chordata; class Chondrichthyes; order Heterodontiformes; family Heterodontidae; genus Heterodontus; species Heterodontus francisci. The sequence goes on along the minus strand of NC_090372.1, from coordinate 8,792,545 downwards.
ACACATTAATTTATGCTCGGGTAATCTCAGTTCATCAACGTATATGTTCTTGGAATATGACTTCAAACCATTCGTAGTCAACTGTGATTTATGTGGTAATTATTTATGCAAATTCAATTCAACAGCTTGTGATTATAATATGCATTCCCTCCAATTAACATGTTGTCAATTCTGCTCTTAATTGCCAAGCCAGTTCACACCCACAGTTGCTTCTTATTTCTTCATGATTGTAAATTTTACATAAATCATATTCTAGTTTGTAATTATTAGCTACTCTCTAAATGTCGACACCTCTTGCTCTGACTACATTTGTTTTGAATTAGTTTTATGATGATTTATATTTAGAGATTCATGGTATAGCTCTTGCAATATGAATTTCTCAGTCCAATTAAGAACAGCAAAGTGCCAGAATGAAATTGTCACAATGATTTGAGATGTGACTATTTCAGAATTCTATCTGGTATTTCGCTCTATTTAATTATTACTTAGAAATATACACATGAATGATCAATTTATTAGTGAAGCTCTACAATAATTGTTTAATACAAGTGGTTGTTTGAGGGTCACTACACACCTTGATAAACTGGCAATACACTAGATCAAAACCATTCGACCCAACTGGTCTGTGCCAGTCTTTACACTCCACATGAGTTTCCACCCACACCTCTATATCAAACCCCATCAGCATGACCTTCTATTCCTTTGTCCCTCATGTACCCCTTAAATGCATCTCTGCTATTCACCATTGCGCAGGTCCGTCCTCTCATACAGTCACAGGCCGGAATTTTACGCTGGGCGGACGGGAGCCGGACTCCGACGTAAATGTCGGTGCCGAACCCGCTTCCGCCCAGCCTGGGGATCCATTCCGTATTTTAGGGATCCCCAGGCTTTAATTAGCCCGAGGCGGGACTTCCACCCACTTGACGGAGGAGGTCCCGCCTCAGTGAGCTGCCGGCCAATCAGTGGGCCGGCAGCTCTTAGTCTCAGCAGCACCACCAGGAGCGGTGGCCACTGCTGGGACTGCAGCCCAGCCGACCGAGGAGGAGACCAAGGAGCCGGGACTGAAGGTAAGTTTGGGTTGCCTCACCAGGGGAATCGGTCATGCCCTGGTGAGGCTAGGGTGGTCATTTGGGGGGAGGGGCGGGGCGTCTTGGATCCCGGGGTTGGGTTGGGAGGCGGGAGCGGCCCTCAATCGGGCACCCTTTGCCTGATTGCCAGGCCCCCGCACGGGGTGCGGAAAGGCCGGCAGCTATAGCTGGGCGGCCTTTCACATCCCCAGCACCCCCGCTTGCCATGGGTAAAATACCCGTTGAGGTGGGCGAGGGCCCTTAAGTGGCCGTTAAGTGGCCACTTAAACGTCTTGATTGGCCTCGGGCAGGCGGGCCGCTTCTCACGCCCCCACCCCCACCGGACCTCTGTAAACTTGGTCGGAGGCGGAATCGGGGCAGTTAGGCCTCCCGGAGCCTGCCGCTCAATTTTACGCCACCTGCACGCCACCATCCGACCTGCTGGGGCGGCGCAAAATTCCAGCCATAATCTCTGACACACACTCTCAGACTGACACACACACAGACACGCTGACACACACACTGACGCACGCAGACAGACTTACCAGGCTGGATTTTGCTGAGATCATCGGCACCCTGATGTTGGAACCATTTCTGAATCCCGACCCCACTGGCGGTTGGAGCGCACAGACCATCAGCATTTTGTGGGAGGTGACCAATTAGTGGATCAACTTCGCAATATCTGTCCAATTACGAACGGCGTGCGCAATCAGGAGGCGGGAGCTGGAAGTGGCGGGCCCCATTTAAAGGATGCCTGACAGCAGAAAGTGTCACCCTGAGGGAACAGGCTCTATGGACTGTAACATGGCAGTCTGTCGTGCCCTGGAGGTCATGCTAGAGGCAGTCCGAGGAAGGAGGAACATTTAATTTCCGGAGAGCGGCAGGAAGAGGTCTCCCAGGCAAACTAGGGAGGAATGGCTGAAGATTACCAGAGACGTCAGCAGCCGCAGTGAGATTAGCAGGACCTGGGTCCAATGCAGGAAGGGCTTCAACGAGCTTCTGAGATCAGGCAAGGTGAGTAAGATGCAAAGCCAAGCTGCCAGCCATGAGGGTCTTAAAGGGATGGCACATCTTTGAGCAAGAGGGCCTCAAGGCGGGCAGTGCATTGGAACACTGAGGAGATGTGTGCCCAGTGCCAACCCTCACCTGAGGGAAGGGATCAAAGCTGTGTAAGCTTGGGAAGATGGTAATGCACGCCTTAGGCCAGTGCAAAGATGAGATTATCACTTCTGACTATGGATCATGATGGTCAGATGGGAAAGGAAGCTGTAGCTGATTTTTCCTACAATGCGAGGATGAAGATAAGATCACACAATGTCTGTGAGAGGAGTCGTTTAGAGGGTGGAGTGGTCAACCTGGCAATATTGATGCCCGTTGAGGAGGAGGTCCTTGACCTTGGATGAATGGCCACAGTGCAGGCAGTCAGCGATGGCGAGATTGGTGTGTGGCAGAGGGAGAGTGCAAGGTTATTGAAAGATCCATGAATGCACTTTGAAGCAGCTTCCAGCTATGTGCAGTCGTTTCCAGTAGATGATACATGATGTGTTGAAGGATGTCTGATCACTCATCTGCTGAGATGAAGGAGGTCGAGTGACTGATGTTTTCTCTCTTATGCAGGGCCAGTGGCAGAGGATCAGCAGCAGTCGCGTGTGGAGGCTGCAACTACCTCTGAGGATGACTTGTACTCTGACGAACAACTGTCACAGGAGTCAAATGCACCCTCCAACAGCGCAGATGCACGCACCTCGGGGCGACGTCAGGCGACTTTTAGAACAGGTGGCACAAGGTGAGCATCATGACACATGAGCTGGAGCAGGAGGTGGAGGCAGAAGCCACTGTGGGCAGTTCCCATCGGAGGACAGAGGTCAGCTTCAGCTGATGCTTACCAGGCCAGAAATGCTGAGCCTCGGGGGCCATATGCAAAGCGAGTGCCTGTGGAGCAGAAATGGGTGATGTGTGGACATCTGTCAGAGTTTCCTGAGCCAGTGTGGTCCCTTGCAAAGGACATGGAGGAGTCCATTCATGAAATGATCCCTGCAATATGTCAGGCATATGACTGCATGAGTCCATCCATTGAAAGAGAGGCCGCATTAATGGAGAGTCATATGTGGCAGTCTGCTGAATGGATGCAGGAACATCGAACTGGCATGGACAGATTGTACGATGCATTCTGCAGCATTGACTGGTCCGTTGCAGTGATGGTGCATGGATGCTTGCACCCCCAATCTCTCGCACCTGGTAAATGTGGAGGTGCAGCTGGGCTATGAAAGGGCTGAGGCAGCAAGGGATACTGTAGATGGTGTCTCTACCCAACGGACCCCGTCTTCTGAAGCCGACCCCTCCACCCCTCTGACTGAGAGGCACGATAAGCCTCACACCCCCATGACTGAGGCTGGCCCTGCACAAATGCAGCTGGCAGAGCCTGTCACGGTGCCATCATGCACGCCCTGAGGAAGAGTGCCACTGGCATGTCAGCCGCCAGGACACCCACTCGAGCAGCCTTTCTCTGAATCTGCTCCAGCCACAGGGGGAGCACCACATAGGAGCTCTCAAGAGAGAAGAGAAGCAATGGTAGTATCAGATTGACTTTCACCTGCATGTAGATAACAAACCTTTTGTTCATTGCATGCACTTTAATATGAGCAAAAGGGCTGTGGGTGAAGGCTAACACGTCTCATATCTTTTGTCCTGGGAAATTGCATTCTCATCATGAAGTCCTGTCTCTGTGTGAGGTCTGAGAGTGTCACGTGGCAATGTGTGCTTGCAGGAGACTTGCTGCATCAATGAGCGCTGAAGCACGAGAAGTGGATGTGAGGTTGGATTCTGGAGAGGGGTCACTACATACAAACTGGATTTCTGAAGTAGATGCTTCTATTGGAGAATCTGCCATCCTCAGGAGAAGTGTTCCTGGATCAGGGCGTTCCAGGCTTCCCTGCCATCCCGGTCAATGTGTTGCTGGGTGAGTCTGATCTCTGGGCGGTCTTGACGTGCCTCCAGCCGGTCCTCATCAAAATCTTCCGGCGATGACAAGGCAGCGCACTCTTCCCCATGGACCTCCTCCAGGTCCACTCCTCTCTGAATGACCATGTTATGCAGAACACAGCAGACCATAATGATACAGGAAAACCTTGAAGGGCAACCCCTGGTGGTACACTTGATTCTGTGGGAATCGTCTTCTGACCCATCCAGCTCCTCGACCAACACCTCTGTATCCACGTGCACCAGGCGACTGCCTTCATTGCTGGGGCCGCTGCTCCTTCGCATTGCTCCAGTCCACCTCTGAGTAGATGGCCCCCGTATTCAGCTACAGCCTCGGTCACTAGGACCTCAGCTGCCATTTCCCTTGCACCTTGCAGAATGAGCTGTTCTCCAAGACCCACCCTCTCAGTCAGCATTCCCAATCCTAGTGCTCTGCTCACACCAGGACTACTCAGTATCTGTGCATGAGCTCCTGTTTGCTGATTTTCCCCCTTTTATACCGAGGATTTAATATCTGCCGCTTTAATCAAGGGCTTCCTGCTGTGCAGCCGCCTCACCTGCTTGAACAAGGTGCTGACACAGCGTGGGCCCCGTGCGCCTCTGACAAAATCGCAAAGCTGTCTCAAACGGCCTCTCGAGGGCCTGGTTACTGACCCTAATTGCCTGCCCACCGCTACTGGGCAGGTGGGCATCCTCCCCGAGAAGACACCTCGGGAAAAATCGCATGGAGGCGGCAACACATTGGGCAACCGGTGCACTGTGCAGAAGCGCAAGCTCACCAGCTCACCCACCATCTAACCCGCCTCTGCCTCTGTGGCAAAATCCAGCCCACTGACACTGGCATAGACACAGTCACACACTGACACAGACACAGACACACGCTGACACAGACATAGACACAGTCACACACTGACACAGATGCAGACACAGTCACACGCTGACACAGACATAGTCACACACTGACACAGATGCAGACACAGTCACACGCTGACACAGACATAGACACAGTCACACACTGACACAGACACAGTCACACACTGACACAGATGCAGACACAGTCACACACTGACACAGACGCAGACAGTCGCACTCACGCACACACACACCGACTCACTCAGATACACACTCGGGCAGACACAGATTCACACACACAAACTCACTGCAGTTTAAGTGATGCTTTCCTTCTCCTCAGAGCATCTGTTTCGATTCCTGTCGCTCCGTTTGCCTTTTTCTGTAGCCGCCTCAAAGCAGTTCAGAGAACAAACTGCTTCTGAAGTACAGTGAACTTTATGCAGACAACCAAATGTCCTTTTGCGTGATATCAGACAGTACCACTTGAGGTATCAATCCACTTTGATTCGAAAGTGTGCAGCAAGTAATCAGGTTCGACAAGCAGCTGTTTTGTTTGTTTTCTTTTTTTGACTGATACGCTTGCCTAACTTTCTTCTTCCATGTGTTAGCAAGCAGTGGAACACAGTGACTGATTTGTCACCTGTAGGGCTTCAGTTGTTTCAATTCTTCTTCTTCTTTCTTTTGGGCCTCCTTATCTCGAGAGACAATGGATACGCGCCTGGAGGTGGTCAGTGGTTTGTGAAGCAGCGCCTGGAGTGGCTATAAAGGCCAATTCTGGAGTGACAGGCTCTTCCACAGGTGCTGCAGAGAAATTTGTTTGTTGGGGCTGTTGCACAGTTGGCTCTCCCCTTGCGCCTCTGTCTTTTTTCCTGCCAACTACTAAGTCTCTTCGACTCGCCACAATTTAGCCCTGTCTTTATGGCTGCCCGCCAGCTCTGGCGAATGCTGGCAACTGACTCCCACGACTTGTGATCAATGTCACACGATTTCATGTCGCGTTTGCAGACGTCTTTATAACGGAGACATGGACGGCCGGTGGGTCTGATACCAGTGGCGAGCTCGCTGTACAATGTGTCTTTGGGGATCCTGCCATCTTCCATGCGGCTCACATGGCCAAGCCATCTCAAGCGCCGCTGACTCAGTAGTGTGTATAAGCTGGGGATGTTGGCCGCTTGAAGGACTTCTGTGTTGGAGATATAGTCCTGCCACCTGATGCCAAGTATTCTCCGAAGGCAGCGAAGATGGAATGAATTGAGACGTCGCTCTTGGCTGGCATACGTTGTCCAGGCCTCGCTGCCGTAGAGCAAGGTACTGAGGACACAGGCCTGATACACTCGGACTTTTGTGTTCCGTGTCAGTGCGCCATTTTCCCACACTCTCTTGGCCAGTCTGAACATAGCAGTGGAAGCCTTACCCATGCGCTTGTTGATTTCTGCATCTAGAGACAGGTTACTGGTGATAGTTGAGCCTAGGTAGGTGAACTCTTGAACCACTTCCAGAGCGTGGTCGCCAATATTGATGGATGGAGCATTTCTGACATCCTGCCCCATGATGTTCGTTTTCTTGAGGCTGATGGTTAGGCCAAATTCATTGCAGGCAGACGCAAACCTGTCGATGAGACTCTGCAGGCATTCTTCAGTGTGAGATGTTAAAGCAGCATCGTCAGCAAAGAGGAGTTCTCTGATGAGGACTTTCCGTACTTTGGACTTCGCTCTTAGACGGGCAAGGTTGAACAACCTGCCCCCTGATCTTGTGTGGAGGAAAATTCCTTCTTCAGAGGATTTGAACGCATGTGAAAGCAGCAGGGAGAAGAAAATCCCAAAAAGTGTGGGTGCGAGAACACAGCCCTGTTTCACACCACTCAGGATAGGAAAGGGCTCTGATGAGGAGCCACCATATTGAATTGTGCCTTTCATATTGTCATGGAATGAGGTGATGATACTTAGTAGCTTTGGTGGACATCCGATCTTTTCTAGTAGTCTGAAGAGACCACGTCTGCTGACGAGGTCAAAGGCTTTGGTGAGATCAATGAAAGCAATGTAGAGGGGCATCTGTTGTTCACGGCATTTCTCCTGTATCTGACGAAGGGAGAACAGCATGTCAATAGTCGATCTCTCTGCACGAAAGCCACACTGTGCCTCAGGGTAGACGCGCTCGGCCAGCTTCTGGAGCCTGTTCAGAGCGACTCGAGCAAAGACTTTCCCCACTATGCTGAGCAGGGAGATTCCACGGTATCAATATAATATATTGTTTCAATATAATTCTGTAAAGATTACACCACACCGCTCTCAACTGTCAATGAAGTGTACAAGCCTGCAGGGTCTAAAAATACGACACCTCAAAATCTGGACCACAAAACAATTCCAAAGAATGGCATATTTTCTTACTGTCGCCAAAAATAATTAGTCGCTGAATTCAGAATTTTAAAAAATTCCCCTGCATTTCAAACCGCGGAAAATCTGTTGACCTCATTGGTAAAAGAGCGAGACTAAGAAAATTAAATATTTTTAAACATAGCTCCAGCAAATATTATAATTAAAAGGTAATGAAGGGCATTCATTAACTTTTTTTTTAATTGGTGAGTTTCAATAAGCAGCTGGTCTCAACGCCAACTCCACTCAAAACCTCAGCCTGGTAGAACTGTTTAACCAGGCAACTTCAGGAACCCAGGAAATGCTAATCGTCTGATTCCAATGCATGCTTGATCCTAACAGAGGAATCCCACACTGAAACAGGAGCTGTCAGCACAGCTCCCAGTGGTGCCTGATGATAGGACTGAGTAATGCACATCAGCTCGTCTAAAATGTCCATCCTTCTGCTAATTGAGGATTCCTGCTTTGCTCCTGCGATCTCATTTTCCCCAATACTGCCTCTGCATGACAACAGCAGGTGCACTGCATTGGAGGCAGTTCAGAGAAGGTTCACGAGGCTGATTCCTGGGATGAAGGGGTTGTCTGATGAGGAAAGGTTGAGCTAGTTGGGCCTATAGTCATTGGAGTTTAGAAGAATGAGAGGTGATCTTATTGAAACACAAGATTCTGAAGGGGCTTGACAGCGTAGATGCTGACAGGATCTTTCCCCTCGTGGGACAATCTAGAAGTAGGGGGCTCAGTTTCAAAATAAGGGCTCTCCCATTTACGACAGAGATGAGGAGGAATTTCTTCTCTCAAAGGATCAATCTTTGGAAGTAGAGAGCAGTGGAAGTTGGGTCATTGAATATATTCAAGGCTGCGTTAGACAGATTTTTGATTTACAAGGGAGTCAAGGGTTATGGGGGGCAGGCAGGAAAGTGGGGTTAAGGCCACAATCAGATTAGCCATGATCTTATTGAATGGCAGAACAGGCTTGAGGGGCCAAATGGCCTACTCCTGCTCATATTTCTTATGTTCTTATGTATGTGGAGTTATTGCTTTGTTCCTTTATTTATTTCCAGGTTTCACCCTAATATACGTCAAAGCAAATGCCCATAACTTCATGTTCAGGGACAGAACCCACTGCAAAACTTAAATATATTTCGATATATTTAACCTATCAAAATTTAAAAAGTGCTGTGGGGGTGAAATTGGATAGGGCTGGCCTGCCAGTGTGAACTTGGCACAGGGAACAATCCTTGTGCCGAAATGGGCAGGCCCAAGGCACACCCAATATTGGGCCCAATGCCTCAGGTGAAACAGATGTAAATTTTGGGCCAATGTGTCTCTAGCAGCAGCTTCCAGGCAGGTTCTGGGAGGGGGAAAGGCAATGGAGGAGAGTGGGAGATCTGGGTGGGTTCGGGAAGGGGGTGAAGGTGATCGAGAGGTTGGGGGCAGGCAATCGTGAAGGGGCCACTTGGGGGCTGGAAATGGTCTTTGGGATTGCAGTGGAGATGGGAAGAGCATTCCTGCTTCACATTGGGATAAATTATTTTTGAAAAACATACCATTTTGATGATGGCCTTCAGGGAATCCCTCAAAGGATCACCGTTAGACCATGTGTAGCCTTGGTTATCCAGAACACAGTGACCAGCATTGGCTGCCTACAGAGTAGCCCAATTTCAGAGAAACAGTCCTCTATTTGTTTATACAAAAGGGCTAAGTCCTGGTTTGGGCGTTAGGCCCTGAATGCTTGCACTTCAGCATTTACCAATATGGCGGGTGACACACTTCTGGCACAGAATGTGCGGCACATGCAACCCGCCATATTGGCAGCGTTACAGTGCTTGTTTTATGCCTGTAAAATGGGTGCCATGTCAGTGAATTTCTAGGCCTGTAGCTGGACGGTGAAGTTGAGGTAGAAGATCGACCATGATCGTACTGAATGGCAGAGCAGGCTCGAAAGGCCGATTGGCCTACTCCAGATTTTATTTTTTATGTTCTTATGTCCCTCAAGCCTGAAATAATGGGCATTCTATCAGTGGAAATAGCAGCTACAAAATGGATGCCAACATATTTTTAATTTTATTTCTCACTGGCAAAGAGAAAGTTCAAATATTGGGGAGGATGTGGATGTGCCACCAAAAACAGCAGTTGGTTACCCTAACCCTGGAACTCAGGTGTGAATAACAATATTGAGGGATTTACAAAGATTTATTAAAATTTCCTTTCATGATGAAGCTGTACTATGTTAAATCTATCACGCATTCCATCAACTAATAATTGTCTCCAACTGACAGGCCAAGTGAAGTCACCCAAGGGAAGACATCATCAGAAAGATAGGGTTACAAAGTTGAAGGTTCAGCTTTTAGATGTGGCTCAATGGGTAGCACTCTTACCCCTGAGTCAGAAGGCTGTGGGTTCAAGTCCCATGCCAGATACATGAGCACTGACACATACAGTACTGAGGGAATGCTACACTGTCAGAGGTGCTGTCTTTTAGATGAGACCTTAAACTAAGGCCCTCTCTGGTGGACATAAAAGATCCCATGGCACTATTTTGAAGACGAGCAAGGAAGTTATCTCCCCAGTGTCCTAATCAATATTTATCCCTCCATCAACATCACAAAAATCAGATTACCTGCTCATTATCACATTGCGGCTTATGGGAGCTTGCTGTGTGCAAATTGGCTGCCGTGTTTCCTGCAACAGTGATAGGCAGTGAGCACCAATCCCTCAATCAGAGTACGTCAGGGTTGGGGTTTAAGCCCCTGGTTCAGAACAACTTGCACTGCGGTGATATTGTCACAGCCATCAACACAGAACAAAGGACTTGCTTTGCAATTTAGGATACTGTTTGTACAGAAAAAAGAACAGGCCTTTCTGTAAATTATAAGGTTTAACAACATGAATTAAGAATGCCAACAGATAATAGATTTAAAGATTCCCCATCTGGAAAATGCACAAACTAGGAACGGTTCAGGGTTCAGTTGGATTCCTAATCTGCACTGAGGTAGTCGATCTGAGCCTCAGTTAGATTACTGACAGAAATTCACTTCCCATTGCCACTGTTTTATATGTAAAACATCTGAACCCTTTCTGTAATTACTCTTAGCTATCCATATTCACTAACTAAACCATTTAAATCTCACAATTAAGTTGCTACCATGTTCTTCTTCTTTCTTTCTGTGTTCTTAATCTAAAGAATTTCAACCTCTCGATCATATTTCTGGCCAAAGTCATTCCCAAGAATCCTTTTGTTGTACCCATTTCAACACGCCAATTCAATCACTGCCTTATTATTCAGATCAAGGTGGGAATTTTAACCGTCCCAAAACGAGTGGGTTTGTGTCAGGTGGAATGTAAAAATGTTAAAAATCTAAAACCGCACTCCCCACTTCCAGTTTTAATGGAGGCGGGACAGGGGGAGGGGGCGACCAATCCGCTTGCAGGTGGTGGGTTGGTCATTTAAACATTATAATGAGGCAGCGTTCTTCAGATTTATTGTTTTTAAGCCCTAAATGATCGGCAGGAGATAAGTTCGGAAGTATTTCTTCACACATAGGGTGGTAGAAGTGTGGGACTCTCTCCCGCAAGACGCAGTGGATGGCTGCTCAATTAATAACGTTAAACCTGCAGTCAAATGATTTTTGCTAGCTAAGGATATTAAGGAATTTGGAGCCAGAGCAGGTAAATGGAGTTAGAATAGAAATGAGCCATGATCTGACTGAATGGTGGAACAGGCTCAAGGGGCTAAATGACCTACACCTGTCCCTATGTTCCCCTCTGTCACACACCAAAGAGCCAAGATTTTTGGCAGACAATTGGCACTGTAGCCCAGATGAATGTTCTTTTATAAGACCAACCACTAGCACCAAAGGTTTAAGGTCCAGCAGACCCAACATTTAATGGCTGGTATAAAAAAATGCTGGAAATATACAATATGTCAGTCAGTATTGGGGAATACAGGTTATTGACCCTTAAGGTGCATAGCCCAGCATCAGTACAATTATTCCCCTGAATGAAGACTAACCTTGAGGTCTACTGAACTGGGTCTTACTTACAAAGCATTCCTGATTTGAAGAGCTTCTTTCTGGGAGGTTATTGTCCTGTCTTTCATGGTAATATTTGAAAACTTGCATTTGATGTTCTGTAAGTTAAATTCAAGGAAAAACACAGCGATTAAAAGGTGCCACTGTCGGTGCTTCGAAAGTTTACACTGTGCCACGTTTTTTAAATGGGGCAAAACCAAAGCGACTGAATGAAGAAAATTAGGAAATACAGCTACAGGCATTTTTGTGTAAATAACCAAAAGCTGTGAAACCCAATTGGATTTTGCAAATCAAAACTATTGATAACAAGGCACAGTTATGAAAGCAATTAAATGTCCAAGTTGAAAGCTACTGTCTCTTCACTGGAATATTATATATAATGCATCAATCCTGTAACAATGGGTTTTCGCTTACATTAAGTATGCTATCTTATGTACAATGCAAGAAAACCCAGTATCACTTCTATTCAGATCACAGGTTCCGGCCTCCCATCTATCAGTGTCTGCCATGACAGCTCCCGTCAGTAAATCCCAAGTTCCGATTACCCTTCTATCACTGTCTGACATGGCAGCTCCTGTCAGCAGAGAACACGCTGCCAAAACTGAATGCATTTCAAAGACTTGTTTGAAGGTACTGATGAAACTGCTCAGGTTTTATTCTTGTGGCTTGGCGACCCCTTTATCTGTCAGCAAATGAAAGAGTGTCTCCTAATACTCTCCAGCCTGCCTGCTGTCTCAATATGAAAAGGCCCAGAGCTGTTTTCACCACTTCCTCCTGCAGCTGTTAATTATAGTGCTCTGTATAATGAGCAAGAGAGCTGCATAATTTGCCAAAAGCTTTTTTTCCCCCCGCATTCTGAATTGGCACAGGGAGACAAAGAGAAAATAAACACGGAGCGATAAAGAAAACACTCAATCTCAATTGTACTTGATTGTGCACCAGATGTGGGGAATTTACTTTCCCAGAACTGGGGAAGGGATGGTATCACCATTTTGTAAGGTCAGGCTTTGGCTGAGTGCTTGCTACAGGCTAGTTGCCACTTCAAGGAGCAAATACGGTGCTGAGCAAGGCAGGTAGGGAGGGAAACCTGTCAGGAGTGCAGAGTGGAAAACTGGTCACAGAGTCTTTTGATGTTCACAATTTCATAGAATCATAGAATGAATACAGGACAGAAGGAGGCCATTCAGCCCATCGAGTCCATGCCGGCTCTCTGCAAGAGCAACTCAGCTAGTCCCACTTCCACGCCTTTACCCCATAGCCCTGCAAATTCTCTTTCTCTTCAGGTTCTTATCCAATTCCCTTTTGAAAGCCACAATTGAATCTGCCTCCAGCACACTCTCAGCCAATCAGGATTAAAATTGGTAAGCAAGGTTTTTTAAATAGGGCAAATTTAAGATTACAATTTAACATTACAATGGTGCATCATTCTGGATGTCTTATTTTTATTTGTTCATGGGATGTGGACGCTGCTGGCAAGGTCAGCATTTATTGCCCTCCCTAATTGCCCTTGAGAAGATAGTCGTGAGCTGCCTTCTTGAACTGCTGCAGTCCGTGTGGTATACGTACACCCACAGTGCTGTTAGGAAGGGAGTTCCAGGATTTTGGCCAAGTGACAAGGAAGCAAAGGGGATATAATTCCAAGTCAGGATGGTGTGTGACTTGAACTTTTAGGTGGAGGTGTTCCCATGCATCTGCTGCCCTTGTTCTTCTAGGTGGTAGAGGTTGAGAGTTTGAAAGGTGCTGTCAGAGGAGCCTTGCTGAGTTGCTGCTGTGCATCTTGTAGATGGTACACACTGTAGCCACTGTGTGTCGGTGGTGGAGGGAGTGAATGTTGAAGGTGGTGGATGGGGTGTCAATCAAGTGTGCTGCTTTGTCCTGGATGGTGTTAAGCTTCTTGAGTGTTGTTGGAGCTGCACTCATCCAGGCAAGTGGAGAGTATTCCATCACACGCTTGACTTGTAGATGGTGGACAGACGTTGGGGACTCAGGAGCTGCAGAGTTCCCAGCCTCTGACCTGTTCTTGTAGCCACAATATTTATGAGGCTGGTCCAGTTCAGTTTCTGTGAAAATAAAGATGTTACATAGTATATATAGGACAGAAACAGGCCATTCGGCCCAAGCAGCCCATGCCGGTATTGATGCTCCACTCAAGCCTCTTCCAGTCTTTCCTCATCGAACTCTATTAGTATAACCCGTTATTTCCTTCTCCCTCATGTGCTCATCTAGCTTCCCCTTAAATGCATCTATACTATTTGCCTCAACCATTCCCTGTGGTACGATTGATTGAAGTTGGAGAGGATAAGCATAATGCAGTGGAAATATACCTGGAGCTGCTGGTCAATATATGGAATTTTGAGAATTTCCACAGCTGTTGGTCGTTGTGATGGATCCTTTTGCAACATGCTGTGAGGAAGAAAGTGCAACACATTGAGGGGGAGTTTATGGAAATACGCAGTGGTGCAGACAAGCCGACAGGACGTTATTTTCAGCTGAAGGCACATGTACCTTGTCATGACAGCATCAAGCTCGCTGGAGTATCTGTCTGGCAATGATGGCGTCTCACCATCCACGATTTTCAGGACGACTGACATAAAGTTATGCCCAGTGAATGCGTGATCCAAGCAGCACATTTCATACAAAATGCATGCCAGAGACCTGGGAGAGATGAAAGATGTCTATATGATGTTCTGATATGTATAAAGTATACAACAGAAGGAAGTAACTAAAGTCTAAAATTAAAACATTGAATTAACTTTGGCTATTTGCATTGGGACTAAGTACAATTAATAGGTTTCAAGCTAGATTTGGGAATTTTCTCAATAGACAATAATAATTTTTCAGTTATGCCAACTCCCCCCCCCCCATTCTATTGTGTTGGACAATGAAGAGGGAGCAATTGTACGATCTAATATTATCTTGCTGCCAGTATTTCTCTTCAGAAGAGTCAAAGGATGCAAATTGTCGACAAATTCTGGAAATGTACATCCTGGATAGAATACAAGAAGTTCACAAAAATCACAGCTGTTTTGTTCAACAGTTAATACTGATGGCAAATTTATAAAAGGTCTTTTTCATTTTCTTATGAAAGTGAACACATACACTATAAAAGGGATAAAAACAGTAAATGCTGGAAATATACAGCAGGTCAGGCAGCACCTGTGAAGAGAGGGACAGAGTTAAAGTTGCAGGTCAATGACCTTTCATCAGAACTAGAAATCAAAAGTTCTCCCTCACATCCCCTCTGTTTCTCTTGCTCAAAACCTTATATCAGTATCCCCTAGTCCTTGTACCATCAGCTAATGGGACAGCTTTTCTTTGCCTACCTTATCTAAACCTGTCATAATCTTGCACATCTCTATCAAATCTCCCAACAATCGTCTTTGCTCCAAGGAGAACAACCCCACCTTGTAGCTAAAATCCCTCATCCCTGGAACCATTATATTATTTTGTACTATAAAAGGGAACAAGCCTGCGTAATCACACAGCCACAGTGATGGCTGCCATGGTCTGTTTAATTCGGGCCCACACTCGCACAGTCCCGCCTCCATTCCCACACCCGCGGCCACTGATTCGCCGCCCAAACCGCCCTCCAGGCAATTAACAAACAGCCTCCGTGAAAATTGGGGCTTGTAACTGCTCCCTCCAGGGTGGGATCGGGACCCAGAACAGTCGCGATGCCTGTTTCCCAGCCTTGAAAGGAAAATGAGGCCTTATGATTCTGTTCTAAAACAGGAGATTAAGGCGTGATTTTGTCGAATCAGAGAAGAATACAGCACAGATGGAGGCCATTTGGCCCATTGAGTCTGTGCCAACCTGAGAGAGCTCTTCAAAATTATGAAGATAAGACAAAACAGGGCGGCACAGTGGCGCAGTGGTTAGCATCGCAGCCTCACAGCTCCAGCGACCCGGGTTCAATTCTGGGTACTGCCTGTGTGGAGTTTGCAAGTTCTCCCTGTGTCTGCGTGGGTTTCCTCCGGGTGCTCTGGTTTCCTCCCACATGCCAAAGACTTGCAGGTTGATAGGTAAATTGGCCATTATAAATTGCCCCTAGTATAGGTAGGTGGTAGGGAAATATAGGGACAGGTGGGGATGTGGTAGGAATATGGAATTAGTGTAGGATTAGTATAAATGGGTGGTTGATGGTCGGCACAGACTCGGTGGGCCGAAGGGCCTGTTTCAGTGCTGTATCTCTAAACTAAACTAAACTTTGGCTAAATTGAGGGGTCTAGAACATGAGGACATAGAATAAAATGAAATGTGAGAGATTCAGGACAGAAAACAGGAGTGAACTCTTTTATATAAGGAGGATTATGAGGCTGTGGAATACAGATTGAAACAGAGGCTGTGTCAGCTCAGACAGATGATTAAAGCAAAGGATATGGGAACTGGGTGAGTGTGTGGGATTAGGACCATTGCTTGTCTGGAGGAGAATGAACACCAACATAGCCTGGTTGTGCTGAGTGACCTGTTTCTATGTTGTAGTTTCTCTGAAAAACATAGTGTTCTGTTAAGATGGAGGCACCAGGAATATTGTAATTTTCATAATTTGAGTAAATGAAGTGATCATTTCCTTGCGACATGCACACATCACGGGGTACAAGTGAAATATAACTATTTTTATATTCAGTTTAATTACTTTCTTTAACCCCCTCAGAGATGTGACCTTGACAGATCAGTGACTGCTAATCAGATGAGCACGGTTTTCTGTAAATGGTAATTCTTTGACTGGTTTGCCTAAGGATAGACTGCCACTTCACCCTTGTCAAAATTTCAGTGTCATGATCCCAACCAACAGATCCAATGACCCCTGCCCCTTATTCTCAGAGCTACCAGAACCCAAAGGGCCTAATGGTTTCAATTCATGAGCCCACATTACTGGCAGCAAAAGCACAATTGTGCAAAGACACCATGATGTATTAATGATGTCCTCCTGGAAGTATAATGTAATGAAAATGCACAGCAGTTTCACAAATTCCAAATATGGTGAGAATGTGGAATGTGTTACCACTTGGAGTGGTTGAAGTCAATAGCAAGTAACATTCGCGCCACACAAGTGCCAGGCAATGACCATCTCAAACAAGAGAGAATCTAACCATCTCCCCTTGACATTCAATGGCATTACCATCGCTGAATCCCACACTATCAACATCCTGGGGGTTACCATTGACCAGAAACTAAACTGGACCAGCCACATAAATGCTGTGACTACACGAGCAGGTCCGAGGCTGGGAATTCTGAGGCGAGTAACTCACCTCCTGTCTCCCCGATGCCTGTCCACCATCTACAAGACACAAGTCAGGAGTGTGATGGAATACTCTCCACTTGCCTGGATCTGCAGCTCCAACAACACTCACGAAGCACAACACCATCCAAGACAAAGCAGCCTTTATAGGCACCCCATCCACCGCCTTAAACATTCATTCCCTCCACACAAAGTGGCAGCAGTGTGTACCATCTACAAGATGCACTGCAGCAACTCACCAAGGCTTCTTCGACAGCACCTTCCAAACCTGCAACCCCTATCACCTAGAAGGACAAGGGCAGCAGATGCATGGGAACACCACCACCTGCAAGTTCCCCTCCAAGCCACACACCATCCCGACTTGGAACTATATTGCCATTCCTTCACACTGGCTGGGCCAAAATCCTGGGACTCCCTTCCTAACAGTACTCATGGACTGCAGCGGTTCAAGAAGGCAGCTCACCACCACCTTCTAAAAGGCAATTAGGGATGGGCAATAAATGCTGTCTTAGCGCCACCCACATCCCACGACTGAATTAAAAACATTGCATTTAAGGGGAATATAAACAGAAAATGTTAGGAATACTCAGCAGGTCAGGCGTCATCTGTGGAGAGAGAAACAGAGTTAACATTTCAGGTCTGTGACCTTCCGTTTCAAACTCAGTTCTGATGGAAGGTCATCACCCAGAAAGCTTGGGCAGGATTTTACCACGGTCTTTGGGACCCCAACTTAATGGGAGTCCCGAGCCCACCCTTGCCAGCAGCGGAACCGGCTCAGTAATTTTACCGGATGCAGCCTCACAGCCTGCCACCCGCCGACGGGTAAATCCCGTCCGTTAACTCTGTTACTCTTTCCACAGATGCTGCCTGACCTGCTGAATATTCCCAGCATTTTCTGGTTTTATTCCTGATTTCCAGCATCCATAGTATTTTGCTTTTCCATTTAAGGGGAAGCAGGATAAAGACATGAGGGTCAAAAGGACTCGAAGGATATGTCGATGGGTTTGAATGAAGAAAGGTGGGGAAAGGCCAGCGTGGAGCATGAACACTAGCACAGATCTGTTGTGCTGAATGGCCTGTTGCTGTGCTGTAAATGCCAGAAAAATGTGCAGCTGCTGCATTGCCAGAGATAAAACAGAATTAAATTAGAATCAGCCCGCAGTGTGATAATGGACAGCTTTGTGATCAGGTGATGTATAATGTTGACTCACACTGCATTCTATTTCCCAAAGGTATTTTTATTAGCAATTAGTGAGAAACCATAGTAAGATCTTTCTGAAAGGAAATTTTGCCAACAACACTGAAAGCCGATAGCTTGCAAAATAATGATTCATGCAAGGCAATTTAGAAATTTGGCAAAAGCTGCTCAGCCACTTTTAAAAAAGAAACTGACAAAGCGCCCTTAAAGAAAAGCTGACAGCTCACAGAAAGTTCAAAGGTGGACGCCCCATCACAAATTGCCATCTAGTTTTCAACTTCAAAATGTGACACAATGAGGGGGATCTCTTCAAAAACACACTTACTGAACTTGAGTGACGTGTCTTGTTGCAGCAGCAGCAACACTGACCATGTCCTTTCCAATTGGCAGTTCTCTAGGTTAACCCTGCAGCTGTCGTGGACCCAGCCCCAGAGCCAGAACTGGTCCCAAAATCAGAACCCGAACCAAAAGCAACCCCATTACCACGCTTCTTGGCCGATAGATGAAAGTTGCCAACTGATGAACCCTGAATTAACGGTTCTCAAACTTTTTTGGTTGAAGGATCACTTTTTAGATGGATTAGTAAGCACTGACACCGCCCCCCGCCCAACCAACAAGTCTAAATTATAATACTCATAATATGAAAGTGCTGCATGTAAACATTTTTTATTAATGCTTTTAAGAAAACAGAGAGATACTTACAGATATCAGTGAGACGGGTGTGCCTGCTTCTCACTGAAGAGTCTGCCTATGATTGGGAGAAGCACAGAGAAAGCAGGAACCTGGAGAGAGCCGGAGATCAGACTGAGCAGGAGCAGGGAGAGAGGAGGAGCAGGGAGAGGGCAGGAGCAGGGAGAGAGGAGGAGGAGCAGGGAGAGAGGAGGAGGAGCGGGGAAAGAGGAGGAGCACAGAGCAGGGAGAGAGCAGGAGCACGGAGCAGGGAGACAGCAGGAGCACGGAGCAGGGAGAGAGGAGGAGCAGGGAGCAGGGAGAGAGCAGGAGCAGGGAGAGAGCAGGAGCAGAAGCATGGAGAGAGCAGGAGTAGGAGCAGGGAGAGAGCTGTAGCAGGGAAAGAGCAGGAGCTGAGAGAGATCAGAGAGCAGGGGTACGGAGAGAGCAGAGCAATCAGGTACCGCTCCCTTGCTTACTCTTGAGATCGGCCCTGTGTCACAAACCCTCAGGAATCCATGGATCCCAGTTTGAGAATCACTGTGTTAAAGCATATGCTTAGCCCAAAATAAACCTTGTTAAAATCCTGACCAACATTTGGCTGCACGCTCAACTCTGTCACTGGCACTCTTCTCAATGGCTCAGATTTTGTTGTTACCACCTCACACATACGGTAACTTACAAGGCAAAGCATTTTAAAACCTAAACATGCACAAGCAGGTCTGAGATGCCCCACTTCAGCAAAATCCAGCTGGTAGAGATTTGAGGGGAAAATGTGGTTTTTGGGTCACCTTGTTAGATAGAATGGGGTAAATTTTAACTATCAGGCAGCCGACCTTTGGAGAGAACGCACAGAGCCAGTAGCCTGTGGGTGGAAAGTTCACATTCCAGACCAGCCAGCTGGCTCCAAACAGCCACAAGGAGCAGCACATAGATGAGGAAAAGGAACAGGGACAAGGATAGGTCCCACTTCGGCAGGTGGCGGGACCCAAGGAGGCGTATTCCCGGCGGTGGCCAATGAAGAGGTCACCGCTGGGGCTGATGTCCCTATGAAGGACACTAACGGTGGCCATTGCTGGGGCTTGCAGGATGAGGGCACACTAATGGCCGTGCGTCCTCAAAGGCAGTGTGGGGTCTGGGGACACCTAGGCCAAGCAGGCAAGCAGGCCACGACAATTGTTGTGAGGTGGGGGTAAGGAGAGGGGCGTCGCTAAGGGCAGGTGGAACCATTGCTGCAGGGACAGCCATTGCCGTTGGGGGGGCCCCTCCACAGAGGTGGGAAAAGGCCCTTAATTGGCCACATAAATGGCTCAATTGGGCTCCTGGCAGGTGGCATGTCTGCGAGTTTTCCCACCGCTGACAAAATGGGCCTGGGGGCAAGAAAACGTCAGACACCCCCCCACCTCCTCTCCCCCTCCCCCCATCAATGCCTTCTCACGCCATTTTGCCAGATCTCCCACCTCCAGCCTATCACCAAAGGTAAAATTCCGGCCTTAGTGTCAGCACTCTCGTCTCTGAGTCAGAGGGTTGTGAGTTCAAGCTCCACTCCAGGATTTGAGCACAAAATCAAGGCCAACACTCCAGTGCAGTACTGAGGGAGTACCGCATTGTTGGAAGTGCCACCTTTCAGGTGAGACATTAAACCAAGGCCCCATCTGCCCTCTCAGGTGGATGTGAAAGATCCCACGGGACTATTTCGTAGAAGAGCTGGAGAGTTATCCCTGGTATCCTGGCCAATATTTATCCCTCAATCAACAAAAAGAGATTATCTGGTCGTTATCACATTGCTGTTTGTGGGATCTTGCTTTGTGCAAATTGGCTGCTGCGTTTCCTACATTACAACAGTGACTACACTTCAAAAAGTACTTCATTGGCTGTGAAGCACTTTGAGACATCTGGTGGGCTATATAAACGCAAATCTTTAGCAGTACCAATTCTAGGGAGCAGCACTTCCCATCAATCCATACAGATTATCATCCATCATTTCGAAGCATAAAGGGAGTTGCCTGAATATTGGAAAATACAAATAAAGGCTGAAGTTTCTGTTGAATCACATTTTTAAAAAAATGCTACCTATATGAAAATATATCCAAGTTTGACTCTTTCAAGACTTTTTAATATACAATCCACGTAGCAAACAGTAAATGAGGCAGAGTTGGCATGTTCAAAAAGAAGAAACAAAATATAAGGGGAGAGACTTTATTGCATTTGGCTTTCTCTCACTAGGAAGGAAACATCAGCAGAAAGCAATTAAAGGTCGACCAGAGATATTGGAATCTTTTACCAATTTGATTTGAACAGAATAATTTAAATACATTCACGCTTGCCACCCAAAAACAAAAACTTGCTTAGTTTCCTATCTTGACTTTTATTTCCAGATGCTTAGGATCGAGAAGTAACAGCTAAGCTTACTTGGATTTTTATCTGCTTCCTGTTTTGAGAGAGTAAAGCTGGTGCACAATTTCCCAATTTTTATACACTAATTGGGGAGCCAGGAATTAGGCACCCCGACTCATTAAGGCATGAAAGAGAACTTGAGCAGAACTTGTGTGAATTACAACAGTAACTGTTGTACATAGCTCTGTAGCAAATTAAGCAAGAGGCATTTGTTCTCACTGCGTTAACCCATTCACCATTCCATTAACATTGCCGAGGAACTATCATTACAACAGGTACATGTTTTACTCAATATATAAATTGCATCCAAATGTGTAAGTGCATTATTCCAAATCCTGAGCGCATTCTATTAATTTGTAATAGCATTCTATGCAGATAAATTTACAATTTTACTATAGGACAACAGTTTACATTTATATAACTCACTAAGATAAAACTCCCCAGTGGTAAAAGATAGACAAAAGAATAGGAAGCAAAGGCTTTCGCATGTTTTTTTTAATTCATTCATGGGATGTGGGCGTCACTGGCAAGGCCAGCATTTATTGTCCATCCCTAATTGCCTTGAACTGAATGGCTTGCTAGGCCATTTCAGAGGGCAGTTAGGAGTCAGCCACATTGCTGTGGGTCTGGAGTCACATGTAGGCCAGCAGATTCCTTTCCCTAAAGGGCATTAGTGAACCAGATGGGTTTCTTTTTTTTACAACAATCAACAATGGTTTCATGGTCAGCATTAGACTAGCTTTTAATTCCAGATTTATCAATTGAAATCAAATTTTATGATCTGCCATGGTGGGATATCTAAACTAAACCCTGTAACCCGGCATAAACATAAAAACATACATTTAAAAAAATATTTACAAGCCTATAAAAGAGTGGCAAACAATTTAAGCTTTAAATAGTGAAGCTAAGTTCCATTAAATTGATTTGTGCTGAGCTTTGCATTCATGTATACAGATAGGTAGCAGTAAAACAAAAGATGCAAAGTCTTTATGCTATCAGCTCAAGTCAATGATGCTCCTTTGACAGTACCTTCCAAACACACAACCTCTGCCACCTAAAAGGACAAGGGCAGCAGGCGCATGGAAACACCACCACCTGCAAGTTTCCCTCCAAGCCACACACCATCCTGACTTGGAAATATATCACTGTTCCTTCACTGTCGCTGGGCCAAAATCCTGGAACTGCCCCCCCCACCACCCTCCCCCCCCTAACAGCACAGAGGGTGTACCTTCACCACATAGACTGCAGCAGTTCTTAAGGACAATTAGGGATGGGCAACAAATGCTGTCCTTGCCAGTGACACCCACATTCCATGAACAAATAAAACAAAACAAGAATACCTGAGGTTACATCAATCACAAAACTACAGAATTAACTGTTATTATTCTTGAGGAAAAGACTAGTCAACTTATTTGGAACAAGGCTAGCATTTATGTGTTAGTAACATATCTGCTTGCATCTGCTCTCCTGTCTCCAATAAGATAATAAATCCAATGCTATGGACAAGTTCTCAATTCCCAGGAGGCTTGTATGCTTGTCTCGAATACTGTAAATTATCTTGAAAATGCAGATTGCAATTTTCCAGGTTGTATATAAGGCAAGCATAACAGTTATAGCATTTATATAGCACCTTGAATGTTGTTCACAGATAGATGCCAGTGGTGGGGTGATGTTAGGGAAGGGAAAGCACAAGAGGTCAGAGTCAGAAGCGAGAGATCGAAGAAATGCTGGGAGGGATTTTCAGACATGGGTAGAGATGAGGCCATTGAAGGATTTAAAGACAAGGGCAAGGATTTTGAATTTTTGGGGTTGGGGAGCCAGTGTAGATCGGTATGATCATGGGTGATGGTCAAGTGAAGCTGAAACTAATCTGTTTCAGCCTAAGATAGTGACCAGGGAAAGGGAATGGAATCAATGGCACAGAAGCAGAATTTTTGGAAGGTGCCAAGGACAGTAGCTTCAGTCTTCCCAACATGGATCGAAAGGAAGTTAGTTGCCATGAATTGTATGCAGGGAGCTAGCCATTGCCACGCAGAACAGGTAAGAAACTGTCCTAAGCGGGAGGGAGGTACAACATTTTGGATCCCCATTTTGTTCAACTACAGAACACGAAGACATGTTCGCATGCTATGCACCAAGCTCCTGATCGAAGTCATGTCATCGTGGGGCGCAGTGGAGGAACCAGGAGCTTCCCAAGACAGAGAAAAGAGGCAAATAATCCAGGGCATTCTTGCACATCTCCAGCAGTATTCAATTCCAGATAGGAAACCAGCTCCTGACTGGCTGCGGGTGGAGTCCCTATAAACAAGGATCAGTCTGTGAACAGGTTAACAAAATAAATGAATCTTCCACGGACAAGTTAATCTTAAGGAAATTATTAATAAATGGAAGTAGATCCAAAGGAGATGCAGACATGACTTTGTCATATCCTGCCAGCCTTGGAAATAATTTCATCAGAACACATTGACTACCCACTCACCATATGTCAGACTTGGAATCATAACCTTGGTGACTGAGGACCTCTGGACTCATATAGTAGGGCGTCCCAGTGAAAGTCGTTGCCAGGTCACACGAACCCATCAGAAGGCGAGAAACTCCAAAGTCTCCTTTTTTCAAAACAAAAAATTGTTTTTTGTTTAAGAAATCGAAATCTGGCTGAGAAATACATGGCCAGATTTTAACGTTGTTTTAATTGAAGGAAAACAGACATA
This sequence comes from Heterodontus francisci, assembly GCF_036365525.1. Taxonomy (NCBI): domain Eukaryota; kingdom Metazoa; phylum Chordata; class Chondrichthyes; order Heterodontiformes; family Heterodontidae; genus Heterodontus; species Heterodontus francisci. Next base: position 8,769,027 of record NC_090372.1, on the reverse strand, counting down.
TTGCACTGACCATTTCCTAGCCTTTTTTACAGCCCTTACAGCTAGACAGTCCTCTGCTAGATTCATGTGCTGGACTGCCAGCACCTGAGCCATTTGGATGCAGCGAGAGCTTGAATGTTCAGATTTGAGAAGAGCTCCACTGACATCTGGAACACAAGAGGCAAACTGTGCCTCAGTTATCTTACTATGTAGCTCGAATCCTATAGGGTAACTGTGAAGATGTCTAACAGCAAACTGTCACAAAGATGTGTACAGATGCTACAGGCTATTTAGCCATCAAGATAATCTACCAAAGGAACCACATTAGCAGCTAGATACCTATTAACTGACTGTTATCGATGTATTTCTGGAATGTGCCTTCGCAAATCAGGTTAGAAAGAGATGCAGTGGTTTTTGTCGAGGTTCATCCCGAACAGCTCCATAACGCAGTGCTCTACGGACTGTTCCCAGTGACGCACACTGAGATAAACATCAACCGCTGCTGGAGGACCATCAACCCGGTGAAAGATGCTCTTTGGTCTGCCTGAACCTTGCTGGTTTTCCAGCGCAAAGAGCTGTGAACAACTGAGTGTTGCAGACTGGCACATTCCAAGGCCCAGGACTACATGCTGAGGGATGCATTAAAACTTGGGGCAAAGGCACAATGGGGAAAAACCAACATCTAAGGCCCTCCTACCATAGTCTGCCAAGGGGCTGGAAACTATGTAAAACTCCTCGTGCTGTATGCACCAATGTTTGACATGAAATGTAAATGTACGTTGTAAATATAACCTGTAATGGCAAGTGTAGTGAGGCACCTCATGTATTGTATTGAAAGAAACTGATCAGTGTTGCACTTTATGTGATGTCAAATTTGAACTGTTATGCAGTTTTATGAATAAAGTATATTTTTGGAAAAAAACTTCTTGAATGGCTCTGGAGATTTTGCTGAGGCAAAGTCATGTAAACAGTTAATATTTAGTGGAAAAGCAAAATACTGTGGATGTTGGAAATCTGAATTATAGACAGAAAAGACTGGAAAAACTCAGCAGGTCAAGCAGTATCTGTGGAGAGAGAAACATTTAACGTTGGGCCCAATTTTAACTCTCTGCAAGTGAGTGAGTTTTGAGTGAGTTGAATGTTTCTGTTCTGATGATATCTAACAAAGTGGCTGTGTGCAAGAGAGAGAGATCCACTTAAAGTGAGATAGATTGGACTGATTAAACACTTGTTGCCATATTTTTGATTGTTTTATGTAATGAGTTATTTTATATTGTTTGATGCAACATAAATGAGATGCGTGGAGTCCAGTTGGTTGAAGATCTCAAACAGGTTTATTACAGCTAACTTATTATTTACAGTCCTTGGGGATCGTACACTGTACATAATAAGTTAGCTGTAATAAGCTGCCCCAAGGGCAGGATCCCCAAGGACACATTGTACAGCGAGCTCGACACTGGTATCAGACCCACCGGCCATCCATGTCTCCGCTTTAAAGACGTCTGTAAACGCGACATGAAGTCCTGTGACATTGATCACAAGTCATGGGAGTCAGTTGCCAGTGATCGCCAGAGCTGGCAGGCAGCCATAAAGGCGGGGCTAAAGTGAGTCGAAGAGACTTAGCAGTTGGCAGGAAAAAAGACAGAGGCGCAAGGGGAGAGCCAACTGTGAAACAGCCCTGACAAACAATTTTATCTGTAGCACCTGTGGAAGAGTCTGTCACTCTAGAATTGGCCTTTATAGCCACTCCAGGCGCTGCTTCACAAACCACTGACTACCTCCAGGCACTTACCCATTGTCTCTCGAGACAAGGAGGCCGAAGAAGAAGATTATGTACAGTACAGCGGAAACTATTTACAGTACTTTACTTTGGGTGTTACAGTTACAGAGTGACTCTGGCTCTGAGTCACATGACTGTGTCCTGGTTCTTGATCAAGGACGTGTTGGGGGAGGGATACTTGGCCTCATGGAAGTACCTGTCCCTTCAGGCTTGTTGTGGTGCTGGCAGTTCTCCAGAGAGCAGAAGTGAAGGCACGGCATAGTTCTGCTGTTGCTGGGTTTCCAGACTGCACCATTTGATGCTGGTCAGAGTCTGCGAGTGGGTTCCGGTCCTTGGAGATTTTCCCTTTGGTTTCTTCTGTCATAATGGGTGACCTTGTGGATGGTTATGATGTTGAGGTCCTTACACGCTGGTAGTCCTGCCACTGCTGGTCCGCTCGTGCCTACAAGGTAGAGCATTTGTGGTTTCCATGCCGACTTGCCATATCTGCATTGCATTGTCAGTGTGCCACTGCAAGCAATGGGTTGTATGCAGGTAACTTGGCAGTTGTCAGTTATATCATTAATTTCCAATGACTCTGGCATATATCTTTGAGTATTTGGACTGGTAGGATATTTGTATTAGTGCCAGCGTCAATCTTAACCCTGAGTGTACGTTTGCCAGCTTTCTTTGGGTACGTGATGTTAAAGTGGCGAAAGCTTCCAGTTGTTTGACTTCATCAACGTGATGTGTCAGGATCACAATGTGGAACGCCTGATCGTCTTCTGACTGAGAATTACCCCTCATTGAGTCTTAACTCAGGTCTGTTTCACTGTGGACTTTGTGCATCAGCTTGTGTTTACACAGTTCTCTGCCGCTCTCCTTGCTGCTGCGCCTGACTTCTGTTTCCTTGTGTCTTACTGTGACTTCTGGCTGCAGCTTTGGAGCCAGATTTCTTGCATAGTGTCCTTTTGCACCACACACCTTGCACAGATCACAAAATGCAGGGCAATTTCGCAGTGTGGGACGAATTACACTTACCACACAGCTTGCTTGCTCTTTTTGACCTGGTTATGGTGCCGATACTGTTGGCTGTACCTAGTGCTTGCAGGTGCTGTTGTCCAGCTACAATGGCTTCATATTTCCTGCCATCTTCCAGCAGCACATCAATGCTGTGACCTTTCCTTTTCCCCAGGGGTCTTTTTGAAACCCTTCAATGTTGATACAATCACAAGCTCCATTATTCGATCCAACAGCTCAGTTTCTGAGAAGTCGAATTCGTTCTCCTTACTTCAGCATCTACTGATGAACTTGTCTATTGATTCCTGTGGCTGTTGCCTGGAGGACATCAATTCCAGGCGATGAATTCTAAAATTCACTCGTAATCGGAGCTGATTTTCTAGCACTTTCCATATCTTTGTGGGATCTTCCTGGTTCTCACCAGAGTGTCCAGAGGTATTGATTCTGTGTAATCCCTCATTTCCAACTGCTATTAGTATTTTTACAGCCTGTGTTTCTGGTTATACAATTATTTGGTCTGTGAAGAATAACTGCATTCTTTGTTTGAACAGTTGGAACTCGGATAGGATATCCAAGGCCTTCCAGTTCATGCTGGGAAATTTGGTATCCATATTTCTGCTGTTCTTTTGCTTTAAAACTTGCTTTAACACTTGTTCTATGACTCTGCACTGTTTTCCCTTTAAGAGACTCTGTTATTTATTATAGCTGCTTTGATTGACAGGAGCAGGTGTTAGCTAGTACTGTGTGTTTATCTTGCTTCCAGTACTTAGGCCTGTTCTGTTTACTCAGCTGTTCAATAGGAGGTTCAATGGGTTTTTAAAGAGTTTTTTTATGCCCTTCACACTCGAGTGGTTTTAATGTTTTTTTTAACTGTGGCTTCCTGACTGGAAGCTCTTACTTACACTTGAGTAGTTTAATTTTTTAAAAACTTTAGCTGCATGGATGAAGACTCCGCAGTGATCTGGGTTTTCCCACATTTTTCCCAATGGATGCCTCTTGTAAGGGTGCTGACCTCGATCAGCTCGGGAAAGGAGTCAGGTCTTAACCCATTTTTTTCTACACGGAGTTTTTGAAAAAAAAAAATCTTTTGAAGGATTTCAAAGCTTTTTTTTAAAAAGCAGTATCTCTCACCCGATTTACTTGTAGCCTGTCCTTCAGTGCTCTGTCTCCTACAGCTTGAGGTGAGTTTTATTTTCACTGAGCCAGTATTTTTCTTGAACTTTCTCTCGACTGTAGGAAAGGCCATTTTCAGAGCTGTTTTAACCGTGGTCTTCAACCTCAGACTTTGTCTTCTCACCAAAGCTGCCACCATATAATGAGTTATTTTATGTTGTCTGATGCAACATAAATGAGATGCGTAGAGTACAGTTAGTTGATGATCTCAAAGAGGATCATTACAGCTAACTTAGTATGTACAGTACAGAGCAAACTATTTACCGAACCTTACTCTGGGTGTTACAGTTGCAGAGCGACTCTGGCTCCAAGTCACATGACTGCTTGGCTCATCAACATACTAAGATCTTAAAGGGACATCATTCTTGAAGGCAATCATACAACATTTTATATTGTAAACAAGCTATTTTTCTTGACAGAAAAATCATTTGTCTCTGACCTTAAGACAAATCTTGTTTAAAAAAATGATGCTGTTGTTTTTCAGTATGATATTAAATTTATCGCATAACCCTCCTCCCAGAGAATGTAGACATCTGTATGTGTCTACATGTACATATAACAGAGCTTCACCCACTAACAGTTAAATGTCAGCTCAATTTTAATGTCATTGAAAAGCCAGCGGGAAAACAAAATTAATATAACATGTAATAAATACAGATAATGCTAGAAATAGGGCAGCACAGTGGCGAGCACCGCAGCCTCACAGCTCCAGGGACCCGGGTTCGATTCTGGGTACTGCCTGTGCGGAGTTTGCAAGTTCTCCCTGTGACCGCGTGGGTTTTCGCTGGGTGCTCTGGTTTCCTCCCACAGCCAAAGACTTGCAGATTGATAGGTAAATTGACCATTGTAAATTGCCCCTAGTGTAGGTAGGTGGTAGGGAATATGGGATTACTGCAGGGTTAGTATAAATGGGTGGTTGTTGGTCGGCACAGACTCAGTGGGCCGAAGGGCCTGTTACAGTGCTGTATCTGTAAATAAATAAATACTCAGAAGATCTGCCAGCATTTGTGGAGAGAGAAACAGAGTTAATGTTTCAAATTCAGTTCTGATAAAAGGTCATCAACCAGAAGTGTTGATGCTGTGTCTCTCTCCACAGATGTTGCCTGCCCTAACATGGAATCATAGAATGGTTACAGCACAGAAGGAGGCCATTTGGCACATCAAGTCTGTGCTGGCTCTCTGCAACAGCAATTTAGCTAGTCCCACTCCCCCAATCTGCTGAGTATTTCCAGCATTTCAAGGTCTTATTTCAGTTTTCCAGCAACTACAGTATTTTGCTTTTAGATTAATACAGCATATCTTGGATTCATGTATTTCAGGATTACTATAAAATGAAAAATTCTCTTAAGTTGTTATAAACATTCCTTCATTATTTGGCTGATGATTCATCAGAGAAAGAATTTTTGCATTTTGAAGGCTGGGTTAACTGGGAAGATAGAGTTTAGGTGGAATGTACTGTATACTTATTCATAGAAGTTGTAAAGGTTAGCAATGCAACATGTAATATAGTGGAGTTTCATGTATATAATTATGATGTGTTTCAGTGCCAATTCCTGTGCACAGAACGTACGTCAATGATAAAAGTATAAGGCTGGCATAAAATGCTGGTAGGTAAAAGCAGGACAGGTTGTTTCAGTGATGAAGGAAGTAGAACCCTAGAGGCACAACATTCTTCGGCAAATAATGAGCTAGTGCTCATTTGGTTGGCATATCAGATGAATATATTAGCTACAGAAATACAGGTGTGCCAAAGTTACCTCTTAAGTTATGGGTAGCACACTCCATAAAGCAAATTCAAGGAAACAGGAAGACGTTTTCAGTACAAGAACAGTTTTGGGCACTTCTTACCTATTTTTACAAGATTATTTTTCAAGAAGATGTTGTTGCTTTTCAGATCTCTGTGAAGTATTCTTCTACAAAGGTTAATTTAAAAAAAACTCAGTCAGTTGCGTCACAGGTTTATAGAAAAAAGCCAGTTTCCTGTAGCTAAAAAGGGGGAAAAAAAAGTGTTCAAATAATAAAATAACTATAAATAGATGCTTCTGCTCAACTTGTGGCAAGATTATTTGACGATTATAACAATGACTGCATAAGCTGTAATGAACAAATGCTTATTTTTCCCAATTAAATGTCTTCATCTGCTTGTTTGGAACAGCAGTCTACAAGCTCTCCAGTTGATGTGATTGGATAATTGCCTAAATCAGAGCCACATTCAGCTGTCAATGCTAAGAGCTTTCTTTAACGAAAGGGAAAGACATTTTGACAGCAACCCAAAAAATAAAATACTTCTCATCTCTGCTTTCTGCTCACACCTACAAAATGTGTAGTGCCTGCATGCCCTTCCTTCTTTGTTCCGGCAGTAGGATTCTCAGGAGTACACACAAGTTAAAAGCTCTTTTTTAAAAATATATCCTATAACGTTTACTAGTGAGAAACAGTGTGACTGCAATCGAGAAGCAGAATTACAAAGAAAATGCACAGACATTCCTGATGTTCTCCTTTTCCAGATTCTTTAAAGTTAGAAAACAGAGAGTCAAAAAAAAAACTGAACAGTTATACCTAACCCCAGAATTCCTTCTTCTGCTATTTCTTTCATCCATCAGCCATGCTTGTTGAGACCAGTTTGAGCGGCTGAATGGCCTGTTCCTAAGCTCCTAGGGCCAGCAAGGAGGAATCAGGTAAATAAATAAATAACGTCAGCCATGGCCCGGTGGATAGCACTCTTGCCTTTGAGTTGGAAGGTTGTGCATTCAAGTGCTGCTCCAGAGACTTGAGCACAAACATTTAGGTTGACCCTTCAGGGCACCGCTGAGGGAGTGCTGTGCTGTCAGAGTTGTCTTTCAGATAAGAGGGTAAATTGAGACCTTGTCTACTCAGGTAGGGTAGACTGAAAAGATCCTATGGCACTATCTTGAAGAAGAGCAGGGGAGTTATCCCTGGTGTTCTGGCCAATATTTATTCCTCAATCAACATCACAAAAAAAAAACATTATTTTGTCATTATTAATTTGCTGTTTGTGTGAGCTTTTGCTGTGTGTAAATTGGCTGCTACATTTCCGACATTACAACAACGACTACATTTCAAAAGTATTTCGTTGGCCATAAATTACTTCGGGATAATCTGAGTCACGAAAGGAGCTATATAAATGCAAGTCTTTCTTTCTTTTCCCTTCACCTAGATATAACCAAAGGCTAAGCAAACATTGAACCAGTGAATACATGAAAGCACAAACGCACTACTGGAACACGTATGAATGCCAACATGTGTAATTCTTTGGCCCCATTAGTGGAGACAACACAGTTGTCTGAGATTTCTCGCAGCTATTTTAGTGAAGCGTCAGTTAACCTGTTTAAAATAAATAGGCTAGTGCTTCTGCTAAAAAAATGCAGAGGGAAATGTCTAATGTGCTAGGTGTTCACTGTGTGATTTCAGGGCCTTGGACGTTTCTGTAAACATAACAAAAACAATCATGAAATGATTTAGACAGATTAAACATTAACAGTAAAATAGTCCTTTTTAATTCTGAGCACATATCCATAAAATACACGTTGTCATACACTATTAAAAATGTACAAAATGAAAATGTATTAATGGTTAACATTACATTGCATTAATGGCTACAAAATTACTTCAGAGGAAAAACAGATAGGAAATGTACCTCTCATGCATGTACTGGGCTCCCAGCAGTAACTGTATGAACCACTCGATAACCTGGCTTTCAGGGAATGTCCAACCAGCTCTTCTATACTCCTCAATTTTACATTGCAGATCTCTACCCTGAGAACATTTTAAAAAAATCACAGAACCACAAATTCAGCTTGCACATCAAGTCAATCCTGTTCCAAAAGCAAAATACTGCAGATGCTGGAAGTCTGAAATAAAAACAAAAAATGCTGGGTATACTCAGCAGGTCAGGCAGCATCTGTGGAGAGAGAAACAGAGCTAACGTTTCAGGTCGGAATGAAGGGTCATCTAGAGTATGGCCAGCATTTTTTGTTTTTATTGAAATCCTTCTGTTGCATTAATAAAATAGATGATTCTGCAATACTTAACAGAAGATCAAAAGAGGTCAATCTTTAGCCAGAATATGCAAATGTGGCTTTTCATTGCTATTTTAATATCTAGAGTACATTTAACATCAGGGAGATGTGGCTGCAAGATGACAAGGATTGGGTCCTGAATTTTGAGGGGTATATGGCATTCAAGAAGAATAAGAAGCTCAGTAAAGGTGGAGGGGTAGCACTGTTAATCAAGGATGGCATTGGTGCAATAGTTAGAGATGACCTTGGTTCAGGAGGTTAGGATGTAGAATTGGTTTGGGTGGAGATGAGGAATTGTAGAGGAAAGAAGTAACTAGTGGGAGTGGTCTGCAGACCCCCTAACAGTAACCATAATGTAGGACAAAATATATAAGAAGAAATATTGGGTGCTTGTGATAAAGGGACGGCAGTAATCATGGGTGATTTTAATCTACATATAAACTGGAAAAATCAGATTGGCAATAGTAGCCTGGATAAGGAATTCATAGAATGCTTTCGAGATAGTTTCTTAGAGCAGCACATTCTGGAACCAACCAGAGAGCAGGTTATATTAGACTTGGTGTTGTGCAATGTGACAGGATTAATTAATGACCTCAGAGTAAAGGCACCTCTAGGTAGCAGCGACCACAATATAATTGAATTTTACATCCAGTTTCAAAGTGAGATGAGTGAGTCTAAGACTAGTATTTTAAATTTAAATAAGGGCAACTATGTGGGCATGAAAGCTGAGCTAGCTGAAGTGAACTGGGTTAGTAGGCTAGGAGATAGATCAATAGAGAAGCAGTGGCAGACATTCAAGGGGATATTTCAGAATACTCATGATAAGTATCTTCCTACTATAAAGAAAAATTCTAAGGGGATGACCCACCATCCGTGGTTAACTAAAGAATAAAGAAAGCACCAAAATTCAGGAAAAGGCATATAATTGCGCAAAGATGAGTAGCAGGTCAGATGATTGGTCAGAATATAAAGAATGGCAGAGAATGACTAAAAAGCTAAACAGGAGAAAGAAATTAGAGGAAGCTAGCTAGAAATGTAAAAACGGATAGCAAGAGTTTCTACAGGTATTTAAAAAGGAAAAGAGTAAGTAAAGTGAGTGTTGGTCCTCTGGAGAGTGAGAATGGGGAGTTAATAGTAGATAATAAGGAAATGGCAGATGAAATGAACAAATATTTTGCTTCTGCCTTCACTATAGAGGATACAAAAAACATTCCAGTAATAGCTGTAAATCAGGAGATGGAAGGAAGAGAGGAACTTGGTGAAATTACAATCACCAGGGAAGTGGTACTGAGCAAACTGATGGAGCTGTGGGCTGACAAGTCCCTGGGTCCTGAAGGGATTCATCCTAGGGTCTTAAAAGAGGTGGCTAATAAGATAGTAGATGAGTTGGTGTTAAGTTTTCAAAATTCGCTAGATTCTGGAAAGGTTCCAACAGATCGGAAAATAGCAAATATAACCCCACTATTCAAGAAAGGAGGGAGGCAGAAAACAGGTAACTATAGGCCAGTTAGCTTGACGTCAGTTGTGGGGACGGTGTTAAATCGATCATTAAGGAGGCTATAGCTGGGCACTTAGAAAAACGCAAGGTAATAGGGAATAGTCAGCATGGTTTTGTGAAAGGGAGATCATGTTTAACCAATTTGTTGGAGTTCTTTGAAGGAATAACATGTGCTGTGGATAAAGGAGAGCCTGCTGACATACTGTACTTGGATTTCCAGAAGGCATTTGACAAGGTGCCACATAAAAGATCATTGCGCAAAAGGTTATTGCTCATGGTGTAGGGGGTAACATATTAGCAGTGATAGAAGATTGGCTGGCTGGCAGAAAACGGAGAGTATGCACGGTCCTTTTCTGATTGGCAGGATGTGACGAGTGGAGTCCGCAGGGGTCTGTGCTGGGGCCTCAACATTTTACAATTTATATCAATGACTTAAATAAAGGGAGAGATCGTAGCTAAATTTGCAGATGACACAAAGATAGGTAGGAAGGTATGTTGTGAAGAAGACATAAGGAGGTTGCAGACCGATATAGATAGGTTGAGTGAGTGGGCAGAAATCTGACAGATGGAGTACATTGTGGGAAATGTGAAGTTGTTCACTTTGGCAAGAAGAATCAAAAAGCAGATTATTACTTAAACGGAGAACGATTGCAGAATTCCGAGGTACAGAGGGATCTAGGTGTTCTAGTGCATGAGTCACAAAAAGTTCGTAAACAGGTACAGCAAGTAATAAAGAAGGCTAATGGAATGCTATCCTTTATCACTGGAGGAATTGAAAATAAAAGTAAGGATGTTATGCTTCAGTTATACAGGGCATTGGTGAGACCACATCTCAAATACTGTTTGCAGTTTTGGTTTCTTTATTTAAGGAAGGATCTGAATGCATTGGAGGCAGTTCAGATAAGGTTTACTAGATTGATACCTGGAATGAGTAGGTTGTCTTATGAGGAAAGATTGGACAGATTGGGCTTGTTTTCACTGGAGTTCAGAAGAGTGAGAGGAGATTTGATTGAAGTATATAAGACACTGAATGGTCTTGACAAGGTGACTGTGGAGAGGATGTTTCCTCTTGTGGGTGAGTCCAGAACTAGGGGGCACCATTTTAATATTGGGGGTCGCCCTTTTAGGACAGAGATGAGGAGAATTTTTTTCTCTCAGGGTTGTGTGACTTTTGAACTATCTGCCTCAGAATGTGGTGGAGGCGGGGTCATTGAATAATTTTAAGGTGGGGGTAGATTGATTCCCTTGCCCAATTGGAATCTAAGGTCATCAGGGATAGATGGGAGTTTGGAATTTGAGACACAAACAGATCAGCCATGATCTTATTGAATGGCGGAGCAAGCTAGAGGGGCCGAATGGCCTACTTCTGCTCCTAGTTCATATGTTCATATTTTAAATTTATAAGTGGACTTTAAATTCACACCATTCATTTACATAAATCATTAGAGCTATTATCTTTACACAGTAAATTTTTGAGAAAACCTTGAAAAACATTTCTAAAAACTCATAATAAAAATCAAGAAGAAACATGTTTTATAACAATAATACTGCCCTTATCTTGCTATATTTTCGTGCCGGAGATGTTTGACAGTGGGGGGCTCCCCTTGGTGCCAAACTTGCCTCCCCCCATCTGTCTTCTTACCCATCTTCCTTCAGAGCGGCAATCCTCGCTGGATAGTGAAATTGTGCAGGATGCAGGAGGCCACACCTTTGTGACAGACCCTCTCTAGAGCATGTTGCAGAGAGACCCCCGAGCCTGTCACTGGACCTGAACATCTGTTTAAGGGGCCGGATAGTGAGCTTGATGATCCTTCCTCGTGGTGCCATGGATCTGGTTATACCTGATCTGTACTTGTTATGGGGTGTCATGGGCCAAGTTAAAAGCCCTCATTCCCTAGCAGCCATCCTCAAGCACCTCCTCTTACTGAATTTCTAAACAATTTTCCTGTACCGTCGGAAACAACTTACACCCGTCACAGTGAAAACTCGACTTGGAAAGCAAATAGCTAAATATAGTAGATGGATTCACAGTTAAAAAGGAAATTTCCCATCTCAACCCAACATTGACATTTAAGACACGAGAGGATGTCAATTTGGATGATGGACTTAAGTGTTTTGGTGCTTTTATGACTTCCACAATCCAGAATCATCCACCTCCATTAGAGGCAACAACATTCCTCTTCAGGAAGTCATCAGCCACACAGAAAAGCATGGTTGTGGAGTGGATAGAGGTGAAAGGGGAATCCCTAGGCAATTCAAAGACACTGAAAATGAGAATCAAGGGAAGCGTATTGCTGTATTGATTTCCTAAAGCAGGCAACTAAAGCTTAATGTGGAAGATTTACAAGATAGCAATCAGGAGATTTCATCTATGTGCTTGAGGGAGCCTGAACTATCTTTTCCACATCCCCCACCGTCTCATGGCAATTCAAGAAGGCTTTAGTGTGATCTGTTACTGTGCTCAATGACCATTTGATCAATGTGTGCGGAGAACGGTGGAGGCAGGGTCATTGAATCTTTTTAAGGCAGAGTTAGACAGATTCTTGACAAACAAGGGAGTCAAAGGGTATCGGGGGTAGGCAGGAGAGTGGAATTGAGTCCACAAACAGATCAACCATGACCTTATAGAATGGCACAGAAGGCTTGAGTGGCCGAATAGCCTACTCCTGCTCCTAGTTCGTATGTATGTATGAATTATCATCAAGGCATGGTGGTGTGGGGAGAAAAGAGGTAGGTGGGGGTTAACAGTAAGTGGTTGGAGTGTTTGCTGGGAATTTTTCTTTGATGGGGCAACAGCTGGTGATTTGAAACGGTAAAACTGAATGAAATAATTTGAGGGACTGCCTCAGAAAAGGTAATGGCTGTGTAATGCAAGATGAGTTATACTGAGTTTGGCTAATCTGCAGACCTGCAGCCAAAACACTTGGGATTAGTCAAGCTGGTTTGAGTTGTGGTTGGTGAACCAGGCAATAAGTGCACCCTTTTTTGACAGATAGAATACCACAAAACATGGAATGATTGTAGTTGCCCGAAAAGTTTGCTGCACTGATTGTGTCTAGTCCTGCCTAATCCTGGATACAAAACGACATTAATAAACACAAAGTTGCACCATTAACGTAATAAAACATCCCGAGGTGCTTCACAGGAGCATTATCAAACAAAATGTGCCAGAATCAAGATAACTTCTGCGCTGGCAGCTCTTGAAGGAGCTCCTTTACCGTGCACGTCTATCCTTGGCCATCTACTGCCAACCTTTGCCCTTTCTCCCCCAATCTCCTCTCTTCCTCTGTTTAAGTTCCCTTGGCTCTAATAATGGGGACATTTTAGCCCAAACTACAAGTTAAATGGATAATGTGATGATAACAACACAGGTACAGGAGGAAGGCCATTTAGCCCCTGTTCTGCCATTCAGTGAGATCATGGTTGACTAGCGATCTACCTCCATATACCTGCCTTTGCTCCATATCCCTTAATATCTTATTTTAACAAAAATCCATCAATCTCAGATTTAAAATTAACAATGGATTGAGCATCTATTGCCAAAAAGAGTTCCAAACTTCTACCACTCTTTGCGTGAAGAAGTGTTTCCTAATTTCACTCCTGAAATAAAAGCAAAATACTGCAGATGCTGGAAATCTGAGCTAAAAACAGAAGGTGTGGGATAGGACAGAAGGCAGCAGAGATTAATGACAGAGATGTCACAGAACAAAAGGCAAATGAAGTGCTAATAGTTGTATTAAAAGACAAAGCATTAGTCCAGAGAGAGTGTTAATGGCAGAACAAACAACAGCTCTGTCCAAAAGCAAAAACCTGAAAAACCTGAAACGTTAACTCTGCTTCTCCCTCCATGGGTGCTGCCAGGCCTGCTGAGTATTTCCGGCACCTTATGTTTTTATTTCACTCCTGAAAGGTCTGGCTCTATTTCTTAGACTATCCCCCTAGTCCTAGACTCCCTAACCAGCAGACATAGTTTCACCCACCCTACCCTATCTGTTCCATGTAATGTCTTGAAAACTTGGATCTAATGATTCTTTTTGTAATTTGTTATTTTCCAGCCTTCTGTGGTTTGCCTGCCATCTGTTTAACAGGACCATTTGTGGTTAACCGCAGTGACAGTTCTTTGTGAAATTCAGCCCATTTTATGAGCTGACACTTATAGTTTTTAAATCCAGACTCTTACCTGGCAGGCCTATCAATGCAGCAGGGAGGGGGGTGGGGGGAGGGGGGGGGTGAAGATGAGTGGGTTAGAGGTACTTTAAAATGTATTTGACTAGTCTGTCAAGTAGCATCTGTCCTAATGATTTGCTTTTGGCTAGCATTATGTTTTCTCTGCTTAATGACTGTTGCAAATGTCAAGCGGCAGAATTTACAGCGTTATCTCCAATGTTTATTCCATCCCATTGCTTTGGAGGCTATTTGCCTTGTGAAGTGATTGCTTGGTGATTACTTTTGGTTACATGCGGTACTCCATCAGTCACAAATAACAACGTCCTACCAAGCTAGCTCGTTCCTCACATGGGCCATGTTTACATCAGCAACCACAACCCAAACAACTGTCCAATTAGGGTGGGGTAGGCCCTTTAATGGACCCCAGGTGAATTCAATAGCAGGCAGAATAGATACATTTCAACGAGAAAGAAAAATCCCAAGGGGAGGACCCACCATCCGTGGTTAACTAAAACAGTAAAAGACAGTATCAAAATTCAAAGAAAAAGCATATAATTGCGCAAAGATGGGAGGCAGGTCAGAAGATTGGACAGAATATAAAAAAAACAGCAAAGAAAGACATAAAGATTGATAAGGAGGGAAAAATTAGAGTACGAGAGAAAGCTAGCTAGAAATATAAAAACAGATAGGAAGAGTTTCTATAGGTATTTAAAAAAGAAACGAGTTAACAAAGTGAGCATTGGTCCTATAAAAAGTGAGTCTGGGGAATTAATAATGGAAAATAAGGCGAGGGCAGATGAATTGAACAGGTATTTTGCATTGGTCTTCACTATAGAGGATAAAGTAACATCCCAAGAAATAGCTGTAAGTCAGGAAATGGAAGGGTATGTACCTCAGGGTGTGGTGTAAGTACAACTTTGCTGATCATAGCGATCTAGTTACAGGAACTGTTATTAGATTATTGATAGAAAAGAATGTGCAAAAAAAAACTGTAACCATTGTAGAAGAAAACTTGGCTGTAAAGTGCTTTGGGACGTCCTGCGTTTGTAAAAGGCACTATAGAAATGTGAGTCTTTCTTTTAAACTGGTTATTTCATTTTTGTGCGTTCATAGCCAGCTTGAAATAACTAATTTAAAAAAAAACACTTGCAATTTATATAGTGGCTTGAGGGGCATATGGCCTATCCCCATTCTTATTTCTTCTGTTGATATTTGAGGGATTAATAAACAGAGCCAAGCTAACCTGAATTCCATTTTCCTCATTGAACTCCACGTTTTGTAACTCTGTTTCTAACATTACGCCCATGGCACATGAGTTGCAATTAAATTTGATCCCATCAATTCACAGCAAATTCAGCTTCTATCGAAAAGCAGCTAGACGTTTTGCATGGAAAACCATTTTAAATTGTTGCTTTAAATGCTGTACAAGGTTCCATAAATATATCACCTTAGAGTGAAATATTCCCCTACTTTGAATTATAGATCCTCCAGTTCAAACACTGAAGACAATCGATTCATGAATATTCTTATCTATATTTCTACAGTAATGTCAATTTAAGTGCCAGAGGCACTGTTACAGCATGATAAATGACTCAGCTGCTATTCCAGAGATAAACCATACAAACCTCTACACATATTTTCACTGCAATTTTGTTACGGAATAGTTCTAATAAAACGGAACTCATCAGTTCTTTTATCATTTGCTAAGGTGAAAATAACCATTTTATATAAAATAAAATTCATTGTCTCAATAAGCCTAATATCAATGCTGGAAAGTGTACAAGACAAGAAATATTTACATCTTATGGGTTCTTCTTCCACAACCCCCTTGAAAGCATTGAGACTTAAGAAAAACCCTCAAGTTCAGCTGTGAACCTTTCTAATTTAACTAGTACATCTCCTGTGGTCATGCTATTGGGCTGAAAGGAAGAGCTTAAAGAGTGAGCAAGAATGTGGGCCTAAGACATGATGGCAAATGAGGGGCAAGGCAAATGCTGAGTTTGTCAGAGTGGGAGGCCCGAATAGCAAAGATCTAGGGAAGACCAAGGCTGTTAATTGGAGTCGAGGAACTGATTTAGCTCCTTTTTTTTCTACTAGAGTGCTGCCGTGAGGTACTATCGCAGTGACCTGGTGTTGAATTGGTTCCGTCCTCGTGCTGTTATAAACAACCCAATCAAAAAACTGGAACATGAATAAACACAGAACATTTTTTAATTGCATTTGATGATTTCCAATGCCGATTGGTCACAGTGATTCAGAAGACACATGCTTTATAACAATAGACATGTTTATGGAATGTAAAGGATAAGATCAGGGTCATTGATCTACAGTGATCGAATAAGTCAAATTCCAATTTTTATTAAATTGTGAGCACTGCGGGATTTTTAATTGTCACTTTTAAGATAGTATTCCACAGTTCATCTCGTTATTTGGTGAAAACTTTAAATGAGTAGCCTTTACTTCCTATACTAATTGATTGGCTGTGGCTTTGTATATGAGTCAAGAGTAATCTTCAGGCAAAGCTGGGTTAGGAGAGCACTGTATAATTCAATCAGGAAAGGTAAACGTAATTCAGTTACCAATTTCTTTCATACATTTTGTCCTTATTTTTATACATTACCTATTGAGAATTCTTAGATTAATATTTATAATGGAAACTGTCTCCGCATCATGACGTAATCACATCTGGAGAGCAAAGTCCGGCCCATTATATATAAATATTCCAATACGTTATGTTCTTCATTTCATTCTTGCCAGTTTTAAAGCTAAAAATACAAAGTAAGGTGCAAGACATTCCTCCCAGAACCTCCATTGTTCATCCCACGAAGGTTTGCAGCATCAGTGAGAGGAACCATTACCATGTCAATGGCTGGCATCTCACAACAGAGGCACATCAACAGCGCCTGATTCCCCAGAGACCACACACTCTGCCGCAGGTTGCCAGAAGTCATACCTTGCTGAAAGGAATGACAAGTGTTCCGTTAGCTCCTTTTGTTTTCTTGCTGCAGTTTTTAGGGGAACAGGTCATGATCCAGACCAAGACCTCTGAGTAGTCCCAATTGCCAATCGGTTGACAAATACACTTGGCTTCACTCGACATTCTCAACGCCAATGACCTACTGAGGTGGGGCCAGGATCAAGCGAAACCCAGGCGTTGTGAGTCTCCAACCCCTCCTATTCCAATGATCAACACCCCCAACCACTCATCTGATTGCCGCGGACCATTCCTTTGGGTCCTTGCAGCGGCTTCCTGACTCCTGAAATTCCTTTCCGTCCAAATGGCCAAGTTCAAATACAAGGCTCAACTACAAGCACGTAGATGGGGCCCAGGAGTTAAAATTCGCAGGGCCTTGCGCTGCGGGAGACCCGAAGGGTTTGCCTCTTGCTGAGGCTACCGCCAGCCCAATCTGTGCCTTGAGTTAAAATAGGGCCTAATATTTCTCCAACCAACATAAGTTCACCTCAGTGAGTCCCTCCTTGTGCCTTAGCATCTTGAATTCCAGTATGCTCCTGCATTTTTCTCTAAACCCTCCCAACACATAGATGTTTTTTGCACACAATACAATTCAAAATATGGTTTCACCAAATCTTGGTACAAAGTTAGAATCATTTATTTTGATCAATAATTAAATGTCCTGGAGTTACAGCTTAGCAACTTTTTAGCTCAGTTTATCACATTCACTTGAAAGTTTCAAGAGTGTTACTAACTGAGCCAGAGCTAACTCTGGCTCAGTTAGTAACACTCTTGCCCCTAAATTACAAGTTTCCTGGGTTTAAGTCCCACTCCAAGGCTTGAGCACAGGAATGAAAGATGACATGTCATTGCAGTACTAAGGGAATACTGCACTGTTGGAGGTGCTGCCTGTCAGATGAGACATTAAACTGAGGCCATGTCTTCCTGCTCTGCTTGGATGGACTTAGAAGATCCCATGGTATTATTTTGAAGAAGGGCATGGGAGTTCTTCCCAGTGTCCTGGCCAATATTTATACCTCAATGAACATCACAAAAACAGATTATCTGGTCATTATCACATCACAGTTTGTGGGATCTTGCTGTGTACAGATTAGCTGCTGTGTTTCCTACATTACAACAGTGACTACACTTCAAAAATACTTCATTGGCTGTAAAGTGCTGTAAGACATCTGGTGGTCATGAAAGGTGCTATATAAATGCAAGTGTTTTTCTTTTTAAATCCACCTCAATTCTTTTCTTTCTGCCTATGCAAAATACAATCAATTTTATTTGATCTACCAGCTCCCTGGTGCCTTCCAAGATCATAATTCCATAATTCCTGTTATTTCCCTTGAATTAACCATTTTAATTCAATTTAGTGATTTTTTTTTTGTTTTAAATCAGTTTAACTGTAAAAGTTCTGTGGTGTCTGCCTTTAAGGGAGACACTTCCTTGCATCTTGGTGAGGTTACTCCATTTAATTTCTGCCTACTCGCTAAGAGGTAGCTCTCAATCCTAGGTAGTAGATTAGCACCAATTCCAGAAGACTCAATCTTGTAAAGAAACTTCTTGTGTGGTACCTTATCAAAAGCTTTCAACATCTACTGGGTCACCGTTTTCTACAAAACTCGTGACTGCCCCAAAGAGTGCAATCCAGTTAATAAGACACAACCTTTGCTTCCAAAGCTGTGTATAGCCGCTGGTAAGGGCTGTGCCCTCATGGTGGCTAAGTTGTGCAGCGTGCAACAGACCACCAGGAAACTTGATAATATGCCTTCATTCTGTGGAAGTCCGCTATGCCATCTGCATTGCAGCCACCATGACAAACCAGAGGGTGGTTACTGGATAACAAGGGCTATCCTTTGACAATGTGGCTTATGACTCTGGTGCAGCCCATGAACCCATGGGCAGCATGCACACACCAAAAGCCGTGCTGCAACCAGAAATGTGGTAGAGCATTCCATTGGGGTGCTGAAACAACGTTGCTGCTGCCTGGATGGCTCTGGAGGAACCCTGAGGTACTTGGGTGGGTGTCAAGATTCCTGGTGGTCTGTTGCATATTGCATACTGCACAACCTCGCCATCAAAAGGGCACAGCCATTGCCACCAGCTAAACAACAAGTAGCTGAGGAGCAGGAAGAGGAAGGGAGGAGCCAATGTAGAGAGCCCCTCTTTGGCCGGGCTGTCCATGAGCAACTCATCTGACTACAATACCAGTAAACACAACCCCAATTCCCCGTTCACCAACAGTCACAAACTGTACCTTCCCTCTGTTGCTGACCATCATAGCGTCCACATGGCCAAAATACAAAAATAAAGCCATCACAAAATAAACATTCCAAATCAAATTTATAAATGAAATCATTCCATATTGCATACACGCATCAACTAATCATCTTTATGCATTCTTTTAATGCCTGTCTTCAGCGTGCCTTTGCCTGTTCTAGTGCTCCAACGTAGTGCTACCCCAGTGGCTGTAGCATGGCTGATTGAAGGCTGTTGACTTTCAGTAGAGGAGACTGCAAATAGCTTTGGAGGATAGAATCATAGAGAGCTACAGCACCGAAATAGGCCCTTCGGCCCAACGAGTCCACGCCGGCCATCAACCACCCATTTATACTAATCCTACATTAATCCCATTTTTCCCTCTCACGTCTCCACCTTCCCTCAAAATCTCTTACCACCTACCTACACTAGGGGCAATTTTTACAATGGCCAATTTACCTATCAACCCACAAGTCTTTGGCATGTGGGAGGAAACCGGAGCACCCGGAGGAAATCCACGCGGTCACAGGGAGAACTTGCAAACTCCGCACAGGCAGTACCCAGAATCGAACCCGAGTCGCTGGAGCTGTGAGGCTGCGGTGCTAACCACTGTGCCACTGTGCTTAAGCAGCTGCGGGCCTGGAAAGCCTGGCTTCAGACTGCACCACTCCGGCATGAATGGCAGCAGACTGGACTGAGTGGCTGACAGGCAACAGCAAAGGCACTGAGAGAGTGGCAGTGGTGGGAGAATGAACGCTATCATCCTGAAAGGGGACAGCTAGTTTCTGTTCCACTGCCACTTCCCCAGGGCGAGGGCTCAGCAATCCTAGTAACCCGTTGGAGAACAGATTGCTGAACTGCTGTGACTCCCTGCAAGCCCCTTTGAACACTGCTATCCACTTCCATGATTTCCTGCCATGGCAGCATGCTGACCTTGAATGACAAATGCCGGAGTGTCCACTGCAACACCCAGACATTGTGTGGCTTCTGTTTGTGCTGCAATGTAAGCTGAGGCATCAACCATCAGTCGCTGCATCATGGCTGAGTCCACAATTGTGCTAATGGAGTTGTCCATCACTTCTAAGCTCTGCAAAAGCCCCGTGCAAAGTTGGTGCTGAACTCCTCATGCTCCCTGACATTGCACGAGGGCTTTCCGGCAGGCCATGAATTTCATTGTGCATACCCATCAGCCTTCTTCCATCCACCACCCCATCAAAGTACCCATCTGAGCTCTCTCTATAACAGAACGCTTGTGCAACCTCACCCTCTGGAGAGCTGGTACTGGCGCAACCTTTGCCCCCTGTCCTGGCTCATGCCCAGTGTCTCACCACGTGCAGATCCCACCTCTGTACTATCCTCTAAATTATGTGCAGTGTCTGTATCTGAGTTGTTGGCTGCAAGGGTTAAATCGAGGGGTACTGTTTCTTCAGTGTCTTCCTGTTCTTCCATTGTTGCTCTTCCACCCTGCCTGGCGAGGTGGAAGTTCTTAGACACCCGAAAGGAGAAAGGCACAAGGGTAAGGATGTGGTAAATGGAGGGCAGAGGAAAAGCATGAGATTCATGTTTACACCTTGTGCAGCTTGTAAATCAGAAGATTTTGTGGGATGAGGGTGAATTGGGACATGAGAAGGAGAATTAGGTGCGAGGATACCAACATCTCCTATCGTTTCAGCCTGGTCACTGGCCACGCTCTCAGCAATAGCCACTCCAATGATGGCGACCACCATCTCCTCCAAGGGATTAAGGACATGTAAGCACACCTGTCTCCCTCCAGTTAGCTCCTGTTGCCTCTGATTGTGCACCAACCTTGCCCTGCAAGAGAGAGGAAAGCGTGTCATGTAATGTGTTTGAATGTTTTGGCTGTCATGGTGAGGCAGCGTGTACATGTTTGAGATGTGGTTGTGAGGCTTTCAGCTGTGCTAAGTATTTGAGGGTGAGGTGCAGCTATGAATGTCAGGTAAGAGTTCTGATTGATAGAGATCGCTGGTAGGTGATTGCCGGGGATGTGGGGCATTGAGCAGTGTCTGAGGCTAGTGGTGCAGTTGATGGGATATGGCATTTGAAGATGAGTTCACTGACCTTGACCACTCATGTGAGGTCATTGAACTTTTTGCAGCACTGCATCTAGGTCCTCAGGCTTGACTCCTGGCATTGGTTCAAAGGAGTAAAGATAAGCCCAACGACTACAGAACAGTCAGTTTAACCTCGATGGTGTGGAATCTTCTAGAAATGATAATTCAGGACAAAATCAAGTTACTTGGGCAAATGCTGGTTAATTAAGGAATGCCAGCACAGATTTGTTAAGGACAAATCATGTTTAACTAACTTGCTTGAGTTTTTTGATGAGGCAACAGAGAGAGTTGATGAGGGTTATGCTGTTGATGTAGTGTACATGGACTTCCAAAAGGCATTTGATAAAGTGCCACACAACAGACTTGTGAGAAAAGTTAGAGCTCATGAAATAAAAGGGACATGGATACAAAATTGGCTGAGTGACAGGAAACAGAGAGTAATGGTTAATGGATGTTTTTCAGACTGGAGGAAGGTTTATAGTGGAGTTCCCCAGGGGTCAGTGTTGGGACCCCTGCTTTTCCAGATATATATTAATGACCTAGACCTCGGTGTACAGGGCACAATTTCAAAATTTGCAGACAATACAAAACTTGAAGCATTGTGAACTGTGAGGAGTTTAGTGTAAAACATCAAAAGGACATAGACAGGTTGGTGGAATGGGTGGACAAGTTGAAGATGAAATTTAATGCAAAGGAGTGTGAAGTGGATCATTTTGGTAGGAAGAATGTGGAGAGACAATATAAAATAAGTTATCATTCTAAAGTGGGCGCAGGAACAGCGGGACCTGGGTGTATATGTGCATAAATCATTGAAGGTGACAGGATAAGTTGAGAGAGTGGTTAAATAAAGCATGCAGCATCCTACGCTTTATCAATAGGGGCACAGAGTATGGAATCAAGGAATTTATGTTAAACTTGTATAAAACACTGGTTCAGCCTCAACCGCAATATTGCATCCAATTCCGGGCACCACACTTTCGGAAGGATGCGAAGGTATTAGAGAGGGTGCAGAAAAGAATCACGAGAATGGTTCCAGGAATGAGGAACTTCAGTTACGTAGATAGATTTGTGAAGTTGGGACTGTTTTCCTTGGAGAAGAGAAGGTTGACAGGAGATTTGATAGAGGTATCCAAAATCATGAGGGACCTGGAGAGTAGATAGAGAAAAACTGTTCCTATTGGTGGAAAGATTGCCAACCAAAGTCACAGATTAAAGGTAATTGGCAAAAGAAGCAAAGGCAACATGAGGAAAAGCTTTACAACACAGCTAGTGTTTAGGATCTGGAATGCACGGCCTGAGAGTGTGGTGGAGGCAGATTCAATCGAGGAATTCAAGAGGGTATTAGAATATTATCCGAAAAGGAAGAATGTACAGGGCTACAGGGAGAAGGCAGGGGAGTGGCACTAGGTGAATTATTCCTTCAGACAGACAGTACAAACACGACATGTCGAATGGCCTCCTTCTGTGGTGTAACCATTCTATGACTGCCAGGGCTACTGGACCCACTGCCTTCTGAGTGTTGCCTGAAGGGCCTCCTGGCCCCTGAGAATAGAAGATTTCTTTCCCCCTTTCACCTCCTGCACACTCCCTCCCACGTTGAGCCATTATTTAGTCTTTTTCCATGTCAGAATGACTTGTACAAGGACTTCCGCCACTGGCTCCAGCCATAATGTACCTCCTCTTTAAGAAGTGCAGGTTGGCGTTAAGTAATGCAAGCTAGATTTAGCTCGTGCTAGCATCTAATAGTGTTGCTGTGCTGCCTGCATCACATTGAACGGTTATGTGACCCACATCTGTTTTCAGGGGCTGTTCAATTTAGTCTCCTATTTGTCTCCATAGCTCCTGTTCCAATATTATCATGCCTTTATATGAAAAGTTATTTGCCATTCATTAGCTCATTGCTTTAATTGATCCAGATATTCCCCTGGCATCATCAAATTTTAGAATTACACAAAAACCTGGGGGGCAGGTGGGAGGGGGGGAGGTAGAAGAACTGTTTGTGTTGTGACGAAGAAACCCATTTCTAGAATATCCTGTGCTTAATAATCTAAAGTACGTTTCTACCTAGTTTAAGACCTGTAGTCTGGATAGACATTTAATACCATGCAAAAATATGAGACATTACTTCACCCTTTGAACTCACAGAATATTGTTCATTAATATTACATTAGAGGAAGGTAATTTGGCTCCGCAGGTGGAATTGCAAAGATTCAAGTAATTACATTTTTTTTTAAAATAACCCTTCCACTCGAGAGCATTGAGCAGTGATGATTTGTCGTACATATCTGGTATATCAAATCTCACGATGCAGGTCCAAATTTCACAGATACTCACTGTTACGTTGGATAGTTCAAGATGGTAGGACAACTATGACATTACCTTCATTATAGAATGGTTATTTTTAGATTTCCTTGTTGTAGCATCTCGCTGTGCAATGATAGCAAGGGCTGTCACATGTTTGCATGACTAAGGGTTACAAATAGCAACCACCCATGTGCAGATTTACTGCAGAAATATATTTCAAAGTGCAGTATGATTGACAGCATTACGTCAGAGTCATGGCAGATACCAGAACTGTTCAAACAACAGCCAACTGTATTCTTAATAAGTGAAACACTTCACAATTATGAGCACCAATGTTATCATAGCATGCATATAAGGGCATCTTACTCCCTGAGGAAACCTCAAAAGGACATGGAGCCAACAAGGCACTTCTGACTTTACAAGTTCTTAATAAGCTAATGTCAACAATTCACAATGTCGGTAAAGATAGGCCTGCAAAGATGGTGTGGGAGGAGTTTCAGTGGATTAACTTTAGAAAAAGCAGGGAAGGTGTTGGACATGAAGATGATCAGCAATCGATGTACTGCAGATCCACATGCCCAAGTGGAGGGGTCACTATGACAGAGTGAAAAAAGTTATTAATATGCTATTGGAATGAAACATATGCTTTATATATCTCCACCAACCCTCCTCCCCTTCTCCCCCATTAAAAAAATAGATAATGCTGAAAAGACATAGAATATTCAACAGCATCTGAGAGAGAAAGTTAACTTTTTAGGTGTAAACCTTCATCAGAATTGCTCACCTATTAAAACATTAACTCCTTTTTTCACTTTTAAATTTTCTTCTAAATTACAAGGAGAGATTACACAAAGTAGGTTGCATTCCTTGGAATTTAGCAGGTTAAGGGACGATTTGATCAAAGTTTTCAAGATATTAAAGGGACCAGATGGGGTAGATAGAGAGAAACTACTTCCACTGGTTGGGGAGTCTAGGACTCGGGGGCAGAGTCTAAAGATTAAAGCCAGACCTTCCAGGAGTGAAATTAGGAAACACTTCTACATACAAAGGGTGGTAGAAGTTTGCAACTCTCTTCTGCAAATGGCAATTGCTGCTAGATCAATTGTTAATTTTAAATCTGAGAAAAGGAACATAGAATTTAGGAGCAGGAGCAGGTCATTTGGCCCTTCGAGCCTGCTTCGCCATTCGATAAGATCATGGCAGATCTGGTTGCAGTTTCAAATCCACTTTCCTGTCTGCCCCCCATAACGCTTGACTCCCTTGTCTATCAAAAATCTATCTAACTCAGCCTTGAATAAATAACCCAGCCTCCACTGCTTTCTGGGGAAGAGAATTCCACAGACTAACGACCCTTTGAGAAAAAAAATTTCTCCTCATCTCCGTCTTAAAAGAGAGACCTCTTATTCTTAAACTGTGTCCCCTAGTTCTAGTCTCCCCCACAAGAGGAAACATCCTCCTGGTATCCACTCTATCAAGTCCCCTCAGGATCTTATATGTTTCAGTAAGATCACCTCTCATTCTTCTAAACTCCAATGGTTAAAGGCCAACCTGTTAAACCTTTCTTCATTAGATAAGACCTATATCCCTGAAATTAGTTGAGTGAACCTTTTCTGAGCTTAGATGCCAAAGGCATCTAAGGGATATAGGGCAAAGGCAGGTATATGGAGTTAGGTTGCAGATCAGCCATGATCTCATTGAATGGCAGAACAGGCTTGAGGGGCTGAATGCCCTCCTCCTGAGACTATGTTCAGATGCTGACCAACCTTTATACATTTCCAACAGTTTCTATTTTTTCCAGAATTCAGAATTTACCCTCTCAAAAATGTGCTGCTCCATCAGTCAGATAAATGAAACTTGAATCTGAAGTCTTTCTCGCATTAAGAGAATTTGCTTTCCAAGGATAGCTTTCAAGAAGTAGGATAACGCTGGATTAAATATTAAACCTGTGTCAAAATATTACAGTGACCCCTTGACGACACTCCATGTATTTCTCCCAATTTTAGTTTGACGATATCACCAAACCAGAACCAGTCTTATCTTCATTTTTTGCAGGGTGTTTTTAAATACAATTCCTGGATGGGTGTAGCCATGATTTAGCTTGAAATTACGCTCTCACTGGAGCAAGTATACGCTACTTAAAAGATAAAAGAATATTTGATTTTTTAAAAATCAAATTAATAGAAGGGACAGGTAAATTGGGTTAGGGGTGGAGTAGCAATATTGATAAATTCAATCAGATAATGCTTAGTATTTACAAGATGCTCCTTTACTGTCAGATTGTTAACTAATTCTGATTCATTACTGTGGCAGAAAGATAGGTTTTCAGGAAAGGTGATGGGGAAGTGGAAACACAATGGTTAAGAGTCAAGGAACAGCAAGACTCTGATAGGAGTTGTGTACAGACCTCCTGATAGTTCCAATGTCATGGTGAAAGAATGTAAAAATATAGAGATCAGGGAAGCATCTAGCAAAAATAATGCGGTTATCCCAGGTGATTTAAATTTTCACACAGACTGGGAGAAGCAGAACAGTTCAAGTAGTAAAGGCTATGAATTTCTGGAATGAATTTGGGGGAGTTTCCTGGAGCTGATGGGATAACAGGCCATAGTACATCGAGTGATGAGTAATAAACCAGAATTAGTTAACAATCTGACAGTAAGGGAGCATCTTTTAAACACTGAGCATAACATGAATGAATTTGGTATTAGATTTGAGAGGGAGCAGGGAGACTCAGAAACCTAGGTTTTAAGTTTAAGTAAAGCCAAGTATGAGGTCATCCATTTTGAATCTGAGAAAGACAAATGGGAATATTTTCTGAATGGTGAGGGACTAAGAGCTGTGGAGAAGCTAAGGGATTCGGGTGCCCCTGTGCACAAGTCACTAAAAGCTAGTGCACAGGTACAAAATGTGATCAAAAAGGCTAACGGAATGTTGCCATTTATCACAAGGGAATTGAAATTCAAAAGTGAGGAAGTCATGCTTCAGTTGCACAGTGCTTTGGTCAGACCCCATTTGGAATACTGTGTTCAGTTTTGGGAAAGGGTATATTGACATTGGAAGAGGTGCAATGAGTACAAGAGAACTAGGAGTAAAATCAAAAAGCACTTTTTCATCAAAGGGTAGTCGAAATCTGGAACTCACTCCTCCAAAAAGCTGTGGATGTTGGGTCAGTTGAAATTTTTAAGGGTGAGATTGATAGATTTTTGTTCGTTTAGTAGGGATTAAAGGTAGTTCCTCAGACTGGTGGGAGGTGGTGTTCCACAAGGACCAGCATTGGGAACACTATCGTTCACCATTTACATAAATGAGTTCGACTCAGGAATGAGAAGAACAATATTCAATTGGGAAATGACACCAAATTGGGGGAGGGGATTTGGTTAGTTAAAACTGAGGAAGACTGCAACAAAATAGATTAACAAACTTGCAGAATGGGTGTGTAAATGGCAAATGAATTTCAATATAGAAAAATGTGAGGTGGTGGATTTTGGTAGGAGAAATATGGAGGCCACATACCCCTTGGAAAATAAGAGTCCAAATGGGGTAGAGGAGCAAAGGGATCGAGGGGTACAGATATACAAGTCACAAAAAGCAGCAATATAGGGGGAAAAAGCAGTAATAAAATGCAAACAAAGCACTGGGGTTCATTTTTAGAGGAATAGAATTGAAAAGCAGAAACATTTATAGAAAGGAAACCCTGATTAGACCACACCTGGGTGTTCGGTCCACAGTTTGGTTTCCATATTACAAAGAACTGGAGAAAGTGCAAAAAAGGTTTACAAGAACTCAAAGTTTATACCCTTCAGAAAAATTGAAATGGCTGGGGCTCT
The DNA here is from genome assembly GCF_036365525.1 of Heterodontus francisci. Lineage (NCBI taxonomy): Eukaryota > Metazoa > Chordata > Chondrichthyes > Heterodontiformes > Heterodontidae > Heterodontus > Heterodontus francisci. Next base: position 8,741,970 of record NC_090372.1, on the reverse strand, counting down.
TTGCTCTCGAAAAGAGAAAGCTGAGAGGTGACCTTGTAAAGGTTTTTAAAATGATGAAGCGGTTTGATAGGGTAGAGAGAGTCATAGAGTTATACAGCACAGAAACAGGCCCTTTGACCCATCGTGTCTGTGCTGGCCATCAAGCACCTAACTATTCTAATCCCATTTTCCAGCACTTGGCCCGTAGCCTTGTATGCTATGGCGTTTCAAGTGCTCATCGAAATACTTATTAAATGTTGTGAGGGTTCTTGCCTCTACCACCTCTTCAGGCAGTGCGTTCCAGATTCCAACCACCCTCTGAGTGAATTTTTTTTTCCTCAAATCCCCGCTAAACCTCCTGCCCCTTACCTTAAATCTATGCCCCCTGGTTATTGACCCCTCCGCTAAGGGAAAAAAGTTTCTTCCTATCTAACCTATCAATGCCCCTCATAATTGTGTATACAAGAGGGAGTGTTTCCACTTGTATGGTCATCCAAAACTAGGGGCCATAGATATAAGAAAATCGTTAATAAATCCAATAGGGAATTCAGGAGAAACTACTTTAGTTAAAGATTGGTGAGAATGTGGATTCTGCTACCACAAGGAGTAGTTGCAGCATAGTACCCATTTCTTCTTCACCGAGACATCTCTATGAAATAACAAATAATAGGCAATTCTTAACAGTGAGCTGCACAAAAAAACACAACCTCCCCCGATTAAAGCTTTCATTCTCATTTACAAGATATAGCTTCATTCAAAGAAAATGATATCTTTGTTCGTCGTGAAAGTGCTTTCTCCCCATGAAACCCAATCAGCTTAGTTGAAATATACCATAAGCCAAAATAGGGTGCCAGAGGTTGAAAAGCTTTAAAAATATAAATGTAGAGCAGTTGGAAATGGGGAAAATACATTGTTCAGGGTGCCATTTAGTCTGAACTGCTGACTCCAGGAGTTACAGCAGTGGCGGGACCAAAACTTTTAATGAAAAAAAGCAAAGTTCACTTTCAAAGCAGCCGTGAAATGGGATTGACTCAGGTCCATGTGGAGGAGTTAAATCAGACGTCGCCACTCTCTAGTTAATAACTGAGAATGTGGGTGTAAATGACATATGTCTGAACATTAGGAATGATGGAAATATATTTCAGTCCCGACAGTGAGTAACCTACAGCTGTCTCAGCTCATCCAATTCAAACTTCACAGTTCCTACTTATGGCTGAGTCAATGAAGTTTATTGATAATGCACCTTGCCGTTTCTGATTATCGCTAAAAAAAAATGCCACAAATTCGCCCATCGTCAGAACTTTCGAACATGCGCATTCTACAGTAGCATAGAAGAAATTCTTGTAGAAAATCAATCCTGACAAATCAACAATGCATTTTTTCTTGGTGGCGGGGGTAGGGTGAATAGTGGAGAAATAACTTTACCTGACTATTCGCATTATTCTCACTGGAAAAAGGCAGTCTGGCTGCATTTACAGTCTCTCCATTTATTTACTGTGAAAATTGCCTAACTTTATATAGTAACTGAAAACTGTGTCGTCAGTATGCAAGGCAAAACCATTTTAAATTGAAATGAAAAATCACTCTACTGTGTTGGAATACAATCATTCATTATAATATAAAAGTAATTGGGTTTTGGGTTGTTGCAGCACTATATTCAATAGAGTTTACTGGTCACCGAGCACTACAATATTTAATAAATAAAAGCAAAATACTGCAGATGCTGGAAATCTGAAATTAAAACAGAAATGCTGCAAATCTGGCAGCATCTGTGGAGAGAGAAGCAGAGTTAACGTTTCAGGTCTGTGACCTTTCATCAGAACTGGCGAAGGTCGGAAATGTGATAGGTTTTAAGCCATGACGTCTTTGTCATTTAATCTCTCCTGCCCTCTGCCCCATCACACACCTTCCCTTTTGTTCTCTCTCCCCACCACCACCCCCACTTCACTTGCTCAAAACTTATCACATTTCTAACCTTAGTCAGTTCTGATGAAGGGTCACAGACCTGAAGCTTAACTCTGCTTTTCTCTCCACAGATGCTGCCAGACCTGCTGAGTATTTCCAGCATTTTCTGTTTTTACTACAATATTTACTGTGTGAATATGAATTTTGTGCTCATCTGAGAACATAAGAAATAGGAGCAGGTGACGGTCATATAACTCCTCGAGCCTGCTCCGCCATTCATTGAGATCATGGCTGATCTTCTAGGTCAACTCCACTTTCCCACCATATCCCTGATTCCCTTTGTGTCCAAAAATCTATTGATCCTGTTGGCTAAACCATGTAGAACTGGGTTTAGACAACAGGATCTTAGACTGCATTATAATGCATGACTTTAGAAGTGTATGAGTCAAAATAGTCAAGTGGGCGAAGGGGCTATCATGAAATTGACAAGACTAAGTACAGTGGAAAAGTACTGGCATAAACTCAAGCAAAACAGGATGCAGTAACCTTGGGAAGACATAAGAGTCGGGGCCGCATGTTGAACAGTGTAAGGCAGATTCACGCATAGGGTGGCACATGGTGCTGCAGTTACATCATATCCTGTGACCAATGTAGCTGTGTCATGGTAAAAGCATAAATGTAAACTGCAATGTGTCATGTGTCATGTGGGGTGGGGGTCGGGGGGGGGTTACTTCTGATCAAAAACCAGCCTGGATTGTTGGCGCTCTTGATCCCCAATGGATATCTTACTTGTGAGCACAGTAGATGTATTTGCTTCAACATCAGTAGATGTATTTGCTTGCTTATCATAACATCTGTGTTAAATAAATCTTAAAAAATTAACTTGTCTCTCGAGTCTAAGCCTTTTTTAGGACTGGACTCCAAATTCTAGACAGTGCATATTAGTTCAACAGGCTAAGGTGAATTGGATAAAGATGGGCTGTGATCATTCATTGGAATCTGAAGATGCAGGTCAAATTCTGTAACTTTAAACAAAAACAACAGCAACAACTTACATTTATATAGCACATTTAATGCAGTAGAGCATCCCAAAATGCTTAACAAGAACAATATCAAAATATTTTTGACACCAAGCTAGAGAGGAAAAATCAGGAAAGAAGACCAAAAGCTTGATCAAAGAGGTAGATTTTTTAGGAGGGTCTTAAAAGGAGAGAGAGAGAGAGGTGGAGAGGTTTAGGCAGGGAATTCTAGAGCTGAGGGCCAAAGCAGCTGAAAGCATGACCACCCATAGTGGAGCGATGAAAATCAGGGATGCGCAGGAGGCCAAAATTGGAGGAGTGCAGAGATCTCAAACAGTTGTAGGGCTGGAGGTGGCTACACAGATAGGGAGGGGTGAGGCCATGGAGGAATTTGAAAACAAAGATGTGGATTTTAAAATTGAGCCAGTGAAGGTCAGCAAGCACAGGGGTGAGATTTTGGAGGGAGTTAAGATATGGACAGTAGAGTTTTGGATGAGCTTACATCTATGGGCTGGATTTTATTAGAGTGCCGCGCTGCACGGCGGCCACGCCCGATGATGTAGAAGGGGCAGCGGCCCCGTCCCCGACAGAGATTTTAATTTTTAAAGGGACCAGGACTTTAACTTTCAATAAAAACTTTGCATCTAACATAAAAGTGCTACTTCCATGTCCAGTGATCACACAATACATTTACTTTCCTCTCCCCCCCCCAAAAAAACATTTTTGACAGTCCCGAACTTTAAACCCCAAACTTTGTATTCTTTGCCCTTCAACCCCTTCCCACCATCCCCGCAGCCAATAAAAAATGTTTTCCCCACCCCTTCAGGCCTGAAAATGTTATTCCTCACCCCTCCCCACCAGGTTCTCGCCTCGGAACTCCGTACGGACTCCCGAAGGCACACAGAGTATGAACGCCGGCCATAAAATTGGCGTGGGACGGCCGCTGCCTGCAGGTAAGTTCATTTGCATCTCTTTATTGTTAATTTGAATATTAAGATGAAGGGCCCACCGCCAGGCAGCGGCGGTGGGGGGCGGGGGGGGGGGGGGGGGTGGTACCGCACTGAGGCCTTCTGCCGCAGGTAATATGCGGAGGGCCCTTCACGACATCACGGGTCAAGGCGGGCCTCTCCCCGCTGAATTTTACCGGCCCCCGGCAACCCGTGATGGAAGGCTGGGCAAGAGAGCGTAGGAATAGTTGAGTCTAGATGTAACAAAGGCATGGATAAATGTTTTAGCAGCCAATGAGCTGAGGGAGGGTCAGAATCAAGTGATGTTATGAAAGTGGAAGTAGGTGGTCTTGGTGATGGTGCAGATATGTGGTCGGAAACATAACTCAGGGTCAAAAACAACACAAGAGTTGCAAACGATCTTTTTGCTCAGCTTAAGACAGTTACCAGGAATGGAAATGGTGGACGTGGAATGGAGTTTGTGGTGAAAATTGCAATATTAATTTTAAGATTGCAATATGTAACTAACTATAGAAATGAACACAGGGAAGATACCACTTTAAATGTGCCAAAAGATTTTTTCTAAATAAAATCAACCTTAACTAATTGGTGAGATTAGAATTTCTTTCACTCCACCGCTTCATTAATTGCTCACCTCACAGTACTCGGTAATGATACAGAAGCTATATTGCTCCACAAAGCTGTTGTAGAACTTAACAATTGCTGGATGGTCAAGCTTAGACAGCAGCTGTGCCTCCAAATTGGCTTGTACAGTTTCATTGGGTTCCAAATCTCCAACAGATATCTCCTTTAACACTTTCCTACAAATGAGGAATGAAAAAAGAATACATTTTATTTTTGCCAAGCAATGCACTGATTGAAACTGATCAACATGAATATGGGGAAATTAACCAGAGCTGGACAGGTTTTCAAATGTATTGAGTAAGTTAAATGGTGGATAAGATGATAGTTTTGTCACCAGCAATTTGTACCCAAAAATAATGCAAATGATATTTATTGCCAATTCTAAAAATCAGTTGCGTGCCAGAGTAATTATCGAATGCTCAGAAAAATTGAATGTAGAGTCTATTTAGGGATATAGCAAGGAGTAGTATTAATACAGTTAGTATAAATCAGCTCTATATAGACTGAGTAGTTGGCAGGAAAAAAGACAGAGGCGCAAGGGGAGAGCCAACTGTGCAACAGCCCCGACAAACAAATTTCTCTGCAGCACCTGTGGAAGAGCCTGTCACTCTAGAGTTGGCCTTTATAGCCACTCCAGGTGCTGCTTCACAAACCACTGACCACCTCCAGGCGCTTATCCATTGTCTCTCGAGATAAGGAGGCCCAAAAGAAAGAATATAGACTAAGAAACAATTGTTTGCTAGTCACCTTAATTTTATTTTATGGTGGATGAGAGTCACCTTTTTCAGCCAAGTGTGACATTGGAGGGTGAGCATGAGGTGCCACAAGGTTGAAAGATGTAGCGTCTCAGCCAAGATTTCCCAATTTCCTCCTCAACTCAACCATTCTGTCAACGCCAACAACAATTTTTTATTCACGTAGCTTCTTCAATGTAGAATAACGTTCCAATATATTTCACAGAGGTGTAATCAGCTAAAGATCGGCACCAAGCCAAAGAAGGAGACATTAGGAGGGATGAAAGAGGTGGATTTTAAGGAAGGTCTTACAGGAGATGAACAATGCAGAGAAGCAGGAAGGGTTAGGGGGTAAATTCTAGAGCTTAAGGCCTAGATGGCTGATAGGACATCCATCGACGATGGGGTGAAAGGTGTGGAGGATGCAGTAGAGGTCAAAGTTAGAGGAATGCAGATTTCTCAGAGGGTTGTAGGGAAACGACAAAGGTTACAGAGAGCGAGGGGAGAGGATATTCTAGGATTTAAAAACAAGGATGGGAATTCTAAATTAGAACATTGTGGGATTGGCAACCAACCTAGGTCAACAAGGACAGAGATGGCGGGTGAGTGGGACTTGGTGTGGGATAGGATACAGGCAACAGAATTTTGGATGAGCTCTTTTAATGGTGGGTGGTCAATGGGATGTTAGCCAGGAGTGTATTTGAATAATTGAGTCTGGAGGTGACAATGGCACGGGTGGGCTGCAGATGGGCTGAGGCAGTGGTGGAGATAGGCAGTATAATTTCTATCGGCCAGCAGGGAAACCAAACTGGAGGATTGGCACCTTAAGCTATTGTCATGTTCCTAACAAGCAGTTATAGAGTAATCTAGAAAGGCGCATAGAACAAAAGGGCTTTAATAATTCTGTACCTCAGCTCAGGATGAGGGGAAGGAAGGGACTGAAGTGGAAGTATTACTTCAGGTTCCTGTTTCCATTTTGTTCTCCACATGATTTAACAAAACTAAGGAGCACCATTCATAGCTGAGTGAGAGCAGATACACCCATCACCCATTATCAGTGTTGCTCTGTAACTGGCTAACAGATCCCAGATCAACGTGTGCTAATCATCTCTCCATCACAACAGGAAAGCTCTTGACCTCCACTCAGCACATTCCCAAAATCAGGAAAGTATCCCAAGTGAAACAGCTTGTGTGGGTTTTTTTTTGTTAAGTTAAAGAAGCAGTAGTCATGCTTTAGCAGGAAAGATACCAAAATTATTTGCAAAGTACTTATAGCAGAAGACTAAATCATACCATGCTTGTACAATCCCCTTACACCTAAGGGGTTGAACTTCTGCATGGGTTCTCATAACTGACCAGGGTAACTTTGCTGGGAGGACTGCAGAAATTCAGTTTATCCGGGTTTTTTTACCAAAGTTTAGTTGGTTGATCAGGATAATGCCCACGGAAATTCAATCCATAATTGTTTTATTTCAATTAGCATTAAACTACTGTTAGGAACTTAGGAACAGGAGGTAGCCATTTTGCCCTTTGAGTCTGTTCTGCCATTCAGTAAGACCTAACTCCATTTACCCACCTTTACCCTACATTCCTGAATACGTTTTGTTAATGAAGATCTATCAATCTCAGTTTAAAAATTAACAATTAACAAAAATTAACAAACTGCCATTTGTGGAAGAGAGTTCCAAACTTCTACAACGCTTTGCATCTAGAAGAGTTTCCAAAATTCACTCCTGAAAGGCCTGGTTCTAACTTTTAGGCTATATCCCCTTGTGCTAGACACCCCAGCCAATCAATCCTCCCACCCCTTTAATATCTTGAAAACTTCAATCAAAACACCCCTTACCCTATTAAATTCCAGAGAATACAACCCTAGTTTGTGCAATCACTCCTCATAATGTAACCCTTAGAGTCTAGTTATCATTCCAGTATATCTACACTGCACTCTCTCCAAGGTCAATACGTCCTTCGATTGTTTTTATATCCAGAACTGAACACAGTAATCCAGCACTCTAACAAGGGTCTTGTATACTTTAACTTCTACCGCCAGTCCCCCTTCCCCGCCGCCTTGTATTCTAGTCCTCCACATATAATGGCCAGCATTCCATTAGCCTTTTTATTATTTTTCATACCCATCCATGATTTTTTAACAATCTATGTGCATGGATCCCCAAGTCTCTTTGGATCACCACTGCTTCTATCTTTTCACAATTTAGAAAGTACACTGTTCTGTACTTTTTAGGTCCAAAGTGGATGACCTCACACTTGCCTATACCGAAATCCTTTTGCCACAATTTTGCCCATTTACTTAGTCTATTAATATCGCTTTGTAACTTTATGCCTCCACCTACACTGCTTACAATGCCGCCTCTCTTTGTGTCATCTGTGACCTTGGGTATGTGGCTCTCTATCACGTCATCTAAGTCATTAATGAATACAGTGAATAATTAAGGCCCCAACACAGTCACACCAATAGTCACATCCTGCCAAATTTGAGTACCTGTCCATTATTCCTAATCTGCCTCTTGCCATTAAGCTAATTTCCTATCCAGTTCAATAACTTGCCTTCAGTTCCATAAGCTCCAACTTTGGCTAACAGTTTCTTAATAAGAACTTTATCAAACACCTTCTGGAAGTCCATACAAATAAAACCCAAAAACAATCCCCTGTCCATTACTTTAGTCACCTCTTCAAAAAAATTCAATCAGGTTCGTCAGACATGACCTACCCTTTACAAATCCATACTGGCTCTCTTGAGTCAGCTGAAAATTCTCAAGACACTCTATCCTTAATTATAGACTCTAGCAATTTCCTGTGTAAGTCATGCCTTGAGAGATTGAGGACAGTTCGATGGGAAAACCATTGGTTTCTATTAAAACTTGCTGAACTGTAGTAATCTTGTTTTCCCAGACAGTGTTATCAAATTGAACAAAGCTACGGTGTTCAGAGATGAAACAACTGAGTTTGAAAAGTGTTAACAGACCTTGAAAATTAACAAGGTTTGACCACTTCAGATAAGCCATGAACTCGTTTAGAAGAATGCCAACACAGCCGAGTCCAGCCGAACAATCGGAGAGTAAGGAATCGTCCCCGAGTACCCCCAACTGACAGAAACTTACTGAAGGAAGTTTAAAGAAGATTGACACTGCCCGGGAAGGCTTTTTCAAACAAAGAGCTCAGTATGTAATTGGATATTTTGGCCTAAAACAAATACTAATTGGACTATAAGCCATTGTCAGTACAACATCTTGTCTCTCCCTAGAATTAAGACATAAAAGAAACTAATAAGAAACCTCGGTGTTGCAACCATAGAGAAAGAGTGACCTGATCAGTCACTACAGAACTACAATCAATGTGAAGTTGACCACTCATGGGTAATTGTATGCATTTCTCTTGCTTCATATTTTGAACTGTTTATTGTTAGTGCTAAGTAGTCCATAGCAGAGTACAGTTCATATTGCATGTTTTGATATATTTTGAGCTAACATAATAAAGTTGGATATTTAATCCAGAAGTTTCAGTGTAGTTCATTATTTCCTGCAATTCTCATGTATGTACCCAAATAACTAGACAAAAAAAAAGTTCTACAGATAATGGCGACCACGATGGGACATGAGTAAGGAATAGTGGCTCGATCAAATTTTAAGGAAAAATCTCTGGATGAATTGGTTATTAAATATGTTGCAGGGAAATTACTCCTGGAGAAGAGGTGGGTCCAAAAGGGACCAATCTGCAAAGCAGAAAACTGTATACAGGGATCCACTTACATGCCAGGAAGGAACCTGGGGATCATTACCCCTAAAAGTGAGGTCAGTATGGGTCATTACAATGGTAATGATCCCATGCATGGGGCTGAACAGTGGATGCAGGGATCTACTTACAGGCCAGGAATGGTATCAGGGGAAGGAATCAGGGTATCATCAGAGAGTGATGAAGGAGAAGAGTCAGATGGAGGCTCGGAAAGGGGTCCGCTTGGTCATAACCAACCCCCACCTGAGAAAAGAAAAGAAATAAGTTAAAAAGGCTCACTGCAAACGTTAAAACTGCTGTAAGAAAATAAAAGGTGACATATTCAATTTTTAAGGGAAAAGTACCTGGATTTTGTTTTCAGTATCTGCAGGGAAGCTTCCTGACCTGCACATTAAAGTCTGTCTTTAAAAATATGTCTGTGTGTTTGCCAGTGGCATAAGCTCTTCTCTGCGGAGCTAAAGGTCGTTAACTCTTTGTAGTCTTGCATTTAATTTTGGAAGCATAAGTTCATTGCTTGTAACTTGAAAATTTAGTTTTGCAGTTGTGAAAGGCACTGAACAGTTTGTTTCTTAAGAGATAAACTTCAGCCTTGAAGTTGAGCAGAAAATCCAATTTAAACTTTTCAAAACATTTTGCTTTAACTGGACTAGAGATTTTTTTAAAATAAACTGCTATTACTTTTTTGCAGTTTATAGATGTGTCTTACTGACTGCTTTTCCAAATGTGGTTAAGTAGCAAACAACAGAAATTGAACATTCATTTCTGGGAGAAAAAATGATAAATAAAGTAGATATGGGAAAGTGTCTGTCCCCTTTTTACTGGGAGACTGCAGAGTTGCAGGGTTGTCTCTTTCAGAAGCGAGTGTAAATGTTTTAGAGCTCACAAACTGTGCAAAGGTCCACCCACTTTAACTCTTTGTGGTGTAAGAATGTTGAAGGTTTTATTTAACTGTGAAAGCTAACTTTTTCTTTAGTTTTATTACAGTCATTTGGAAAATGTCAGAAGAACAGGAAATATGATGTTATTTATCTTTTGTTTTTGAAGCAAGTGCTATTCTGTTCTGTGTTTAGTTAATAAGTATTGGTCTGAATTAAATTATAATTATTCAAGTTAACTAACCTGTTAAGTTGTGAAAACTTGAATTTCATTGTGGTCACAGTGAAATTTTGGTTATGATGATAAAGTAGGTGGGAGTCTTCAGCTATAAGGCTCACACATGTAAAACTGTCAGAATATTAAATGTTTAATGGTGTGAATTGAAATTTGGGATATTTGAGGTGATTCTGGTTGTTTAATCATCTTGGTTGTACCAAATAAAAATACTAATTGGACAATAAGCCACTGTGTCAGTACAATATCTTGTACTGGGAATTAAGGTATGAAAGAAAGTGTTAAAGAAACTTCAGTATTGCATCTGCAGGGAAGGAGTGACCTGATCAGTCACCTAGAGAACAACATGAATTTGATCACTTGCTGGTGATTGTAGGTATTTCGCTTGCTTCATATTTTGAGCAAGTTATTGTTGGTGATGAATAACCCATAATACAGTATAGATTCATATTGCCTGTGTTGATATATTTTGAGCTAACCTAATAAAGTTGGATATTTAATCCAGAAGTTTGAGTGCACTCCATTATTTCCTGTAATTCCCATGTATGAACAGAATAAGTAGCCAAAAAAGTTCTACACCCAACAGCAGATGTTAGCCTAACAGGTCTATAATGCCCTCATTTCCCTCTCTCCTTTTTATATAATAGCAGAGTGGCATGCAATTTTCCAATCTGAAAGAACAGTTCCTAAAACAAGAGAATGTCAGAAGATTATAGTTAGAGTATCAGCAATGTTCTCACTTACTTCCTTCTAGAATCTTCGTAGCTGTTTGCATTTCTCCCTTCAAACATTACGTTAAACTCCATAATGTTATGAACGCTATTGGATAAATGTTCATGCATCTTTTGGCTGTTAACTAAATCTGGTTCATTAATCATTATTAAATTTAATATGCCCTTGTTGTTTCTAGGATATATTGTTGCAGGAAACTATCCCAAACATACTCAAGAAATTCACTACCTTTCTGAGACAAACTAGTCTGCTTATCCCAATCTATATGCATGTTAAAAATCCCCATTAAAACTACTCTGCCTTTGCTACCTGCTGATCTAGTCTCTGCATTTATATCATCTACCACTTCACAGCTGCTATGGGGAACCTATACACTACTCCCACTGCTGTTGAAATCCTTTTCTATTTCTTAATTATACCCGTAAACTCTCCACTGCCTGCTTATCTCTCGTTATATCCTCTCTTATCATTGAAATAATTTCAGTCTTAATTACCATTCTTAACCCTCCCCAACTACCAGTTTTCCTATTCTTCCTGTACTCTTTATAAACTAGCAGGTACTGAAGCAAAGGATACAATTATGCACTACACAGAATATAAAGTAAACATACAATTGCTCAGTAATCAACTGCAGATTCTGTTTCAATAAGCTTCCAGTGATAGTCAAGTGCCATAGCCCACACTGACTTCAAAGTGAACAGGAGTGAAACTATCTTCTCGAGGGAGGTTCACTCAGCTTGTCACATGCCAGGTCAATCAGTACCTGATCCCAGGTGCATTTACGCTGTAACAGTGAAACCGCCTGCACTGCAGTTGTTGTCTGAATGCACAATAGAAGTGTTCAAACACATACACTGAGCACCTCACACAACTGGGGCTGGATTTCCAAATGTGGTCAGGGTTCAGATTGGGGACCGCCCGCTGTCCCTGATTGGATGGCAAGCCCATTCCCTGGCCTTTAATTGGCTGAGGAGCTGAAAATCCCTGTGGGCGTGCTTAAAGCCTGCTGTGTAGGATGGGGACCCAGAACCAGTCCCCACTTCCAGTTTCCAATCCCTGATTGAAAATCCAGCCCCTGACGTTAATATGCAAATCTTATTTAAATTCTTATTTCATTATAAAGCCACTCTAATTAGGAAACTATTAATGTAACATAAATGGTACTCTTTGGGCTGAAAATATATAAAACAGCTTGTGATATACTTGCTAACTTCATCACTTGTGTTATGGGTTTACCACTTAGACCTGCAATTCATTACATATCTATATATGGTACTGCTTAAATGATCCAGAATGATTCTGACTAGAATGGATCAGTCAAACTGTATTAAGAGCCAAACACCTGAGTTGTTCCATTTCATTAGTTAGACTAAAAGGTACGGCGGTAAATAAACAGAGGGAATCATTTACAGGAATGAATCAAAATGTTCAATGAAAATATGCTCCATTAAAAAAAACTAAAACTCAGTAAGAAAGCTCCATCTGTGGCTTACAATGGAAGTTAAGGAGATTATTAGATTAAAAAAGTAAGAAAGATCCATCTTGGCTTGTTTGGTAAATTAAGAACAGTATTAGATTAAGTGAATTGGCTTATAATGTTGCAAAGGATAATAATAAGCCCACGGATTGGGAGAGTTTCAGAAACCAGCAAATGGCCACGAAAAAGTTGATAAAGGAAAAAATAGAATATGAGACTAAACTAACCAGGAATAAAAAAAAATTATAAGAGCTTTTACAAGTATATGAAAAAGAAGACAGTAGCAAAAGTAAGTGTTGGTCCCTTAGAGGGAGAGACAGAATCACAGAATAATACAGTGCAGAAGAGGCCCTTCGGCCCATCGAGTCTGCACCGATGCATTAAAGACACCTGACCTGACTACCTAATCCCACTTGCCAGCACTTGGCCCATAGCCTTGAATGTTATGATGTGCCAAGTGCTCATCCAGGTACTTTTTAAAGGATGTGAGGCAACTCGCCTCTACCACCCTCCCAGGCAGGGCATTCCAGACCGTCACCACCCTCTGGGTAAAAAAGTTCTTCCTCAAATCCCCCTCAAACCTCCCACCCCTCACCTTAAACTTGTGACCCCTCGTAACTGACCCTTCAACTAAGGGGAACAGCTGCTCCCTATCCACCCTGTCCATGCCCCTCATAATCTTGTACACCTCGATCAGGTCACCCCTCAGTCTTCTCTGCTCCAGTGAAAACAACCCAAGCTTATCCAACCTCTCTTCATAGCTTAAATGTTCCATCCCAGGCAACATCCTGGTGAATCGCCTCTGCACCCCCTCCAATGCAATCACATCCTTCCTACAATGTGGCTACCAGAATTGCACACAGTACTCCAGCTGTGGCCTTACCAAAATTCTGTACAACTCCAACACGACCTCCCTGCTTTTGTAATCTATGCCTCGATTGATAAAGGCAAGTGTCCCATATGCCTTTTTCACCACCCTATTAACCTGCCCTTCTGCCTTCAGAGATCTATGGACAAACACACCAAGGTTCCTTTGTTCCTCGGAACTTCCCAGTGTCAGGCCATTCATTGAATACTTCCGTGTCACATTACTCCTTCCAAAGTGTATCACCTCACACTTTTCAGCGTTAAATTCCATCTGCCGCTTTTCTGCCCATTTGACCATCCAGTCTATATCTTCCTGTAACCTAAGACACTCCACCTCACTGTTAACCACTGAGCCAATCTTTGTGTCATCCGCGAACTTACTGATCCTACCCCCCACATAGTCATCTATGTCGTTTATATAAATGACAAACAATAGGGGACCCAGCACAGATCCCTGTGGTACGCCACTGGACACTGGCTTCCAGTCACTAAAACAGCCGTCTGTCATCACTCTTGGTCTCCTACAGCTAAGCCAATTTTGAATCCACCTTATCAAGTTACTTTGTATCCCATGTGCATTTGCTTTCTTGATAAGTCTTCCATGTGGGACCTTGTCAAAGGCTTTGCTGAAATCCACGTAAACTGCATCAACTGCACTACCCTCATCTACACACCTGGTCACATGCTCAAAAAATTCAATCAAATTTGTTAGGCATGACCTCCCTCTGACAAAGCCATGCTGACTATTCCGAATCAAATTTTGCCTCTCCATGTGGTGATAGATTCTCTCCTTCAGAATTTTCTCCAATAGTTTCCCTACCACTGACGTGAGACTCACTGGTCTGTAGTTCCCTGGCTTATCTCTACAACCTTTCTTAAATAGTGGGACCACATTAGCTGTTCTCCAGTCCTCTGGCACCTCCCCCATGGCCAGAGAGGAATTAAAAATTAGGGTCAGAGCCCCTGCAATCTCCACCCTCACCTCCCACAGCATCCTGGGACACAAATCGTCCAGACCTGGAGATTTGTCCACTTTTAAGCCTTCCAAAACCTCCAATACCTTGTCACTCCCCATGACAATTTGCTCAAGAACCTCACAGTCTCTCTCTCTAATTTCCATATCTACATCCTTATTCTCTTGTGTGAAGACAGATGTGAAGTATCCGTTCAACACCCTACCAATGTCCTCTGACTCTACCCACAAATTTCCCCCTTGGTCCCTAATGGGTCCTACTCTTTCCCTGGTTATCCTCTTCCCATTGATATACTTATAGAATATCTTGCGATTTTCCCTACTTTTACCAGCCAGAGCTTTCTCATATCCCCTCTTTGCTCTCCTAATTGCTTTCTTAAGCTCCATCCTACACTTTCTGTACTCCACTAATGCTTCCATTGATTTGCTCTCCTTGTATTTGCTAAAAGCCTCTCTTTTCCTTCTCATCGTACCCTGAATGTTTCTGGTCATCCATGGTTCTCTGGGCTTGTTGCTCCTACCTATTACCCTAGAGGGAACATGTTGGGCCTGTATCCTCCCCATTTCCTTTTTGAATGCCCTCCACTGCTCTTCTGTAGATTTCCCGGCAAGTAACTCTTTCCAGTCTACTTTGGCCAGATCCTGCCTTATTTTACTAAAATTCGCTCTCCTCCAATCCAAAGCCTTTTTTGCAACTTGTCTATTTCTTTCTCCATAACAAGCTTAAATTGTACCATGTTATGGTCGCGATCACCAAAATGCTCCCCCACCAACACATCAATCACCTGTCCGGCTTCATTCCCCAAAATTAGATCCAGCACTGCACCCTCCCTTGTTGGATCCTCTACACAGTGGAGCCGCTCTTCACGCTTCCGTCACAACGGGACCGGGTGGTGACGATTCACCTCTACAACCCCCATGTTCCGGTGGTGGATGTACTCACCTTTCTCGCCAGGTACGTCGAGGTGGACGGCAGCAGCACTGATGTCAAGGACCCCTTTGGGATTTGGACCAGCAAGCGGCAGGTCAACTGACCTTGAAGGTCGATCCCAGTGGAGCCATCATCCATCCTCCCTCCAGCTTCGCTATCGGGGGAAGTCGAGGCTTCTTGGTCTACGCTGGGCAGCCCAGAATTTGCCGCACCTGTGGCAAATCTGGTCACGTGGTGGCCAACTGCAGCACGGTTGTTTGCAAGAACTGCAAGGAGGAAGGCCATCAGACCAAGGACTGTAAGCAGACTAAGTGTTGCAACTTGTGCGGTGCGGCAGGCCATCTCTACAAGACCTGCCCCAAACGCTGCCTCAGTTATGCTCAGGCGGCAAGGTCCAAGGAAAGGCCGGGAGAAGGTTCGACAAAGGCGTCCGGTCTTCGAAAGGAGACCAGCAACCTTCTCCGTAGTGAGGAACTTCAACCTGAGAAGGAGAAGGAAGGGGAGGCAGCTGAAACCAGCGACCCAGCACCTACCCTGCGCTCGGAAACCCCTCCTCCACAGACAGAATCAATGGAGGAGGAGGCAGCAGATGGACAAACAGGTCAGTGGCAAGTGGTCCAGAGGAAAACCACAAAGAAAAAACATCCCAAAGCGGAACAGGCCACCACCCAAACCAATGGCAAGAGGAGGTTACCTTCTGAATCAGACTGCAACAGCTCCTCTTCACTGGACGGGGAATGCTGGAACGACAGCCCCTTCAAAAGAGGCGGCAGAACTCCAAGGAGATGGAAGATAAAGCATCCCAGCCCCCGGGCACTGGAAGCTGTGATGGGCCCGGCGTGCCCCAACCCCAAAGCGCCACACGTAACGACGTGGCCAACGCATCTCAGCTCCGGGACACCGAGAGCAAAGACACGTCTGGCGCACCTCAGCTCCGGGAGGCCGGGAGCAGTGATGTTTTCGAGGAGGAACAGATGGAAGCAGCAGAGGATAACCCAATCTTTGCTGCCTACAAGACACCCCCCGATGTCACCCCAGCGGAACAACCCCTGCATGAAAGACCAGGAGGGGTTTCTGAGCCCAACTATTGTGAAACAGCTTGCTCACACGATGGGTATGCAGGAACATCCCGAAGGACTGGGACTAGCAAGGACAAATGGTATGGGAAGCAACAACTAACTTTAAAAAAATGGGTGTAAAGATTGCTTCCATTAATGCGCGTAGCATTAAATCTACTACGCGATGTGTTTCAACCTTGGATTTCCTTGCCAAGGTCAAAGCTGACCTACTGTTTCTGCAAGAGTGTGGAATACCACACCTCAGCACCTACAGGCAGTGGTCGCGATGGTGGTCCCACAGGCCATCGATCTGGTCGGGGGGGTAATGACTGCCGTTCCTCCGGCCTGGGTATTCTGCTGCGGGGAGGTAACTTCGCCATCTCCGAAGTTAAGGAAGTGGTGGGCGGTCGCCTCCTCGTACCAGGCGTAATGTACAACAACGCTCCGCTCCGGTTGATCAACGTGTACACCCCGGTACAACGCAGCGAGCGGCTGACCGTCTTCCAGCAGCTCCCACTGCTGCTGGCGACGTCCAGGCCGGTCATCCTAGGCGGTGACTTCAACTGCATCATCGATGCGGCTGGACGATCCGGCAGTGACGACAGCAAACTGAACGCTACGTCCAGATTCCTAATAGAAACAGTTAAAGATGCCAAACTGCACGACGTCTTCAGCAAACCTGCAGACGAAGCGCAGCGCAGATACACATGGTCAAGATCGGACGGGTCTGCCCGTTCCAGGATTGACTTCCTGTTTGCGTCCCGTCCCGTCACGGTCGGATCCACCGACGTCAAGCCGGTGTTCTTCTCCGACCACTGCCTCTTACTGGCCGACTGTCACTTACAGGACGACCAGCGGGTTTACAGAGGGAGGTGGAAGCTCAATGCGACACTGCTGACCCCAGAGAATGTTGAGGAATTAAAAAGGGATTACAAAGGTTGGAGGACCGTGAAACCCCTCTTTGAGTCTCCAGTTCACTGGTGGGAAGCGATTAAGGAGAACATCAAGAGGTTCTTCATCCACAAAGGTGTTCAGAGGGCGAGAGAGAGACAGAGGGAAATGTCCTGACTCCAGAAAAGTATGCAAAATCTGCTCCGGTTGCAGTCAATGGGGGTCGAGGTCAAGGAGGACCTCCAAGAGGTGAAGAGCCAGCAGGCCTCGTTCTTTGCCAAGGAGGCCTCCAAGATCATCTTCCGGTCCAGAGTCCGCTCCATCGAGCAGGATGAGACATGCTCGCGTTACTTCTTCCAAAAGGTACACAGAGAGAGCTCTGTTATCAGCAGCCTGAAGGAAGAAGGTGGTTCAGTAACGTCTTCGCAGTCCGACATACTAAGGATCAGCAAATCCTTTTATGCTGGGCTGTATGACGCGAAGCCCACAGACAGCAGAGCCTCCCAGTCTTTCCTGTCATCTATCACAGAGGTCCTAGATGACAGCAGGAGGGAGGGACTGGACAAGCCGTTAACTCTGGACGAGCTGACAAAGGCCGTCGAGTCCTTCAAGATGAGTAAAACTCCCGGGAGCGACGGCTTACCGGTCGAGTTGTACTCGGCTCTGTGGGACTGGGTCGGCCCGGACCTGCTGGAGGTATACGAGAGTATGCTCCTGGCCGGCAGCATGTCAGAATCCATGAGGAAAGGCATCATCACCCTCATTTACAAGCGGAAGGGGGAGAGGGCAGAAATCAGAAATTGGCGGCCCATCTCACTGCTTAATGTTGACTACAAGATTCTGTCCAAAGTCATAGCCAGTTGAGTCAAGTCTGCTCTGGAGTTGGTGATCCACCCCAATCAGACCTGTACTGTAACCGGCAGGAAGATCTCTGATAGTCTCGCACTACTCAGGGATATGATCGCCTACGTACGGGACAGGAGGGTGGACACCTGCCTCATCAGCCTGGACCAGGAGAAGGCTTTTGACAGGATATCGCACACCTACATGATGGACGTGCTTTCCAAAATGGGGTTTGGGGAGGGAATCTGCAATTGGATCCAACTGCTCTACACAAACATCAGTAGCGCAGTCTCAATCAATGGGTGGGAATCGGAAAGTTTCCCGATCAAATCTGGAGTCAGACAGGGCTGTCCTCTCTCCCCGGTCTTGTTTGTTTGCTGTATTGAACCCTTTGCTGAGTCTATTAGGAAGGATGAGAGCATAAGAGGAGTGACAATCCCAGGCAGCGGAGGCACTCAGGTTAAAACCTCCCTGTACATGGATGACGTCGCCGTCTTCTGCTCAGATCCGCTGTCCGTGCGCAGACTGATGAGCATCTGCAACCAGTTCGAACTGGCCTCGGGAGCCAAAGTTAACCACGGCAAGAGCGAGGCCATGTTCTTTGGGAACTGGGCTGACTGATCTTTTGTCCCCTTCACCGTCAGGTCAGATTACCTGAAGGTGCTGGGGATATGGTTCGGAAGGGCCGGGGCGTGCACCAAAACCTGGGAGGAGCGAGTAGCCAAGGTACAACAAAAGTTGAGCATGTGGGGGCAGCGATCTCTCTCCATTGTGGGTAAGAACCTGGTCATCAGGTGTGAGGCACTCACGTTGTTGCTGTACGTGGCGCAGGTCTGGCCCATACCCCACTCCTGCGCTGTGGCAGTCACCCGAGCCAGTTTCCGCTTCATCTGGGGATCTAAAATGGACCGGGTCCGGAGAGACACGATGTTCAAATCTCTGGACAAGGGCGGGAAAAATGTACCCAACGTGGCCCTCATCCTGATGACCACCTTCGTGTGCGGCTGCATCAAGCTGTGTGTAGATCTCCAGTACGCAAACTCCAAGTGTCACTACGTGCTGAGGTTCTATCTGTCCCCGGTGTTGCGAAGGATGGGCCTGGTCACATTGCTGCGGAACGCTCCATGCAATTGGACCGTGCCGTACCACCTATCCTTTGTGGAGCAGTTTCTGCGGGAAAACACCTTTGACCACCGGTCCATCAGGCAGTGGTCTGCACAGAATGTCCTCAAGGCCCTACGGGAAAAGGAGACAGTGGATCCTGTCGGATGGTTCCCCGAGCAGACCGTCAAAGTCATTTGGCGGAATGCCTCATCACCAGAACTTTCAAACAAGCACCAAGATGTAGCTTGGCTGGTGGTGAGAAGGGCCCTCCCCGTCAGATCCTTCATGCACACCCGAAGTCTCGCCCCCTCCGCACAATGCCCCCACGGTGGCTGTGGTGGGGAAGAGACGGTTGCCCACCTCCTCCTGGAATGTGTCTTCGCAAAGCAGGTGTGGAAAAAGATGCAGTGGTTTTTGTCGAGGTTCATCCCAAGCAGCTCTGTAACACAGGAGTCTGTGCTCTACGGGCTGTTCCCAGGGACGCACACCGAGACAAAAATCAACTGCTGCTGGAGGACTATCAATTCGGTGAAAGACGCCCTTTGGTCTGCCCGAAACTTGCTGGTCTTCCAGCGCAAAGAGTTGTCCACCACCGAATGTTGCAGACTGGCACATTCCAAGGTCCAGGACTGCTGAGGGACGCACTAAAGCTTGGGGCAGCCGCAGCAAAGGCTCAATGGGGAAAGACCACAGTGTCAGGTCCCCCCACCAAGCTGAACTGAGGGGCTGGATCCATGGGAAACCTCTCGAACTGTATCGGGAAAATTTCTGTCTCCTGTATAACGTAAAAATGTATCTGGCAGGACAAATGTGAAATGGAAGGGTTGTGAGGCAACTCATAATTGTATAGAAGGAAACTGATCACCTTTGCACTGGTTGTATTTTTTGACTTGATGCTGTTTTAAACTGTTTGGGAATGTAATTTTTACAGATTTTTATGAATAAAGTATATTTTGGAAATAAAAAAAAAACCTCTACTCTATTGGGAAAATGCTGGAATCTATTATTACCCCACACTTCTCCAGGTAGAATTCCATTTTCCACTTTTCTGCCCAACTGACCAGACCATCTATATCTTCCTGCAGTCTACAGCTTTCCTCCTCACTGTCAACTATATGGTGATTTTTTTTATCATCTGCAAACTTCTTTATCATGCCCCCAACATTTGAGTCTAAATCATTAATATATAAAAAGCAAGGGACCGAGTACTGAGCCCTGTGGTACCCCAACAGTAACAGCCTTCCAATTGCAAAAGCACCCTTCAACAATTACACTTTGCTTCCTGCCAGTAAGCCAAAATTGAATCCAATTTGCCACTCTCCCTTGGATCTTTTTTGAAAATGCGTTCCTGGGATGTGAGCGTCACTGGTTAGCCCAGCATTTATTGCCCATCCCTAACTGCCCTTGAGAAGGTGGTGGTGAGCTGCCTTCTTGAACCACTGCAGTCCATGTGGGGTAGGTGCACCACAATGCTGTAAGGAAGGGAGTTCCAGGATTTTGACCCAGTGACAGTGAAGGAATGGCAATACAGTTCCAAGTCAGGATGGTGTGAGACTTGGAGGGGAACTTGCAGGTGGTGGTGTTCCCATGCATCTGCTGCCCTTGTCCTTCTAGGTGGTAGAGGTCGCAGGTTTGGAAGATGCTGTCTAATGAGCCTTCCCGAGGAATTTTACTTTTTGACCAGCCAGCCATGTGGGACCAGTTAGTTAGACATCTATGATGGGGAATATTTAGTAATCTTTACTTAGAGATGAAATTATTAAATATCTAAATGAAGAGAGAATAATTGGAAACAGCCAGTATAGGTTTCAGAAAGGAAGGTACTGCTGGAAATCATAATTGAGTTCTTTGAGGAGGTGGTGTGGTTAATTGGGGAAAGGTTGTGGATGTGGTCTACATGGACTTTCAGAAAACCTTTGACAAGGTACCAACCAGGAGATTATCGAAGAAGATTAACGTAGGAGCAGGAGTAGGCCATTCAGCCCATCGAACCTGCTCCGCCATTCAATACGATCATGGTTGATCATCCACTTCAATGCCTTTTTCCACACTATCCTCATATCCCCTTATGTCATTTTTATATAGAAATCTGTCAATCTCTGTTTAACATGCTCAGTGACTGAGCTTCCACAGCCCTCTGGGGCAAAGAATTCCAAAGATTCACAACCCTCTGAATAAAGAAATTTCTCCTCATCTCTGTCCTAAGTGGCTTCCCCCTTATTTTGAAAGTGTGTCCCCTGGTTCTAGACTCCCCAGCCAGGGGAAACATCTTACCTGCATCTACCCTGTCTATCCCTTTAAGTATTTTGTAGGTTTCAATGAGATCACCTCTCCTTCGAAACTCTAGATAACACAGGTCCAGTTTCCCCAAGCTCTCTTCATAGGAAAATCCCACCATCCCGGGAACAAGTCTGGTGAACCTTCGTTGGACTCCCTCTGTGGCAATAATATCCTTCCTAAGGTAAGGGGACCAAAACTGCACACAATACTCCAGGTGCAGTCAAACCAAGGTTCTATACAATTGAAGCAAGACTTCACTACTCCTGTACTCAAATCCTGTTGCGATAAAGGCTAACATACCATTAGTCTTCCTAATTGCTTGCTGCATCTGCATGCTAGCTTTCAGTGATTTATTGACGAGGACACCCAGGTCCCTTTGTACATCTACACTTTCTAATCTCTTACTATTTAAGAAATACTCCGCACACATGTTCCTCCTACCAAAGTGGATAACCTCACATTTTTCCACATTATATTCCATCTGCCATGTTCTTGCCCACTCACTAAGTCTGTCCAAATCCCCTTGAAGCTGCTTTGCATCTTCCTCACAACACACATTCCCACCTAGTTTTGTGTCATCTGTGAACTTGGAAATATTACATTTTGTCCCCTCGTCCAAATCATTGATCTATATTGTGAACAGCTTGGGCCCAAGTACTGATCCTTGCGGTACCCCACTAGTCACAGCCTGCCAACAGGAGAATGAACTGTTTATTCCTACTCTCAGTTTTCTGCTTGTTAACCAATCCTTAATCCATGCCAGTATATTACCTCCTATCCCATATGCTTTAATTTTGCAGACCAACCTCCTGTGGGGGACTTCATCAAAAGCCTTCTGAAAATCCAAGTATACTATGTCCACCGACTCCCCTTTATCAATTCTGTTGATAATATCCTCAAAAAACACCAACAGGTTCATCAAACATGATCTCCCATTCATAAATCCGTGTTGACTATGCCCAATCAGATCACTATTATCCAAGTGTCCATTTATCACATCCTTTAAAATAGATTCTAGCATTTTCCCTACTCCCGATGTAAAGCTAACAGGTCTGTAGTTCCCTGTTTTCTCTCTCTTTTCCTTCTTAAATAGTGGGGTTGACATTTGTGACCTTCCAATCTGCTGGAACCGCTACAGAATCTAAAGAATTTTGGAAGATGATCACCAATGCATCCACTATCTCCATAGCTACCTCTTTCAACACTCTGGGATGTAGAATATCAGGTCCTGGGGACTTATCAACCTTCAGCCCCATTAATTTCTCCAATACAACCTTCTTACTAATACTAATTTCCTTCAATTCTTCATTCTCGCTAGTCCCGTGGATCTCTAATTCTGGGAGATTTCTTGTATCTTCCTCAGTGAAGTCAGACACAAAGTAATCATTTAGTTTCTCTGCCATTTCTCTATTCCCCAACAGGCATGGAATTAGAGGCAGGTTAGCAAATTGGATTTAAAAACTGGTTAGAAGGAAGGAAAGAGAGAGCAGGAGTTAAGGGGAGTTTCACACAGTGGTTGGAAGTAGGCAGTAGGAAGTAGGAGCTTCTTCAGATAACTGATGCTATTTACATACATTGATAAAAACACTCTGAATGAAGCAGAAATTTACTGCTATAAAATGAAACTTTTTTTATTTCCAGGATTTAAATGAAATCTTTTTGGCAAATGGAGCTAAATATTGCTGAGTGTATTTTCAATATATGCAATTTACAATGTCAGCGATGGCTCAGTGGGTAGCACTCTCATCTCAGAGGCAGATGGTTGTGGGTTCAAGTCCCATTCCAGAGAATTGAGCACAAAAATCAAGGCAGACACTCTAATGCAGTACTGAGGGGATGCTACACTGTCAGAGATGCTGTCTCTCAGATGAGATGTTTAAACTGAGACCTCATCGGCCCTCTTAGGTGGATGTAAACAATCCCCTCGCACTATTTTGAAGATGAGCAGGGGCTTTATCCCTGGTGTCCTGGCCAATATTTATCCCTCAATCAACATCACAAAACAGATCATCTGATCATCACATTGCTGTTTATGGGAGTTTGCTGTGCGCATTCCACCTGCCACTTTCTCTGCATTACAACAGTGACTACACTTTAAAAGTACTTCATTGGCTGTAAAGCGCTTTGAGATGCTCAGTGGTCATGAAAGGCACTATATAAATGCAAGTCTTGCATTTTTTTTCTTTAGTGTTTTGTGTACTTGGACACTCTAATTCTTTTGCTCCTGCACGGTTCCTAGTTTCTCCCCATTAAGAAAATATTCCAATTTTGTTTTTCTTGGGTCCAGAATGAATTACCTCTCATTTCCCCAAATTGAACTGCATCTATCATTGTTCTGCCCACTCAGTCTGTCTATAGTCCTTGGTAACTTCCTGCTCCCATCTACACAACTTATTGATCCACACAACATAGCGTCAAATTTTGCTTTATAACGCTCCTGTGAAGCGGCTGGGAATATGTTATTACATAAAAAGATGCTATATAAATACAGGTTGTTGGTATCATGCAACTCTCTGAGATATATTTAGAGATATTTCTTTTGGGCCTCCTTATCTCGAGAGACAATGGATACGCGCCTGGAGGTGGTCAGTGGTTTGTGAAGCAGCGCCTGGAGTGGCTATAAAGGCCAATTCTGGAGTGATATACATACACAAATATACACACAATACAAAGCTTCATTAGTCACACATCTCAGGCAATGCACCTTTTACATTCAATGTTTTTATGTCATTTTTGGAAGGCAAATTTGGAAGAACAACAGGAATAAGTCTGAAAACAGATTGCTTGTTCCAATGCTGCTGATCCACTGGTCCACTTTGATCATTTAAAAGAAAAACGTAACTGTACAGGACAAGGTTCCCACTTTTGTTATGAATTTTTAATCCTCTTCATCAGCCTGAGCTCCAACTTGACATGGAGAGGTTAGGCCCAGTTTCCTGCCAAACATTTAACCAATGTTTCGTTATGGTTGGCTGCTGGAAGAGGTCATTGACGGTCCAATCATGACTTCTGCCCCTTCAGATGCTAACCCACCCCCACGCATTGGAGAACCCCAAATGCTCTCCACTGAAGACAGCAGGACACAAACCTTCATTTCTCAGTTGAAAAAACCATGCAAAAATGACCTAACTGGGGAATGAAAGAAAAATGAGTTATCAAATGAAACAATGACGTAACTGCAACATTAAAATGTTCTGCTGTCAAACACAGCAGTTTCTCTGTGCCAGAAGCATTTAGTTTGGTAAGATTTAAAAATAAAATGTTTGATCTGTCAATTACTGTGCAACAAAGCATGAATTTGAACAGCAATGTAAATGTACCATCTGGCAGTCAGAATAGCCTAACAGCAAGCCTGTTTACTAATTTATCACTGAAGAGAGGCAATGCATTCTCTTCCCCTTTCACACCACCCGTTTCTTTTATTTTAAGTTATTTTTCTCCCAGTTATTCGAGGTCCCTCTGTACTGTATCAAGTGTCCTTGCTCACACAACAGTCAAGGCAAGTGATCTGCAACCAGAATTCTTGGCAGTGCTACTCTTCCATTGACACTAGAAGATGAGTTGCACGAACCACACCCCCTCACCACCACACCCCCCACCGCCCCACACCTAGGGCTGGAATTTTAGGCCCCGGGAGCAGAGGTGGGTGGGCACTAAAAATAGCGTCGCTGGTCAGCTCCATCCTGCACCCCCCCCCAAGCCATTTTCGTGGAGGTGGGAGGGGGCGTGCAGCAAGTCTACCCGGCCACGTGGCAGGTAGCCGATCAGGCCCATTAATGGCCAGTTAAGGCCAACTGAAGGAGGCAGACTGGGATTTTCCACCCTCCAGGTTCCCGCTGGTGCCGCAGGCCAGTTAAAATGCCTAGTGAAGGCCTCCTGGTGGCAGGCCCGGGCAGTGCTCCAGGCAGGCTTAGAGGCCCCTCCCTGTCTGAGTGGGTGCAGCAGCAGCCGCAGGCGGACCTATAGAGGGGGTTCCCCCACCCCCACAGTGGTGGCCGAGCTGCAACAGCCATTTTTTATTTAAACTTTGACAAAGTTGGTAAGAGGGCACCTCCATTTTGAAGCACCCTCTCCTGTACTTACCTTCCACGGCATCCTGCTGCTCCTTTCAAGTTGGAAGACCTCCGATTGGCCCTCCAGCTTTGAGAGTCCACCCGCCATCCTTAATTGGATGTCAGCCTGCCCTCCAGCCATTAATTGGCCACTCCGGGGAAAATCAGTCAGTGACTGTTTCCCACACAGTGCGGTCTGCTGACCCCCATTTGAACCTGACAGTGGAGTTCAGAAACCACCAGGGAAAATACCACCCATAATATTTCTTTCATTCAGTTGAATACCTTGAAAAGAAAGATTTGCATTTACATAGCGCCTTTCACTATCTCAGGACATCCCAAAAACGCTTTACAGCCAATTAAGTATTTTTGAAGGGCAGTTTCAATGTAGGAAAAGTGGCAGGCAGTTAATTTATGCACAGCAAGCTCCCACAAACAGCAATGTGGTAATAACCAGATAATCTGTTGTTGTGATGTTGGCTGAGAGATAAATATTGGCCAGAACACCGGGGAGAACTCCCCTGCTCTTCTTTGAAATCGTGCCATGGGATACTTTATGTCCAGCTGAGAGGGCAAGTGAGCCCTCAGTTTAACATTTCATCCGTAAGCCTCTGGTCCCCATTCCCTGTCCAAGGTGAGATATGATGAGCAATTCACTGGGAGGAAATTTCGTGGTTGGATCTAAGTCCCGGTCAAACTCATTCGCCAATGTGCTGCACTTTCTCCAATTTCTATCACCATCACCACTGACATTACTTCACTTTTTACACAGAAAAAAACATCACTAGGCTCTTGACATTTTCTTTTGAGAATTCATGGCCAGACCACATAAATAGATACAACCCAAAATTTCACTATAGATAACTCAGTGCTCAGAAACACCAAACAAAACCCTTCCCAATGAGGGTTATGGTACCACTGACAACACCGATACTAGTTTGTTGATGAGATTGGCTTCAACACCACTTTTCCTCTTAAAGGCAATGCTATAATGGAAATGGAATATGAATCACGTGACTAGCATTCGCAGTTTACCCTCAGAGTAGTGATCTCATTACATATAGTGGGGAAGTAGATTTTGGAAATCATTTTGTATTCAGTTCAATGGAATTGACTAACTGTCATCATCAACAGTGCAGTCAATTTGCGATTATACCTCGGACAAAAAATGGGATCACAATTACATTGGATTTTGAAGCATGGCTTACAAAATGAGCGTACCCAGAAATCGATTTTTGCAATCTAGGGACAGTGTGCAAATAAATTGAAAAACTTTGTGAACTAGTTAGCAGAGGAACTAGAGATGAAATGAGGAGAATTTTCATGTCACGCAGAGCGTTGTTTAGATTTGGAATACACTATCTGAAAGAGCAGTACAAGGAGATTCCATAGGAACTGTAAAAAGCATTTGGACATGAAGTAGAAGAGGACTAATTTGCAGGGCTCTGGGAAAAAAGCTGGGCTGTGGAACTAAATTGGACAGTTCTTTCAAAGAACGGGCACAGGTACAACAGGCTGAATGGCTTCCCTTTGTGCTGTATTAATTCTATGAACTGCAATTCAGAATTTAGATCAAGGAAGTCCCAGATGGTTAGACAGGCAATGCAAAAATGCATTTTATATAAGTGTTCACAAACAGCTATATGCATTTTCAATGCACCTTGATAGCACAGCCCCGTCTGCAGACAAGCCAAACGTTGCACTCAAGGTTTCTCAGTGAATAAACAGCACTGGGTTGCCACCTGACTAGCTTTTCACCAGCACGACTGACTTTTCCAAACAGACTACAGCTACAAGCTTTAAATCGGTGGTACTGCGGCTGATTTTTCATTTAAACGTTGTTGAGCACAGACAAACTTCGAGGGCTTTTTCTGCCTTTATTAAATATGCTGGTACTCTCATCAAACTGTCACAAAGATGTGCACATTGTCAGAACGCAATGTCCCTGCCAATCATTTGCTTTTGGTTGAGGGAAACAGGTATCTGTATGCTGGATCACTGCTAACCCTTCGTCAGAGAATTTTGCACGTACATTGCAAGATGGGCAGAGACTTCAGGCTGAGAGACTGTGGGCGCTTACAACTCAAGAAGAATGAGAGGTCATCTAATTGAAACATATAAAATTCTTATTGGGCTTGAAGGGGTAGATGCTGAGAAAATGTTTCCCCTGGCTGGGGAATCTAGAACATGGGGTCACAGTCTCCGGATAAGGGGTCGGCCATTTAAAACTGAGATGATGAGGAATTTCTTCACTCAGAGGGTTGTGAATCTTTGGAATTCTCTTTCCCAGAGAGCACTGGGTGCTCAGTCATTTAGTATATTGTTATAGCCACATGGTGAGGGGTGTGGGTGGTTCCCACTGTTCAACTCCCGCCTGATTGCAGCAATTTGTTTTGTTATTAGGGTTTAACCGCTTTGTGTTTTATTTGTGAAATAAACGTACAGCGACAGATTTTCTTGAAGGTTTAAAACCGAAAATCAATTATTTATTGATCAATACGCCTTAACCTGACATTGTAGCAACTGCATACACACACACATAATAGAGGAAAAGGGGTAAGCAATGGTAAGCAGGGTGTAGCTTTTGAGGAGAGGTCACAGTAAACCTGTGGAATTCTCTCGGAAGTCTAATTCTCATTGTTTGCAGCCCTGAGGTGGTTGTGGGTTCTTTCTTGGTTGAAAGTTCATTTGAAAACAGTGGATCACTTCTAATTCAGTGCTGTGTAAGTATAGATGTAGAATTCTGCAGCAGGGCACGTCCCTTCTGGCTGGCTAGCTAGATTTTCTCAGCCCCTTTAGCTGGATAAAAGCTTCTTGGATGCTTCCTTCCGGGAGTCTCTCTCTCTTTGAAGGCTGCACTTTTAACATAAAAGGTTTATCACATCATCTTCTGGTAGGATGATTGCACAATGCTCAGCACCATTCGTGACTCCTCAAATACTGAAGCAGTCCGTGTAGAAATGCAGCAAGACTTGGACATAATCCAGTCTTGGGCTGATAGGTGGCAAGTAACATTCGCGCCACACAAGTGCCAGGCAATGACCATCTCCAACAAGAGAGAATCTAACCATCTCCCCTTGACATTTAATGGCATCACCATCACTGAATCCCCCGCTATCAACATCCTAGGGGCTACCATTGACCAGAAACTGAACTGAAGTAGCCATATAAATACCGTGGCTGCAAGAGCAGGTCAGAGGCTAAGAATCCCAAGGTGAGTAACTCACTTCCTGACTCCCCAAAGCTTGTCCACCATCTACAAGGCACAAGTCAGCAGTGTGATGGAATACTCTCCACTTGCCTGGATGGGTGCAACTCCAACAACACTCAAGAAGCTCGACACCATCCAGGACAAAGCAGCCCGCTTGATTGGCACCCCATCTACAAATATTCACTCCCTCCACCATCGACGCACAGTGGCAGCAGTGCGTACCATCTACAAGATGCACTGCAGCAACGCACCAAGACTCCTCAGACACCTTCCAAACCCGCGACCTCTACCAACTAGAAGGATAAGGGCAGCAAATGCATGGGAACACACCATCCTGACTTGGAACTATATCGCCGTTCCTTCACTGTCGCTGGGTCAAAATCCTGGAACTCCCTTCCTAACAGCACTGTGGGTGTACCTACACCACATGGACTGCAGCGGTTCAAGAAGGCAGCTTACCACCACCTTCTCTAGGGCAATTAGGAATGGGCAATAAATGCTGGCCTGGCCAGCGACCATCACATCCCCATGAATGAATTAAAAAAAAGACACTTTGGTCTCTCCCTCATGGTGATCACACAATGGCCAGGATAAGAATAATTTGGTTGTGATGTCTTCACTTCACATTTCCTTTGTTTCAGAAGAAACCATTCAATTTGGGAATATTTCAGGATGGGTGTAGGATGGGTGCAATTGGCACCTTTTAGCTTCGAAGATATTCCTTTGTCCCTGTCGGACAATTTGAACATACAAAGGCCAAGTTTTTAACCTTCAGCAGCTATGTTGGAGCATATTGTTCACTTTTTAAAAGAAAGGTCCATTTTTTAAAAGACAAAGTCAATTTTTATTACTCTTCAGTTTTAGTCCATAATTTTTTATTTTTGCATATCTTGTACACGTGACATTGGTTGATAGATTTTTGGATAATTGAGGGATATGGAGATGGTGCTAGAAGGTGGTGTTGATGTAGAAGATCAGCCATGATCTTGTTCAATGGTGGAGCAGGCTCAAAGAGCCAAATTGTCTCTTCCAGCTCCTATTTCTTATGTTCTTATGTAATCTAGAAGGTTAGCAAAAGCTGACCAACAGCTTCAAAAAAGCAGACAATGCTCCAAACACAAGGCACTGAATGCAAGCTTCTAACTTGTGAAAACTAGTAATTACCCAAGTGATGGGCTGGGAAATTAGGCCATAGGTATTCCCAACATTCCTTTACTCATATTGGAAGAAATAAACCAGAAATATGCTGGCTGCAATGCTGAAGATTTGCATATCAGAACTAGCTCTTCACCCCAACACTCCCGCCCCCCTCCCCCACCACCCCACACCAACCCATCTACCATTTCCCCCGGCCAAGCTGTTTTCTGTACAGCTAATGCTACCTTCTACTCAGCAATATGGAAGACTGCCTGGATAACATTATCCATAAAAGAAAACTCTAATCCAGCCAATTACCACCCTATCATCTTTCTCACAATCATCAGCCAAGTGATGGCAAGAGCCATCAGACAACATCCATTCAACAATAATCTGCTCACTAATGTTTTGTTCATGTTCCAGGGATATGGTAGCATAGTGATGATCACAGTGATGTCTGCCTCCCATAACTCTTGACTCCCTTGTGGGTCAAAAATCTGTCTGATTCAGCCTTGAATATATTCAATGACCCAGCCTCCACTGTTCTCTGGGATAGAGAATTCCAAAGATTAACAAATCTCTGAGAGAAGAGATTCCTCCTCATTTCCATCTTAAATGGGAGACCCCAAATTCAGAAACTGTGCCTCCTAGCTCTAGATTCCCCCAAGAGGAGAAATATCCGCTCAGCATCTATCCCTGTCAAGCCCCCTCAGAATCTTATAGCTTTCAATAAGGTCACCTCTCATTCTTCTAAACTCCAATGAGTATAGGCCCAAACTGCTTAACCTTTCCTCATAAGACAACCCTTCATCTCAGGAATCAACCTCGTGAACCTTCTCCGAACTGCCCCCAATGGAAGTATATCCCTCCTTAAACAGTTGTATCAGGACCTCCCTACTTTTATGCTCCATCCCTCATGCAGTAAAGGCCAACATTCCATTTGCCTCCTTAATTACTTGCTGTACATGCATGCTAACTTTCTGTGATTCATGTACGAGGACACCCCGATCCCTCTGTACCACAGCATTGAGTAATCTTTCTCCATTTAAATAATATTTAATAATTTAAGGAAGCACTTAAAAAGCACTCTGCTCTAGACTTCATATTGCCTTGGGGGAGATGTTGACTTAGTAGTAATGACTGAACTAGTAATCCAGAGGTCCGGGCCAATGTTCTGAGGATACAGGTTCAAATCCCACCACGGCAGCTGGTGGAATTTAAATCCAATTAAATAATAAATTCAATTAATTAAGAGAGAAAAATCTGGAATTGAAAGCTAGTCTCAGTAATGGTGCCATGAAATTATCATTGATTGTTGTAAAAACCCATCTGGTTCACTAATGTCCTTTAGGGAAGGAAATCTGCCATCCTTACCTGGTCTGTCCTACATGTGACTCCAGACCCACAAGTTTGACTCTTAATTGCTCTCTGAAATGGCTTAGCAAGTACTCAGTTGTCAAGAGCAATTAGAGATGGGCAACAAAAACTGGCCTTGCCTGTGACTCCCACATCCCATGAAAGAATAAAAAAAAACAGGAACTGACTGTCAGATGTGACATTAGCTGCCCTTCATATCCAGCCAGCAGTCAATCAAGAATTCTATCAAGGTCGAGCAAAACTAAAATCAACAGGGATCAGAGGAAAACCCTCTGGTGAATGGAATCATACCTGACACACAGAAAGATAGTTGTGATTTTCAAAGACAATCAATGCAGTCCTGGGACATTGCTACAAAAATCCTACTGGGCAACAACCTCAGCACAACCATCTCCAGCTGCTTTAGCAATGCCCATTCTTCCATAAGGTCAGAGGTGTGATTATTCACTGACAAGTTTACAGTGTTTAGCTTGATTCCAACTCCTTCGATAGTGAAATAACCCATAATGTCCTACAACAGAACTTGGACAATGTCTGAGCTTGGGCTAACACATGGCAGGTTAACACTGGTGCCACATAATGACCATATCCAACAGGAGACAGTCAAATCACTTCCTCCTGACCTTCAGTGGCACTGGGTTCCCCACCACCAACAGCTTGGAGCTCAGCATTGACCAGAAGCCAACTAGTTCCATACTTACTTGCTGCAAACAGGAACATGTGACAAAGCAGCACATAAAATACAAAGTAGTGGCTCCCCAAATATTCAGAACAGAAAACTTTCATCTCTAAATGCTGGCAGATTGTCCAGGTAAAATTGACCAGTTGGTATCTACACAGTGGATACAAGCAAAAGAATCAAAGGTCAGTAAAAATATGCCTTACAGTTATTCCAGAGAAAATTATTTTTCTTTTTTATTCATTCACACATTGTGGACATTGTTGGCAAGGCCAGCGTTTATTGTCCATCCCTAATTGTCCAACTGAGTGGCTTACTGGGCCATTTCAGAGCGCACTTAAGAACCAACCACATTGCTGTGGATCTGGAGTTGCTTAGATTGAGACTGGGTACAGACAGCAGATTTTCTTTCCTAAAGGACATTAATGAAATAGATGGGTTTTGTGACAATCTGGTAGTTACATAATAACCATTACTGATACTAGCTTTTTTTTTTAAATTCCAGGTTTATTTGATAAACTGAACTTAAATCTCCCCAGCCACCCTGAGGGGATTTGAACTCTTGAATCCAGATCATTTAGACAGATCTCTGGATTGCTAGCCCAGCAACATAATCACTGTGCTACCATGTTCCTATTTCTCATAGTCAACCACATACTTCTGCAACTTTGATTCATTCATTTGCTGAGAGACTTTAAAATTCAATGAGTTTCCCGCAGTGGTGAATTTTGTTTTTGTACAACTTAGTTGGTTTCCAGTAAGTCAACTTTAACAGCAACAGAAAGCAAAGCAACATCATTGTCTAGCACATCTTAATAAGTTGCACTGGAAGAAAACAAGCTGTGTGGTACACGACCCTGACATTTACAGCGTTGTCCCAGAATCATGAGCTTTCCTGCAGTGACTGTTGGTGTTTCTCAAGTGGCCATTGACATGGTTACTTATTGGTCCTTTAACGTCTATGATCAGTTTATGGAGAATGAGTCCCATTAAAATAACACAATAAGCATCGCAAGCTTTGTGAAACTATTGAGATTTATTGTGTGCAGGATATTTATTCTGAAAAAAAAACAGTAGCAGAAATGCTTTTCTTCACTACAGGAGCTTTACATAGCACACTAACAGACAATTGTCAATTCAGTGGCACAGCCTATTGCTTTGTATGTGCCTGTGGACATGAATTCTGGCCACTCGACAAGTTTGCAATCAATAAATCATGGGACTGTCACTCGAGGGGAATTCAAGATCATTGACACTCACAAAAATGTTTTAAAAAATGCTAAAAAATTAGATGCCGACCAGAAGCAGGAACCTTGACTTATTTCCCACTCCCTGCATCAAAAGTTGCTACAGCCAACTGCAATCCCCAACCTCTGCTTCAGTCTTGGCTGTAATAAAATAAAATGTAAAACAGGCAGCACAGGCATGGAATAAAATGTCCCTCTGCCTCTTTATTGGTCAATTCTTCTTCATCATCACTCTTGAAAAGCAATAAATATATCCCTTTTCATGCAATTTTATTTGTCTGCAGCACCAAAGTTGGGCGTCTTTAAAACTAAGACAAATAAATACAAGTCCACTAGGCCTTTTTAATCACTGGAACATGAGCTTCAATCAAGCCCATTATCCCCTCTCTCTGATGTCTACCAGGTTCCAACTTAAAAGGTGTAAGGGCCATTTCCAACCTCTTCAGCCTGCGTGCCAGCCTACAACACAAAGCAAGCCATGATTAAGCACTAAATTGGCCATATTAACCAGAAAGGCCACAGTGATGGCTGCTATGGGAAACAGAAATTCTGGTGAAGTGGGGAGATGTACCCTATGGAGTTGACATAGAATCTTACAGCATATTCGAGGGCCATTCAGCCCATTGAGCCTGTGCTGGCTCTTGGGAAATGTCCAATTTAATTCCGCTAACATCAAGGTAAATGAATACTGCTGAGGAAGAGTGGACAGCACGTTATTCTGCCTTTTAGCCACACAATATCTTGGCTCTGATGTACTCAATGCTGTGATAATTGGAAAGTGGCATCCAACATCTGGTAGTCTAGTGAGCATTTAATCCATGTTAGATTAGAGTACATCAGGATCTCTAGTTATCTAATTACAAATGCCCTTAGTCTCAGACGTTACAAAACCAATCTCAAATTTGGACCTTAAAAAGACAAAATCTAAATTTGCCACATAATAAAATCTGTAATCATAACCTGACAACTGCATAGTTTGTTCATGAAGCTTATAATGCTCCCCAAAAATATCCAATGAACTACTTTCATCTCGAGTGCAGCAGGCATAATATCCAATGGCTCATTTCCAAAGATCACAAATGTCCTCCCTTTACTCAATGCATTTGGAGGCTTCTGCACAAATTAAGCAGCATGGGAGGCAGTTAATAGTGACGTAAACATGAGAATGTATACACTAAATGGGTCCCTTTGTGCAATGTCCATTGGTAAAGATGAAAAAGTAATCTGGACATAGTTATTGATGGCCACTTAAAGTGCGACTCTGTTAAAAGACATGGTTGGATCCAGTAATGGAATGCATCCTGAGGGAGTCCTAGTCAAAACAGGCTATTTTAATCACTCCAAATTTTATAGGGAATTTTTTGGCACCACATCCTTCAAATGGAAACTCGCACATGAACATTCAGACAAGGATAGCAAAGATTATTCCATATCTTCAAACACTGACAGAATACCAAGCAAATGGAGAATAACTTCGCTTCAAATATTTATGCCTTACAACTGAATCTTATGTATTGCTACATGTATTGCTATTAGACTTTTGTCATGTACCATTTGACTTTCTAACTATTGCCTTCAGTTGGCATAAGCAGCCAGAGGCAATATGATGCTGCACCAAGGTCCTGTGACCAAGTATGAGGACATGACTTGTGTTCACGATTATCTACTTACATCCCACACACTCTAGTACTTTGATAGTCTGTCATACCACTACTGCATCTCTTACTTCCCTGCTGATGCATCCCAAAAGTCTTATACCTAGGAATATTTCATTGCCAATCACAATTTAGCTGCAGCTATGTTTCAGTCTTTTCCGTCATAGCATGATTATCATTTTAATCTCATACTGTGTATGTTTATATACCTACATTTTAGTTTGAATTCCCTTGGTAAACATTGTTATTATAAACCCTTCTGAATTTTCTTTATAGATCTTGTCCTATTTAATCTCTTTCAACCTTCCTACACCATGCCTTTAGCCTTGCTTTCAACTCTCTAATCTGATGTTCATGTTTTGGCTAGCACATGGCAGTGATAGTTATTCTGAGATTACTACCTCCTAATTCTTGTTGGAGCCTTGTCATCTCATGGATCCCCATTCCTCTCCAAGAGCTTCTGCACATAATTTGTGTCCCTTGCTGTGACTGCAGTATTCCGAAACTGACCAATAAATTTACCAAAAGTAAAGCCAATATATCGAGAATTGTGAGGTGAGAGAGGGGGAGCAGGGTGAGATAGAAGGGGTAAAGAGAGAGATAGAAAGAAAGAGAGGACAGAGAGAGAGAGAGAAATAGAAAGAGAGGATAGAGAGAGAAGAGAGCAGAAAGAAGAGGAGGAGAAAAGAAAGGAGAGAGAGAGAGATATAGATAGATGATGCCCACATATTCACTGTCCAGACCAACACATGAGTATTGGTCACTTGGGTGAGTGATTGGAGCATGCATGTAAACCTAGGTGAAGAATGCTGGCAAGCTCTCAAACCCAACTACCACCCATGCTGACTTTAGTCAAATCAGCACTGACAAATGAGATCATAAACAGGTGGAAAATTCATGTCCTATCCCACCATTACAATGATATATGAACCCACAAAGCTATAGGCCTAAGCAAAGTCAATTTGTGTTTTCATTCCTGTTTGAAACATGGAAATTGTCTGATTTTTGTGGCGCCCTTTTCTTCAGATGCAGCATGTGTAGCTAAAAAGCAAGCTTTGTATATTACTGCATGTTGTTTCATAGCTCATTGATTTTCTCTACTGCCGCTTGGGTCTTTCCTGATAAATAATTGTTTTAATTAATTCATGGGATATGAGCATTGCTGGCAACACCAGTATTTACACCCACCCGATTGTCCTTGACAAGGTGGTGGTGAGCTGCCCTCTTGAACCACTGCAGTTCATGTGGTGTAGGGACAATGCTGTTAGGAAGGAGGTTCCAGGATTTTGACCCAGCGACGATGAAGGAACGGCTATATAGTTCCAGTTCAGGATAGTGGGGAACTTTCTGGTGGTGATGTTCCCTCCCATGCACCTGCTGCCCTTGTCCTTCTAGGTGGTTGAGATTGCAGGTTTGGTGGGTGCGGTCGAAGAAGTGTTGGTGAGTTTTGGCTTGGATTTTGCTGTGAGTGGCGAAGGAACCACTTTCACCATTCACCTCGTGTCAGCTGCCCACATACCTTTGACGGGCTTATCAGCCCAGATTTCCAGTCTTTCACCATCTGTTTGAGTCGGGCACCCCCTACAGGGGATCTGTGGCACCTGCAGCAGGCCAATCAGTTCAGAACAAAAGCTGTTATGGAATCATAGAATGGTTACAGCTTAGAAGGAGGCCATTCGACCCATCATATCTGTACTGGCTCTCTGCAAGAGCAACTCAGCTGGTTCCACTCCCCCCGCCCTCAAGTAATCAAACTGAAGAATCCTCACAGACATAAAAGAGGAAGTAAAAACAGGAAATATTAGTTAGATTTAAATCATTGTACAGGAAACAAAAGAAAGAGTGGGTCGTGGATTAAGTGAAAGATATAAAAGAGCAAAATACAAAAAAGATAACAAATTATTTTAAATTTTATTTTTTTAAAGTCTGCAACATTAATTTCCTTATGAGGGAATGAGATTCCACGTTTGTAAAAGTCATTTTTCAGGGCCAGAGAGGATTTTCAGCAGTCACTATGACCTACTACGCCATTAAAAGCTCAATTACTCCTGACTGAGTAAGGCTGAGGTTTTTCATCAGTCTTTAGTGTGAGAATAGTGGACACACCATCACTGTGAGCTCTATGCAGATTCCATTGGCAAAGATTGCAACAGTGCACCTTGTGGCGGAGCAGGGATCACTGACAGCAGCTTCCGAATTCCCGTGTTTAACTGCGCACATGTGGACGCCAGAGGCTCCTATCAGTTTTACCCAGTAATAAAGGCAAGCATCGACAGCCTCACCATTAATAGTACAGCAAAATCCAGATCATTGTGTTAAATCTCAAGTAAGGAGCAAACATCAGAACAAGCCTATGACACTTTAATTCCCCACACATTGCAAGTCAATTTATACTGCCTAATCAAACTTCTCTACCATAAAATAAAAACTGTGAACAGTAGGTTTCCATTATTAAATATTAAAACTTGGTTTAATTAGCTGTATCACAGCGTCATGTATGGCAAATTAAAATTACTATGATTCTCACTGTTGATTGATATTACATTTAATCAATTATCTTACTATGAAGACACAGTGTTGGAACCTTCAAGAATTCCCATCGATCCGCAATTCAGTATCCATACTTCAAGCACTATAAGAAATAAGAGCTGGAATAGGCCATCTGCTCTTCGAACCTGCTCTGCTATTCAACAAGACTGCATAGGCATCAATCTTTGAAGGTGGCAGGGCATATTGATAGAGTGGTTAGTAAATCATATTTTTTTAAAATTCATTCATGGGGTGTAGGCATCACTTGCCAGGCCAGCATTTATTGCCCATCCCTAATTGCCCTTGAGAAGGTGGTGGTGAGCTGCCTTCTTGAACCGCTGCAGTATATTTGGGATAGGTATACCCACAGTGCTGTTAGGAAGGGAGTTCCAGGATTTTGACCCAGCGACAGTGAAGGAACGGCGATATAGTTCCAAGTCAGGATAGTGTGCGACTTGGAGGGGAACTTGCATGTGGTGGCATTCCCATGTATTTGCTGCCCTTGTCCTTCTAGTTGGTAGAGGTCGCGGGTTTGGAAGGTGCTGTCGAGGGAGTCTTGGTGCGTTGCTGCAGTGTATCTTATAGATGGTACACACAGCTGCCACTGTGCGTCGGTGGTGGAGGGAGTGAATGTTTGTAGATGGGGTGCCAATCATGCGGGCTGCTTTGTCCTGGATGGTGTCGAGCCTCTTGAGTGTTGTTGGAGCTGCACACATCCAGGCAAGTGGAGAGTATTGCATCACACTCCTGACTTGTGCCTTGTAGATGGTGGACAAGCTTTGGAGAGTCAGGAGGTGAGTTACTCGCCTCAGGATTCCTAGCCTCTGACCTGCTCTTGTAGCCACGGTATTTATATGGCTACTCCAGTTCAGTTTCTGGTCAATGGTAGCCCCTAGGATGTTGATAGTGGGGGATTCAGCAATGGTAATGCCGTTGAATGTCAAGGGGAGATGGTTAGATTCTCTCTTGTTGGAGATAGTCATTGCCTGGCACTTGTGTGGCACGAATGTTACTTGCCATTTATCAGCCCAAGCCTGGATATTGTCCAGGTCTTTCTGCATTTCTGCACGGACTGCTTCAGTATCTGAGGAGTCACGAATGGTGCTGAACATTGTGCAATCATCAGCGAACATCCCCACTTCTTACCTTATGATTGAAGGAAGGTTATTGATAAAGCAGCTGAAGATGGTTGGGCCTTGGACACTACCCTGAGGAACAAAGAACAGTACAGCACAGGAACAGGCCATTC
The DNA here is from genome assembly GCF_036365525.1 of Heterodontus francisci. Taxonomy (NCBI): domain Eukaryota; kingdom Metazoa; phylum Chordata; class Chondrichthyes; order Heterodontiformes; family Heterodontidae; genus Heterodontus; species Heterodontus francisci. The sequence goes on along the minus strand of NC_090372.1, from coordinate 8,703,589 downwards.
GGCCCTCCAAGCCTGCGCCGATCTTGATGTCTGTGGGCGGCACAGTGGCGCAGTGGTTAGCACCGCAGCCTCACAGCTCCAGTGACCCTGGTTCAATTCTGGGTACTGCTTGTGTGGAGTTTGCAAGTTCTCCCTGTGTCTGCGTGGGTTTCCTCCGGGTTCCTCCCACATGCCAAAGACTTGCTGGTTGATAGGTTAATTGGCCATTATAAATTGCCCCTAGTATAGGTAGGTGGTAGGGAAATATAGGGACAGGTGGGGATGTGGTAGGAATACGGAATTAGTGTAGGATTAGTATAAATGGGTGGTTGATGGTCGGCACAGACTCGGTGGGCCGAAGGGCCTGTTTCAGTGCTGTATCTCTAAAACTAAAAACTAAAACTAAACTAAAACCTTCTGCACTTCCGGGGACCATATCCCTCTATTCCCATCCTATTCATGTATGTCAAGATGCCTCTTAAACGTCGCTATTGTACCTGCTTCCACCACCTCCCCTGGCAGCAAGTTCCAGGCACTCACCACCCTCTGTGTAAAGAACTTGCCTCACACATCCTCTCTAAACTTTTCCCCTCGCACCTTAAACCTATGTCCCCTAGTAACTGACTCTTTCACCCTGGGAAAAAGCCTCTGACTATCCACTCTGTCCATGCCGCTCATAACTTGGTAAACCTCTATTATGTCGCCCCTTCACCTTCGTCGTTCCAGTGAAAACAATACGAGTTTATCCAACCTCTCCTCATAGCTAATGCCCTCCAGACCAGGCAACATCCTGGTAAACCTCTTCTGTACCTTCTCCAAAGCTTCCACGTCCTTCTGGTAGTGTGGCGACCAGAATTGCACGCAATATTCTAAGTGTGGCCTAACTAAAGTTCTGTACAGCTGCAGCATGACATGCCAATTTTTATACTCTATGCCCCAACCGATGAAGGCCAGCATGCCGAATGCCTTCTTGACTACCTTATCCACCTGCGTTGCCACTTTCAGTGACCTGTGGACCTCTACGCCCAGATCTCTCTGCCTGTCAATACTCCTAAGGGTTCTGCCATTTACTGTATACTTCTCACCTGCATTAGACCTTCCAAAATGCATTACCTCACATTTGTCCAGATTAAACTCCATCTGCCATTTCTCCGCCCAAGTCTCCAACCGATCTATATCCTGCTGTATCCTCTGACAATCCTCATCACTATCCGCAACTCCACCAAAATTTGTGTCGTCCGCAAACTTACTAATCAGACCAGCTACATTTTCCTCCAAATCATTTATATATACTGCAAACAGCAAAGGTCCCAGCACTGATCCCTGCGGAACACCACTAGTCACAGCCCTCCATTCAGAAAAGCACCCTTCCACTACTACCCTCTGTCTTCTGTGACCGAGCCAGTTCTGTATCCATCTTGCCAGCTCACCTCTGATCCCGTGTGACTTCACCTTTTGTGCCAGTCTGCAATGAGGGACCTTGTCAAAGTCTTTACTGAAGTCCATATAGATAACATCCACTGCCCTTCCTTCATCAATCATCTTCGTCACTTCCTGAAAAAACTCAATCAAGTTAGTGAGACACGACCTCCCCTTCACAAAACCATGCGGCCTTTCGCTAATAAGTTTGTTTGTTTCCAAATGGGAGTAAATCCTGTCCCGAAGAATCCTCTCTAATAATTTCCCTACCACTGACGTAAGGCTCACTGGCCTATAATTTCCTGGATTATCCTTGCTATCCTTCTTAAACAAAGGAACAACATTGGCCATTCTCCAGTCCTCTGGGACCTCACCTGTAGCCAAGCAGGATACAAAGATTTCTGTCAAGGCCCCAGCAATTTCTTCCCTTGCCTCCCTCAGTATTCTAGGGTAGATCCCATCAGGCCCTGGGGAATTATCTACCTTAATGCTTGTCAAGACGCCCAACACCTCCTCCTTTTTGATAACGACATGACCGAGAACTCCTGCAGTGATGTCCTGGAGCTCAGATGATTGACTTCCAACAACCACAACCATCTTCCTTTGTGCTAGGTATGATTCCAGCCAGCGGAGGGTTTTCCCCCCGATTCCCACTGACCTCAGTTTTGCTCGGGCTCCTTGATGCCATACTCGGTCAAATGCTGCCATGATGTCAAGGGCAGTCACTCTCACCTCACCTCACCTCATATGGGATGTTGGGCTTCATAACAGAGGCATTGAGTCGAAAAGCGGCAAAGTTATGCTGAACCTTTATAAAGCTCTGGTTAGGCTCTGGTACTGTATCCAGTTCCGGTCACCACACTTTAGGAAAGATGTGAGGGTGCTTGAGAGAGTACAGAGGAGATTCTCCAGAGTGATTCCTGGGACGGGGAATTTTAGTTACAAGGTTAGGTTGGAAAAACTGGGATTCTTCCTTATAACAAAAGGAGATTAAAGGAACAAGATTAGAACAGGCTTAGATAAATTAGACAAGGAAAAATTGTTCTGATTAGCAAATGGTACAAGGACTAGGGGACACAGGTTGAAGGTTTTAGGCAAAAGATGCAAGGGGAATACAAGGAAGAACTTTTTTGCACAGCGGGTGGTAATGACCTGGAACTTGCTGCCCACAAGGGTGGTGGGAGCGGAGACAATCAATAACTTCAAGGGGAAGCTGGATGGCCATTTGAAGGAAATAGATTAGCAGGGCTACAGGGATCGAGCCAGGGAGTGGGACTGAGTAGCGCTGTGGAGAGCTGGCATAGACTCAATGGGCCGAATGGCCTCCTTCTGTGCCAAGAATGACAATGAAATCATGGCTGATCTTTTACCTCAACTCCACCTTCCCGCACTATCCATATATCCCTTATTCCTTTAGTACCTAAAAATATATCGACCTCGGTCTTGAATATACTCAACGACTGAGCATCCACAGCTCTCTGGGTTCGAGAATTCCAAAGATTCACAACCCTCCGAGTGAATAAATTTCTCCTCATCTCAGTCCTAAATGGCCGACTCCTTATTCTGAGACTGTGACCCCGTATCCTAGATTCCCCAGCCAGAGAAACATTTTCTCTGTACCTACTCTGTCAAGCCCCTTACGAATTTTATATGTTTCAATTAGATGACCTCTCATTCTTCTAAACTCCTGGGAATATAGGCTTAGTCTACTCAATCTCTCCTCATAGGGCAATCTCCTCATAGGAACAGAGGAAAATAGGAGCAGAAGTAGGCCATTCAGCCCCTCGAGTCTGCTCCGCCATTCAACTAGATCATGGCTGTTCTTCTACTTCAAAGCTATTTTCCCACACTATCCCCAAAATCCCTTGACACGAATATCTAGAAGTCTATTGATCTCTGTCTTGAACATATTCAATGACTGAGCCTCCTCCATGCCAGGAACCAGTCTAGTCAAGCTTCATTGCACTCCTTCTAGCGTGTACGTCCTTCCTTTGGTAAGGAGACCAAAACAGCACACAGTACTCCAGGTGTGGCCTCACCAATGTCCTGTCCATGGTTGTAAGAAGGAGGGAAGGAGATTGACCCAGGCCTCTGTCAATAGCAATCTGAATCCAGCTGCTGGAAAGTATGTGGCCACTTCCTTGCAACGAGCACCCCATTCTAAACGTTATCCTTTTCCAGTACAGAAGCACCTACCTTTTGCTGTGCATCTTGCCACAAAATGTCTTTTCTTAAATGTCTGGCAGTGTGTTTTAGTCAATAGTGTCTCCTTTGGTTGATGGTTTTTAGATTGCGAGAGATTTGGTCCCATTAAATATTATATCGTCAGACGTTACAATTGATTTACTGTTCTTCAGCCAACTAGCCACTGTCTCACATTTGTGGCTCCTGTATTCTTATGGGATCTTCAACAGAGGACAATGCAAGAGAAATTGTGGATGGATGTTGAGGACCTACAGGCATAGATAATCAGCTGGGCAGGTAGGAATCACGAAATACAGTAGCAGTAATGTCTCCAGAGTCCAGAACGTTCAGATGCCTGGTATAAGATGATTGCTAAACAAAAGCAGAAACTAACCAATTAAAAAAAGAACGATACAAGAAAACTTAAACGCTCATTCAGTGAGGAAGAAGACGATTTGACTGGTGGCTCCATTTTCATGAGAGACAATGGGTAAGCGCCTGGAGGTGGTCAGTGGTTTGTGAAGCAGCACCTGGAGTGGCGATAAAGGCCAATTCTAGAGTGACAGACTCTTCCACAGGTGCTGCAGATAAAATTGGTTGTTGGGGCTGTTACACAGTTGGCTCTCTCCTTGCACTTCTGTCTTTTTTCCTGCCAACTACTAAGTCTCTTCGACTCGCTACTCTTTCGCCCTGGCTTTGTGGCTGTCCGCCAGCTCTGGCGATCACTGGCAACTGACTCCCACGACTTGTGGTCAATGTCACAGGAATTCGTGTCGTGTTTGCAGACGTCTTTAAAGCAGAGACATGGACAGCCGGTGGGTCTGATACCAGTGATGAGCTCGCCGTACAATGCGTCTTTGGGGATCCTGCCATCTTCCATGCGACTCACATGGCCAAGTCATCTCAAGCGCCGCTGGCTTAGTAGGGTGTATATGCTGGGGATGTTGGCTGCCTCGAGGACTTCTGTGTTGGAGATACAGTCCTGCCATCTGATGCCAAGGATTCTTCAGAGGCAGCGAAGATGGAATGAATTGAGACGTCGCTCTTGGCTGACATACGTTGTCCAGGCCTCGCTGCTGTAGAGCAAGGTACTGAGGACACAGGCTTGATACACTCGGACTTTTGTGCTCTGTGTCAGTGCGCCATTTTCCCACACTCTCTTGGCCAGTCTGGACATAGCAGTGGAAGCCTTTCCCATATGCTTGTTGATTTCTGCACCAAGGGACAAGTTACTGGTGATAGTTGAGCCTAGGTAGGTGAACTCTTGAACCACTTCCAGAGCATGGTCGCCGATATTGATGGATGGAGCATTTCTGACATCCTGTCCCATGATGTTCGTTTTTTTGAGGCTGATGGTTAGGCCAAATTCATTGCAGGCAGCTGCAATCCTGTCGATGAGTCTCTGCAGACACTCTTCAGTGTGGGATGTTAATGCAGCATCGTCAGCAAAGAGGAGTTCCCTGTTGAGGACTTTCTGTACTTTGGTCTTCACTCTAAGACAGGCAAGGTTGAACAACCTACCCCCTGATCTTGTGTGGAGGAAAACTCCTTCTTCTGAAGACTTGAACGCATGTGAAAGCAGCAGGGAGAAGAAGATCCCAAACAGTGCAAGTGCGAGAACACAGCCCTGTTTCACACCACTCAGGATAGGAAAGGAGTCTGATGAGGCACCGCTATGCTGAATTGTGCCTTTCATATTGTCAAAACAGGTACAAGCAATGTTATTAAGATAATACAAAACTCTGCTGCCCATGTCCTAACTCGCACTGAGTCCCGTTCACCCATCGCCCCTGTGCTCGCTGACCTACACTGGTTCTTGGTTATGCAATGCCTCAATATTAAAATTCTTATGTGTTTTTAAATCCCTTGGTCATGCAGGCCCCCACCTGCCAAGAATGAGGCGCACATTATTTTGCTACATGAACATTAAAACTTAAAATTGCTGCTGAGAAGAAAAGAGGGCCTATCACATGGAATTGCCAGGCCCCTCACCGGAAAGACCTTTTTTTGCTTACTAGCAGACAGTGTTGGAACAAAGGACCCAGTGCCTGCTTCTCCAATACACAGAAAACCTGGTAGGGCCAGTTTAGTCACATGACTAACTGGCTGTTTGAATTTGAACTTGCCACAGAGTTTTAAAACTCAGAAAGCTCTTTGCTCCTGGACTAAAAAGATATCTGTCCCATCTGCTCCCATCTCTTTCTCATGGAACTGAAGATCCATCGAAGACACATGAACCCCAAGAGAGAAAAGTCTCCTACAGTGAACAAGGTTTAAGAAGAATACTGGGCCCCAATGAAAAGCAAGACTACTTACAAAAGGACTACAGAGAGCTCGAAGTACAGTAAACAAGAAACTCTTCTGATATTGCCTCAAACCTCTCCACTTTATTTTTCTTCTGCTCTCTTCTGTCCCTATTTGCAGCTGTATATTACGTGTGCATGCTAGTATGGGTGCATTGTATATCTGTGGGCATTAACCGAATTAGAGTTTAAGTTTAATAAATTTCACTTTTCTTATTTAAACCTTTTTCCTCCATTAAATCACTCCTTAAAACCTACCTACAATCATAGAAGCATAGAATGGTTGCAGCACAGAAGGAGGCCATTCAGCCCAACAAACAGCAATGCTATAATGACCAGATAATCTGTTCTTTAGTGATGTTGATTGAAGGATAAATATTGGCCAGGGGGAGAACTCTGCTGCTCTACTTCAAAATAATACTGTGGGATCTTTTATGTCTAACTGGGAGGGCAGACAGGGCCTCATCCCAAAGATGACACCTCAGACAGTACTGCGCTGTTTAAGAAGGGTGAAAGGGGGAACCAAGGAAATTAGAGACCAGTTAGCCTGACATCTGTGGTGGGCAAGTTGCTGGAGTCTATAATCAAGGATAGGGTGACTGAACACCTCGAAAAATTTCAGTTAATCAGGGACATGGATTCATGACGGGAAGGTCATGCCTGACAAATCTCATTGAATTTTCTGAAGAGGTGACTAAGGTAGTGGACAGGGGAATGTCTATGAATGTTATTTATATGGACCTCCTGAAGGCATTTGATAAAGAGACTGTTAACTAAGGTAGAAACCCATGGAGTTGAGGGCAAATTATTGACATGGTTAGGAAGTTGGTTGGTTGAGTGGTAGGCAACAGAGAGTGGGGATAATGGGTAAGTACTCTGATTGGCAGGATGTGATTGGTGGTGTTCCACAGGCATCTGTGTTGGGCCTCAATTATTCACATTATTCATTAACGACATGGCATAGTAAGTCATATATCCAAATTTGCTGATGATACAAAGTTAGGCAGCATTGTAGACAGTCTAGATGATAGCATAAAATTGCAAAGGGATATTGACAGACTAGGTGAGTGGGTAAAACTGTGAATTTCAATGTGGGCAAGTGTGAGATTATCCATTTTGGACCAAAAACAGATAGAGCAGGGTACTTTCTAAATGGGAAGAGGTTAAGTACAGTGGATGTCCAAAGAGGCTTGGGGGTTCAGGTGCATAGATCTTTAAAATGCCACTAGCAAGTGCAGAAAATAGTCAAAAAGTCTAATAATGGAATGCTAGCCTTTATATCTAGAGGATTGGAGTATAAAGACACAGAGGTTATGCTGCAGCTGTACAAAACCCTGGTTAGACCCCACTTGGAGTACTGTGAGCAGTTCTGGGCACCACACCTTAGGAAGGATATATTGGCCTTGGAGGGAGTGCAACATAGGTTTACAAGAATGATACTTGGACTACAAGGGTTAAGTTATGTGGACAGATTACACAAATTAGGCCTGTTTTCGCTAGAATTTAGAAGTTTAAAGGGTGATCTGATCGAAGTCTTCAAGATATTAACAGGAAAAGACAGGCTAGATAAAGATAAACTATTTCCACTGGTTGGAGATTCTAATACTAGGGAGCATAGTCGAAAAATTAGGGCCAGACCGTTCAGGAGAGATGTTAGGAAGCACTTCTTCACGCAAAGGATGGTAGAGGTTTGGAACTCTCTCTCACAAACAGCAGTTGAAGCTAGAACAGTTGTTAATTTTAAATCTGAGATAGATAGATTTTTGTTCAGCAAAGATATTAAAGGGAGATGGGCCAAAGGCAGGTATATGGAGTTAGGCCGTGGGTCAGCCATGATCTCATTGAATGGCGGGACAGGCTCGAGGGGCTGAATGGCCTACTCCTGTTCCTATCTTCCTATGTTCCTATGAATGTCAGGCTAGATTTCTGTGCTCAAATCTCTGGAGTGCGACTATGAACCCACAGTGTTACCCACTGAGCCATGGCTGACACTTCAAGGCATGTGACATGGGCTGAAGTACGAATGGGTTTGTAGTGTAAACTACAAAGCAGCCACATTCCTTGTCCATGTAATTATGCTAATGTATAAAAATAGCCGTAAGAAGTCATTATACGCTTTAGGCAGGTGTGAAATTCCTACTGAAGAGAAACTGAAGTGTGCCCGTTTTCCTCTGTAATTAACATAACACCAGCAACATTAAGAGGTCAGCTTTGAAACATGAAAGCTGCTAATTCGGGATAAGGACAGAAATTATCCACATTTCCTGAAAAAGGAATTCTTGCCCCTTGAAACTTTTGCTGAATTTGAGTGATTTTGCAGACAAAAGCAGCACTGTTCTCACCAACACTACAGAGTAATTTACTATCAGTGTCCTATTAGCACCACCTACTGTACTTTTACTGAATGTCTTGGGCCTGTATGTGACTCAATGCTGCCTTGTGCTGTAAGGCTTGTTCACAACATACATACGGTGCTATTAATCACATCACAATCATCACAGGTATGTTATCAACTGTCAAAATACAACCTTAAATGAAGATCAGAACTGGTGTGCTAATTGGTACTTACTGAAGCAGTAGCATGAAATTCAAAGTTTGCAGGATCAGTTTGTCATAAGAAGTGTTACATTATGAAAAGGACTTCCACCATCGTCACCTCTGTTGATATCAATTCTGATGGGGTAAATGACTGTCTTATTCATCTATCCTTTTCCAACTGATCTTAAAGAGTGGAAGTGGCTTCACAAATAGAGGCATAGAGTACAAAGGCAGGGAAGATATGCTGAACCTTTATAAAGCTCTGGTTAGGCCCCAACTAGAGTTGATCTCCACGCTTTAAGAAGGATGCGAGGGTCCTTGAGAGGATGCAGATGAGATTTATCAGAATGGTTCCAGGGATGAGGGGATTTTAGCTACAACGTTAGGTTGGAAAAGCTGGGGTTGTTCTCCTGGAGCAAAGGAGATTGAGGGGAGATTTGATAGAGGTGTACAAGATTATGACATGCTGAGATAAGTTAGAGAAGGAAAAACCATTCCCATTAACTGATGGTACAGAGACTAGGGAACACAGACTGAAGGTTTTGGGCAGAAGATGCAGGGTGCCATGTGTACCATCTACACAATTTGCTGCAGCATCTTGCCAAGCCTCCTTCCAAACCCATGACGCCCACCATCTAGAAGGACAAAGGCAGCAGGCACATAGGAACACCACCACCACCAAATTCCACACCGTCCTGACCTGGAATTATATCACTGTTGTTAGAGAAATATCCAAGTCTGTTTGTGAAGAAGACAGAGACTAGGATGTTTTGGTGTAGATTGTTTATTGCTTGTCACAGAACTTACTTCTGCTCTCCAAACACCACCACCAACCAGTGCTGGCTGGCTCTTCTTTATATATACACACTTGAATACAATTAACTAATTAACCTGTTCACCCTATTATCTTGAACTACCAGGTATTTACCATCCGTTAAGAGAACTTCAAACCCTAACAGCTGCTCCTTCACTGTCGCTGGATCAAAATCCTGGAACTCCCTTCCTAACAGCACTGTGGGTGTACCTACCCCACATGGACTGCAGAGGTTCAAGGCGGCAGCTCACCACCACCTTCTCATGGGCAATTAGGGATGGGCAACAAAGGCTGGCCTGGCCAGTGAATCTCCCATCCCATGAATGAATTTTTAAAAAAATCCTGAGCAGAGAAGTCAAATGTGTGCCTGCTCAATGTTTTTCCATATGATTTGGATCCTCACTAGCAAACAAACTTGAATTATTGAGATGGGTTGAGTTGATCTGACTGGTCTTTCTGTTAATGTTTTTGTTCTTCCCGTTTGACTATTGTCAACTATCAATTTTTTTTTAGCCAATTATTTATGGTATTAGTGTTTTCTGTTTGTAAGTCACATCACTTGAATTTGAATGAAAACCCCAAAAATGCACGCAATAATTGTAATTTTCTGAGTGAAATAAAACCTGAAAAACAAGGTAACTATGGACTATTGAACTTTTTGCAGAACTAAATGACGCCTCCTGTAAATTTTAGATTTTTTGGCCAATCATAGGATTTCCTGTTTGTAAACCACACTCTCAGGTTTACTTGAGTGGCAAAAATTGTTCAGATCGGCCCCCAACCCCCCACACATCTCCTCTATTCCTTCTTTCTCATTATTGAATCAATCCTCCCCCTAATTGCGTCAATGCTATCTGCTTCAATCACTCCATGTGGGAGCGAGTCCCACAGTCTCACTACTCTCTGTGTGAAGAAATTCCTCCAAATTCTTTATTTGATCTGTTAGTCCCCTTGTTCTGGACTCATGCGCAAGTGGGAATAATTTCTCCACAACCACCCTATTTAAACCCTTCAGAATTTTAACAAAAAACATTTTGGTGATTAAGACTTTTTATGTATTTTAACAGATGAAAATGACAAAGAGCATGAATTTTTTGAGTTCTTTGGCAAGGTAATTTTTAAAACAATGTATATTACAGCAGTTGTTCTTTCAGTTTTGGTAATGTATTTATTAAAGCAGTCCTGTGTTTACTTAACCCTTCCACAGAGACAGAAAATCAGGAATCTTTATGCTCGTTTCCCTTTTGCCCCCTCCCGACCACTGCTCTCCCTCTGCCCAACGCTGCCTTAGTCAATCTTCATATTCTATCCACCAATTCCATTAAAGCCACAGATGCCCCTTTCACAGTGCTTCCAAATCCCTGGAAGACCCCTCATTTTGTTAAAACTCAGAATCTCCAATACAGTGGTGCCAAATTCTCAGACTATTCTCCCCAGTTTACATCCTCTCACAACACTGCTAGGCCCGATCCTTTGCCTCCCTATATTACAACAGTTACTACATTTCAAATAAGTATTTCATTGGCTGAAGGCACTTTGGGACATGCTGAGGTCATGAAAGTTGCTATATAAATGCAAGTCTTTTGTTTTTCTTCAGTGCTGCTAAGCACCAAGCACCTCCAATCTAATGCACGTTGTCAGTAGTTTTAGGGTGATTAGAATTAGATTTACTTTATTCTTTAATCTGATACTAACATATCAGTTAAAGGAGTCAGTTTTCTTTCATATTTTACCCTGATGCGTAAAAACAAATCAATTTTTTTATTCATTCGGGGGAGGCGGGCATCGCTGGCCAGGCCAGTATTTATTGCCCATCCCCAATTACCCTTGAGAAGGTGGTGGTGAGTTGCCTTCTTGAACCGCTGCAGCCCATGTGGGGTAGGTATACCCACAGTGCTGTTAGGAAGGGAGTTCCAGGATTTTGACCCAGCAACAGTGAAGAAACGGCGATATAGTTCCAAATCAGGATGGTGTCCACACTTAGTTTTGACAAAATGTTTTAAGTCTTCAGACAGCACATCTGTCTTAAGGTGTCCTCACTGTCTCCTTCCGACACAGCAGCACCAACCTCTCCCAATGGGACCACTGGCCACCCACAGTCTCAGGTGATCCAACTGGCTGTCCCGCCTGCAGAGCCTGCCCACCAACCCCAATCGGATGGGACTCCTGGAGGCAGCCGATCAAGAGGCCGTCTCAGAGAAGAACGCATAGCCTGGTGGGACTCGGACACCACTGGGGGTCGCAACCCGGACATGGTTCCAATGCCTGAGAATCTTCTCAGGTGATAAAATTGCACCCTTTCTGGCCTTACCGAATTGTGTTAAGATTTTGCATTTGATTGGCCCAGATTTAATTCAGAAAATGGCAGAATCACATCCAAACAGGAAAGGACTTCTCAATCTCCGATGAGTAATAAGCAAACAGGAATGAAAAACAATCATGAAATTCAAAGGTTAGGAATCAAAAACAGGCTGTTAGCGACAGATCATCAATTAAGTAAAAAGAAGCTGAGTAAACTAAATTGCTGCAAATTTTATTTTTACTGTGATTTTTGATTTTTCATTCAACTGAACACTTGCTGTTGGCAGCAAAGTTTGAAACACAATAAAGGCACAGAAAATTATTAAATTGACAAGAAAATTGTCCGGAATAAGAGGATGTAAATATAACAACTATTACCTATAGAGATGCTTCATCGGAGGCCAGTGCCTACGTGTGAAGCCTTCGCCTGGAGTCCGTCACATCCTCAAAGACACAAATCTCCAGAACATGCCAGGACTTCTAGTTTGTAAGCCATACTCTTCCTATATTCCTGTGTCTTGATGCATCCACTGACACTACGGGTTGAATTTTATAGACCCCTCGATGTCAGGAACGGTGGCGGGCGGGAGGGGCGTGGGGGTGGGGAGTGGGGGGGGGCATGAAGATCGCTCAAGATGAGGCCCACCACCGACCCCGAAGCCAGCAGGGCCCAGCCCAATCTCAACGGAGACGCAGAGGCCTCGTGGAGGCCCCCCCTTGCTGCTTGGCAACGGGACCACAATTTACATATTTAAATAAATTACCTTACCTGAATTAATGAAGGTCCCGTCGCCTCCTGATTTGCCGTCATGATCCTCATCCTGGCGGCTGGCACTGTCACGCCCTCGACTCCCCATCCGGGGAAACAAGGTGCAACACCTGTGGGGAGGGGAGGGGGGCGGGGGGGATGTGGAGGTAATTTTCTCAGTGCGGGACGGTAGGGGGGTGCGGGGGGGAGCAGCATCAAACACCAGATTGGTCAAGGGGGTGATGGGAAGGGGTAAAGGACAAAGTTTCTGAACTTTGGTGGTGGAGTGGGGGGGGGGTGGGCGGGGTCATATATTCAAGGTAAGTTTTTTGTGGGGGGTGGGGGAGGGGGGGGGAAGGTCAGGAATGACATAATGCTATTAGGGGGGTTGGGAGAGGGCACGGAAATATTTTTTAATTCATTTTTCTTAACTTCAAATTCACTGTCTCTTTAAAAATTTCAATTGTCATTTAGGGATCTAAGCCCTTAAAAACTGGTGCCAACACCTGCGCAGTGGCACCAAACGTCATTGTCGGGGATGGTTCGACACCCCCTCCACGTCACTGGAGTGGGGTAGCCGCCCCGGCCATGCTGATAAGCTGCTACGTTTGGAATTGCAGTGGCTCCGCGACGTGTGCCCCGTGTGTGCAGGCCGCCCTTTGTTTTGCGGCGGGCCCATAGAATTCAGCCCTACTTCATTGACCCTGGGTTCATGCAGGAGTCACGCTTAACTTATTTCAATGGGCAGGGAGTTAACGTCCCAGTTAAAGTAGGGGCTTAAGAATAATAATTGTTAATTTTTAAAAATCTAAAGGGAGAGACCAGAACTAGGGGATACAGTTTAAAATTAAGGGGTCTCCCATTTAAGATGAAGATGAGGAGAAAGTCTGTGGAATTCTCTTCCCCAGAGAGCAGTGGAGGCCGGGTCATTGAATGTTTTTAAGACTGAGTTCGATAGATTCTTGATTGACAAGGAAGTCAAAAGTTACAGCGGTTATACATGAACGTAGTGTTGAGGCCACAATCAGATCAGCCATGATCTTATCAAATGGCAAAAAAGGCTCGAGGGCTGAATGGGCTATTCCTGCTCCTAATTCGTATGTTCATAAAGGAGAACATATGAATGGCTAAAGAGAGAGATAAGGAAAGCTGCTGTGGCTCAGTTGGTAGAAATCCCACCTTTGAATAGGAAGATTATGGATTCAAATCCTACTCCAGAGATTTTAAAACCTACACTGACATTCTAGTGCAGTATTAAACTGAAGCTCCCCCCCTTGCCCCCTCAGGTAAACATGAAAGATCCCATGGCACTCCCTGGTGTCCTGACCAATATTCATCCCTCAATCAACTTCACAAAAACAGATTATCTGGTCATCATCACATTGCTGTTTGTGGGAGCTTGCTGTACGCAAATTTGGCTGCCATCTTTCCTACAACAGTGACTGCATTTCAAAAGTATTTCATCGGCTGTGAAGTGCTTTGGGATTTTCTGAGATTGTGAAAGGTGCTATATAAATGCAAGTCTTTCTTTCTTATACAGGATCCCCAGAGGTGAGCGACAAAATTGCTGAAGCCCTAGAAATTATATTTTATTACTGTGTTGAGACTAGAGAATGGCCAACACAGCACCCATTTGTAAAAAGGTAGACAGAGCAGAGTAGTTACAGGACAGTGTTAAAGTCTGTAATTCAGGATGAAATGATTAAAAATCAAGATAAAGAGAAAATAGTTAGAATTTATTAGTATGGAACTCAAAAGTGATGTCCATGCATGACAAAGCTCAGAGTTCTTTGAGGAGTTATCAGACATGGTAGATAAGGGGAACACAGTGGATGTGGTGTACATGGACTTTACAGAGTGCACACAGGAGATTACTAGCAGAGATTAAGGAATTAAGGTGGGCGAGGATAGCAAACTGGATCAAATAATGGTTAGGAGGGAGAAAAGAGAGACTAGGATTTAAGAGCAGCTTTTCCAGTGTGGTTGGAAGTGGATAGTAGTGTCCTACAGGGTTTGACAATGTTGAAAATGCTGGTTAATTAACCAGGACTTACTTCAGAGTTAACAGAGAGCAGGTGATACTCAATGCAGTTTGTATTTAAGGGTTTTTCGCCAGTCAGGGAGTTTTTTCTGAACAGGGAGTTAGTCCAGAAGCGAAGAGTGGAAACTGGTATTTGTACTGAACTGTGGATTGAGAATAAAACAGTTGTGGGTCAGAGACTGTCTCCTGCTTCCTGATTTTGGTGAATGGAGATCTGACAATTAATCAGGGTTCAGTTCTAAGGTGCTGTGTATATCAATGATGTGGATACAGAGCAAGAGAAAGTGATGCTGAAGTTTGCAAGTGCTAAAAGCTCACAGAATTTTAGGAATGATCCCTTATTCTGCTAAATGTAACACTGAAGGTTGATGGTACTAGATTGTATATAGATGGGAGTTAAGAGATTTCCAGCATTTACTTGCCTTCACCATCTCATGCCTCTATAAACAATTGTGTCACAAGTCCCCTAATTGTTGACTACAAATCCCCATCACTAAGCAATAACAGTAGTGATTCACAATGAATTACCAAACATAAGGCTATAATTAACTAGAACATTCAGGAACTGAAATAATTAATTTCTTATCCAGAAAAGCCATCGATGAACCATTTGGCTTTTGTCCAGCACAGCAAATCGAGGACTGCATAAATAGCACATATATTGCAGCCAAGCCGATGAGCTGAAAGCACCATACCCTCTTTGACTAATCAAGCAAGACAATAAAGTCTTTTTTCTAAATAATTTCAAATAGGCACAACTTTGAACAACATAAATTGTCTTTGGATCCACTGTACAATCTCAGTTAAATCTTGGTCCTAAACCATTATAATTGTGCATGTCTAGCTGTACCTATTTTAAAAAAAATGGTATGTGGTATGTACCTCCTATCCATAAACGTTACACCCAACCATACGTTTATAGCATAAAAAAATCTATAGATGAGCATTTATAATAGGAATCCTTATGAAAACATAATGGCAAAACCCTACCTAAATATGTAGAAATTTTACCGTCACTGTTTGTTAGCAAATCAAATTAATCATTCAAAATGTTAATCAAAAAATATTTGTCCACCATTTTTCCTCAGTAACTGAAATTTCTAATTTTCAAAATATGGTGGCAAATAAAAAAAACTTGCAATAACACAATAACACAAGGGGAGGCAGTGGCATAGTGGTGATGTCACTGGACTAGCATTCCAGAGCCCAGGCTAATGCTCTGGGGACATGGGTTCAAATCCCACCACGGCAGATGGTGATATTTGAATTGAATTAATAAATCTGGAATTTAAAAAAAGCTACTTTAATGGTGACCATGAAAACACTGTCAATTGTTATAAAAACCCATCTGGTTCACTAATGTCCTTTAGGGAAGGAAATCTATCGTCCTTACCTGGTCTACGTGTGACTCCAGACCCACAATAATGTGGTTGACTCTTAACTGCCCTCTGAAATGGCCTAGCAAGCCACTCAGTTCAAGGGTAATAAATGCTAGCCTAGCCAGCAATGCCCACATCCCATGAACAAACAAAAAAACAATTAAATGTACCTTTTTGCTGTGTGTCTCTTTTAACACCTTTGTTCAATTTTTAATTTAAGGCTGCAGCCATTCCAAGAAGACTGGGCTGGAACTTGTTCTTGACAGTTTCGCCCAGCACAATGGCTCTGTTAGCTGAAGGCAGATCCTGCAACCTGAGAATGTGCAGCATACACAATTGCCTAGGCTGTATCAGTAACCCTTAATCTGGCTAAATGATTAGAATGCATCTCTCAGACTTTAATAAAAATAGGTTTGGTTGTTTATAAAAATTATTTGTGAAAAGCTAGTGGGCAAATTGTTCATTTGAGTACAATTTATACTAAGTATTTGTATTCAATGGGTACACTGCCTCTGTATGTCAGCATGAGTGACTGAATAATGATATACTGTACAGATTATATACACCTTCGTCACTTTCATTGGTTTCAAATTGTAACTGTTCTAGAAATTAAACAGACAAGTATACATGCTACACATATAAATATGCACACACTACTGCTGCTGTCTCCAGTTTTGAGGTGAAACAGGTCATAGAAAGGTACATTTAAAAAATCCCAGAATATCATTTACTAAAAATGGAATTTGACTTATTTAATCCCTGCCGATCAGTGGCCCTACTGGTCATCCCCAACGTTGTGTAAACACCTTTATTGTTACAGAACAATGTATGGCAAGCTAGCCTGAGTAGATAGTAGCAAATGTCCAATAAGAATGGGATATACTTCTACATGGTCGATATTCTGTCTGAATGCGTTAGAGAGGTGGGACCAATTTTTGCTATTCCTCCTCTATATGTACAGGCTAGGTCAGATTTCTATCATATACATCTAATGTTGAGAAGAAAACACAACAGTTTCATCTGAAACCATCTTCTATAACAAACCAGAGTAACACAATAATTAGATCTCATGCCAATCTACAGGGCACAAAACCTGAGCAAAATTAGTTAATTATCCACTACAAGAATAATCAATGATAGAGTGGAACACAACCTTCACCACCTATAACAAAAACTTGCATCTTTACAGTGCCTTTAATGTCGCAAAATGTCCCCAAAATGCTTCATAGAGGTGTGATCAAACAACGATCAACATCGAACCAAAGATGGAGATATGTGAAGGCTGATCAAAAACTTGGTCAAAGAGGTAGCTTTTAAGGAGGATTGTGGCATGGAGGGGTTTAGGGAGGGAATCCCAGAGCATGGGAAGCCGAAGGCCCGGCTGCCAATGGTGGGTAGAAAGTTGAGGTGAAGGTGGGATGAACGAGAGGCCAGAGTTGGAGGAACGCAGATTTCTGGGGGGAGGATTGTCGGGCTGGAGGAGGTTTCAGAGATAGGATGCAGTGAGGCCACGGAGGGATTGAAACAAGAGGAATGTAACTTTAAACTAGATTAAATTCAGTGAATACCTATATTAATTTTCTCATATGATAAAACATCACTTTACCAACAAGTTTTCTTACAGTCAGTGTTATGTTACACATTTACTACAACTTTTATGGGCATTAAGAATTTAAGTATAGGTTATAAAATTGAGAAAGCATTTAAATTATTTATTACCAGCCGGTAGTTGGAGAATTAATTCAGTTTGAGATTGCCATATGGTTGACGTAGTATTTTCTTCAGCTGGTCATTTCATACAGCTCAGAAGGAGGCCATTTGGCCCATCGTGCTTGTGCAGGCTCTTTGAAAGAGCTATCCCATTAGTCCCACTCCCCTGCTCTTTTCCCATATAATAGACTGATTGTGCAACTTGCAAAGCTGTTATCATGTGACTCCTTCAATTGCCTTTATATAACTGCAGCCACTTATTCAGATAAATGTTGACTCACACGTGTACTCACGGTGGGTCCTTCCACATTCCTAGTTGTGAGGGGTCAGTGCAAAAATATTGTTGTCTTTTTTATTGTTTGAAAATTGCATCCAGTCTGATAACTGCTTACGGATTTGTAAATACAGATTCCATCTGCTATAAAGAAGGCTTCATTGGGAATTTGCTTTAATGCAAGAATATTCAAAGATGTTGCATTGATAGAATCAAAAAGCCTGTGGAATCCTGATCACTGAATTGTTATAAATGAAATTTTAACATCTTTTACAGTATGAACCAGATTATTCAAATAATGTGAATATTTTCTGTTAAGCCACAACAGGGGGAAGGCTTAACTGGCATTATGTCTATTGAAGATGGTAACAAAGGCTGCTCCCTGCCATTATCTCTCACACAGCACCACCGACTGCATATCTCATCCCCTGCATGTTTTCTCTACCACAGGGAGTTATTAGTACCTACTGCATATTCAACCAATATAAATCCCTGCCATGATGTTGCTTCCTGTGTTATCAATCTGCAGTCAAATTTACATTAGCCCAGACCCACAATACTATTGAGAACAACAGGAACTTCACTGTGGCGATAAACTATAAAGCACATCAGAACTAGAGAAACCTCACTTAAAAGAGCATCGCAGCAGCTTCCCTCAGCCACATAAGTGGCTTAAAGAACGTCTTCTATTATTAGCTTCCAACACACAGATTGGCGGCAAGGTGAACTGAGGGGCTGGATCCACGGAAAACCCCTTGAACTGTAGCCAGAAAATATTTGTTTGCTGTAAAATGTACACGGCATGTAAAATGAAATGGAAGGGTTGTGAGGCAACTCCTGTATTGAAGGAAACTGATCTCCTTTGCACTCTTTGTATTATTTGATGTGGTGCTTTTTGGAACTGTTTTGTAATATATATTTTTTTTTACAGATTTTTATGAATAAAGTATATTTTGGAAATAAAAAAAAAATCTTAATGGAAAGTTACCTTTCCATGATAAATTTTCAAATGAAATATGTTTTTGTTAGTCACATAAAAGATTTAATTTCTAAATTAATGATGACCCACAACTTGTAACCATTTCCACAGTAGTTTCACAAGGTCATAAAGAATGGTGGCTGTAATTTTGTGGGAATGTACAAATTCTTTTATTTCATTTCATCAATAATTAGGCATTTTAATATTATATATTATTTTCCAACCCCAAGCACCCTGTTGTCAGAGCATTGTAATCTGCTATGAAGTTGCCCTATTTCTATATAATTCTGGACTCTGTCTATGCACATCTTTTCCATTGCAGGCCTGACTTACTTAAAAATTTAGTAAATGCTCAAGGAATAAGACTCCCTAATCCATGATACCTTGGGGGAGCCTACATGCATAATCCTTTCATGGAAGACTTCAAATCTAAACCATCAACCATAAAAATGTGCATTTATATTGTGTGCTTAATGTAGAAAATATCTCAGGGCATTTTAGAGAGGCTTAATCAGACAACAATCAATGTGGAGATAAAGAAAGAGCTATTAGGAGGGGCGACTAAAAGCTTGGTCAAAGAGGTGGGCTTTAAGGAGGGTCTTAACAAGGAAGAGAGTGAGGAGCAGAGACGGAAGGTTTTATGGAGGAAATCCCATAGCACGGGGCCTAAATGTCTGAAGCCACAGCCAGCAATGATGGAGTGAAGGGAATGGGAGATATAACAGAGGCCAGATTCAGGGGAAAGCAGCGTTTCTCAGCAGCTTGTTGTAATGATTGCTTTTTATGTTTCTGATGCAACATAAATGAGATGGGTGGAGTCCAGGTTGTTGAAGATCTCAAACAGGTTTATTAAACAGCTAACTATTATATATAGTACAGAGCTAACTATTTACAGAACCTTACTGTGGGTGTTACAGCTACAGAGTGACTCTGGCCTTGAGTCACATGACTGCATCCTGGGACTTGGCTCATTAGCATACTAAGATCTTAAAGGTACATTATCTTTAAGGCAATCAGACAACATCCCCTTTCTTTCCAAAGATAAGTCTCGTATGCTAAAAGTAAAAATACATAAAATTAGATATCAAAATTATTTACACATGGATAGAGATTGTGAAACTTACAAATATAGAGGCTCAAAAGTCCATATATCGTCTTGGTGATTTGACAACTCTTGCACAGGGAATTTGTGTCACATCTGTTGCTGTTCTTTCTGAAGTTTCTCCCTCTCTGCATTCAGTTCCTGTTGCTCTGCCTTCAGCCTGCTAACATACTCTGTTGCTTTTCTCAAGATGACCACTTTTGGGGCCTTGTCATTCTTGGAAAGTTCTGGCACCTCATCTCGAACAGCCAACAGACAATGCTTCAACACATTCCTCTTCTGCCTATTCAGGACATTGCGTGTCCTTCACGTCTCCTTATCCTCTGTGTCTGAAGGCCTGAGGCTCAAGGTCGAGAACTTGTTGGGGGAAGAGTACTTGGCCTCATGACGATACCTGTCTGTTCTGGCTCGTTGTGGTGCTGGCGGTTCTCGAGGGCAGAAGTGAAGGCGCGGCATAGTTGTGCTGTTGCTGAGTTTCCAGACTGAACCGTTTGATGCTGGTCAGAGTCTGTGAGCAGTTTCTGGTCCTTGGAGATTTCCCTTTGTCAATGCTCTCATGGATAGTTATGATGTTGAGGTCTTTACATGCTGGTAGTCCTGCCACTGCTGGTCCGCTCATGTCCACTAGGTAGAATGTTTGTGGTTTCCATGCCGACTTGCCATAGCTACATTGCATTGTTAGTGTGCCACTGTAAGGGATGCGTGACCCGTTGTTTGCAGATAACTCACAATTGTCGGTTGTATCATTTTATTTCAGTGCAACACTTCCAGAAGCTTTGGCATTGGATTGAGATTTGAAACAAGTCCCTGCAATTCTCGTACAGCATTCCAGTGTGCGGAGACTGATGTCAGAGATGACTATTTCCCCTTTGAACTAACTCCAAAATTAAAATATTCAGATCTTGACAAGGCCAAATAAAGCCTTCTAAGTATCATCACCTCATTCCATGACAATATGAAAGGCACAATTCAGCATAACGGTGCCTCATCAGACTCCTTTCCTATCCTGAGTGGCGTGAAACAGGGCTGTGTTCTCGCACCTACACTGTTTGGGGTCTTCTTCTCCCTGCTGCTCTCACATGCGTTCAAGTCTTCAGAAGAAGCAATTTTCCTCCACACAAGATCAGATGGCAGGTTGTTCAACCTTGCCCGTCTTAGAGTGAAGACCAAAGTACAGAAGGTCCTCCTCTTTGCTGACGATGCTGCATTAACATCCCACACTGAAGAGTGCCTGCAGAGTCTCATCGACAGGTTTGCTGCTGCCTGCAACGAATTTGGCCTAACCATCAGCCTCAAGAAAACGAACATCATGGGACAGGACGTCAGAAATGCTCCATCCATCAATATCGGCGACCATGCTCTGGAAGTGGTTCAGGAGTTCACCTACCTAGGCTCAACTATCACCAGTAACCGGTCTGTCTCTCAATGCAGAAATCAACAAGCGCATGGGAAAGGCGTCCACTGCTATGTCCAGACTGGCTAAGAGAGTGGGAAAATGGCGCACTGACACGAAACACAAATACCGATGGAACAAGCCCATGTCCTCTGTACGGCAGTGAGGCCTGAATAACGTATGTTAGCCAAGAGCGACGTCTCAATTCATTCCATCTTCTCTGCCTCCGGAGAATCATTGGCATCAGGTGGCAGGACCGTATCTCCAACGCAGAAGACCTCGAGGTGGCCAACATCCCCAGCATATACCCCCTACTGAGCCAGCGGCACTTGAGATGGCTTGGCCATGTGAGCCGCATAGAAGATGGCAGGATCCCCAAGGACGCATTGTACAGCGAGCTCGTCACTGGTGTCAGACCCACCGGCCGTCCATGTCTCCACTTTAAAGACGTCTGTAAACGCAACATGAAGTCCTGTGACATTGACCACAAGCTGTGTGGGAGTCAGTTGCCAGTGATCGCCAGAGCTGGCGGACAGCCATAAAGGCGGGGCTAAAGAGTGGTGAGTCGAAGAGACTTAGCAGTTGGCAGGAAAAAAGACAGAAGCGCAAGGGGAGAGCCAACTGTGTAACAGCCCCGACAACCAATTTTATCTGCAGCACCCGTGGAAGAGTCTGTCACTCTAGAATTGGCCTTTATAGCCACTCCAGGCGCTGCTTCATAAACCATTGACCACCTCCAGGCGCTTACCCATTGTCTCTCGAGACAAGGAGGCCAAAGAAGATATTCCGACACGCCACTTCTAAAATCCGAGATCGACAATCCAAGCCCAGACACAGACAAGGAAGCTGAAAATTCTGTTCAACCATAGAGTTTTTAAATAGCCCCTGAAAATCTCCAAGGCAAGGAAAATCCCCAAAACAGCAAATGACAAAATGTCACTTTTCATTTAATGATACACATTTATTAGGTACTTTTCAAATTTTTGTAATTGTCATGGTGCAGTTTCACGTGCATGTGACTATGAGAAAAGCAGTATAGTGAAACATAACTCTCCATCTCACTCGTACTCTGACCTCAACCTCATACACGGTTCCAATGACGTTCAATGTTAGCTCGAGGAACAGCACCTCATCTTTCCATTAGGCACTTTATAGCCTTCTGTGCTCAACATTGTGTTTACAATTTCAGATCATAACCCCTGCCCCCTTTTTTGTGTTTTTTTTGTTTTTGGATGGCAGTTGTTGGTAACAATTCTACTTTTCACATTTACACCTCCTCTAGAACCATCTTTTGTTCCTTTGCTTGTTCCATTACCATCTTCTTTTGCCTTTCATTATCATCCCTTTCGTCACTTAATTGCTGCTGACTTCCACCCTATCACAGACCTTCCCTTTTCTTTTCCCCCTCTCCCTGTCCTTGTACTTGCTTGAAACCTGTTACATCTCTAACATTTTCCCGTTCTGTTGAAAGGTCATCAACCTGAAATGTGAACTGTTTCTCTCTCCACAGATACTGCCTGACCTGCTGTGTATTTCCATCATTTTCTGCTTTTATTTCAGATTTCCAGCATGCACAATATTTTGCTTTTGTATTAGTGAAACGTAGAGTGATCTAGGAAGAGATGCCTGGCCATAATCTAGGAACCTGGAAGAAAAATATAATGACCCTGGGCTTTTCTATATGAGCCCCTTGCTTATGTATTTCACAGCTTTCTGGAGTCATGGATTGTTCCATGGGCTGGAAGGAGGCTAATGTTGAGCAGCCATTGAAAAAGAGCAAGCCAGGACCTGGAAATTATGGGCACATTGACTTTGATTTAGAGTAAGTTGCTAGAAGGGATCATTAAAGACACTCTGTATGACTACCTGGGCAGACAAGAGTTTATTAGAGATGCTGAACATGTCGCACCAACCAGGTTAATTTTTTTGCGGAGGTGACTGGGTCAGTGGATGAAGACATAGTATATCTAATCTTCATAACTCTTGATAAAATTCCACACAATATTTTATATTGTCAAATCCTGTGGGTTCGGAGGGCAGAGATTGGTTGCATTCTCCTAGATGAGAAGTTGCTAAGAATGCTAATGGTTCTGTCTGCAGACCTGATAGGAGGAATCGGGGCAAACTATTTCCTCTGTTGGTATCAGGCAAGATTGAACAGGTAAGGGCGTTTTCCTCTACAAAAGAGAAAACTGAGGGGGTGACTTGATAGAGAGGCCTTTAAGGTAATACAAGGCTTTGATAGGGTAGATGTAAAGAAGATGTTTCCACTTGTGGGAGAGACCAAAACTAGGGGCTATAAATATAAGATATAACAGCCCCAACAACCAATTTTTATCTACAGCGCCTGTGGAAGAGTCTGTCACTCTAGAATTGGCCTTTATAGCCACTCCAGGCGCTGCTTCACAAACTACTGACCACCTCCAGGCGCTTACCCATTGTCTCTCGAGACAAGGAGGCCAAAGAAGAAGAATCACTAATAAATCCAAAAGGGGATTCAGGAGAAACTTCTTTACCCAGAGAGTGGTTGAAATGTGGAAATTGCTACCACAAGGATGTGAATAACATAGATGCATTTAAAGGGAAGCTCAATAAGCACATGGGGGAGAAAGGAATAGAAGATCATGAAACAGAGAAACACAGGGCTGGGGATGGGGAAGGGCACGGAATGAAAAATACCAATCGTGGATTTACAGTCAAAGCTGTAAAGAAAATGTGAACAAAGGCACAGTTTCACATAGACTCCTACAGTAAGGGAAATCGGTACTACCCAAATAGTTAATAACACTACCTTTTCATTCCAGACTGGGTTTAAATCCGGCCAAATTCAGCAAGATGACAGTACTTCTCTGATGACTCTACATAAAAGATTCTAAGTGAAATTAATTTGCTACTTTTAACCCAATTCCCAGTAGGTGCAAGTTCATTATGTGAAATTTGGAATACGATTTTTGCACAGCAACATTTGAAACATCACTACTAAATCTGAAGTTGTCAATTCATTGAAGGTTTACTTGAACATGTTTGCGAGTTTTTGCGAGTGGAAGCCTGTGACCAGTGGGGTGCCGCAGGGATCAGTGCTGGAACCCAGTTTGTAGTGCACATTAATGATTTAGATGTAAATATAGGAGGTATGATCAGTAAGTTTGCAGATGACACGAAAATTGGTGGTGTCGTAAATAGTGAGGAGGAAAGCCTTAAACTACAGGACGATATAGATGGGCTGGTAAGATGGGCAGAGCAGTGGCAAATGGAATTTAATCCTGAGAAGTGTGAGGTGATGCATTTTGGGAGGACTAACAAGGCAAGGGAATATACAATGGATGGAGGACCCTAGGAAGCACAGAGGGTCAGAGGGACCTTGGTGTACTTGTCCATTGATCACTGAAGGCAGCAGCACAGGTAGATAAGGTGGTTAGGAAGGCATATGGGATACTTTCCTTTATTAGCTGAGGCATAGAATACAAGAGCAGGGAGTTTATGATGGAGCTGTATAAAACGCTAGTTAGGCCACAGAACTGTGTACAGTTCTGGGCATCACACTATAGGAAGGATGTGACGGCACTGGAAGAGAGACTGAAAAGGCGAGGGTTGTTTTCCTTAGAGTAGCGAAGGCTGAGGGGGGACATGATTGAGGTATACAAAAATATGAGGGGCATTGATAGGAAGAGACTTTTTCCCTTAGCGGAGGGGTCAATAACCAGGGGGCGTAGATTTAAGGTAAGAGGCAGGAGGTTTAGAGGGAATGTGAGGAAAAAAATTGTCACTCAGAGGGTGGTTGGAATCTGGAACACACTGCCTGAAGGGGTGGTCGAGGCAGGAACCCTCACAATATTTAAGAAGTATTTAGATGGGCACTTGAAACACCAGAGCATACAAGGCTACGGGCCAAGTGCTTGAAAATGGGATTAGAATAGTTAGGTGCTTGATGGCTGGCACAGACACGATGGGCCAAAGGTCCTGTTTCTGTGTTGTATAACTCTATGACTCTATGTACGGTGATATTTGATATTGTAAAACTCAACACTATCAGTAAGAGTTCAAAAATTGCAAACGGTGCAACACAAGTGCCCCCAGGAGGTGTAATTTGCAAATTACAGAATAACTTGCTCATGAGCCTGAAAGAGAGTTACATCGCCTTGGTGCTGGAAACATATAGGCAAACACTGTACTGCACAGACACCCGTGGTGATTGACACTGGTTTACTTCCTTGTAATGAGAATGCCTCTATTACTTGTCTGATTCCATGTCCATAACTATATCCAGCCTGCTTACTCAGACTGAACGCTGCACACACTGCAATCTCAGTATCCTGCTAAGCTTCAAACCCCACATCCTGTCCGCCACCAAGACTCCCTCGTGCTGATGTTAGCTTTCAACGGTGGCAGAAATTGGGTGGTAGGGGATCAGTTGTATTGACTTCCATTGACTTTAAAAGGAAAATCGGACCGGGTGTACGATGAGCCACTGATCCTATACTGCCCATTTACCACATTGCCTAATATTAATAACAGCCCTCTCACTTCTGCCTTTAGACATCTCCTGCCTACACAGACAGGTGAAATCCCCATAAATAACAGCGCAGAGTGTAAGCTCCCAAATGCAGTCATGAGGGAATGAAGCCACCAGAAATCAGGTGCTTCCATCAAGCATTTTTCAGCCAACACATTTAAGGCCTCTATTGGGTTGGACAATGCTGCACTGCAAATAGAAATCACACTACAGAAACAGGCCTCTGGCCGAAACAAACAGTCATATTGGCATTTATTCTTCTCCTATGTGCTTTTCCTATTCCCATATCCCTCTATCCCCCAATCTTTCAACCAATCCATCTAAATGTTGACATGATCTCTGCTTCAATCACCAACTTGTAGTGCAAACCACAGCCTAATAACACTCCATGTAACGTGGCTGTTAATATTCTCCGGGAAGTCTGGTGAAACTATAACACTGGACTACTTGTATGCCAAACAGCAGACACAGCATGCAATAGACAGAGCTAAGTGATCCCACAACCAACGGATCAGATCTAAGCTCTGGAGTCCTGCCACATCCAGTCGTGAGTGGTGGTGGACAACTGAACAACTGACAGGAGGAGGAACCTCCACAAACATCCCCATCCTCAACAATGGGATCCCAGCACATCAGTGCAAAGGACAAGGCTGAAGCATTTGCATCCATCTTCAGCCAGAAGTGCCGAGTGGATGATTGATCTCGGCCTCCTCCTGAGGTCCCCAGCATCACAAATGCCGGTCTTCAGCCAATCTGATTCACTCCATGTGATATCAAGAAATAGCTGAAGGCACTGGTTACTGCAAAGGCTATGGACCCTGACAACATTCTGGCAATAATACTGAAGACAGGACTAGCTGTGCCCCTAGTTAAGCTGTTCCAGTACAGCTACAACACTGGCATCTACCTGACAATGTGGAAAATTGCTCAGGTATGTCCTGTATACAAAAAGCAGGACAAATCCAACCTGACCAATTACCGCCCCATCAGTCTACTCTAAATCATCAGCAAAGTGATGGAAGGGGTCGTTGACAGTGTTATCAAGCACCACTTGCTCAGCAATAACCTGCTCAGTGACGCTCAGTTTGGGTTCCATCAGGGCCACTCAGCTCCTGACCTCATTACAGCCTTGGTCCAAATATGGACAAAAGAGCTGAACTCCAGAGGTGAGGTGAGAGTGACTGCCCTTGACATCAAGGTAGCATTGGACTGAGTATGGCATCAAGGAGCCCCAGTAAAATTGGAGTCAATAGGGATCAGGGGGAAATTTTTCCACTGGTTGGAGTCATACCTAGCAGAAAGGAAGATGGTTGTGGTTGTTGGAAGTCAATCATCTCAGTCCCAGGATATCAATGCAGGAGTTCCTCAGGGTAGCGTCCTAGGCCCAAACATCTTCAGCTGCTTCATCAATGACCTTCCTTCCATCATAAGGTCATAAATGGGGATGTTCACTGATAATTGCACAATGTTCAGCACCATTCGCGACTCCACAGATACTGAAGCAACCCATGTCCAGATGCAGCAAGACCTGGACAATATCCAGGCTTGGACTAATGTAGCAAGTAACATTCAGGCCACACAAGTGCTAGGCAATGACCAGCTCAAACAAGAGAGAATCTAACCATCTCCCCTTGACGTTCAATGGCATTACCATCGCTGATTCCCTCACTGTCAACATCCTGGGGGTTACCATTGACCAGAAACTGAACTGGACCAGCCACATAAATACTGTGGCTACAAGAGCAGGTCAGAGGTTAGGAATTCTGCAGCGAGTAACTCACCTCCTGTCTCCCCAAAGCCTGTCCACCATCTACAAGGCACATGTCAGGAAGGTGATGGAATACCCTCCAATTATCTGGATGGGTGCAGCTCCAAAAACACTCAAGAAGCTCATCCGAACATACGAATTAGTAGCAGAAGTAGGCCATTCAGTGTCTCGAACCTGCTCCATCGTTCAATAAGATCATGGCTTATCTGCTTGTGTCTCCAATTCCACACTCCCATCTACCCCTGATAATTCTTGATTCTCTTGCCCAACAAGAATCTATCTGATGAAGGGTCACTGACCTGAAACGTTAACTCTGCTTCTCTCTCCAGAGATGCTGCCAGACCTGCTGAGTATTTCCAGCATTTCTTGTTTTTATTTCAGATTTCCAGCATCTGCAGTATTTTGCTTATATATAAGAATCTATCTACCCCCGCCTTAAAAATATTCAATGACCCCGCCTCCACCACCTTCTGAGGCGGGGAGTTCCAAAGTTGCACAACCCTCTGAAAGAAAGAAATTCTCCTCATCTCTGTCCTAAAAGGGCGACCCCTAATTTTAAAACAGTGCCCCCTAGTTCTGGACTCACCCACAAGAGGAAACATCCTTTCCACAAACACTTTGTCAAGACCGTTCAGGATCTTATATACTTCAATCAAGTCTCCCCTCACTCTTCTAAACTCCAGTGAAAACAAGCCCAGTCTGTCCAACCTTTCCTCATAAGACAACCAGCTCATTCCAGGTATCAATCTAGTAAACCTCCTCTGAACCGCCTCCAACGCATTTACATCCTTAAATAAGAAGACCAAAACTGTGCACAATATTCGAGATGTGGTCTCACCAATGCCCTGAATAACTGAAGCAAAACATGCTTACTTTTATTTTCAATTCCTCTCTTAATAAAGGATAGCATTCCATGAGCCTTCTTTATTACTTGCTGTACCTGCATACAAACTTTTTGTGACTCATGCACTAGAACACCTAGATCCTTCTGCACCTCGGAGTTCTGCAGTCGTTCTCCATTTAAGTAATACTCTGCTTTTTTATTCTTCCTGCCAAAGTGAACAACTTCATGTTTCCCTCATTATACTCCATCTGCCAGATTTCTGCCCACTCATTCAACCTATCTATATTGGTCTGCAACCTTCTTATGTCCTCTTCACAACATACTTTCCTACCTATCTTTGTGTCATCTGCAAATTTAGCTACCAAGCCATCGCTCCCCTCATCAAAGTCATTGATATAAATTGTAAAAAGTTGAGGCCCCAGCACAGACACCTGCGGGACTCCATTCATCACTTCCTGCCAACCAGAAAAGGACCCATTTATGCATACTCTCTGTTTTCTGCCAGCCAGCCAATCTTCTATCCATGCTAATATGGTACCCCCTACACCATGAGCTCCTACTTTGCACAACAACCTTTTATGTGGCACCTTGTCAAATGCCTTCTGGAAATCCAAGTACAGTACGTGAATGGGCTCTCCTTTATCCACAGCGCATGTTACTCCTTCAAAGAGCTCCAATAAATTGGTTAAACATGATTACCCTTTCACAAAACCATGCTGACTATTCCCTATTACCTTGAGTTTTTCTAAGTGTCCAGCTATAGCCTCCTTAATGATTGATTCTAACACCTTCCCTACAACAGACGTCAAGCTAACTGGCCTATAGTTACCTGCTTTCTCCCCCACCACCCCCCCACCCCCACCTCCCTCCTTGACTTTTTTTAAAAGCCCGCCGGAAAACCCCAAATCTGTCTGATGTTGGGAAGCGCGTTCCTGCTTTGACAGCAGTCAGCTGTGAAACTGACTTGCAATGTGTGTGTGTGGAGGGGGGGGGGGAACAGAGAGAGAGGGGCAGGGGGCCAGAGTGAAAGAGGGGACAGAGAGAGGGTGTGGGGGGGACAGAGAGAGAGGTCAAGACCACTCCTGACAGATGAACATCTATCCAGAATACTGGTAGGTGGTAGGGGAATTGTGGGGATGTGGTAGGAATATGGGGTTAATGTAGGATTAGTATAAATGGGTGGTTGTTGGTCGGCACAGACTCAGTGGGCCGAAGGGCCTGTTTCAGTGCTGTATCTCTAAATAAATAAAATAAATAAATAAATTTGCTCACCGGCCCCTCGGGCCGAGCAAAATTCGTAATGCAGCTCTCCGCCCGAAAAGTTTAGACAACCCTGATCTACAAGCTGCACTGCAGTAACTCACAAAGGCTCCTTCGACAGCACCTTCCAAACCCACAACCTCTTCCACCTAGAAGGACAAGGGCAACAGATGCATGGGAACACCACCACCTGCAAGTTCCCCTCCAAGCCACACACCATCCTGACTTGGAACTATATCGCTGTTCCTTCACTGTCGCTGGGTCAAGATCTTGAAACTCCCTTCCTAACAGCACTGTGGGTATACCTACCCCACATGGATTGCAGCGGTTCAAAAAGGCAACTCACCAACACCTATTCAAGGGCAATTAGGGATGGACAATAAATGCTGGCCTGGCCAGCGACACCCACATCCCCTGAAGGAAAAAAACACTGGAAACATTTCTATCTAATCTGTCCCATGCCTTTATAACATTAAAAAGCTTTATCAAATAACCCCACGACTTGTTCCAATGTAAACAGCCCTAATTTTTCAAGCCTTTCTTTGTATTTCATCGCACCAGGTATCCTCCTAGTGAATCTATGTTGTAACCTCTCTTTTGCTTCACGATCCTCCCTGCAGTGTGGAACCCAGAGCTACATTCAGCACTCCCACTGTGGTCTTACAAAGTTATAAAACAATCCACTATTAGATTCAGGTTATATTAAAGCAAACCTTCTGTATCATTCTGTGAATGATTTTTAAAAAACAATAAAGAGAAATTCCAAGTAACGTATTTTCCAATAGGATTAATAAGAAAGAACAAAAGAAAGATTTGCATTTATAAAGTGCCTTTTATGACCTCAGGATATCCCAAAGCACTTTACAATCAATTAAGTACTTTTTGACTTCTCGAAGTGTAGTCACTGTTGTAATGTAGGAAACACAGCAGTCAATTTGCGCACAGCAAGCTCCCACAAACAGCCATGTGATAATGACCAGATAATCTGTTTCTGTGATGTTGATTGAGGGATAAATATTGGCCAGGACACCAGGGCTAAATCTCCTCCTCTTCAAACTAATGCCATGGAATCTTTTACGTCCACCTGAGAGGACAGCTGGGGCCTCAGTTTAACATCTAATCCAAAAGATGGCACCTCCGACAGTGAAGCACTCCCTCAGTACTGCACTGGAGTGTTAGCCAACAATGTTGTGCTCAAGTCTCTGGAGTGGGACTGGAACTCACAACCTTCTGACTCAGAGATGAGAGAGATTGCTGCACCGACAGAGTAAATTTTAACATTTCGTAGCACGTAATCACATGGAGGTACTTCCAATAAGCTGCAAGTGTTCACCAAAAATAAGGACAAGCTGCTCAATAACAAGTTTTATAATTATAAAGGAGGTGTACAACAGATACAATGTTGATCTAATAGACAGCCCTGAGTGAGCAGCTCATCCAATGGCACCCCTGTATTACAATGTTAGAAATAGAAATAGAATATGCTGGAAACACTCAGCTGGACAGGCAGCATCAGTGGAGTGAGAAACAGAGTTACTGGCCTGGATTTTAGCACATGCTTCAAGACCCCGACGTTGTGCGAAAAGCAGGTCCCGAGCCTGCAATTGCCAGCAGTGTGCCTGACCAAACAATCTTCTTCTGTGCTCACCGTCCAATTAAGGATAACAAGCATCCAGACCCCAAAGTGTTATTTAGCTCCTAGGTACTGATTCCAATAGTCCACCTGAGGGAGGTACTGGGCAGTTAATTGGTGACACTGTCCTGACTCCAGCAGTTACAAACCAGGTGGAAATACCATATTAGCAAGAGATGCATTACAGTAATGACACGTATTGACTAAAGTTTGTGCTTAATTGGGGATTTCGTATCTAGAGTTTGATGTAATAACCTGACATTGAGAAAACGTTGCATTGCTGTGGGAACATTGTCCCCTTAGATAAGATGTTAAACCAAGGCCCCATATACCTATCCAGTGGTTCAAGGGAACATCAAAGAACCCATGCCACTATTGGGAGAGCAAGAAGTTCTGGCTAGTATTCGTCCTTGACCCACTCCCAAAATATAGCAGATGGGAGCAGTAGCAGAGTTATTATGTTACTGCACTAGTAATCCAGGGACCTGGACTAATCAACTAATGATCCAGTGACCCAAGGTTAAATTCCACCATGGCAACTGGGGAATTTAAAGTCAGTTAATTAAAAATGTCAAGAATTTTAAAAAATTTAGTATCAGTAATGGTGGCCATGTAACTACTGAATTGTCTTAACAACCCATCTGGTTCACTAATGCCCTTTAGGGAAAGAAATCTACCACCTTACCCAGTCTGGCTTCTGTGTGACTCCAGACCATTAGCAATGTGCTTGACTCTTACTCGCTGTGAAATGGCCCTGTGAGCCATTCGAGGCGGCAGCTCACCACCATATTCTCAAGGGTAATTAGAGACCGGGGAATAAATGCTGGCCTTGCCAACAACACCCATGAATGAATTTTTAAATAAAAAGCAGATTAAAAGGCCATTATCATTGCTGTATGTTGGATCTTGCTTTACAGAAAACGATTGTCCCATTTGCTGAAATTGCACATCGAAGTAATTAACTGAATGCAAAGCACTTTTGAGGCATTGAGAGATGACAGAATCATAGAACGATATAGCGCAGAGGGAGGCTATTAGGCCTGTAGCGATATCCAACTAGTCCCACTCCCCAGCTCCTTCCCCATAACTCTGCAAACTTCTTCCCTTTCAAATTTTATCTCATTCCCTTTTCAAAGTTACGATTGAATCTGCTTCCACCTCCTTTTCAGGCAGTGCATTCCAGATCATAACAACTCGTGTAAAATAAAACTTTTCCTCATGTCACCTCTTGTTCTTTTGTCAAATATCTTAAGTCTGTGGCTGGAATTCACCACACACACCACTGCCCAGAGCTGCCAGGGACAGATTTGGGGGGGTGGGGGGGGAGATGGGTAGCATAAAATAGGGTGGGAGGCGGGGAGGTGCTGTGCCCTCACCTACTCATCCCCACTGCTACTTTACCAGTGGCCGCAGAAGTGGCAGACAGCCTGCCCACCCTTAGTCCAATTGAGGCCCTTAAATGCCCAATTAATTGTCACAAGGGCCTCTTCCTGCCACCAGCAGTGGACGGGCACTTCAGCACCTGCGGAGGCCGCCTAGGAATACATGGCGACCTCCTTGGGGGTGAGGGAGGCCCCTCCTGATTGGGCACCCTCTGCCCCATGGAGAGCACCCCGCCCAGCAGCATGAGCTTCTCCTCTAAAACAACCACTCGCCCCCGCACCCACTGCCAGAGGCTCTGACCACCTCCCATCGCCGGGGCCCAGCTGATTGCCCCAGTGAGGCCTGACCCCCCCCCCCCACCATTTACCTTTTTGGAGGCCGACATCCATGATCCTCTTCTTGCTGGGTGTAGTCCCAGCAATGGCCACCACTCCCCAGTGGCACTGCTGGGACCAAAGAGCTGCCAGCCCTCTGATTGGCTGGCAGCTCTTGGAGGCGGGACATCCTGCGTCAGAAGGGCAGAAGCCCCAACTACAGCCAATTAAGGGCCTATGCCAGGCAAAATAGTGTCATGGTTTCCAGACCCGGCAGAGGCAGGTTCTCCCCTGACTTTCCAGCCAGTGGGTGGGGTAACTATCTCACCGTTAAATTCCAGCCAGTGTCTCTGGTTACCAATCCCTTTCTGCCACTGGAAACAGTTTCTCCTTATTTATTCTATCAAATTCTGATATTTTGTTCTATGTAAAATAAAGTTACTCCTTCTTTTCAATGGGACCTTTAATATCAAAGGAAACATTTCTGCCCTGGCAAACTCACCCAATGATTGGATCATGCACTAAACTTAAGGCTCTTTTGCTGTAGATGGACACAGTTAATATTAGATAACGAAAACCTAATCATGCTTGGCTTTTTTTTAAAATAAATCAAATCGAGGGGGATTTGGGGTCAGCGCTCCACACACAGTATTGGGACACACAAAAATAACAGACAAAATACATTTGAGCAGTCTTTCCATCTCACTATCAAAATATCAAGCCATTTCTATTCTGTTCTCTGGTACCATTCAGGAACAAAAACTGGACAGAGTTCCCAATTCAGAAGGATGCTCTGAAAATCTTATGCACCTCTAGGTAGCTGACATATTCAAATGGTTTGTAAAATAAATGCCAGCCCCAAGTTTAATTATAAAAAGGATGAAATGACAACTGATGTAATTGTAATATTTATCAACTTTCTCCCAACTTTCACTACGTTATCTCCCCTCTGAAAATAATTCCACCAAGCCCAATTGGTGCAAACAAAAATTAACTTCAAGAAGATTGTCACGTTTGGCAAATGTCACCTACTTAGAAGAAAGTTAGATCACAAATATTTGTGAGAAGCACACAGCAGCGGTATTAACAAAGGAATTAACACGTTTACAACTGAAGAATTACGACCTTCCTACTCATCACATCTGTTCAAGTATTGGAAGTACATCAAGCTTTCATAAAACACCCCTTATACAAATCTAGCAAATTTCTAAGTGCAATTTGAAACAAAATGGTTTTCATCCCTCTTTCCCATAAATTTTGCAGGTTCTGCAGGCCACTCGTTCCCAAGAGATTACCAATGCCTTTCTTCAGTGAATCATTATAAGGTAGGTAGTGGATGTTGGGCAACCAACTTCCCAATTTTGTTCTGCTCCCATCCAGGACAGGCAGCTGACTTCTCCTCACAGGAGTGGCAACAGAGCTGTGCTTAAAGCATTACCAAGAAGCCCATCATTCTGTGCCATCCTCGGTTTTATTTTTTTTTTACTTTTTTCTTTGCACTATGTAGTATTATTGGTCCAAAGAGTTAGAACAATAGCTTGGGCCAGGCAGGCACCACTATCCCTTCTATACCAACTGCAAAGAAGTCCCGAAATTAAATTTAAACTTCTGGAACCCAGGCAGTGGATGCTCATATTCAGCACCAGAACTGGACATAGATGTGTGCTATTTAAACTCCTAATAATCTCTCAAGAGAACTGATTGAAATTACCCATTAGAACAACAATTTCTGAACCTGCTTTGAGGAAGTACAAATACATTCTTAAACTGCAAATGCAATTCTAATACTTACAATTTCTTACACATAAGTCTCTCCCCACACCCAAATCCTCCCACTATTAAATGGCACAGTGGCGCAGTGGTTAGCATCGCAGCCTCACAGCTCCAGCGACCCGGGTTCAGTTCTGGGTACTGCCTGTGCGGAGTTTGCAAGTTCTCCCTGCGACCGCGTGGGTTTCCTCCGGGTGCTCCAGTTTCCTCCCACAGCCAAAGACTTGTGGGTTGATAGGTAAATTGGCCATTGTAAATTGTCCCTAATGTAGGTAGGAGAATTGAGGGTAGGTCGGGATGGGAGAGGGAAATGGGATTAATGTAGGATTAGTATAAATGGGTGGTTGATGGTCAACATGGACTCAGTGGGCTGAAGGGCCTGTTTCGGTGCTGTATCTCTCTATGAGAACATCAGAGTGCTTAAACCAGAGCTGGCATTTCCTGTGCATGTCTATGTTTACTGTGTTGGGACAAAGTCAGAATGCATGTTAATTTTTTGGAGGGGGAGTGGAGTTATCTGCAGCCAAGAAGTTGGGCAAGATATCTGCTCCAAGGGTTCACTGAATGCGAGTGAGGCAAATGTTCCGGGGCAGAGGTGTACAAGAGAATTGTAAATATGCGTGCAAGTTCTCACAAGAAAGACATTTGATCATTGTCTCAGTGGCTCAGTAAATACACCACACAGGCCAATAGGTGACATGTCCATTCCTGGCCTGTGCTACTGGGTGAGATCTGCCACAGGTGTGCTACAGTTAGTTTGTGTGTCCGAGTCTAGTAAAGGGAAAAAACACTGTCTGTTCCTGCTAATTTCTGTTAGAAAAGGGTGCTTGTGTGAACCTATCAGTAGGTCAGGTAGCATCTGTGGTGAGAGAAGGAGTTATTATTTCTTGTCAATGACCTTTCAACAATACTGACAAATGCTCAACAACCTGAAATGTTAACTGTTTGTCTCTGCACCAATGCTGTCTAACCTGCTGAGTATTTCCAGCATTTTCTGTTTTTATTTCAGATTTCCAGCATCTGACCTATTTCACTTTTGCCTGTGTGAATCCCAGGCCAGAATAGGAACAGCTCCACATAGACAAACAGCCTGCTGGTACCATGACACTTTATCAAAGCATTCCATGCTCACATATGAGCAAGTTCCTCACCAGAAGTATGGCTGAAGTGTGTTTTGCTGCAGATGATTCTCACTGGTGCAGATAAGAATCAAAGTACAATGGAGTTTGCACAGGAAAATAAGGAATGATGAAAAACATTCAACTAATAATTCAGCCTATTTCTTCTACAAAGAACAAGTTCCAAGCTTAAACCAATCATTTGTCATTCTGAAGTATTGCATTCATGTGACCCTGCTTGAAGATGCACATAATCCGACATTACAACAGAAAGTTTGTGTTTACCAGGGAATTACTTTACAATTAGGATTTGAAATTCCTGAAATGTGATTCTCGAGTTACATCTCTAAGTAACTTTAGAGATGCATCAAATTTCTTTTTTAATTGTCTTTTCACGAGTGTGAAAAATCTCTCACACACAAATGACCTATAAATTGCACTTACATAACAGGTACATAGCAAATACACATCTCAAATATTTCTAATAAAACATTTCAAGGAGGATTTTACTTTCCCATGCCCTAATTAGCCACCCTCTGACCTCTCCTTGATATATCTCCATGGTAGCACAGCTAAGCCTGCTAACACAGTGTAAAATATTATGCAACTGAACCCACGTCTTGGCACAGTTAGAACTGCCACAAACCCAAGACTATTTCCTTGCTACATGGCAAGGCAGAATTCCTAAAATATCCACAAAGGGTTTCTGCTAATTTTATTTTTTTTATTTAAAGGAAGGTAATGAAAATATCAATTTTATCTCAAAATCTACCTATCACATGCCTAGTCCCATTTCTTTATTAACTGGATTTAAATATAAAAGATATTGCTACATCACTACAACACTCAACTTATTCCCACTAACTACAGTTAGTGTTACAGTTTACTAACTAACTACAGTTAGTTTACTTATGTTAAAAATGCCCTAAAGCCTAATATTTCACAAGGGAACAGGAAACATCAAGTGGTAGAAAGTAGGTTCAATAATAAACTCTTCCTTTCTATTATCTTTTGCCCCAGGCATGCTGCTTGTGAAAGGAATCCTGTTCTGTAGTGGAATGGAAGTCAGTTGTTAAATATTATTATTAAATGCTGTTAGATTATGTATCTCAACTTGTAATCCGCTCTATACCGTCAGCTATTTAAAAAAATACACTGTAACACCTCAGGCTGAAAGTACAGGTGGCCAATGTTATTCCCAACTAACTGCTAGGTAGTGGTCAGGAATAACCTGGAAAACATTGTCCCTTAGTTTCTCTCCTTGCCTGGGAAAACCGGCCTTTATTTTATTGCTCACATATTCTGATTAAGATAGGAACTCAGCAAAGCAAGGGCAGAAACTCAGGAAAATCAAAGAGGCCAAACTTACCGATGCTCAAATGTGCTGCATTGCTTTGTCAGACTGCCTTAAACCAGTAAGACATGAGAAAATGTACAACCAGTTCATTAAAAATCAGAATGCCTTTTTGACATGAGGAGAGGAGAAATTGATAAATAAGACAATTGAGGATGATACTTTAGTATAAGGACACAAGCACATAAGAAATAGGAATAGGAGAGGACCATGGAGCTTCTCACACCTTCTGCTCCATTTAATAAGATTATTGTAGATCCACAACCTCAATTCCACCTTCCCACCAATTCCCCATATCACTTGATTCCCCTACTCCAAAAATCTATCAATCTCAGTCTTAAATATACTCAACAACTGAGCATTCCCAGCCCTCTGGGGTAGAGAATTCCAAACATTCACAATCCTCTGAGTAAAGAAATTTCTCCTCAGCTCAGTCCTAAATGGATGACCCTTAACCTGAGACAATGTCCCATGCCCCCTAGTTCGAGACTCTCCAGCCAGCGGAAACAGCCTCTCAGCATCTACTTCAATAAAGAATCAATATTCTTCAAATTGATACAAAAGGAAATATAGGATATTCAAACCCAGAAAACATTATTTTTT
Source organism: Heterodontus francisci (assembly GCF_036365525.1). Lineage (NCBI taxonomy): Eukaryota > Metazoa > Chordata > Chondrichthyes > Heterodontiformes > Heterodontidae > Heterodontus > Heterodontus francisci. The sequence goes on along the minus strand of NC_090372.1, from coordinate 8,665,865 downwards.
TCTATTTAACCTTAGTGATGCTCTTCATTTAGATTTTTCAGTAATAAAGAGCTGATCTTAAGAGGGCTTCAAAAACAACACATACACATGTGAACATTCATGTATATGTGTGTGTATATATATATATATATATATATATATATATATACTATCACATCATATCATTCATATGCTATCCAGCACCCATGCAGAGTAATTGTAACTAATGACCATGTACTGTGACCACACTACTTTTTAAAAGTACAAAAAACTTCAACTTACAGCTCTTCTCCTTTTCGGGATTTCTTGTCCAGTACAAGATAAACCATCCCAAAACTGCCTCTCCCAAGTTTTTCTTGAACTAGGTATCTTCCTGCGATCAGTGACTCAATGCAGACCGTTGCTGAAGTGTTTGTAACACTTTTTGTGGCTTCTTGGAATTTAGGCATTTTGCCCCTCTCACTGAGGGAGTACTGACAGCTTTCTTCCAGTCGGCTTTATTTTTAATTTCCCACATATAGAGCCTCCCAAACACCTGCTGGAACAACCAAATGCCAAACACAATTGACACTTTTAAAGGATTGAATACTTTAAATAGCTCTGAAAATTAACATAAATGTTACATTAGTGCGACAACAATACAGTATCTATTGGTCAGAGAATTATTACAATTTATAGTTAACAATCAGGCGCAGCAAACTGAACAGAAACATTAAACAGAAATTGAAGGTGCCGATTATTCCAACATTGGATAAGATTAAACAGTTCACGTGGTGAATTATTGAGTGTCTTACATAGATTTCCTTCACAAGTGTAATACACATTATATTCAACAACTTTCAATGCAGTACTTTATTAAATTATGTAGCTGTTCAAGTTGTATATTATTTTAGGAAAAAACACACATTTTAATAACACTATTTCATTGAAATATGGCAACTATTCTTCTGTGAAGAGAAAAGGAGCTTCCCACAATACTTAGTAGTCAATCTACCGACTAAGCACGATATAAAAGCAAGTCTGTCTTTCTGTTCTCAACTCTTCAGAGCTATATGCCCCAGGGATGCATTGGGAATCTTGTTCAATCTTTTTTGTTATGCTTACAGTTAGTAATCTCTTTGCTGCTATGTGTTAAAATAATAGGAGTTTTATGCTTTGTGAGGCTGCATTATTATGTAACAAGAGTATGAGTTTGTGATCTTAAAGCACAGGAAAATTGAATATCCTACCAACAAACCCATTCTGAAGTTATGTGGAGAGGTGGGAGAAGCAGGTTGTTCTCCTTAGAGAAAAGAAGGTTGAGAGGAGATTTGATAGAGGTGTTCAAAATCATGAGGGGTCTGGACAGAGTAGATAGGGAGAAACTGTTCCCATTGGCAGAGGTGTTGAGAAGCGGAAGACACCAATTTAAGGTGATTGTCAAAAGAACCAAAGGCAACATGAGGAAAAACATTTTTCTGCAGTGAGTGGTTAGGATCTGGAATACACTGCCTGAGATTGTGGTGGAGGCAGATTCAATCGCGGCTTTCAAAAGGGTATTGGATAATTATCTGAAGAGAAAAAATTTACAGGTCTGCGGGGTAAAGGCAAGGGATAGGGACTAGGTGCATTGCTGTTGCAGAGAGCTGGCACAGACATGATGGGCCGAATGGCCTCCTTCTGTGCTGTAACCATTCTATGATTTCTAATCTTTAATTGCTGTTATTTACTTAAGCAGAACATAGGAGCGGGGGGAGGTCATTCAGCCCCTCGAGTCTGTTCCACCATTTAATGGGATCATGGCTGATCCGTGATCTAACTCCATATCCCCACCTTCGCCCCATATCCCTTAATACATTTGGTTAACAAAAATCTACCAATCTCAGATTTAAAATGAACAATTGATCTAGCATCAATTGACGTTTGTGGAAGAGAGATCCAAACTTCTACCATCCTTTGTGTGAAGAAGTGTTTCTTAACTTCACTCCTAAAAGGTCTGGCTCTAATCTTTAGACTATGCCCCCCAATCCTCGTCTCCCAAACAGCAAAAATAGTTTCTCCCAATCTACCCATTGCATCCAATGAAAAATATTTCCGCTGATTCTGGCATTCCTTATTTTAAATACCAGCATTTACAGAGGAACCATTTCCAAATGCCTTATTGAAATCCATGTACTACCTTCCCCTATCCAGCTCCTTCATCATATCCTCACAGAAAACCAGTAAGTTCGAAGACAAGACCGTCCCTTCATAGAATCATTGAAATTTATAGTACCGAAGGAGACCATTCAGCCCATCGTGTCTGCACCAGCCAACAAGGAGCCATCCGACCTAATCTCACTTTCCAGCTCTTGGTCCGTAGCCTCGTAGGTTACAGCACTTCAAGTGCGTATCCAAGTACTTTTTAAATGTTATTACGGTTTCTGTCTCTACCATCCTTTCAGGCAGTGAGTTCCAGATCTCCACCATCCCTTCCTGAACCCACATTGACTATCTTTTTTGATCTGATTGCTAACCAGATGCTCTCTGGTCAAATCTTTAATAAGGGTATCCATAACTTTACTCAAAACGGACTTCAAACTCACTGGTCTGTAATTTTATGGATCAGTTTTCCTAACATAACATCTTTCGTAACATTGATCTCATATCAATAGCGTTAACCTTGAATTTGAATTTTGCAGTCAAGACCTATTTAATTAATTGGAAACTGCAACTTTTTTCAGACAATACCCCAAACACACAAACTTGTGGGTGTGTTTGAAGATATTTTAACACTGGCTGTCAGCTTTGCAGCCGTAACTCTTTTTCCCCCCAAAATATACTTATTTATAAAAATTTGTAAAAATACATTACCAAACAATTCAAATTCGACATTTCATAAAGCGCAATAAAGATCAGTTTCTTTCGATACAGTACATGAGGTGCCTCACTACACTTGCCATTTCAGGTTATATTACAATGTATCTTCTTCTTCTTCCTCTTCTTTGGCCTCCTTATCTCGGGAGACAACGGGTAAGCACCTGGAGGTGGTCAGTGGTTTGTGAAGCAGTGCCTGGAGTGGCTATAAAGGCCAATTCTAGAGTGACAGGCTCTTCCACAGGTGCTGCAGAGAAATTTGTTTGTCGGGGCTGTTGCACAGTTGGCTCTCCCCTTGCGCCTCTGTCTTTTTTCCTGCCAACTACTTATTTATTCTTCGACTCGCCACACTTTAGCCCCGTCTTTATGGCTGTCCGCCAGCTCTGGCGAACGCTGGCAACTGACTCCTACGACTTGTGATCAATGTCACAGGATTTCATGTTGCATTTGCAGACGTCTTTAAAGCGGAGACATGGACGGCCGGTGGGTCTGATACCAGTGGCGAGCTCGGTGTACAATGTGTCTTTGGGGATCCTGCCATCTTCCATGTGGCTCACATGACCAAGCCATCTCAAGCGCCGCTGACCCAGTAGTGTGTATAAGCTGGGGATGTTGGCCGCCTCGAGGACTTCTGTGTTGGAAATACGGTCCTGCCACCTGATGCCAAGTATTCTCCGGAGGCAGCAAAGATGGAATGAATTGAGACGTCGCTCTTGGCTGACATACGTTGTCCAGGCCTTGCTGCCATAGAGCAAGGTACTGAGGGCACAGGCCTGATACACTCGGACTTTTGTGTATTACAGTGCATTACATACCAAAAACATTCTCTGGCGCATACAGCTGTATTAAAGTCGCATACTTCAAGCTCAGCTGGATTCCGCTCTGTTTCAGCGACAGGTTAAGACACGGATTCCCATTTAAGGTCACACGTACCCTACAACTATCGTGCTAGTGTGGAACAAAACCAACACAGCAGCTTGACTGAGCTGACAGATGTGTGATAGTTTTAAATGAATTAAGGGGGAAATGCAATTATAGAAACAGCTGGAAACTGCACAAACGCAACAGTAGCGAAGATTGAACAAAGATTCTACTTTTCTTATTTCCATGCACAGAAAGCATTTGGCTGCATTGCAAAAATGGCAACTTCATAAAGTGGGCCACCAACTAAAAGATGTTTTGTTTAAAAAGTTTATCTGTAGCAGAAGCGTTCTGGAGAAACACCAGAGGGTCCTAACGCCAGCCCGAAAGAGGCTGAAGTGAAAGTTGTTTTGCTGCCAATAAGTTAATGCAAAAAACGCTTGCGCCTGCGACACTCCAGGTTTAGCGTAGAGCCAGGTTCAAGGGTCATTCTCACCTGTCCAGGTAACAACATAGTGATATAGTGAGAACAGGGCTCACTGTTTACATTAACAAATGCAGACGAGTTATTTAATTATATCTATATATGCAACAGTTTCTATGCAATGGTATGATGCAATAAATTCTATGCAATAGATTTTATGCAATGCGCCTATTTGTTAGCTGCACCTTGTTTACCTGCTCACGGATCCCAGGAGTTTAGCGTCCGGTGTCTACGCAACGGCGCAATGCACGCCGGGGACATCCGCTCCCTGCATAAAGAGATAGATCAATTTCCCAGTGACGTCACTACAATGGCGACCACTCGCTTCCGGTACACGCCGGCAACAACCTCAATAAACTTCTTTCCTACACTGATTTCTTCAAAAGAATGTATATTACATTTATATCTATTTTATTGATTGCACATTGATATCGCGGTCACATTAATTCTGAATACTTACATTAATAATTATATCAAGGCATTCTAACTCGCCAATCTGTCTTTTTTCCCCTAAATATAGAAGCGACGTTTAAAATTGAAACTGTTTCCGATGCAATTTTTATTTCGCTTGTACATTAATACGATGAATAATAACTTCTTTCAATATCTCCACGCCAAATGCACTTAAATCTATAGAATCCTGTTGGGTAATTTTCAGTCGGAACCGATGTTTTGAGTAGTTGCATTCCGGTCTGGTATCCGGTCTGAACAAGGAGAGTTTCATTTCTGTAAGGTCAGCCTGGGCTCTTGGTAAGACTTGTTGCGTTTTGTCTAAAACTCGAGATCGCGAAGGAGTAATTTTAGAACTTTGATTCATTGAGATCAATGATGCAACTTTCACATAGTTTGCAATTTCATCACACAGCCACATTACTTCTTCCAAACTTTGATCACCAAGTACATTAGAAAATCATAGTGTGATCAAACTGTATCAACATGGGTTTACCAAAGGGAAATCGGGTTTGACAAATTTATTAGAATTTTTTTTGCAGATGTAACTAGTTAGGTCGATAAAGGAGAGCCAGTAGATGTAATATACTTGGATTTTCAAAAGGTATTCGATGAGATGCCATGCAAAAAGCATGGAGGTGGTGGTGTAGTGGTAATGTCTCTGGACTAGTAACCCAGAGGCCCAAGCTAGTGCTTTGGGGATATGGGTTCAAATCCCACCGTGGCAGATGGTGAAATTTGAATTCAATTAATAAAATCTGGAATTAAAAAAGCAAGACTAATGGTAACCATGAAACCTTGTCGATTGTGGTTAAAAGTCCATCTGGTTCACGAATTCCCTTACTGTAGACAGTAGTATGTCAGTATGCCAGACAACAACAGCAGGTTTGATCACAATGTCAGCGTTAGATCTGATAGAATGGAGTTTGGAGGGAGAGAGGTTACAGTGAGGGAATCGGAGAAACTGAGATGGCCGATGTCTCGCTGACAGTTCTCAATGGAAAGATCAAGAGTGGCTAAGAGGCCAGGGGAGGTGGGTGAATTGGGTGAAACATTTAAATGCTGATGCTCAGGGATACTTGGAACAATTAGGAAGACACATAGCATGTTGGTCTTTATTGCAAGGGCACTGGAGTACAACATACATACGACCATATGAATTAGGAGCAGGAGTAGGCCACCCAGCCCCTTGAGCCCACCCCGCTACCCAACAAACCCATGGTTGAACCGATTACTCCACATTTCCAACCTACCCCTGATAACCTTCCACCCCCTTGCTTATCAAGAATCTAACTACCTCTGCTTTAAAAATATTCAAAGACTCTGCTTCTGCCGCCTTTTGAGGAAGAGAATTCCAAATACTCACGACCATCTGAGAGAAAAATTTTCCCCACATCTCGGTCTTAAATGGGCGACCCCTTATTTTTGAACAGTGACCGCCTAGTTCTAGATTCTCCCACAAGACTAAACATCCTTTCCACACCCACCCTGTCAAGACCCCTCAGGATCTTATATGTTTCAATCAAGTTGCCTCTTACTCTTCTAAATTCCAGCGGATACAAGCCTAGCCTGTCCAACCTTTCCTTATAAGACAGCCCGCCCATTCCAGGTATTAAACCTTCTCTGTACTGCCTCCAGCGCATTTACATCCTTCCTTAAATAAGGAGACCAGTACTGTACACAGTACTCCGGATGTGGTCTTACCAATGCCCTGTATAGCGAGGGCATAACCTCCCTACTTTTTGTATTCAATTCCCCTCATGATAAATGATAACATTCTATTAGCTTTCCTAATTATGTGCTGTACCTGCATACTAACCTTTTGCGATTCATGCACTAGGACAACCAGATCCCTCTGCATCTCAGAGCTCTGCAATCTCTCACCATTTAGATAATATGCTTCTTTTTTATTCTTCCTGCCAAAGGGGACAATTTCACACGTTCCCACATTATACTCCATTTGCCAGGTCTTTGCCCACTCACTTAACCTATCTGTATCCCTTTGTAGCCTCATGTCCTCTTCACAAGTTACTTTCCTACCTATCTTTGTGTCATCAGCAAATTTAGCAACCGTACCTTCGATCCCTTCATCTAAGTCATTTATATAAATTGTAAAAGGTTGAGGCCCCAGCACAGATCTCTGTGGTACACCAATCGTTACATCTTTCCAAGCCATTTATGCCTACTCTCTGTTTCCTGTTAGCTAACCAATCTTCTATCCATGCCAATATGTTACCCCCTACACCATGAGCTTTTATTTTCTGCAATAATCTTTGATGTGGCACCTTATCAAATGCCTTCTGGAAATCTAAGTACAATATATCCACTGTTTCCCCTTTATCCACAGCACATTAACTCCCTCAAAGAACTCCAAAAAATTAAACATGATTTCCCTTTCACAAAACCATGTTGATTCTGTCTGATTACCTTGAATTTTGAACATAATGAAGTCTTGCCACAATTGTATAGGGTCTTAAAAGAGGTGGCTAATGAGGTAGTAGATGCATATTAATTTTTCAAAATTCGATAGCTTCTGGAAAGGTTCTATCAGACTGGAAAGTAGCAAATACTACAAGAAGTGGGGGGAGGGAGAAAACAGGTAACTATAGACCAGTTAGCTTGACATCTGTCATCGGGAAGGTGTTAGATTCGATCATTAAGGAGGCTATAGCTGGGCACTTCGAAAAACTCAAGGTAATTGGGAAGAATCAGCATGGTTTTGTGAAAGGGTAATCATGTTTAACCAATTTATTGGAGTTCTTTGAAGGAATAACATGCACTGTGGATAAAGGGGAACCCGTTGACATACTTGACATGGATTTCCAGAAGGCATTTGATAAGGTGCTACATAAAAGATTATTGCACGAAGTAGGAGCTCATGGTGTAGGGGTTAACATATTAGCATGGATAGAAGATTGGCTGGCTGGCAGAAAACAGAGAGTATGCATAAATGGGTCCTTTTCTGATTGCCAGGATGTGATGAGTGGAATCCCGCAGGGGTCTGTGCTGGGGCCTCAACTTTTTCCAATTTATATCGATGACTTAGATGAGGCGATCGATGGCATGGTCGCTAAATTTGCAGATGACACAAAGATAGGTAGGAAAGTATGTTCTGAAGAGGATATAAGGAGGTTGCAGACCGATATAGATAGGTTGAATGAGTGGGCAAAAATCTGGCAGATGGAGTATAATGTGGGAAATGTGAATTTGTTCACTTTGGCAGGAAGAATAAAAAAGTAGAGTATTACTTAAATTGGGAACGACTGCAAAATTCCGAGGTGCAGAAGGATCTAGTTGTTCGAGTGCATGAGTCACAAGAAGTTTGTATGCAGGTACAGCAAGTAATAAAGAAGGCAAATGGAATGCTATCCTTTATTAAGAGAGGAATTGAAAATAAAAGTAAGGATGTTATGCTTCAGTTATACAGGGCATTGGTGAGACCACATCTCGAATACTGTGTGCAGTTTTGGTCTCCTTATTTAAGGAAGGATGTGAATGCGTTGGAGGCGGTTCAGAGGAGGTTTACTAGATTGATACCTGGAATGAGCGGGTTGTCTTATGAGAAAAGGTTGGACAGACTGGGCTTGTTTTCACTGAAGTTTAAAAGAGTGAGGGGAGACTTGACTGACGTATACAAGATCCTGAACGGTCTTGACAAGGTGATGTGGAAAGGATGTTTCTTCTTGTGGGTGAGTCCAGAACTAGGGGGCACTGTTTTAAAATTAGGGGTCACCTTTTTAGGACAGAGACGAGGAGAAGTTTTTCCTCTCAGAGGGTTGTGCAACTTTGGAACTCTCTGCCTCAGAAGGTGGTGAAGGCGGGGTCATTGAATATTTTTAAGGCAGAGGTAGTTAGATTCTTGTTAGGCAAGGGAATCAAAGATTATCGGGGGTAGATGGGAGTGTGGAATTCGAGGCACAAACAGATTAGCCAGGATCTTATTAAATGGTGGAGCAGGCCTCAACGGGCTGAATGGCCTACTTCTGCTCCTAATTCGTATGGTTGTATGGCTTTGGTAAGACCACATCTGGAGTACTGTGTGCAGTCTCCATATTTAAGGAAGGATTTACCTGCCTTGGAGATGGTACTGAGAAGGTTCAGTGGATTGGCTCCTGGGATGAGAGAGTTGTCCTCTGATGAGAGGCTGATGGAGGGGGGGAGGGGAAGAGGGGGGGAGGGGAAGAGGGAGGAGGGGTAAAGGGAGGGGAAAAGGGAGGGGGGGAAAAGGGAGGGGGGAAAAGGGAGGGGGGGAAAAGGGAGGGGGAAAAGGGAGGGGGGAAAAGGGAGGGGGGGAAAAGGGAGGGGGGAAAAGGGAGGGGGGGAAAAGGGAGGGGGAAGGGAGGGGGAAAAGGGAGGGGGAAGGGAGGGGGGGAAAAGGGGGGGGAAGGAAGGGGGGGGAAAAGGGGGGGGGAAAAAGGGGGGGGGGAGGAAAGGGGGGGGGGGAAAAGGGGGGGGGAGGAAAGGGAGGGGGGGAAAAGGGAGGGGGGAAAAGGGAGGGGGGGAAAAGGGAGGGGGGGAAAAAGGGAGGGGGGGAAAAGGGAGGGGGGGAAAAGGGAGGGGGGAAGAGGGAGGGAAAAGGGAGGGGAGGGGGGAAAGGGAGGGGAGGGGGGAAAGGGAGGGGAGGGGGGAAAGGGAGGGGAGGGGGAGGGGGGAAAGGGAGGGGGAGGGGAGGGAGGGGGGGAAAGGGAGGGGGGGAAAGGGAGGGGGAGGGTGGGGGGAAAGGGAGGGGGGGAAAAGGGGGGGGAAAGAGGGAGGGGGGAAAAGGGAGGGAGGGAAAAGGGAGGGGGGGAAAAGGGAGGGGGGGAAAGGGAGGGGGGGAAAAGGGAGGGAGGGAAAAGGGAGGGGGGGGAAAGGGAGGGGGGGAAGAGGGAGGGAAAAGGGAGGGGGGAAAAGGGAGGGGGGGGAAAAGGGAGGGGGGAGGGGGAGGGAGGGGGGAAAGGGGAGGAGGGAGGGAGGGGGGGGAGAAAAGGGAGGAGGGAGGGGGGGGAGAAAAGGGAGGAGGGAGGGAGGGGGGGAGAAAAGGGAGGAGGGAGGGAGGGGGGGAGAAAAGGGAGGGAGGGAAGGAGGGGGGGAGAAAAGGGAGGAGGAGGAGGGGGGGAGAAAAGGGAGGGAAGGAGGGGGGGGAGAGAGGGAGGGAGGGGGGGGAGAGAGGGAGGGAGGGAGGGGAGAGAGGGGAGGGAGGGAGGGGGAGAGAGGGAGGGAGGGAGGGGGGAGAAGGGAGGGAGGGAGGGGGGAGGAGAGAGGGAGGGAGGGAGGGGAGGAGAGAGGGAGGAGGGAGGGGGAGGAGAGAGGGAGGGAGGGAGGGGAGGAGAGAGGGAGGGAGGGAGGGGGAGGAGAGAGGGAGGGAGGGAGGGGAGGAGAGAGAGAGGGAGGGAGGGGGGAGGAGAGAGAGAGGGAGGGAGGGGGAGGAGAGAGAGAGGGAGGGAGGGGGAGGAGAGAGAGAGGGAGGGAGGGGGAGGAGAGAGAGAGGGAGGGAGGGGGAGGAGAGAGGGAGGGAGGGGGAGGAGAGAGAGGGAGGGTGGGGGGGGGAGAGGGAGGGTGGGGGGGGAAAGGGAGGGGGAGGGTGGGGGGGGAAAGGGAGGGGGAGGGTGGGGGGGAAAGGGAGGGGGAGGGAGGGGGGGAAAGGGAGGGGGAGGGAGGGGGGGAAAGGGAGGGGGAGGGGGGGAAAGGGAGGGGGAGGAAAGGGAGGGGGAGGGAGGGGGGAAAGGGGGGAAAGGGAGGGGGGGAAAGGAGACGGAGGGGTGGGGGGAAAGGGAGACGGGAGGGTGGGGGGAAAGGGAGGCGGGAGGGTGCGGGGGAAAGGGAGGGAGGGGGGAGAGGGAGGGGGGGAAGAGGGGGGGGAGAGGGAGGGGGGAAGAGGGGGAAAAGGGAGGGGGGAAAAAGGGAGGAGGGAGGGGGGAAAAAGGGAGGAGGGAGGGAGGGGGGAAAAAGGGAGGAGGGAGGGAGGGGGGAAAAAGGGAGGAGGGAGGGAGGGAGGGGGGAAAAAGGGAGGAGGAGGGAGGGGGGAAAAGGGAGGAGGGAGGGAGGGGGGAAAAAGGGAGGAGGAGGGAGGGGGGAAAAAAGGGAGGAGGAGGGAGGGGGGGAAAAAGGGAGGAGGGAGGGAGGGGGGGAAAAAGGGAGGAGGGAGGGAGGGGGGGGAAAAAGGGAGGAGGGAGGGAGGGGGGAAAAAAGGGAGGAGGGAGGGAGGGGGGAAAAAAGGGAGGAGGAGGGAGGGGGGAAAAAAGGGAGGAGGGAGGGAGGGGGGAAAAAAGGGAGGAGGGAGGGAGGGGGGAAAAAAGGGAGGAGGGAGGGAGGGGGGAAAAAAGGGAGGAGGGAGGGAGGGGGGAAAAAAAGGGAGGAGGGAGGGAGGGGGGGAAAAAGGGAGGAGGGGGGATGGGGGGAAAAAAGGGAGGAGGGAGGGAGGGGGAAAGGAGGGAGGGAGGGAAGGGGGGAAAAAAAGGGGGGAGGGAGGGAGGGGGGAAAAAAGGGAGGAGGGAGGGAGGGGGGAAAAAAGGGAGGAGGAGGGAGGGGGAAAAAAGGGAGGAGGGAGGGAGGGGGGAAAAAGGGAGGAGGGAGGGAGGGGGGAAAAAAGGGAGGAGGGAGGAAGGGAGGAGGGAGGGAGGGGGGAAAAGAGGGAGGAGGGAGGGAGGGGGGAAAAAAAGGGAGGAGGGAGGGAGGGAGGGGGGAAAAAAAGGGAGGAGGGAGGGAGGGGGGAAAAAAGGGAGGAGGGAGGGAGGGGGAAAAAAGGGAGGAGGGAGGGATGGGGGGAAAAAAGGGGAGGAGGGAGGGGGGGGAAAAAAGGGAGGAGGGAGGGAGGGGGGAAAAAGGGAGGAGGGAGGGGAGGGGGGAAAAAAGGGAGGAGGGAGGGAGGGGGGGGAAAAGGGAGGAGGAGGGAGGGGGGGAAAAAAGGGAGGAGGGAGGGGAGGGGGGGAAAAAGGGAGGAGGGAGGAGGGGGGAGAAAAGGGAGGAGGGAGGGAGGGGGGGGAGAAAAGGGAGGAGGGAGGGAGGGGGGGAGAAAAGGGAGGAGGGAGGGAGGGGGGAAAAAAGGGAGGAGGGATGGAGGGGGGAAAAAATGGAGGAGGGAGGGAGGGGGGAAAAAAGGGAGGATGGGAGGGAGGGGGAAAAAAGGGAGGAGGGAGGGAGGAGGGAGGGAGGGAGGAGGGAGGAGGGGAAAGAGGGAGGAGGGAGGGAGGGGGAAAAAAGGGAGGAGGGAGGGAGGAGGGGGGAAAAAAAGGGAGGAGGGAGGGAGGGGGGAAAAAAAAAGGGAGGAGGGGAGGAGGGGGGAAAAAAAGGGAGGAGGGAGGGAGGGGGAAAAAGGGAGGAGGGAGGGAGGGGGGAAAAAAGGGAGGAGGGAGGGAGGGGGGGGAAAAGGGAGGAGGGAGGGAGGGAGGGGGGGAAAAAGGGAGGAGGGAGGGAGGGGGGGAAAAAGGGAGGAGGGAGGGAGGGGGGGAGAAAAGGGAGGAGGGAGGGAGGGGGGGAGAAAAGGGAGGAGGGAGGGAGGGGGGGAGAAAAGGGAGGAGGGAGGAGGGGGGGAGAAAAGGGAGGAGGGAGGGAGGGGGGGAGAAAAGGGAGGAGGGAGGGAGGGGGGGAGAAAAGGAGGAGGGAGGGAGGGGGGGAGAAAAGGGAGGAGGGAGGGAGGGGGGGAGAAAAAGGGAGGAGGGAGGGAGGGGGGGAGAGAAAAGGGAGGAGGGAGGGAGGGGGGAGAAAAGGGAGGAGGGAGGGAGGGGGGAGAAAAGGGAGGAGGGAGGGAGGGGGGGAGAAAAGGGAAGGAGGGAGGGGGGGAGAGAGGGAGGGAGGGAGGGGGAGAGAGGGAGGGAGGGAGGGGGAGGAGAGAGGGAGGGAGGGGGAGGGAGAGAGGGAGGGAGGGGGGAGGAGAGAGGGAGGAGAGGAGGGAGGGAGGGAGGGGGAGGAGGGAGGGAGGGAGGGAGGAGAGGAGAGAGGGAGGGAGGAGGGAGGGGGGAGAAGAGGGAGGGAGGGAGGGGGAGGAGAGAGGGAGGGAGGAGGGGAGGAGGGAGGGGGAGGGGGGGGAGGAGAGGGAGGGAGGGAGGGGGAGGAGAGAGAGAGGGAGGGAGGGGGGGAGGAGAGAGAGGAGGGAGGGAGGGGGAGGAGAGAGGAGAGGGAGGGAGGGGGAGGAGAGAGAGAGGGAGGGAGGGGGAGGAGAGAGGAGGGAGGGGGAGGAGAGAGGAGGGGAGGGAGGGGGAGGAGAGAGGAGGGAGGGGGAGGAGAGAGGGAGGGAGGGGGAGGAGAGAGGGAGGGAGGGGGAGGAGAGAGAGAGGGAGGGTGGGGAGGAGAGAGAGAGGGAGGGAGGGGGAGGAGAGAGAGAGGGAGGGAGGGGAGGAGAGAGAGAGGGAGGGAGGGGGAGGAGAGAGAGAGGGAGGGAGGGGGAGGAGAGAGAGAGGGGAGGGAGGGGGAGGAGAGAGAGAGGGAGGGAGGGGGACGGAGAGAGAGAGGGAGGGAGGGGGAGGAGAGAGAGGGAGGGACGGGAGGAGGAGAGAGAGAGGGAGGGAGGGGGGAGGAGAGAGGGAGGGGGAAGGAGAGAGGGAGGGGGAGGAGAGCGGGAGGGGGGGAGGGGGAGGAGAGAGGGAGGGAGGGAGGGGGAGTGAGAGAGGGAGGGGGAGGAGAGAGGGAGGGAGGGAGGGGGAGGAGAGAGGAGGGGGGGAGGAGAGAGGGAGGGAGGGAGGGGGAGGAGAGAGGGAGGGAGGGAGGGAGGGGGAGGAGAGAGGGAGGGAGGGAGGGAGGGGAGGAGGAGGAGGGAGGGAGGGGGAGGAGAGAGGGAGGGAGGGGGAGGGAGGGAGGGGGAGGAGAGAGGGGGGGAGGGAGGGGGAGGAGAGAGGGAGGGAGGGAGGGGGAGGAGAGAGGGAGGGGAGGGAGGGAGGGGGGAGGAGAGGAGGGAGGGAGGGAGGGGGAGGAGAGAGGGGAGGGAGGGAGGGGGAGGAGGGAGGAGGAGGGGGAGGGGGAGGAGGGAGGGAGGGGGAGGGGGAGGAGGGAGGGAGGGGGAGGATGAGAGGGAGGGAGGGAGGGGGAGGAGAGAGGGAGGGAGGGAGGGGGAGGAGAGAGGGAGGGAGGGAGGGGGAGGAGAGAGGGATGGGAGGAGAGGGGGAGGAGAGGGAGGGAGGGGGGGGAGGAGAGAGGGAGGGAGGGGGGGGGAAGGAGAGAGGGAGGAGGGGGGGGAGGAGAGAGAGAGGAAGGGAGGGAGGGAGGGGTAGGAGAGAGAGGGAGGGAGGGAGGGGGAGGAGAGAGGGAGGGAGGGGGAGGAGAGAGGGGGGGAGGAGAGAGGGAGGGGGGGAGGAGAGAGGGAGGGAGGGGGAGGAGGAGAGAGGGAGGAGGGGGAGGAGGAGAGAGGGAGGGAGGGAGGAGGAGGAGGAGGAGGGGGAGGGGGGAGGGGCGGAGGAGAGAGGGAGGGGGGATGAGAAGGGGAAGGGGGAGGAGAGAGGGAGGGGGAGGATGAGGGGGAGGGGAGGGAGGGGGAGGGGGAGGGAGGGGGAGGGAGGGGGAGGGAGGGGGAGGTGAGGGGAGGGGAGGGGGAGGGGGGAAGAGAGGGGGAGGGGGAGGAGGGAGGGGGAAGAGAGGGGGAGGGGTGAGGGGAGGGGAGGGGGAGGGGGAGGAGGAGGGGGAGGGGGGAGGAGAGGGGGAGGGGGAGGGGGAAGGAGAGGGAGAGGGGGGGAGGGGGAGGGAAGAGGGGGAGGGGGAGGAGAGGGGGAGGGGGAGGAGAGGGGGAGGGGGAGGAGAGGGGGAGGGGGGAGGAGAGGGGGAGGGGGGAGGAGGAGGGGGAGGGGGGAGGAGAGGGGGAGGGGGGGAGGGGGAGGGGGGGGGGAGGGGGAGGGGGGGGAGGGGGAGGAGAGGGGGAGGGGGAGGAGAGGGGAAGGGGGGAGGAGAGGGGGGAGGTGGGGGGAGGGGGGAGGGGAGGGGGGGGAGGGGAGGGGGAGGAGAGAGGGAGTGGAGGAGAGGGGGAAGAGGGAGGGAGAGGGGGAGGGGGGAGGGGAGAGAGGGGGAGGGGGGAGGGGAAGGGAGTGAGGGGGAGGAGAGAGAGAGGGAGGGAGGGAGGGGGAGGAGGAGGAGAGAGAGAGAGAGGGAGGCGAGGGGGAGGAGGAGGAGAGAGAGAGGGAGGGAGGGAGGGAGGGGAGGAGAGAGAGAGGGAGGGAGGAGGGGAGGAGAGAGGGAGGGAGGGAGGGGAGGAGAGAGGGAGGGGGGGAGGAGGAGGAGGAGAAGGAAGTGACGTTAAATCAGTGGCCGGTTCTGAACGCTGCTTGCGCGCGGTTCTTAAACCTGGCTGCCGGGTTGCTCGCGGCTGTGTTGCTGTCGGTGACCGGGTTTGCGGTACCGGGGCCCTCTCACCCAGGCCGGGGGAGCGCGGGCTCCGAGGCCGCCCCGCCACAGTTTGAGTGCGGCGCCTGGGCCTCGGGGTGTCGGCTTTCTCCGCGCGGCTGGCGGTCCCTCTGTACCGGGGGTAGTGGCTGCTGGCGGTGCGGGGCGGCGCTGGAGACGCCGGGCTTCTTCTGCCCGTCCTGCCGGGCGCTGCAGCCGCCCGACCGGGGCCGCGGACTACTTCCAGCTGCTGGGCCTCCCGCGCCGCTTCCGCCTGGACCCCGAGCGGCCTCCGGCGCTCCCAGCGGCGGGCTCCAGCGGGCCCTGCACCCGGACAATTTCAGCCGCAGCTCCGAGGCCGAGCGCCGCTTCTCGGAGCAGCAGTCAGCGCTGGTCAACGAGGCCTACGGGGCGCTGTCGCTGCCGCTGTCCCCGGGGCCTCTACCTGCTCCGGCTGGAGATACCCAGTGAGGCCGGGGAGGAGGAAGAGGCTGACCCCGCCTTCCTCAGCGCCGTCCTGCAGCTCAATGAGCAGCTGGCAGCGGCCGAGAGCCAGGCCGAGGTCCCGCCGGGGTGGCCGAGTGTGTGGAGGACCGGCTGGGGCAGCTGGCTGAGGAGGTGGCCCCGGGGCCTTCGAACAGGGCCGCCCGCAGGAGGCCCGGCCGCTACTCCGGCAGATGCGATACTGGAGCAGCATCAGGGAGCGGGTGAAGGAGCGGCTGCTCCCCCGCTGAAGGCTGAGGAGGGGGGCAGCGGGTAAAGTACCCACCTCGGGGGGGGTGAAGTCTTTGGAAAGCTGTGGCTTTTAGCTTTCTCCCCTTGGAAAATCCTTTCACTAACCTCTCCCCATCCAGTGCAGCATCCCAACACTTAACATTAATATATATTATAAAAAGGGAATTCAACTCCAACCAGCTGCACTACTCAATTCGATCATGGCTGATCTATTTCCATATCTCTTTAATACCCTTGGCGAGCAAAAGATTTGTCAATGTCTGATTTAAAATTATTCATTGGGCATCTACTGCTTTTTGCGGAAAAGTTCCACACTTCTCCCACCCTTTGCATGAAGAAGCGTTTCCTCACTTCTCTCCTGGCTCTGATTTTTAAGTTTATATCCCCTTGTCCTAGACTCCCACCTGTGGAAAAAATTTCTCTCTCTACCCTAACAATCCTTTTAAAAATCCTAAAAAATCGAATCAAATCGCCCCTCTAACTTTCTATATTCCATAGTATAAGCCTAGTTTGTAATTTAACACTTGCAGCCCTGGTAACATTCTGGTGAATATGCACTACATTCCTTTCAAGGCCGATACATCAGTTCTAAGTTGCAGTGCCCAAATCTGGATCCCAGATGTGTAACCAGCTACATTTCCCTGAAAACACTGAATTGTAATTAAAACATGAAAATCTCAAAACATATTTTAACCCTGCCATTTATAGAATCATAGTATTACTTGTATTGGGAAACATACTGTCCAAATTCCGTCACGTCTTTGCCTCTCCCTTATCTGTAACCTGTAGCAGGACCCCCACACTTCAGCTACTCAATTCTGACATGGCTGTCTTGTGTATCTCTCCCTACTCACCATTAGCAGCTGCGTTTTCAGCAGCTTGGGTCCGATACTCTGGAATTCTGTCCCCAAACCCTTCTGCCTTTTCACCTCCCTTTTAAGAGAGAGAGACATGCATTTATATAGGGCTTTTCAGGGTCTCAGAATGTCTGAAAGCATGTTGCAGCCAATGAAGTACTTTAAAGTGTAGTTGTTGCATCCTCCTAAAATCTCATTCTTTGGATTGCTATTCGTTTCTTTACTACACCTCTGGAGTGCTTTGAGAGATTTCTTCAATGTAAACGATGCTAAATAATGGTGTTTCATACGCTTAATTTGGTTGAGCAGTTAGTGTATCCTAACTCTCAAATACCACAAGGTATATGACACCTCGATTGCCACCACAATAGCAGTGCATTAACAAATTTAAATAGATGCAAATAAAAGTACAATTTTTTAATAGGGGGCTAGTGTATCTAAACTCAATTTGGGACAAATGATTATTTTAGGTTACAAATTTGTAACTGAAAGAAAATGTTTTGAATTGCTCATAAAGGGTATTCGGATTTTGCCTGAAATTATCAGCTAATTAAAATGTGCATTACTGGAAAAGTGCACAATAGTGACTGAAGCTCACTCTAGACTGGTCTAGGATTTTTGATCGCAGCACCTACTGTAACTGATTATAATGAATGAGCTGCCATGGGCGTTACAGTTGGACAACCTAGACCCTCATGACTCACCGTCTGGCAGAGCAGAGGTAGATAGGAGTGGTTGCCTTCAAGGGAAGAGTGAAAGGGAAATGTTACATTTTCCTCATTTCTGTTGTAGTAGAACTTTGAATATGAAAAGGCTCAGCAAATATACATTGATGTAAATTTGGACTTCAGCTGCTGAAAGAGAATGGCTGCTTCAGTTCTACATAGTGTTCAGATTTGACCTAACCAACCCGACTCATTGTATTTGTTACCTAGGATGAAGTCTTTCACTCTCTAACATGGGTATCCATGGATTGATGACCTACATTGGAGAAAATCATAATTTTTTCAATGCGATCAAGCTACAAAATACAAAAATTGTAATCGATGGCAATAACTTATTTCATAGACTTTACTTTGACTCTTCTCTCGATCTTAAGCACGGAGGTGAATATGATTTGTTTACTGATGTCATCTGCAAATTCTTTGAAGCCCTGTCTGTCTGTAATATTACACCATATGTTGTATTTGATGGTGGATGCGACTGTACCGATAAGAAGTTTGAAACTATCAAACAGCGTGCCAGGGACAAAATCCAAAAGGCAAGCGATATCTCGAGAGGTAGCAGAGGGACTTTGCTGCCACTGCTCAGCCCAGAAGTTTTTAAACAAGTTTTAGTGCAGTTGCAAGTACCTTTCGTCCAGTGTCATTCGGAAGCAGACCGTGACATTGTAGCTCTCGCAAATCAGTGGGCCTGCCCTGTCGTAACACTGGACAGTGACTTCTGTATCTTTGATTTGAAGGCTGGTTATTGTCCTCTTAATTATTTTGACTGGAAAAACATAATTACTCATAAAGACCACTCAGGATCCTACATTTCGGCCCAATATTTCTCTGTTGAGAATTTCTGTAACCATTTTAGCTGTATAAACAAAGCTCTTCTCCCTCTCTTTGCGGTGTTGAATGGCAACGATTATGTCAATCTTCCTTCCTTGGAGACCTTTTTCACCCGAATGCATTTCCATACAAGAACCTCTGCTTCAACAGGAAGGAAAAACATGCGGATTCAAGGGATCCTGAACTGGCTGTCTAGATTTACTGAGCCAAAGGAGGCAATAGAAAACATTCTGAAGTACCTAAAACAAAATGAACATGAAGAGGTCCGCAAAGCTCTCTGCTCTCATATGGATGAATACACTCAATCAGAAGTGGATCTTACAAAGTTTTTTCAGAATAAAGATGTGAGACCCCACATTCCCACTGTGTTGGCCAGCAAAGCTCCTGAATGGGTTTGTGTTGCTCTGATGAAAGGAGGGTTGGCCCCATTCCTTAGTGACTGCTTGATCTTAAAGAGAACGTTTCTGCATACTCAGGTGGAGAATATGGGCAGACCCAGCAGTAATAGGTGTTCGTTGTATATTCGCCAGGTTATGTATGGACTGCTCCTAAGTACCAATGAGACTTCTGCTGACTTAACATTGGATTTATCTAGCAGAGTATCAAGACAGGCAGGCATTGATGCTGAAGAACACAGCAAAGTGAATTATGTGGAAGAATTTGATAGATATGAGCAAACGCTAAGAAAATCTAATGTTCAAGCAGTGCTGAAAAGATTCAACTCAAATGAAATCCATTCATTGCAAAGACTACCTGAGGTAAGTGCTTGTATAATATAAAGTGTAAGATACAGGAACTGACGGTATATGGTATTACAAAGTGCCACATATGTATTTCATAGAAGGAGGCCTCTCCTAGGTTACACCACCTCTGCCTTGATCATAATTTCTGTAAGTTTGAATTTTTTTGGTAAAATTAAATGTCAGTGCTGTGTCTGAAATGTTTGTTGTTTTGGCCTCTGTTCACTGCATCAAGTTCTCCAGATCATCTATTGTATATCCATATGCAAAGTAAAGTTTCTTTCTTTCACTCCAAAATCAGAGCACCTAATGTGACATTTTTATTTTTAAAGCCACCTACCCAGTGGCGTTCCTGTGAGATTGACATCATATGCCGAATAATGGGTGATTTCTTGTTGTGGATCCACCACTATTTGAGTTAAGACGAGCCAGCCTAACTTCATGTGAAACCTATACATTTTACATAGCTAACATCTAGCTTTGTACTAATGTATATCAAAAACAAAATTGTATGGAACTGTGGGCACCAGTCTCTTTTTGAAATTTGGTGAGGAATAACTGCTTCCATTTTAACTTCAGCTGTTTTAAATTCATATGACGTGTGGGTAGAAATTTTCCTTGTTGCCACAAATTCTGCTTTTATCTCAGTGTTATAGTTTGTAACTTACAAAATTTTGCATTTAAACTTTGGACATTTAGATGGCTTTTTTTTTAAACACCTTTACTCACTTTTGTGTGTCTCAAAATCAGTATTGGAAACGTTTGATTACAGTTTATTTTTTCAAAATACATTCCTGAACCCAATAAATCAGGCAGTAAAAAACAGAAAATGCTGGAAATACTCAGCAGGTCAAGCAGGATCTGTGACCTTTCAGATTTCCAGCATCTGCAACATTTTGCTTTTATATTTGGCAGTAAATCATTCTGTTAATTAAGAATCAAAACTGAGTTGTATCCCTTGTAAGTGGATTGGTTTGTTAGAGGATCCTGATATGCATGTTATCTTTTCCAGATTCCTATGCCAGACAGAATCAGCTTTCTATTGGACACTCTGAGAGTGAAACCTGATGTGCAGGCTTTGCCAGCTCACCTGCAGTTAACAGTTGCTGCGACCTGCTACTGGGTAAATCATGCTGAACCCAAAGTGACACTGTGCCATCTACAGGCTCTGCTGCTTTGCATTGTAACTGGAGAACTGCATAAAATAATAAACAAGCCAGGTAAATAGAAAATATATATATTTTTTTAAGTTTAAAAGTGTTTGTATATTGTAAATCAGAGTGGCATGATTCAGTGGTGAGGGATACTAGTACATTAGTGCTGCACTGTATGATACTGGTTTCCCTTCACAATTTTGCTGGAGTACATGATCTGGAAATGTCAGTCCCCTCCTTTCATCCCCTCATTTCACTTCTCCCTTCCTTTACTGTCCCAGGTAAAAGAGGTGACAAATTGATCTGTGGTCTAAACAGACAGTTAGATGCTGCCAAAAGCATTATTGTCAGATGTAGATTGTTGTCTTTTGAATGGTCATTCCCCTATTCCTTAATAGTGTATCAGAGAGAGAGAGACAATATGCATTTATACAGCACCATAATATCCTCAAGACATCATAATGCTCTTCACAGTTAATGATCTTTTCAAAGTTTAGTCATTGTGAATGGAGCTGTATCGATGAACAAAAGGGAGGAAGGTGTGTGATAGGGCACAGGGCAGGAGAGATTAAATGACAGATATCATGGAGCAAAGGGAATGCTAATAGTTGTAGTCCAGAGAGAGTGTTAATGGCAGAATAATGAACAGCTCTGTCCAAAAGCAAAATCGTGAAAAAAAATCAAGTTTAGGACAAGTACATGGTTTTAAAAAAAAAGTAAAATTTAAAAAAAACAGTCATGCTCTGAAATTGTTGAACTCAATGTTGAGTCCAGAAGGCTGTAGAGTGCCTAATCGGAAGATGAGGTGCTGTTCCTCGAGCTTGCGTTGAGGTTCACTGGAACATGGCAGCAGGCCAAGGACAGATGTGTGGACATATGCGGTCTCCTCTACATTAGGGAGACCAAACGCTGATCGAGTGACCGCTTTGCGGGACACTGCCACTCAGTCTGCAAGCATGACCCTGAGCTCTGGTTGCTTGCCATTTTAATTCACCACTCTGCTGTCATGCCCATATTTCTTTTTTTTCTCTTGTATAGATGCTGACACTTGCTGAGATATAGTTATATCAGCACTGACAAAGACTTCCAATAGTTCACTCATGGAAATTTTCAAAGTCAGTCCGAGTCTGTTCTTGCCTGACATCTGCACATGTATTTTCCAGGAGAAGTCACTGGATATCGATTGGAAGCAGATTTTTCCCACCCACCCTGCCCAAAGCCAGAGATAACCAAAACAGTTCTATCCCTCCTGCCTGGCTGAGATCAGCTAACTAGGCACAAAGAGTGGAATCTGGGGCTTTTTGCTAGTTCTGAATCATTTACTGGCAAATTTTTACTTTTTTTAGGAAATTTTAGTCATAATGACCAATATTCTAGAACAAGAATTTACATTAAATGGCAGTGTCTGACTTCATTCTTAGTGGAATCTTGACGGCAGCCTCAGAAGCCATCACAGGGTTTCAGTGGACTAAGATACAGGTGTATTTAGGGAAACTCCATGACCATTCTGCAGTATGACAGGCCTGTGAAAGTGAACTGTTAAGACCTGGTGAGAAAGGTGTCTAGGGGTCCCTTTCAGTCTTGG
The DNA here is from genome assembly GCF_036365525.1 of Heterodontus francisci. NCBI lineage: Eukaryota > Metazoa > Chordata > Chondrichthyes > Heterodontiformes > Heterodontidae > Heterodontus > Heterodontus francisci. The sequence continues at coordinate 8,644,345 of NC_090372.1, read as the reverse complement.
CCTGGTCTTACTGTAACAGGGTTTTATTTTTAAACAGTGTTTTTAACTCCCCCTTGGTGAGTCCTTGTTCACCAATTTCCAATTATAAGGCAAAGAAACCAGCACAAACAGGCTTTCTTAGTTTTAAAGAAGAAAAGTTGAAATTTATTAAACTTAAACTCTAATTTGGTTAATGCCTACGGCTACACAATGCGCCCACACTAACATGCACACGCGATACACATATGTAAATAAGAGACAGAAAAGAGCAGAAGAAAAATAAACTGGAAAAGTTTGAGGCAATATCTGAAGAATTTTTGTTACGGTTCTTCGAGCTCACTGTAGAGTCCTTGATTGTAGGTAGATCTTGCTTTTTGTTGGAGCCCAGTATTCTTCTTGAACCTTGTACGCTGTAGGAGACTTTTCTCTCTTGGGGTTCATGTGTCTTCAGTGGATTCAGAGGCTTGTGAGAAAGAGATAGGAGCAGACAGGAGAGATCTTCTCAGTCCAGGAACAAAAAGACTTTCTCTGCCCAAACTGTACAAATTCAAAAAAACTCAGGTTGCCCAGCAGGTTAGTCATGTGACTAGCTGGTTTGACCATGTCCCTTTGTGTATTTGGCCATCTTAGCAGTCAGCCTGGAATGTGAACTCCCCCACTTTCAACGTCTGGTGATCAAAAGTCCATTGTGGGTTGAATGTGTCAGAGAATGGCTGCTTTGTCCGTCCAAACACGGTCTGTTAATATGCAAATATCTTTTCTAGCCACGGCTGATCTGTTTAACAAGTCCTTTCTTCACTCCAGTAACAATTTAAAATCAGTGTGCATGACAAAATTAATGTGCCTCATTCTTAGCAGGTGGGGGGCCTAGCATGACACAACTCAGATCTAACAATGGAAATGATAAGTAATTGCTGAGGAACTTGGGAGCATAACTAATTATGCATATAATCAAACCTGCCTAGGTAACTGGAGCTCTGAGGAGAAGGGTGTCGGAATGGTATATGACAGACTGTCCAGGCTGAGACACAGAAAGCAGCAGATGGGGAATCTGGATGTAGATGTGGCTCATGACTTCTGTCAGTGGCAGAGTTGTCTTTTAATGGGAATCTATCTAAATCAGCTCCTGTGCTGTCCCCTTCCAGTACCTGATATTACACGGTAAGGAAATATGTATGTTTATTATAGCTAGCTGCATGATCACTAATGCTTATTGAATGCCAGTTTCATGCTCATTGTCTCATCTGGAAAATGGATAAAGCCTTGTTCTCTCTCGACTCCCTCAGATTCCACGAAATAGCAGTATGGTGGATATGTGTGAATATAATTTATATTTAGTATCTTTTAAAGGCTTTTAATGGTAAATCAGATCTACATGTTCCTTGCCTATATATGAATTTGGCTAAAAGGTACAATAACTGTGCACTAGTTTCTCTCGTGTTTTAAGAAGATAAAGTTCACCTTCACCTACAATTTTATCACTAGATTCTACAGTATGTTCAGCCTATTCCAATATTTTGAAACTACTGCTTAAGATTAACAAAATGGTCAGAGTTAATGGAAAATAATTAACCTGCATATAACTGGTTACAAATCCCTTCAGCTTTGCCTCTGCCGCAATTAAAATTACACCCATGACCATTCAAAAGTTTTAATACAATGTAAAGTGAATATATAATCTCTAATCCAGGATAGAGGAATAATATAAATTGGCAAATGAAAATTAGGCAGAAAGATGTTGGATGAAATTTAAATGTGAAGCAGTGAGGTGATGTATTTTGGGAGGAAGGGTAAGGCAATGCACACTAAATGGTAAAACTTTACAGTACATAGAAAAACCTAATGCTCAGTTACAGAATCTTTAAAAGTGAGAGGTCGATAAAGTTGTAAATAAGCTTAAGGGATCCTTGATTTCTAAATAAAGGCATAAGGTACAATGGCAGAGTTAATGCTAAACTTATACACATTGATTGGGCCAAAGTTAGGCACCCTATTTTAGGAAGAATATCAATGCTGTGGAGAGGCTGCAAGAGTGTCAGTATCTGGATGAAAGCTTTAATTGTGATAGACTAGAGAAACTAGCGCCATTTTCACAGGAACGGAAAACGGTAAGAAGAGATTTGATGTAGGTGTTCAAAGGCCTTTGATAAATAAATAGGAAAAAAATCTGTTGCCACTGGTCTGAGTTGATCACCATCCTGACTTGGAACTATATCGCCGTTCCTTCACTGTCGCTGGGTTAAAATCCTGGAACTCCCTTCCTAACAGCACATGGACTGCAGCGGTTCAAGAAGGTGTCTCACCACCACCTTCTCAAGGGCAAATAGGGATGGGCAATAAATGCTGGCCTAGCCAGCAATGCCCACATCCCAGGAACGAATTAAAAAAAACTAGAAAACAAATATAAGGTCATCACCAAAAATGGAGAGATTAGGAGGATTTTATTTTACTGAGAGAAGTTGTTGGGACATAGAGTGGCAAAAGCAGAATTCATAAAATGGAAATAGAAATTTTAAATTTAAAAGGGGAGTGGAAATGTGGAACTCAAAAGGCTGTGGATAATTAGCAAATTGAAATTTAAGATTGAGCTAGATTATTAGGTAAGGTTATCTATCCACGGATATGGATCAATGGCAGGTAAATGAAGTTGAGGGACAGATTGGCTATGATCTATCGAATGGTGAAACAGGATTGAGGGGCTGAATGTTCCTGTGTATGCAGAATTGAACTTAAGTGGATAGCATGGGGTAAATAGTCTCCTGCCCTGTATATTCTGTAATGGGGCCATGGGATATGGTTAATTTCCTTAAGTGTGCTGATTTCTAACTTGTGAGCAACAAAGTTATGATTGGATTAATATTAGCCCAACAGGAATACAGATTTTCTACAGTGCTGACGTTTCCATATTTCTGTTGTATATTATATAATTAGAGCAGTCTGTAGTTGCATAAGTGAATAGCTCAGAAGTAGCACCCTACCCATTCAAAAAGAAAGTTTCAGGGTATGTACTAGAAATTGGTAGGTAACAGATAACCTTCCTTCCTGGTTTCCAGTTTGTAATAGTTCTCTTCAGGTTCTGGAACCCAATAAATATATGTTCTCTCCAAAGAAATGCTCATCAGCAACTGCCACCCCCAAACCCCATATCTAGTGAGTCCACCTCCGACCAGTGCTGTAGGATATTTGTCAGTGTTACCAGGTAAAAACATCTGCAGTGTTCAGAATTTTACTTTACTGAAGTGTTTCTAACCTGCTTATGATCAGATGTTTTATATTTTGAGCATTGCTATCAGTTTTTGAATAGTCCTTTAAGAATTCCCTATTACATCTGTTCTCTCTCTCTCTCCTTGAAAGCCTCTATAATGGGACTTTTGTGCATTGTTTGTACCAAGAGCTGAAATCGATGGTTGCTGCGGAGGATCTATTGAAAGGTTCTCTGGTTGCAGGTGAGTTTTACCGTGAGCTCCTGCACACAGTAACTGCCACAATACCAGCAGCCGCCTTCCGGAAGAAAAGAAAGTCCAAGTCTCGTGACAAATTGAAGGAAAAACAAACAACTACTTCAACTACATCATTAGTAAGAAAGGATGATCAAAGGCTCCCTACCTGGCATGATGCAAATAACCGATTTGCAGCCTTGTCGACTGAGGATTTCAGATAAATCCCCCATGTTGCTTTACAGCACCAAAACTGTTGGAATTCTGAATATAAACTGCATGGGAGACATACAACAACTGTTTTTAAAGCACTGCACAAGGTTTTGTGGAGGATGGATCACTACAACCCATTTTGTTTTAAAATTTGCCCTTTAAAGAGAAAAAGTTAATTTTATGGTGAATTTGTATACAATGCTGCTCAAAAATCTGTTATGCTTATATAAGGAGCCCATAGCTAAATTCATTAACCAAACCTGCTCCAGTCCACAGGTGGACACTGCTGCTGATACTGTAACATAGCAGTCTTCTAAATGATATCTGATATATTTCATTATAGTAAAAGCAAAATACCGCGTTTGCTGGAAATCTGAAATAAAAACAAGAAATGCTGGAAATACTCAGCAGACTCTGCTTCCCTCTCCACAGATGCTGCCAGACCTGCTGAGTATTTATTTCATTATAGTGTTTAGTTCAGACCTAATTAAAGTTCTAGGACCATCAATGTGGGAAATAAATCAAATATTTTAGCTGCAGGGTAAATTAAACTCTCATTACTTTTTTTGTCAACCAAATTTATTGTAAAATGAGCGGTCATTTTCTTTCATTGCTATCAAGTGTAGTGTTTGGCTAGTGCACTATTACATGATATTTTTAAAAATCTGCTCTATGTTCTCCATAATGGTGATTTGTACACTGCTCTGTCCCACCCAATTACTATGCCAATTTCTGTTCATCTCCCCTTCCCTGAAGGCAATAATCTCAATGGGCATGGTTAATGGTTTTCCTTTTACACATTGCTCAAGTGGCTGTTTATTTGTGAACCTGTCAGTTATTTCTCAGTCATCACAGCTGAGCCCAGCCCAGTTTTCACCTGTGATCCACATTTATACAAATCCAGCAAGTTAGTGACCTAAAATGGGAATTCTTTTGGATTTTTAAAAATCTCCATCTGGTTCCATTATTGAATTTGATGTCTAATGGTGTACAGGCCAGAAGTTGAACCTTGGCTGAACTTTTTGCTGTGCATAGGTGAGCAGTTGACTAATAAGTCCATTGAGCAATCAGCAGTTTGCAAGTTGCCTTGAAGTGAAGATCCCAACTTCAGACCATGTGGGGGTTACAGTTAAACTTAACCAAAGGTCCAGTTGGTGCTGAAAGGACTTGAGTTTATCAGAGCATTACTACCCTTCCACGATGCCAAGTTAGCATTATAATGAGTTTCTGAAACAATGCAGTATTTCATCCAGCAACAGAAGATAGATTTTTAAGAACAGTTTATGATGTTGCCTGCCAATTATTAAACAGACCATAGTAGTACAAGTAAATGGAAGGTTTGACATTGAAGAGTTTTAGCTTTTATATGCAGAAGTCACTGATTTATGTTGGCTAATTTCAGAACTAGTATCTATTCCAAAGAAGTATATTTTATTCAAAGTGCTTTTACTTTACGAGTACTCAATTCTGTCATACCAGCCAAGATGCATCTTATGTATGGCCAGTAAAGTCTGACAATTCAGCATTCTGAATTAACCAAGAATTGTTGTAACTACACCTGATTCTATTTGGAGATGGAATAAAATCTTGGATTAAGATGTGTTTTATTTTGTGGAGACATCATTTTAATGCAGCATAGCTCAGTCATTTACTAAATATGCAGTTTAATTGTATTTTTAAATAAATGTCATAACATGGAGGGGCAAGTAAAACAATGAGGCTAACTTAACTGTATACAGGTAGGATAACACTAATTATAAACCAGCATTAACACTTGTTTGTCAATTTAACACAGTGCAGAAACTAGCTGTCGAACATTGAGAATTTCCAGTTCTAACATACCCTCTGCCAGCCTCTCCAAATTTCAAGATAAATGACCTCTACAACTGTCAAGGTCATCATTCATCAAAATGAAAAGATTTAGAATTACATCAAGTTCAAACTTAGAATTACATCAAGGGCGGCACAGTGGCGCGCACCGCAGCCTCACAGCTCCAGGGACCCGGGTTCGATTCCGGGTACTGCCTGTGTGGAGTTTGCAAGTTCTCCCTGTGTCTGCGTGGGTTTTCTCCGGGTGCTCCGGTTTCCTCCCACAAGCCAAAAGACTTGCAGGTTGATAGGTAAATTGGCCATTATAAATTGTCATTAGTATAGGTAGGTGGTAGTGAAATATAGGGACAGGTGGGGATGTTTGGTGGGAATATGGGATTAGTGTAGGATTAGTATAAATGGGTGGTTGATGTTCGGCACAGACTTGGTGGGCCGAAGGGCCTGTTTCAGTGCTGTATCTCTAATCTAAAAACCTCCAACAAACTCCTTAATTTTGCCTGGCTCATTGGTTTGGTTTCTTGCAAGGAAAACAGTTACTGATGCAGCTGGGAGTCACTGCATTCCAAGCTCTACTGTGTATAATGTGCAACATGCTATACTTATTCATAACTTAAGAAACAGCAATTTCCTCCGTGGAATCAAACAGAAATCAGCTTGTAAAGCAATTGCATCCTGTAATGTTTGTGCCATGAATAATTTGGTCGTGGGGCCGGATGAAGAAGGTGGTGTTAGATGATTTAAAAACTCACCTTTTGAAATATTGAGGCAGTCACAGGATCTGGGAATGGGAATATGTTCAGCAAGGGGGTGGAGTTGGCAAATTAGGAGCTGCAGGAATCTGGTTGCATTAGGTGGTGCAGGGTCAAACTCCTTTGTGGGGGTTGGAGAAGACCCAAACTTAGCTCCTTTCAAGCCACTATATGTTCTTGCTCTTTGGTTACCTCCACTACCACTTCTTTCCCCCATCAGCTGATTGTAATCTTAAAAGATTTTCGGCAAAAGCTTAAGTGTAAATTTTCTTTTTTTCAGTTTTTACAAGAAAATTGCTATGCCTCAAACAAAAGGGTTCGGGGGTGGGGTGGAGGGACGTTTGTAGCTACAACTTAGATTCAAATAGCGCCTTAATGTAATAAAACGTCCCAAACTGTTTCACAGGAGTGTTATACAGCAAAATTTGACACTGAGCCACAGACAGAAAATACACAGGTTTCAGTGAGGATGATTAAAAAAAAATTATAATTAAAGAAACAGAAAAATGACTATTTCAAAGGGGGAAGGGATATAATACAGAGGTTGATAAAACTCTGAATAGACCCCATTTGTGTTCAATTCTGGGCAGAGCACCTCAGGAAGGATATACTGGCCTTAGAAGGGATACAGTGCATATTTACCAGAATACCAGTGCTAAAAGGGTTAAATAAAGACACATAGCATAGACGAGACATGTATTCCCTTGACTATAGAAGATGAAAGGGTGATCTAATTGAAATGTTTAAGATATTTAAACGACTTAATAGGATAGAAACTTTCCTCTGGCAGTGTGCAGTAAAATCAGGGATAGTATTCATTGTCAAACTATTACATAAATTATCACAATTTGGTATTTTGTTTCTACAATAATTCCCAATCCCAAAGATGATTCTGGATGGCATTAAAGCTATAGAATTGGATATGTCCCCACTTAGTGCAAAGTTAAGTAAAAGTAGTTTAAAAGCAACTTATGCTTAATGAATATTGCATGTGCACTTGTGTTCATTAATAAACTTGCTGAAAGGCATGATATTCTCCCAAGCACTACTCAAAGAACAGTACAGCACAGGAACAGGCCATTCAGCCCTCCAAGCTTGCGCCGATCTTGATGCCTGCCTAAACTAACACCTTCTGCACTTCCAGGGCCCATATCCCTCTATTCTCTTCCTATTCATGCATTTGTCAAGATGTCTCTTAAACGTCGCTATCATATCTGCTTCCACCACCTCCCCTGGCAGCAAGTTCCAGGCACTCACCACCCTCTGTGTAAAAAAAAAACTTGCCTCGCACATCCCCTCTAAACTTTGCCCCTCGCACCTTAAACCTATGTCCCCTAGTAACTGACTCTTCCACCCTGGGAAAAAGCTTCTGACTATCCACTCTGTCCATGCCGCTCATAACTTTGTAAACCTCTATCATGTCGCCCCTCCACCTCCGTCGTTCCAGTGAAAACAATCAAGAGTTTTTCCAACCTCTCCTCATAGTTAATGCCCTCCAGACCAGGCAACATCCTGGTAAACCACCTCTGTACCCTCTCCAAAGCCTCCACGTCCTTCTGGTAGTGTGGCGACCAGAATTGCACGTAATATTCGAAGTGTGGCCTAACTAAGGTTCTGTACAGCTGCAACATGATTTGCCAATTTTTATACTCGATGCCGTATGCTGCCTTGACTACCTTATCCACCTGCATTGCCACTTTCAGTGGCACTTCAGTGCCACTTCAAGAGGCTTCATTAAATTCATGATCTGTTGTAAGAGTCAAAAGCAGCTGTGCAATGTTGCTCAGGTGTTCTGTTGCTATGGAAACTACATATTGTTGGCTGTCAAATCTATCCTAATGACTATTTCTAAAGCATTGTCCATAGATTGATAATGTACAGCAGCAGGTCATTCGGCCCATTGTATCCCTGCCAGTTCTTTGAAGAAACTATCCAATCCCACTGCTGTCGGCAATTTCCCTACAAAATTTTCCCCTTCGAAAGTTACTATTGAATCAGCTTCCACCACCCTTTCAGGCAGTTTATCCCTGAGAATAACATACCAAATAATTTCTCATCTTCCTTTTGGTCCTTTTCCCAATTATTGTAAACCTGTGGCTTCTGGTTATCAACCCTCCTGTCACTGAAAATAGCTCCACCCAATCTACTGTAGTAAAACCTTTCTTGATTTGGAACACCTGTATTAAATCTCCCCTTACCTTTCCTCAGCTCCAAGGAGTACAACCCCAGCTTCTCCAGTTTGTAGTCAGTCACCCTGCTGCTTCTTACTTGGTCTGCCATTTGCTCCTCCATCCTCCTCTCCAAACCTGTTCCACTCTGAGTAAAAAGTATGTGTAGCTAAGCTGCTCAGCCCATAAAGCTAGAAGTGACAGTGTGGTCTGATAGCAATGTTTACATGTAGCTATGACTTTGGGAGCTGGCAGAAAAAAAAATACACATGTAGGTAGCTTGTGGGGCCTCGAGGGGCACAGTGCCACCTGTTATTTTACTGTGCTGCATTTGATGGCATTTAAGCACTTACCTGGGAGTGAAGCGACAGTCAGCGGACCGGGGAGGAGGTGGCTCCGGAGAGGCAGCTATAAAGAGCAGGGCTCGAGGCCCTTACTTACCTGGGAGCGGAGCAGCAGTCAGCGGACCTGGGAGGAAGCGGCTCTGGAGAGGCAGCTATAAATAAAGAGCAAGGCTTGAGGCCGTTACTTACCTGGGAGTGGAGCAGCAGTCAGCAGACCTGGGAGGAGGTAGCTATAAGAGCGGGGCTCGAGGCCCTTACTTACCTGGGAGCGGAGCAGCAGTTAGCAGACCTGGGAGGAGGTAGCTATAAGTAAAGAGCGGGGCTCGAGGCCTACATACCTGGGAGCGGAGCACAGGTCCGCGGTCTCTCTCTCTGGGCTGTGTTGGCATGCACAGGGTTTTAAAAAAAAGTGACATCACGGGAAATCTGTAAACTGGTTGCTAAGTTATTGCCTATAAATAGCTTTAAAAAAATCACAAGTTTTTTTTTAAACCCTCTAATAGCTACCTTGCAAGTGGTAAAGTTGTTACTACCAAGGTTTAAGTTGGTGTAATTTATTAATTATTAATTGGGAAGTGCTATTTGGACAGAGTATAAGGCTGCGAGTTGTGTGAGGGATTTCACTGAGTAGGGGAAGGAGGTGCTCTTTGTTCTCTCTCTTCTGCTTTTTCAGCCTCCACAGTACAGGGGAAGAAGCTGATTGGCAAGTATTTGGTAAGTTATTCTACTTATTATATTAGTAGTGATTTTTTTTTTGTAAAGCTAAGGTATGGCAGGGCAGCTCAGCCAAGTGGAATGTGCCTCCTGTGATATGTGGGAAGTCGTGGACGCACCACGTGTCCTTTACAAACACATCTGCAGAAGCTTGAACTCCGGGTTTCGGAACTCGAGCGGCAGCTGGATTCACGGTGGTGCATCCATGAGGCAGAGAACGACATGGATAGCACGTTTCAGGAGGTAGTCACCCCAGAGCTTAAGAGAGCACAGGCAGAGGGACTGGGTGGCTGCCAGACAGACAAGAAAGTCAAGGCAAATAGTGCAAGAGTCTCTGGAGAGCATCCCACTTTCTAACCAGTATTCAGTTCTGAGTACCGATGGGAGAGAGGGTTCCTCTGGAGAGTACAGCGAGAGTCATGACCAGAGCACTATAGGTGGCTCAGCTGTGCAGGGAGGGAGGAGAAAAGACAAGAGGGCAATAGTGGTAGGGGACTCTATAGTTAGGGGAACAGATAGGTGTTTCTTTGGTCACAGACGTGGTTCCAGGATGGTACTTTGCCTCCCTGATGTAAGGGTCATGAATATCACCGAGCGGCTACAGGGCATTCTGGAGGGTGAGGGTGCACAGCCAGAGGCCGTGATGCACATTGGTACCAGCGATATAGGAAGAAAGAGGGATGAGGTCCTGCAGGCTGAGTTCAGGGAGTTAGGAAAGAAATTAGCAAGCAGGACCTCAAAAGTCGTAATCTCTGGATTACTCCCAAGGCCATGTGCTACTGAGAATAGAAATAAAATACACCAGATGAATGCATGACTTGAGAGCTTCAGATTTCTGAGGCATTGGGACCGGTTCTGGGGAAAGTGGGACCTGTACAAGCTGGACGGTCTACACCTGAACAGGACTGGGACAAATATCCTTGCAGGAAGGTTTGCTAGTGCTGTTGGGGATGGTTTAAACTAGTCTGGCAGGGGGATGGGAACCTGAGGGCAGTTTCAGATCGGGCAATTTCAGGGCAGGGAATGGGAAGCAGAAAATTAGTGAGTGACTCTGAAAGACAGAAGAAGCAAAGGTTAAAAAGTGTGCAAAACAGGCATTTGGCAGTTAAAGGGTATTTATTTAAATACAAGGAGTATAGTAAATAAAGCCGATGAGCTGAGGGCACAGATAGCCACATGGCAACACGATATCATTGAGTCATAGAGTTTTACAGCACAGAAACAGGCCCTTCGGCCCAACGTGGCTGTGCCGACCATCAAACACCCGTCCAAACTAATTCCATTTCCCTGCACTTGGCCCGTAGCCTTGTATGCTATGGCGTTTCAAGTGCTCATCCAAATACTTCTTAAATGTCCTAAGTGTTCCTGCCTCTACCACCCCTTCAGGCAGTGTGTTCCAGATTCCAACCACCCTCTGGGTGAAAAAATTTTTCCTCAACTCCCCTCTAAACCTCCTGCCCCTTACCTTAAATCTGCGCCCCCTAATTATTGACCTCTCCGCTAAGGGAAAAAGTTTCTTCCTGTCTTTCATAATTTTGTATACCTCAATCAGGTCCCTCCTCAGCCTTCTCCACTCCAAGGAAAACCAGCCCAGCCTATCCAGTCTCTCCTCATAATGGAAATGCTCTAGCCCAGGCAACATCCTGGTGAATCTCCTCTGCACCCTCCCCATTGCAATCACATCCTTCCTATAGTGTGGTGACCGGAACTGTACACAGTACTCCAGCTGTGGCCTAACCAGCGTTTTATACAGCTCCATCATAACCTCCCTACTCTTACCTTTATTAGCCAAGGCATAGAATATAAGTATCCCGTTTGGCTTCCTAATCACCTTATATACCTGTGCTGCTGCCTTCAGTGATCTATGGACAACTCTGACCCTCTGTACTCCCTGGGGTCCTACCATCCATTGTATATTCCATTGCCTTGTTAGTCCTGCCAAAAGTGCATCACCTCACATTTCTCAGGATTAAACACCATTTGCCACAGCTCCGCCCATCTTACCAGCCCATCTATATGGTCCTGTAATCTAAGTCTTTCCTCTTCACTATTTACGACACCACCAATTTTGGTGTTGTCTGCGAACTTAACTGAACATACCTCCTATATTTATGTCTAAATCATTAATGTACACGACAAACAGCAAGGGTCCCAGCACCGATCACTGCGCTACCTCACTGGTCACAGGCCACCGATCGTAGAAACAACCCCCTGCCATCAGCCTCTGCCTCCTTCCACTAAGCCAATTTTGAATCCAATTTGTCAAATTACCCTGAATCCCATGGGCTCTTACTTTCTTAACCAATCTCCCATGCGGGACCTTATCAAAAGCCTTATTGAAATCCATGTAGACTACATCAACTGCTTTACCCTCATCTACACCTCTAGTCACTGCCTCGAAAAATTCAATCAAATTTGTTAGACACCATCTCCCCCTGACAAAGCTATGCTGACCATCCTTGATCAATCCCTGCCTCTCCAAATGGAGATTAATCCTGCCTCAGAATTCTTTCCAATAATTCCCCTACCACTGATGTTAGACTCACAGGCCTATAATTACCTGGTTTATCCTTGCTACCCTTCTTGAATAATGGTACCACATTCGCTGTCCTCCAGCACCTCTCCTGTGGCCAGAGAGGATCTGAAAATTTGTGTCAGAGCCCCCGCTTCTCCTCCCTTGCCTCATATAGCAGTCTGCAGTCTGGGATACATCTCATCTCGGCCTGGGGATTTATCCACCTTTAAACCCGCTAATACAGCTTATACTTCTCAATGCTAATTTGATCAAGTATATCACAACCCCCTTCGCTGATCACGACATCGTCCCTTTCCATAGTGAACACCGATTACTTTTCATCTTTCAAAACCTCACCTATGTCCTCCTGCTCCACACACAGATTGCCTTTTAGATCCCTAATGGGCCCCACTTTTTCCCTGGTTATCCTCTTGCCCCTAACATACTTACAAAAAAGGCTTGGGATTTTCCTTCACCTTGTCTGCCAGTGATTTTTCAGGCCTGTCTTCACTCTCCAAATTACTTTAAGTACTCCCCCTACACTTTCTATACTCCTCTAAGGCCTCCACTGTTTTCAGCACTCTGAATCTGCCACATGCTTCCTTTTTCTCCTAATCCAATCCTCTATATCCCTTGGCATCCAGGGTTCCCTTGACCTGTTCCTCTTCACCTTTATGGGAACATGCTGGACCCGAACCCTCACAATTTCTTTTCTAAATGACTCCCACTGGTCTGATGTAGACTTTCCTAGAAGAAGCTGCTCCCAGTTCACTTTGGCCAGATCCTGTTTTATCATATTGAAACCTGCCTTCCCCCAATTCAGTACTCATTTCCGGTCCCTCTATGTCCTTTCCCATAACAACCTTAAATCTTACAGTTATGGTCATATCCCCGAAATGCTCCCCCACTGCCACTTCTACCACTTGTCTGGCTTCATTCCCTAGGATTAAATCCGGTACCGTTCCTCCTCTTGTAGAACACTCTACATGCTGGCTCAAAAAGCTCTCCTGAATGCATTTGAAGAATTCTGCCCCCTTTAAGCTTTTTGCACTAATACTATCCCCTATTAATACCCTATTATTTTTGCACCTCTCAGATTTGCCTACATATCTGCTCCTCTATCACTGCCTGACTGTTTGGAGGTCTGAAGTACACTTCCAGCCAAGTGATAGGCCCCTTTTGTTGTTAAGTTCTACCCAGATGGCCTCATTAGAGGAACCTTCTAACATATCATCCCTCCTTAGTGCAGTAATTGACTCTTTAACCAACAGTGCAATGCCACCTCCTCTTTTACCCCCTCCCCTATCACATCTGAATATTCTATACCCTGGGATATTAAGCTGCCAGTCCTGCCCTTCCCTCAACCATGTCTCAGTGATAGCAATATCATATTCCCATATGTTAATCAACACCCTCAATTCATCAGCCTTCCTAGTAAGACTCCTTGCATTAAAACAGATACAATCCAGCTTCACGTTATTTGCTTGAGCCTTAACAGATCTACATTTACTCTGCCCTCCAGACTGACTTAGCTTCTCATTTATATTTGATTGTACAACACCCCCTACTGTGCTTCCACTCTGTATTCCATCCCCCTGCCAAATTAGTTTAAACCTCCCCAACAAGGATGCTGGTCCCATTCAGGTTCAGTTGCAACCCGTCCATCTTATACAGATCCCACCTTCGCCAGAAACAGGCCTAGTGATCCAGGAAACTAAAGCCCTCCCTCCGGCACCATCTCCCCAACCATGCATTCATCTGCTCTAACCTCCTATTCATATACTCACTAGCCCGTGGCACCGGAAGAAACCCAGAGATTCTAACCCTTGAGGTCCTACTTTTTAATCTGCTACCTATCTCCCTAAATTCTTTTTGTCTGCAAATGTACAATCATACCTTGGAAAGATACCCCAATCATTTGGAAAGTGGTCCATGGAAATACTGAGCAGTTCTGAATCTGAAGATTTGATCGACTAATAGGCAAGAATAGCAAATGTAACTTAAGTGGGATGTAGCAATTTAAATTAGATCAAAGATTACTATAACAGAAACTTGGCTGAAAGAGGGACAAGAATAGCAAGGGCGGCACAGTGGCGCAGTGGTTAGCACCGCAGCCTCACAGCTCCAGCGACCCGGGTTCTCCCTGTGTCTGCGTGGGTTTTCTCCGGGTACTCCGGTTTCCTCCCACAGCCAAAAGACTTGCAGGTTGGTAGGTAAATTGGCCATTATAAATTGCCCCTAGTATAGGTAGGTGGTAGGGAAATATAGGGACAGGTGGGGATGTGGTAGGAATATGGGATTAGTGTAGGATTAGTATAAATGGGTGGTTGATGGTCGGCACAGACTTGGTGGGCCGAAGGGCCTGTTTCAGTGCTGTATCTCTAAATAAAAAATAAAAATAAATAAATAGCAGCTCAACATCCCTGGATATAGACCTTTCAGGTGGGATATGGGGGGGCGGGGATTAAAAAAAGGAGGGGGTGTAGCATTGGTTAAGGAATCAATGGCAGCAGTGAGGAGGGATGATATGCTAAATGAATCATCAAATGAGGCTAAATGGGTGGAGCTCAAATTAAAAAGGGACAGCCACACTACTAGGAGTGTACTATAGACCCCCAAATAGTAAGAGGAAGTTAGAAGAACAAATATGTAGGCACATTTCTGAGTGCAAAAACTATAGGGCAATAATAGTTGGGGATTTCAACTACCCTAATATCAACTGGGATACAAACAGTGTGAAGGGCACAAAATTCTTGAACTGCATTCAAGAGAAATTTTTTTAGCCAGCACGTAACAAGCGTGATGAGAGGGGGTGCAATTCTAGATTTAGTCTTCGGTAATGAAGCTGGGCAAGTAGATGAAGTAGCAGTGGGTGACCATTTTGTAGATAGCGACCATAATACTGCTAGTTTTAGCATAATCAAGGAAAAGGACAAAGATAAAACAGGAGTAAAAGTTCTAAATTGGGGGAAGACATTTTACAAAACTGAGGTGATCTGGCGAAAGTAGACTGGATACACAGCCACTTGAAGGAAAATCAGTGCAAACCAGCAGGAGGCATTCAAAAGCGGGATTCCACAGGCATAGTTTAGGCCTGTGGCCAAATCCAGAGCCCCCTGGTTATCTCGAGGCTTACAGGGTAAGTTAAAGCAGAAAAAGAAAGCTCATTACGATCACAAATATCAATCCAGAGAAGTGTGAGGTAATGCATTTGGGGACGGCAAACAAAGTGAGGGAATACACAATAAATGGGAGGATATTGAGAGGGGTAGAAGAGGTGAGACACCTTGGAGTGCATGTCCACAGGTCCCTGAAGATGGCAGAACAGGTAAATAGAGTGATGAAGGAGGCATATGGAATACTTTCCTTCATTGGCCAAGGTATAGAATACAAAAGCAGGGATGTAATGCTGGAACTGTATAGAGCATTGGTTAGGCCACAGCTGGAGTATTGCGTACAGTTTTGGTCACCACATTACAAGAAGGACATAATTGCTCTGGAGAGAGTACAGAGGATATTTACAAGAATGTTGCCAGGGCTTGAAAGTAGCAGCTAAGAGGAAATATTAGATCGGCTAGGGTTATTTTCCTTGGAACAGAGGAGACTGAGGGGTGACTTTATTGAGGTGTACAAAATTATGAGTGACCTAGATAGACAGGAAGGACCTGTTTCCTCTAGTGGAGAGGTCAGTTACCAGGAGGCACAGATTTAAGGTTATTGGTAGAAGGATTAGAGGTGACAAGAGGAAAAACATTTTCACCCAGAGGGTGATGGGTGTCTGGAATTCACTGCCAGGAATGGTGGTGGAGGCAGAAACCCTCAACTCATTTAAAAGATATAAAAACAAGAAATGCTGGAACCACTCAGCAGGTCTGGCAGCATCTGTGGAAAGAGAAGCAGAGTTAACGTTTCGGGTCAGTGACCCTTCTTCGGATTTAAAATTTAAAAAGATAGCATTTAAAAGATAGCTTGACATGCACCTGAAGTACTGTAACCTGCAAGACTATGGACCAGCTGCTGGAAGATGGGATTAAGATTGTACGGCTAGGTTTTTCACCCAGCACAGACATGACGGGCGGAATGGCCTCCTCCTGTGCCGTAACTTTTCTATGGTTCTAAGTAAATTTAGTACAACAATCACAATAACATGCACTCTGTGTTGAAAGAAGGTTTCCACTAGCTGAGATTGCAAAGTGGGACAAGAAAAGAGGCAGGTCTTACAAAGATCTTTTAATTATAAACTGTATTTTTCCATCACAGATGTAGCCTGACAAATGATATCCATCACCCAAATGCAATATATATAACAAAAATCACTGCCTCTGTTTTCGGTCTTCATTAATTTGCCAAATCTTAGAAATAGCAATGATGTTTATGTTATCACAGTTTACACAATAAATGCATTCAATTACTAATGAGAACAAACAAGTATTCAAAAAAAATCAAAAATGCAGACTCTGTACTTAGGCCAGTATTACAGGTCATATCTGATCAATTAGATGCTCCAGCATACACAGACTTCATTTGACACGAAACTGTACACATTTGCACTTCTTCTGTTAAAACACATACATACACTTGTGATACAGCCTCTAGATTGCAAACCATGGTTTCTATAGTGGTCAAGATATCCAAAGTTTATAAAACAAGAACACAAAAGCACTTCAGCAATTTATTTTTTAACATTATTTTATATTAAGAAAATAAATGGGCTGCAGGCATCTTACTTTTGTGGCTTACATCTTGGAATAAATGGAATGCCCACTGCATATGAACACCTAATTTATGCTACTGAGATCCACACCACCATATATAAAATAACATACTATTTATTGATAAATAATAGTATTGAAATTAGGAAAAGAAAAGGCTTTCATTCCATCCAGTGTAACACAGACTCTACACCACATCCATTCGCAGAGTCTTTCCTATACAGAAAGCAAAATGCTATGTACATTTAAGCAGCAAATCACACTGTCTGCAGGGAAAAATTCTGCATCTGGTTTGCATTGTGCTATCCCAACAGATGGAGATCGAGAGATACTTCATAGTTCTCATTTTCAACACATCTTTTCAGTCCTTTTAAATTATGAGTGCCATTATATTTCAATTCAAAGTTCAGCCTTCAAACACAGCACCAGGTCATTAGGTACCTAGTATTTTGTTCGCTAAATTCCAAGATGCAATATGCATCATACATCTAGAAAGGATTTACTTTGTTTTGGGCTTTTCTCTTTTCGTCTCTCCACCCTCTTGATGATTTCAGAGACTATGCAAACTAAGGAAGTGAGTCCCACCAGAAAAATAAGATCTAAAAGAGAGAAGTAAGGAAGATAATTAATATACATTGTGAAGAATATAGCAACAGTTTGTGAAATCATGACTCATACAAAGGGTTCAGAACCCTGCATGTTGGTGAAATACAATACTGTATTCTCACAAAGTATTTCACATTACTACTCTGCCTTTCAAAGCAAAAAATAACTCAAGCCGTATACACAAAACACAATGACAAACAAGGACCCACTTTTAAGTCTAAGCTAAGTGCAAATTGGACACAAGAATGACATGGAATTTTGGAGGGATGGTAGATGGAATCCCAGCCTCGACCTGCTCCAATGTGATTCTGAGCACTGCTGCAAGAGGACACTCCCTGGTGCTCTGTTACAAAGCAGCACTGACCCATCTCAAGCCATTCACGTCCTTCAGCATATGCACCTAAAATTATGTAAATCACCTTGGATCATATGGATGCCTTTTAGAAGTGGAAGCAACAAAATCTCAATCACGCAGCAAATATGTTATCAGTGGGCGAGCATAAACAGAATCAACAGACTTGAAATCTCTAAACCGTGTACGTATCGCCAGCATTTTTAAATAATATGGATTGATGGTAGATATACATTAGTCACAGAAAAAGGCAACTTGCAAAGATAAGAGTCTTGGAGCGATTTATGGTACAGGAGCAGGCCATTCGGAACATCGAGTCTTTAATGGCTCTCCCTACAGTAATCCCATCAGTACCATTCCCCCGCTCTATCCCCGTAGCCCTGCAAGTTTTTTTCCCTCAAGTGCACATCCAATTTCCTTTTGAAATCATTGATTGTCTCTGCTTCCACCACCCTCGTAGGCAGCAAGTTCCAGGGCCCTACCACTCGCTGTGTAAAAATGTTCTTCCTTACAACCCCCTTGCATCTCTTGCCCAAAACCTTAAATGTGTGTCCCCTAGTACTTGTACCATCAGCTGTGAACAGTTCTTCTTTATCTACCTTATCTAAACCTGACACAATTTTGTACAACAAATCTTTAAAAAAAAACTCAAGCCATATACACAAAACACAATAAGAAGCAAGAACCCACTTTTAAGTCTAAGCTATCAAATCTCCCCTCAAAATCCTTTGCTCCAAGGAGAACACCACCAGCTTCTTCAACCTAACCTTAGAGCTAAAACTGCTCATCCCTGGAACCATTCTGGTAAATCTCCTCTGCACCCTCTCAAGGAGCGTTACATCCTTCCTAAAGTGTGGTGGCCAGAACTAGATGCAATACTCTAGTTGTGGCTTAACCAGAGCTCCATTTAAAAAAATATATATTTTTGTTAACTTTTTAGAACATTGATTTATACAGGCAAACTAGTTTGCATGAGTTATTGAATCCAACTGCATCAGTGGTACTCAGAATATACCCCTAAGTAGACAGACCAGCTCTTTTGGTTCTTCTAATCTGCAAGACCAAAGTGAGAATTAGTACTACTCCCTCTCGTTTTCCAATGAAATGTGATCAACAGGTAGGTATATCTCAACTTCCATATAGCAAATGAAAAGCCCTATTGAAACGTAAACTATTGTCCTGTAGTTTGATATTTTTGCTTTCTAACTGTCCCAATGTAGTCAATACATTTCTTGCAATAGCTTCTCCCACGTCTGCATGGTTAACTCCAATATTTTCCAAGATTTCATCCATGATTACCTCAAAGGCGTCATCCTTAAGCATGGGGTCAACTTATGTATGTATATTAATGATTACTTTAAATGCAACTGATGTTATTGTCAACACTCAACTTTACTTCTCTAATGCTCTCAACTGTACTGTTCCTATGCTGTTTTTATTCCCTACCAGACAAGGAATAGTGACTGAGTTAGAACTTCCTCCAACTAACCACTGGCAAGACTGAAGCTATCCCATTCGGTTCTTGCCAGACAATATATCCCTCAGTTCAAGTCCATTGCCCTCCCTAGCTACTCATTCAGAATGCACAAGCTTGATGTCTTATTCAATCTTGAGTTGAGCTTCAAACCTCACATCCAGTCCATTCTTAAGACAATCTCAATCTTTACATCACCCCTACCATCACTTAAATCCTCATACATGCTCTCCTCCCAAACCACAACTCACCCAGAAATTCACAACCTGTATCCCCAATTCCATCTTAAGTCCCATTCATCAATCTTGCATCCTCCACTGGCTTCCCATCCTCTAAAACATTGACTTCATTATGCATGGCTTCAACAACAAATCTCATCATGAGCTTCACCACCCTCTGCTTTTCTAGTTCTGCACTGCTGTACTTCCCTCCCTCCCACCCATATTGCCATGACTTCTACCATCAAAGCCTTGGAGTCTTCTTCCTAAACCCCTCTGTATTTCATTATTTCTTCCCACCTTCCTCAAAAAGTAGCCATTACCTCTGGTCACCTTGCCTAATTTCTGCTTGGTGTCTTGATTTTCGCCCTGTCTTGTGAAGTGCTTTGGGATATTTCACTATGTTAAAGGCATTTTATGGCACGTTGGATGTGCCTGCTTTCCACTTGGCAACTTGCCACAGTCTTATAATTGAAGTCAAGAGCTCACCATGTGGGGAAATGGAGGCACAGACCCATTTCCTATTCCTTTGTGCTGCAGCATTCGTTAAGCAAGGCATCAGTTAAGATTGTAAATTCAGAAGTCATTAACACAAAGTTTAACTGATGTGGCATTTCAATTCTCTTGTTTACAAGCTAGTTATTCTTTCATGCCTCCTTCCCACTACATCCTCTGCACTCATCTAAACAAAATGATAAAAATAGAAAGGAGACTAAATCATAGTTACTTATGACTAATTGTCAGAAGTGAGGCTCCTTTAAATAATTAGACTCATTGTAAGAACGTTTGCTGCTACTACAGTTCAGGTTGTAGATGAACAATGTCCATGCACTAGCTCCCTGTGCTTCTTCTTTTGGGCCTCCTTATCTCGAGAGACAATGGATACGCGCCTGGCTTACAACACTAAAATCACCTCATTTAACCCAACAGCAGAATTATAGATCCATGAAACACCTACAGTGTAAGAATATTAACACAGTTTGAGTTCAATTAATTCTGGTTTCATATGAAACATTGTAAAACAAAATACCACACAGTCTTCCTCAATTGCATTTCTGGAATTAATTTATCTTGTTAAATTTTGTATTATCAACTATTTACCTTTAATTACATTAGTCAATTAAGGTGCAGGTACCATTTTAAAACTAGCCTCAAGAATCACTTTATGATGATCAATGAAATGATTCAGCAGATTTTTGTGCAAATATTGAATGGCACCAAACCTACAAATTCCATTATATGTAAATTACTTTAGTAGTTAACGCAGTAAAATTTAGGAAAATGAATAAAAAATTGGAGAATGGCTAATCACATCAAATCTGCCAAATGCACAAACAGGTGAAGAATTTCTTTTTCTTTTCTTTTGGGCCTCCTTATCTCGAGAGACAATGGATACGCGCCTGGAGGTGGTCAGTGGTTTGTGAAGCAGCGCCTGGAGTGGCTATAAAGGCCAATTCTAGAGTGAAGCTCTTCCACAGGTGCTGCAGAGAAATTTGTTTGTCGGGGCTGTTGCACAGTTGGCTCTCCCCTTGCGCCTCTGTCTTTTTTCCTGCCAACTACTAAGTCTCTTCGACTCGCCACATTTTAGCCCCGTCTTTATGGCTGCCCGCCAGCTTTGGCGAACGCTGGCAACTGACTCCCACGACTTGTGATCAATGTCACAGGATTTCATGTCGCGTTTGCAGACGTCTTTATAGCGGAGACATGGACGGCCGGTGGGTCTGATACCAGTGGCGAGCTCGCTGTACAATGTGTCTTTGGGGATCCTGCCATCTTCCATGCTAGAGAATCAATGGCATCACTGAGTTCTGATTTGGTTGGCTGTATGCCCAGTTTCTACGCCAATTTATCTGGACTTATAACCCGTAACTGCTGCCTTCCGTGTTGTGTCAGTCGCTGTGAGGCAACTATGGAGTGACCTCTCCATGGCGCATGCCTGGGCAAGTTTATGGAGGTTGAGAGTTGCCCAGTCGTCAAAACCCCCCTCTCGGCCTTTCTGGTGGGGTCCAAAGGAGTGCAGAGCACGACGTTTGGCACCGGTATGGCTGCAGGAACTGCCGGATACATGCCAAAGGTGACACATGACCGCCTTCGGGGTTCCGCTCCGGATTATCTGTTAGGGTTTACTCCCTTAGCCTTGGTCTCTCCCGAGACGCCCACAAGGCAGTGGGGTTGTTAGGGCCCCTACACAGGTGTAGGATGGTGCCTGTGGGAGGAGGGGATGCGAGGGTGGAGGGAGGGGGGGTGCGAGGGGGCTGTAAGGGGGTGGGGTGGGGGGGTGCAGGGGAAGGGGGTGCGGGGGGAAGATGGTGCGAGAGGGGGCGGGCTGGGATGGGGTTGTTGGGGGGTGAGCTGAGAGGGTGGAGCAGGGAAGGGGAAGGGGGGGAAAGCGGGTGCAGGTAATAAAGGTCCCTAGTGCCCACCATCGACGTCCGGAACACTCATCCACGTCCTTCAGGAGGTGAAGCATCTTTTGGCAGACTTACAGAGGTGATTACATTCACTAAGGGTTTTTTTTTCAGTGGTTTAAATAAAGGCATGCAGCATTGCCGACAGTGCGCTGCAGATGCTCTCCGAGCCATCTCCCGCGGGTGCTTTGAAGTTGCGGCCGGGGGGCCGTTCGTGGATTTTTTGGGTGATCGGGGCACCTTTTTTCAAGACTTCTCTAGGGTCCCGCTGCTCCTTCTTCACCTCAAAGGACTTACCGCACGCCGTGGCTGCAGACACTCTGGGCGGTGAAGACAGCAGGATCGGAGATTAAAGTATTGACAGCTGTGCTTGTCAGTTTCGTCCGGATCAATTTCATTGACAAAACAAAGAGCAGGTGTGGCTGGGGGAGGGCAGTGGGCCCAGGTAACATACACTAAACTAACTGTTAGCTTTTAGTTAGGGCTAAAATGAACTGATTTAAAGAGCCAGGGGAGTTTAAACAGTTTAAGAGGGTAGATTGGGGGAGAAAACATTAGGAATGGGAGCAGATGGCCATGGATATCGTTGAACAGTAAGGGAGCTTCCTAGGGAGCTTCCAGCCCAGGAGCCATCTTGTCAAGTGGTGAAGAATTATCGTACTACAAAAACATCAAGCACCTGACTGTGAAGTCCGTCCAAAACAAAGGAAAGGTCTCACCTAATATACTGAGGCTTTCTGTCTGGAAAACTTTCTGTAGTGGAGGGAAGTAAATAACCAGCAGCTGCCCCATGATGGATCCAAGTACAGCATAACAAAACATTCGGTTACTGCACAACCCAATCTCAAAGACTGATTTCGTCTGGGGAGGGAGAAAAAGAGCAGAAAGGGAGAAGTAAGCAAAATCATTTTCAGCACTAACATGGTCATCTTTTAATTAACTATACACATATTTGACTCGATACTCTATATATATTTAACTATTATCTTTATTAAGAGCTTTACCTATTGTCACAAAATGTGCTATGTTGAGTGATGATTTTAATCGACTGGCTGGAAACCTGAGTATTAAACTGGTGGAGACAAACCACTCAATCTTGCAAGCTTCGACCTCTGCCTGCTGACCGTAACCATCGAGGCATATCCCTGCTGCAGACAGTAGTGATCAATGGTTTAATTGATTTGTGTTTGATTGTATTAGTCTGTTCACTGATCAATATTCACTGCGCTTAATTACTTAAGCCTGAGGGTGGAGCTACAGAGCTTTGAGAAGGTTCCGGAAAGAACAGATGGAGACCCCCTTGAAGGGGATCAGTCGCATTGCTGCCTCCCGGAGAACCAATGAATCAGCTGTCCACATCTTCAAACCGGAAGCCGAATAACCACCAAAGGAAAGTCGCGTGACCACCGAATTTAGCCTGAAGCCAGCCAATCTCCACAGACTGTATACCCCTTTTACTTCTCTGGACTCTAATTCAACCAATGTATCTCTCCCCACTCTGTAACCTATGCGTGTAAGTATGTGTGAAAATTGGAGAGTATTGTGTTATTTAGATCGGTTTAAGTACAAAAAAGATAATGTCTTTCTTTCTTAGACTCGAGAAAACCTGTCCGATTGGCTTTTTATGATCATGGCGCGTAAACAGTTAAACACTCAGTGAATTGGCAGGTATCCACTTAAAGAAGAAATAAACCTGTTATGGTCAAACAGGAGAGGGAAAAGAGGGGAGTTATTTGACCTTTCTTCACCTGATCGTAACACTATCAATACATCGTGAAAAGATTTCCATCAGTTAGGAAACAGTGGTGAGGAGTATTTGACACAAAAATACAAACTTCTTGGAAGCAATTTCACTAATGGAAGAGATTTGTGTTAGCTTCATGAAATTGGAGTTTTTAGCTACATTTCACAAAGCTGAATTTAACACCTTTCATTGAAGATTCATAGACACATTAACCCAAACAAGGTTGAGGGCAGTTATGTAATATGAAAGAAAAAAATTCCGTTTTGGTGCCTAAGAGCCCGAACTGCATAAATACACTGGTTGAAATTCCAAGACTTTCATATCCTACCTGTGACCTGGAACTCCATGCATTGAACATGTCAAAGAAAACAAAGCAGGTAAAAGTCATAGTTGTGTCACGTGGCGTTATTACATTATCCTGTAACTGAGAAACACAGATAAATTCACAACTCAGTACCAGCACAACATTTTATGCTTATTTTAAAATGAAATCTTTAAAATAAAAGGATTCACCCAATGGATCGAATTAACTCTTAAATACAAGTTTCATGCTTTTAAAAAAAACTGATATCTTTGTTAAAAAGGTAATTTGATTACCAGTTTACTTTAAGCAGAAACATCTAATCAGCTAGTAATTTTAAAAGTTTGTACAGAAAGGACAACTCCCATGTTTTAACTAAGAGCAAAGGTGGTTTCCACCTGGAAGAAATTGTATTCTTCATTGGTGCAATTGGCTAGCAGGTTCTTACCTCCCTCCAGAAGACAAATAATGTCCCAGAAACAATAATCAGCGATGAAACCAAAATTTTAACAATCAGGTTTCTGGTCAGGATGCTGTTTTTTACATTTCTTGGAGGCTGTCTGATGACATCTTTATCAACAGGCTCTACTCCCAGGCTGGGCATACAGAACAAAGCAAAAACAATTTATAATACTACTTAGAATAACTTGTTGACATTTTGCAAGATTAAAAAGTTTAGAGAGAACATTAGAACAAAGTTTGTTTCTTTAAAACATATAAAGTGGAACATATTGCTTAAATATGCAGTAGGAGAACCAATGTGAACTCCTGGATGAACCTATTTCTTTATCTATAAGGAGAACTTTAGAAATCTACTACAGCTTGATAGTGTTTGTGTTTTTAAAAAAAAAACAAAAAAAAAAGTCAATTGGATTTTTCCTTTTGGTTGTTTTCAAGTTTGAGACATTTTAATCTCAATCAAGTTAACACAGTCTTGACTCAAGTTTGTAAATTGTATTTTTAAAAACTGATACTGTGTTTAAATCTATGGTTTTCTCCTTTTGTCAGATTATGCAAAACCTGCCCCCCCCCCATACCCCCTCAAATAATTTCACCAAAAATATTCAACCCACTCACATTCCAACAAAAAAAAAAGCTGATATGCAGCCACCCCACTATAAACCTTTAAAAATAAAATGTAGTCTGTCACACAAAAAAAAAATCATTAACTTATAAAATTAGGGGCATTTCTGCTGCCCCAACCCCAAAGACTACCAGGGCCCACTTGCTCCTGATCTCTCCCTGTGCCTTCTCTACAGTTCAGTTCTCCTCACTGCTGCAGTTTCTTCACACGCAGTATGGCAGGTGCGTGAAGAAAGTATTGCAGAAATAAGCAGGTACAAGATGTAATACCGAAGGGCAAGAAAGAAGTGAAAGTGAAAAGAAAGAATAGAGAAAGAGAGTGTGGAAAATGAAGTGAAGGAGAGGGGAGAGGACGGAGAAGAGGAATGAAGAACGTGAAGGCAGTGAAAAGAGCAGTGATGAAACAGGGTGATGCAAAAGGAAATTAGGGCAAGGAAAAGAGGCATGAGAAAAAGAGGTAAAGTGATACGCACAGAGTTGATGTCTGATTAACAAAGTCCCAATTTCACTAATTTCAGTGCAATGAATGGAGAAAGAGAAGAGACTCTTCACAGGATAGGGAAAAAATATCCTGTTGTGGGGATGAACAAAAACTGCTGCTGGAGAGGGAGACCTTGTTGAGACAGGGGAGAAGGACATACATTCTGGATCAAGTGGTGAGGGAAGGTGTTTGCATGAAGGGAGAGCTCAGCACTATTGTGGGGAATCTGCTGGGAGCAGGAGTGATTACTTTTGGCCAGTTTCATAAATGCCACATCCTAGAATTCATCATGAACAGCACTATAGGGCATCCACTACTTATAATCAGGCAGTTAGCATCAATAATGTGAACTCCTTTTACCTCTGCGCTGGTGGTCCATCCATAATTATATTGATCCATAAAATCTGCATAGCATTTAGTGGATTAGGAAAGTTCATCAACGTGGCTAGAGAAATCAACGTTAGAGCAGCTATACTCCTGGAAAAAATAATCAAACTGCATGGAATTGCTGTATAAATTTATGTTTTATCATACAGCAAAGAAATTTTAACAAAGACCAACTTGCAGCTAAATATTTAAACATTATATATGCTTGTAAAGTAAGCTAGTCATGGACGAATTTCCTTTAGGTAATCATCCCAAGTCATACTTACGTGCTGAGTTGGAACCTAACAAAATTTTTGATATTGTTGTAAATCCCTTTGCCCTCCTCAATTGCAGACCTGGAACGGAAAGTTTGACATTTACTAACCAAGACTTGCAGGTTGATAGGTTAATTGGCCATTATAAATTGCCCCTAGTATAGGTAGGTGGTAGGGAAATATATAGGGACAGGTGGGGATGTGATAGGAATATGGGATTCGTGTAGGATTAGTATAAATGGGTGGTTGATGGTCGGCACAGACTCGGTGGGCCGAAGGGCCTGTTTCAGTGCTGTATCTCTAAACTAAACTAAACTAAACTAACATAGTTAGCACACTGCCCAGATCATACTGACACATACTAAGATCGGTTAGTCAGCCAGAAGTGTTTTGTTCTACGAAGAACTGATGTAAAAGAATCCAGACAATGGCCATCCTGTAACAAAGCACAGCATCACTCTGAGCTGTGCAGTCACTCTGATGTGTGGGATAGCATAGGAACAGAAGGCGGCCATTTATCCCCTCGAGCCTGTTCCACCATTCAATGAGATCATGGCTGATCTGTGACCTAACTCCACATACCTGCCTTTGCCCCAATTCCCAGAATTGCTTCGGTTAACAAATATCTAACAATCTCAGATTTAAAATTAACAATTGACCCATCAACTGCCATTTAGGAACATAGAACTTAGGAGGAGGAGTAGGCCATTTTGCCCTTCGAGCCTGCTTCGCCATTCGATAAGATCATGGCAGATCTGGCTATAGATTCATCTCCACTTTCCTGCCTTCCCTCCATAATCCATGACTCCCTTGATTATCTAAAATCTATCTAACTCAGCCTTGAATAAATTCAATGACCCAGCCTCTACCGCTTTCTGGGAAAGAATATTCCACAAACTAATGACCCTTTGAGGAAAAAAAAATTCTCATCTCAGTCTTAAAAGGGAGACCTCTTATTCTTAAACTGTGTCCCTTAGTTCTAGTCTCCCCCACAAGAAGAAACATCCCCCTGGTATCCACTCTATCAAGACCTCTCAGGATCTTATATGTTTCAATAACATCAACTCTCATTCTTCTAAACTCCAACAGGTTCAACAGCCCAACCTGTTCAACCTTTCTGCATAAGATAAGCCTTTCATCCCTGAAATTAGTCAAGTGAACCTTCTCTGAACTGCTTCTAATGCAATTATATACTTTTTCAAATAAGGAGACCAAAACTGTACACTGTATTCCAGATGTGGTCTCACCAAGGTCCTGTACAGCCGCAGTAAAACTTCCCTACTCTAGTCCCCTTGCAATAAATGCCAACATTCCATCTGCCTTCTTAATCATTTGCTGTACCTGCATACTAACCTTTTGTCATTCATGTACCAGAACACCCAGATCCCTCTGTACCAAGTTCTGTAATCTCTCACCATTTAAATAGTATACAGCTTCTCTATTCGTCCTTCTAAATTGGACAAGTTCACATTTTCCTACATTATACTCCATCTGCCAATTTTTTGCCCACTCACTTTATCTATATCCTTTTGTAGACTCTTAACCTCCTCTTGACAACTTACTTTCCTTCCTATCTTGATGTCATTGTCAAATTTAGCTATCATACATACGGTCCCTTCATCCAAGTCATTGATATAAATTGTAAATAGTTGAGGCCCCAGCACTGATCCCTGTAACACTCCACTAGTTACAGCTTGCCAACCTGAAAAAGACCCATTTATCCCTACTCTCTGCTTCCCTGTTAGCTACCCAGTCCTTTATCCATGCTAATATGTTACTCCCTACACCATGTGCTCTTATCTTGTGTAGTAACCTCTGATGTGGCAGCTTATCAAATGCCTTTTGAAAATCTAAGTACACCACATCTACAGGTTCCCCTTTATCCATCTTGCTTGTTACTTCTTCGAAGAACTCTAATAAATTAAACACGATTTCCCTTTCACAAAATCAAGTTGACTCTTTCTGAACCTATTATTATTTTCTAAGTATCGTGCTATAACCTCTTTAACAATGGATTCTAGTAATTTTCCTATGACAGATGTTAGGTGAACTGGCCTATAGTTTCCTGCTTTCTGTCTCCCTCCTTTCTTGAATAAAGTTGTTACATTTGCTATTTTCCAATCCGCTGGGACCCTTCCAGAATCTAAGGAATTTTGGAAGATTATAACCAAAGCCTCTATTATATTTGCAGCCACTTCTTTTAAGACCCGAGGATGCAAGCCATTTGGTCTTGGGTACTTGTCAGCCTTTAGGTCTAATAGTTTTCCTAGCACCCTTTCCCTGGTGTTGGTGATTGTTTTAAGTTCCTCCCTCCCTTTCACCTCTTGATTTTCAAGTATTTTTGGCAGGTTTTCTATAGTGAAAACAGACACAAAATACCTGTTCAACACCTCCGCTGTTACCTTGTTTTCCATTATCAATTCCTCAGACTTACTCGTTAGAGGACCAACTCTAGCTTTAGTTACTCTTTTCTTATTTAAATACTTGTAGAAACTCTTACTATCTGTTTTTATATTACTAGCTGGTTTTCTCTCATACTCTACTTGACCCCTCTTAATTAATTGAAAGGATTAATTAACAATCTTGTTGTGTGGGGTCCCTTGGGGATAGAATTCTTCATTAAGATGAAGAGTGAAGTAGTTGAATCTGAAACTAGGGTCCTGAATCTAAATAAAGGAAAATACAAAGGTATGAGGCGCGAGTTGGCTGTGGTAGATTGGGGAACTTTACGAAAAAGGTTGACGGTGGATAGGCTAATATTTAGGATAATATTTAAAGAATGTGTGCATGAATTACAATAATTAGTCATTCCTGTCTGGCGCAAAAATAAAACTGGAAAGGCGACTCAACCGTGGCTTAAAAAAGAAATTAGGGATAGTATTAGATCCAACAAGGAGGCATATAAAATTGCCAGAAAAGGCAGCAAGTTGAGGATTGGGAGCAGTTTAGAATTCAGCAAAGGAGGACAAAGAGGTTGATTAAGTGGGGGAAAATAGAATTTGAGAGTAAACTTGCAGGGAACATAAAACTGACTGTAAAAGTTTCTATAAATATGTGAAGAGAAAAAGATGTAGGTCCCTTACAGTCAGAAACGGGGAAATTATAATGGGGAACAAAGAAATAGCAAAACAATTAAACACATACTTTGGTTCTGTCTTCACAAAGGAGGACACAAATAACCTCCCAGAAATGTTAGGGAACCAAAGGTCTAATGAGAGGGAGGAACTGAAAGAAATCAGTATTAGTAAAAAAAAAAATGGTGCTAGGGAAATTAATGGGGTTAAAAGGCTGACAAATCCCCAGGGCCTGATAATCTAGATTCCAGAGTACTAAAGGAAGTAGCCCTGGAAATAGTAGATGCATTGGTGGTCATCTTCCAAAATTCTATACACTCTGGAGCAGTTCCTATAGATTGGAGGATGGCAAATGTAACCCCACTATTTAAAAAAGGGACAGAAAAAACGGAATTACAGACCAGTTAGCCTTACATTAGTAGTAGAGAAAATGCTAGAGTCTATTAGAAAGGATGTGATAACAGAACACCTGGAAAGCATAAACGGAATTGGACAAAGTCAGCATGGGTTTACGAAAGGGAAATCATGCTTAACAAATCTACTGGAGTTTTTTGAGGCTGTAACTAGTAAAATAGATAAGGGAGAACCAGTGGATGTGGTGTATTTGGATTGTCAGAAGGCTTTTGATAAGGTCCCACATAAGAGTTTAGTGTACAAAATTAAAGCACATGGGATTTGGGTGCAATATACGGCATGGATTGAGAATTGGTTGACAGACAGGAAACAGACAGTAGGAATAAACGGGTCTTTTTCCAAGTAACAGGCAGTGACTAGTGGGGTACTGCAGGGATCAGTGCTTGGGCCCCAGCTATTCACAATATATATTAATGACTTGCGTGAGGGAAGTAAATATAACACTTCCCAGTTTGCAGACGATACAAAGCTGGGGGGGAATGTGAGCTGTGAGGAGGATGCAAAGAGGCTCCAATGTGATTTGGACAAGTTGGGTGAGTGGGCAAATGCTTGGCAGATGCAGTATATCATGGATAAATGTGAGGTTATCCATTTTGGTTGTAAAAACAGAAGGGCAGATTATCTGAATGGTGATAGATTGGGAAAGGCGGAGGTGCAGCAAGACCTGGGTGTCCTTGAACACCAGTCGCTGAAAGCAAGCATTCAGGTACAGCAAGCAGTTAGGAAGGCGAAAGGTATGTTGGCCTTCATTGCAAGAGGATTTGAGTACAGGAGCAAGGATGTCTTACTGCAGTTATACAGGACCTTGGTGAGACCACATTTGGAGTATTGTGTGCAGTTTTGGTCTCCTTATCTGAGGAAGGATGTTCTTGCCATGGAAGGAGTGCAAAGACATTTCCTAGGCCGATTCCTGGTCTGGCAGGATTGACGTATGAGGAGAGATTGGGTCGACTAGGCCTATATTCACCAGAGTTTAGAAGAATGAGAGGGGATTCCATAGAAACCTATAAAATTCTAACAGGACTAGACAGGCTAGATGCAGGGAGAATGATCCCGATGGCTGGGGAGTCCAGAACCAAGGGTCAGTCTCAGGATACGGGGTATGCCATTTAGAACTGAGATGAGGAGAAATTTCTTCACTCAAAGGGTGGTGAACCTGTGGAATTCTTGACCGCAAAGTGGAGGCCAAGTGACTAAATATATTCAAGAAGGAGATAGATATATTTCTTTATGCCAAAGGGATCAAGGGATATGGGGAGAAAGCGGGAACAGGGTACTGAATTAGACGATCAGCCATGATCTTTTTTGAATGGCGGAGCAGGCCCAAAGGGCCGAACGGCCTACTCCTTCTCCTATTTTCTGTGTTTCTATGTTAATTTTTTTTTCATCATTCTTTGCCGGTTCTTAAAATCTGTCCAATTTTCTAACCTACCAGTAATCTGTGCAGATTTGTACAGTGTTTCTTTTAATTTGATACTATCCTCAACTTCTTTAGCCACAGATGATGCATCCTTCTCAAAGAATCTTTCTTTCTCACTGAAATAAATCTTTGCTGAGAGTTATTAATTATCTCCTTAAAAGTCTGCCACTGCATCCCTACTGTCCTACCTTTTAACCTAGTTTCCCAGTTCACTTTAGCTAGCTCTGTCTTCATACCCTTGTACTTACCTTTATTAGGCTTAAAACACTAGTCATAGACCCACACTTCTCCTTGTCATGATTATTTTTTGGGGGGGAAATATGCGGTGTGTCTTTAAGACAGCACAAAGGATCAGTACTGCATTGAGAACAAGCCAGTCTCAGAAGTTAGCAAGGAAAGTGCATCTTGGTTGCCCGAATACAGCCAGAGACCAAGAAGAAGATATACAATGTTGCAATTGACTTTTGAAAGTAG
This sequence comes from Heterodontus francisci, assembly GCF_036365525.1. Classification (NCBI taxonomy): domain Eukaryota; kingdom Metazoa; phylum Chordata; class Chondrichthyes; order Heterodontiformes; family Heterodontidae; genus Heterodontus; species Heterodontus francisci. The sequence goes on along the minus strand of NC_090372.1, from coordinate 8,612,994 downwards.
CTGAAAAACTGGCTTTTTGTTGAGACACAGACTGTTCCGCCAGCATGTACTGATGGAAATAGGAGAGCTCTCCCTCTGTCTATTTAAACCCTATTTATTATACTCTCTCAAAATTTTAAAGAAGCTTCAAGCCAGATTAACTTCTTTAAAGAAAATAACCAATTACTTTGACTACTGAACAGTAATTGCTATGTTCATCGCTGGAGAAGAAGAGCAACACTTCAACTGCTGAACTACACTACTCACTGTCCTACTGTTGAAGAATTTTTTTCTTCCCCATCGGACAACAGCGAAGACTTCAAGCAACCCTGGACCGTTTCTACATTGGGAAGATTCCACTTCAGCAGGAGTGTAAATCTGCAAGGACTTTGTTACTTCTTTTCAAAATGTTGTTTATATCTTAGTAGTGTTTAAGAATTTAGTTTTCTCTAATAAACAGTTAATTTGTTGATCTATAGATACCTGGTTTGGTTCACTTCATTCGGGGAATTAATAGATCGTTCAATTCGGCTGTAGTTTTCTTTAATTTGGAAAATTTAAAGTGATATGTTAGGCGATCAGTGGAGTGACAGGACTGATTTGACAGTGCGTTGCTCCCACCACAATCAGAATCATATATTTTGATTGGGGGCTTTGTCTTGAGCGGTCGTGTCGTAATATCCTTTTCAAACTGAATGTGAAGTTCTATCAGGTTATTTGTGGAGAGTGTTCCAAATTTCTATCACCCTTTGTGTGTAGAAGTGTTTACTAATTTCACTACTGAAAGGTCAGGGTCTAATTTTTAAATTATGCCCCATTTGTAAGTTAAAAACCAAAACAGATAGGTGCAAGTTTTAAACTTATTCTGAAAACAAACTGTCAGGTGTAAAGGTATGGCTCAGAAATAGAGTTTGCAAATCTTTCCTGAACTGTTCATTTGAGCTGACTCATCCTCTTTTCTTCCAAAAGGCACATTACTACAAGCTTTCGATATGGGATTCTAACCTGTGTCTCAATTTCATGTAAGTGATGTATGACAATATATACAGTACACTTGCTCTGTAGGAGAGCTTAGGGAGCTGCATAAACAATATGAAACAAAAAGACACTTAAACAGATTTTCTACTCGTCAGGGCAGACAGCTGTAAACATGCTGATAAAAGCACACAGCCGCACGTGCAAATGACCGTAAACTTCAGCACTACACACTATGATAGTACAGAATCCGGTAATCATAAATTCTAACAAGGATCCTTAGTATTTTTGGATGTAACTGTTGATGATTTTTCATGGTGAAATCTCAACGTAAGGTACAAATAAAATGTTTACACTTTAACCAAACTAGAACTCAAATTACCTAGAAACACATGGGAAACATCTGCTTTTGGTTTGCAATGGATTAAGCTGTGAAACATTCAGCACTCTATTGCATAATGATTGGTGGGAATGATAGAAAGCATGACTTACATTATTGTCTTAAAGTCATCATCTACAAGGATCATGTCCGCTGCCTCCTTGCAGACATCGGTCCCTGTCTGTCCCATTGCCACCCCAATATCAGCAGCTTTCAATGCGACTGCATCATTTACTCCATCCCCTGTCATTGCTACCACAGCACCATTGTTCTGTAGAGACTGGAATATGGCAAAGAGAAAATAAAGGTTAACTTGATTTAGATGTTCACACACACATGCAAGCTTACTTTTTGTCGAGGCTGAGTCAAAAAATTGTACTATGAACATATTGAGATAAATTACAGAATCTTTGTTCCGTATCAATATAAAAATGGCTATTCTGTTATAGGAAGAATATTGTAGTGATGAAAAGGGTATATGAAAATTCATGGGCAATTTTCCATGGAACACAGATGGTTAAGAGGTCAATCTAATACAGATTTTCAAAATTGTGAAAGGTTTTGAAAGGGTAAATAGTGAAATATTGTTTCCAAGGTGTGGCGAATTGATAACAAATGAACACAAACTCAGGACCATCACCGCTAGAGTGAAGGAGAAGTTAGAAATATTTTCAGAGTTAATAGAATATTGAATGCATTATCACATACAGCTATTAAGGCACAGTCAGTATCATTTAAGAGGAAATTAGGAGTGTAGTGAAATAAGGAATGCAAAAGGATACAGGGAAATGGGATGACTGTAGATATTATCTGGGGAGCTGGCACAAGCACAGAATTAATGGGCCAAATAGAGTCATAGGGTTCGGCCCATCGCGTCTGTGCTGGCCATCAAGCACCTAACTATTCTAATCCCATTTTCCAGCACTTGGCCCATAGCCTTGTATGCTATGGCATTTCAAGTGCTCATCTAAATACTTCTTAAATGTTGTGAGGGTTCCTGCCTCTACCACCTCTTCAGGCAGTGCGTTCCAGATTCCAACCACCCTCTGGGTGAAAACTTTTTTCCTCAAATCCCCTCTAAACCTCCTGCACCTTACCTTAAATCTATGCCCCCTGGTTATTGACCTCTTCGCTAAGGGAAAAAGTTTCTTCCCATCTAACCTATCAATCAATGCCCCTCATAATTCTGTACACCTCAGTCATATCTCCCCTCAGCCTTCTCTGCTCTAAGGAAAACAACCCTAGCCTTTTCAGTCTCTCTTCATAGCTACAATGCTCCAGCCCAGGCAACATCTTGGTGAATCTCCTCTGCACCCTCTCCAGTGCAGTCACATCCTTCCTATAGTGTGATGCCCAGAACTGTACACAGTACTCCAGCTGTGGCCTAACTAGTGTTTTATACAGCTCCATCATAACCTCCCTGCTCTTATATTCTATGCCTCGGCTAATAAAGGCAAGTATCCCATATGCCTTTCTAACCACCTTATCCACCTGTGCTGATGCCTTCAGTGATCAATGGACAAGTACACCAAGGTCCCTCCGACCCTCTGTATTTCCTCGGGTCCTACCATCCATTGCATATTCCCTTGCCTTGTTAGTCCTCCCAAAGTGCATCACCTCACACTTCTCAGGATTAAATTCCATTTGCCACAACTCCGCCCATCTTACCAGCCCATCTATATTGTCCTGTAATCTAAGGCTTTCCTCCTCACTATTTACGACACCACCAATTTTCGTCTCATCTGCAAACTTACTGATCATACCTCCTATATTCACGTCTAAATCATTAATGTACACTGCAAACAGCAAGGGACCCAGCACTGATCCCTGTGGTACACCACTGGTCACAGGCTTCCACTCGCAAAAACAACCCTCAACTGTCACCCTCTGCCTCCTGCCACTAAGCCAATTTTGAATCCAATTTGCCAAATTGCTCTGGATCCCATGGGCTCTTACCTTCTTAACCAATCTCCCTTGCGGAACCTTATCAAAAGCCTTACTGAAGTCCATGTAGACTACATCAACTGCTTTACCCCCATCTACACATCTAGTCACCGCTTCGAAAAATTCTATCAAGTTAGTTAAACATGATCTCCCCCGACAAAGCCATGCTGACTATCCCTGATTAATCCCTGCCTCTCCAAATGGAGATTAATCCTATCCCTCAGAATTTTTTCAATAGTTTCCCAACCACTGATGTTAGACTCACCGGCCTGTAATTACCTGGTTTATCTCTGATACCCTTCTTGAATAATGGTAATACATTCACTGTCCTCCAATCCTCTGGTACCTCTCCTGTGGCCAGAGAGGATTTGAAAATTTGTGTCAGATACCCTGCTATCTCCTCCCTTGCCCCACATAACAGCCTGGGATACACTCATCTGGGCCTGGGGATTTATCCACTTTTAAGCCTGCTAAAACAGCTAATACTTCCTCCCTTTCAATGCTAATATGTTCAAGTATATCACAATCCCCCTCCCTGATCTCTACACCTACATCGTCCTTTTCCATAGCGAACATAGATGAAAAGTAATCATTTAAAACCTCACCTAGGTCCTCTGGCTCCACACACACATTGCCACTTTGGTCCCTAATGGGCCCTACTCTTTTATCCTCTTGCCCTTAATATACTTGAAAAAATGCCGTAGGATTTTCCTTTATCTTGCCAGCCAGTGTTTTTTCATGTCCCCTCTTCGCTCTCCTAATTACTTTTTTAAGTGCCACCCTACACTTTCTATATTCCTCTGGTGCCTCCACTGTTTCCAGCGCTCTGAATCTACCATAAGCTTCCTTTTTTTTCCTCATCTAATACTCTATATCCCTTGACATACAGGGTTCCCTGGACTTGTTGGTGCTACCCTTCACCTCAACGGGTACATGTTGACTCTGAACTCTCACTATTTCCTCTTTGAATGACTCCCACTGATCTGATGTAGACTTTCCTACAAGTAACTGCTTTGGGCAGATCCTGTTATATCATATTAAAATCGGCCTTCCCCCAATTCAGTACCTGTATTTCCGGTCCATCTTTGTCCTTTTCCATAACTACCTTAAATCTTAGAGTTATGGTCATTATCCTCGAAATGCTCCCCTACTGACACTTCTACCACTTGTCTGGCTTCATTCCCTAGGATTAGGTCCAATACTGCCCCTTTTCTTATAGGACTTTCTACATGCTGGCTCAAAAACCTCTCCTGTATGCATTTTAAGAATTCTGCCCCCTTTAAGCCTTTTGCACTAAGACTATCCCAGTTGATACTGGGGAAGTTGAAATCCCCTACTATTATTACCCTATTATTTTTACACCTCTCTGAGATTTGCCTACATATCTGCTCCTCTATCTCTCCCTGTCTGTTTGGAGGTCTGCAGTACACTCCCAGCCAAGTGATTGCCCCCTTTTTGTTTTTAAGTTCTACCCATATGGCCTCATTTGAGGAACCTGAGATATCATCCCTCCTACTGTAGTAATTGACTCCTTGATCAACAGTGCAATACCACCTCCTCTTTTACACCCTCCTGTCACGCCTGAAGATTCTATACCCTGGAATATTGAGCTGCCAGTCCTGCCCCTCCCTCAACCATGTCTCTGTGATAGCAATTATATCATAATGCCATGTGCTAATCAATGCCCTCAATTCATCTGCCTTACTGGTAAGACTCCTTGCGTTAAAATAGATGCAATCCAGTCTTGCATTTTTCATTTGTGCCTTAACAGGTCTATATTTGCTCTGCCTTCCAGACTGACTCAGTTTCTCTTCTATATTTGACTGTGCATCACCCCCTACTGTATCTCCACTCTGTATCCCACCCCCCTGCCAAATTAGTTTAAAACCCCCCCAACAGCACTAGCAAACCTCCCACCAAGGATGTTGGTCCCGTTCCGGTTCAGCTGCAACCCGTCCAACTTGTACAGGTCCAACCTTTGCCAGAAACAGATCCAGTGATCCAGGAAACTAAAGCCCACCCTCCTGCACCATCCCCTCAGCCATGCATTCATCTGCTCTATCCTCCTATTCCTGTACTCACTAGCATGTGGCACTGGGAATAATCCAGAGATTACAACCTTTGAGGTCCTGCTTTTTAATTTGCTACCTAGCTCCCTAAATTCTTGTTGCAGGGCCTCATCGCTCTTTCTACCTATGTCGTTGGTACCAATGTGTACCACGACCTCTGACTGTTCACCCTCCTCCTTCAGAATGTCCTGCAGCCGCTCTGAGACATCCTTGACCCTAGCACCAGGGAGGCAACATCTGTGGAAAGAGAAGCAGAGTTAATGGGTCAGTGACCCTTCTTCGGAACTAGCAAATGTTAGAAATGTTAAAGGTTATAAGCAAATGAGGCGGGGGTGGGACAAGAGATAACAAAGGAGAAGGTGTAGATTGGACAAGGCCATATAGCTGATCAAAAGGTCATGGAGCAAAGGCAAACAATATGTTAATGGTGTGTTGAAAGACAAAGCATTATTACAGATAGGGTGTTGACGGACTGAAGATTGAACTGCAGCAAGTACAAACATGAAAAAAAAACATTGTTTGGCCTTGTCCAATCTACACCTTCTCCTTTGTTATCTCTTGCCCCACCCCCGCCTCACTTGTTTATAACCTTTGACATTTCTAATATTTGCTAGTTCCGAAGAAGGGTCACTGACCCGAAACGTTAACTCTACTTCTCTTTCCACAGATGATGCCAGACCTGCTGAGTGGTTCCAGCATTTCTTGTTTGTATTTCAGATTTCCAGCATCCGCAGTATTTTGCTTTTATTATACCATCCTGGAGTCTCATTTGCAGCCACAGAAATGCCTGTCTGTTCCCCTTACAATTGAATCTCCTATCAGTATGGCTCTCCCACTCTTTTTCACCCCCTCCTGTGCAGCAGAGTCATCCGTGGTGCCACAAACTTGGCTGTTGCTGTTTTCCCCTGGGAGGCCATCCCTCCCAACAGTATTCAAAGTGATATATCTGTTTGAGAGGGGGATGTCCACAGGGGACTCCTGCACTACCTGCATACTACTCCTCCTGGTGGTCACCCATCCCTTTTCTGCCTCTGCAGCCATTACCTGCGCTGTGACCACCTCGCTAAACGTGTTATCCACGATGTCCTCAGCATCGCAGATGCTCCAGTGAATCCATGTGCAGCTCCAGCTGCGCAATGCGGTCAGTCAGTAGCCGCAGCTGAACACACTTCCTGCACACATGGTCGCCAGGGACACTTCCAGTGTCCCCAATTTCTCACATAGCGCAGGAGGAGCATACCACGGGGATGAGCTCTCCAGCCATGACTTAGCCTTAGATTAAGCTCCTTAATTACCCCCTTTAATTTAGAGTACTAATTACGCTATGGACCTTATTCCACTCCAAACACTACATACTACAATCTAAAATCCCTACCTTTACTGTTACTTCAGCTATTGAAAGTAGTAAAAAGGGTAAAAATACCCACCTGTCCCTACTTACCAATCAGCTGCCTCCCCTTGTAACACATCACATTCTGAACTGTGACGTCAGTCGTGGAATTCTCTCACTGTCCCTGTGAGTGTGTGTGTGAGTATGCCTCTTTTAAGCCGCTGGAACTCCCACTCACCGGTGCCTATCTCCTCGCAGGTCCACCTTGGTCTCGCTCTTTCCCTGGCCTCTCGCAGCCTCTTTTAAGCCGCTGGAACTCCCACTCGCCAGAGCCTGTCTCCTCGCAGGTCCGCCTTGGTCTCACTCTTTCCCTGGCCTCTTGAAGCCTCTTTTAAGCCACTGGAACTCCCGCTCGCTGGTGCCTGTCTCCTCCGCCTTGGTCTCACCTCCTCTTCTGCTGTAATTTCTATGAATCTATATTCCACTGCTCTACCAATTTAGATTTGTGAAGTTTTTCCAAAATTGAAACGTCTCAGGAGCTTTATGTAATTTGGAACAATACTAGCCCCATTAGGTCATGGCTCCTTATTGAGCATGGCCCTTGATTGACTAAAGTACATTTTTGAACACTACCCTACTAATCATGATATTTTGTAATGTTCTATGTTTGTGATATTATCCATCCCATCACAATACTAAATGTGCTATCAAATACAATGATTTGAATAGATTGTTAATGTGATGCATTTTAAGGCTGTAAATATAATTCAATTTAACCTGAAAAAGCTTGTCTTAAAGTTTGCCTCATCCCAAATGGAGACTCTTATAAGAGGGCGAGAAGGAAACCATTTGCCTATCTCACTATTAAGCCAACCACAGAGGAGAAAGAGAGCATCATGTAGATGAGTAGACTTTCTCTCTCTCCTTGGGCAGTAACCAACCTCTGCACTACAGGATCTCTTTGGTTACTGCTGAATTAAAAACTGCAAGAGGAGTTATGGTTTAAAAACAACAATGGATCTTCTACTCCATTTGAATGCACTGGAATACCAATTTTGTGAGGAAATTCCAAAATGGCTGTATTATTTAAATAAAACATTAATTTTCCTCAAAGGAAATGTGCCTCCAATGATCAATGGGCAGATCACTGTGAATTCAGCCACAAAGGCAGGCAAAAAAAAGTTATATTTTATATCTGGAATAATCAGATCAAGAGGCAGTCAGAAGAAATTGAGAAAGAGATACAAAATAAAATTCTTATATGTAGGTGATCAAGTGACCTCAAATTATTCAGGCATTGAAATAATGAGTATTATGGTGTCACTGCAAATACCTAGTTTGATTTGTTCATAATTATCATCTAAATTCACATAATTTCTGTGTACATCTGCAATATTCAGATTAGGAAGATAAAATTTGAACAAAGTGCTCAAGGTAAACAAGAGGCCATTTCATCAACAGCACATGGAATGATTTAAAATAAAGTGGAATGCAAACTCCTTTTCTAAAATGTCTCAGATTTCTGATATATACATACTTTTGTCACATTTGTATACATGCTCCTAGAAATTGTAAATTTTAAACTGAAAAACATGGACTATGAATTGAATTACCTCAAATTACAGAGAGCTTTACTTATAAACCAAGAACAGTTACAGAGGGAACTTGCTCTAACCCCAAGGATGAAGAAAATAACAGCATGCCTTCACAGCTGCCTTCCTAATAGCAACAGTAGTTACCTTTATAATCTTCAGCTTGTGTCTTGGGCTGGATCTGTAAAACACTGCTATCTGTGCAAAAACATGATTGAAGCAAGGTCATTTTTTTTAAAAAGCAAATGACATAAAAGCAGTGCCAAGTCTATCACCACTTACAGATAAGCAAATATGACAGACAGTCACTTCCAAGAGACAATCACTAGAGCAATTATTTCTTTCTTATATCCCTGCTGCAAACAAATATATATTTTCTAAACTAAAACCTTTTTCCATAGCAGTATATCTTAACAGACAGATTAAGACTATTTAAGTCACTGAAAGTCATCCCAGATAAATACATATGACAATTATTTTTTGGTCATGAAGCGATTGATGGTTTTATGTAACCAAGTTGTTTTCTTTTTAAACCATCCCTCATTTATGCAAGTTGACACCAGTACTTATTTTAGAACTATGCAATTCAAGTTATACTTTTTATGTTCTTCGGACAAGACCGAATTCACTGACCATTCCAGGTTACCCTTAAATGTTGTGAGGATCTGTCTTCTTAAATAACAATCATTTTGCAGCTCTCTTTTAGTAGCATCAGTTGTTTAACATAACTTTTTCAAATTGATTTAATTTTCTTTTTATTCTCTGAACCTTAAAGTTTATGTAAATATTCCTGGTTTACTACCTTAACTGATTGCCTGTACTATTACCTGCACACTCATCCTTGGCAATCTCAATTGGCTTCCTTAAATTGTCTCAGCTTCACTTCTTCCTTCTCCAGACTTGAGTCCCTGAATGTACCTGGTGCTTCTCTGACATGGAGTTACTTTGTATTTTCTGCTTTACCATCAGCTAGGCTGCTTCAGAAGGCACTGAGAGTCAACCACCTTGTATAGGTCTAGGGACAGGCGTTGGCCAGATCAGGTAAGGATTGTGTGTTCTCTGCCTTTAAAAGACATTAGTGAACGTTTCATGGTTCCAGTCCACAAATTACCAAATTTACTGAATTCAATTCTTATTTGTCATGGTGGAATTTTAACTCATTAATCTTTACCCTAACCACTGTATGACCATACCCATTTTTATACTCATGGTTTCACACTGCTTTGCACTTGGGCAAGCAGAGTTCTCTGCACATATACTTAAATGCATAGGCACATCTATACTTATTAACTACTAACAGAAACATCAAAAACGTAAAGACCATACATTGGATCGTTACAAAATTTAGTTTTAATATTTAAAAAGATTGTATTGCACCAATTCCAGTTCGGTCAGCAAGCCCAAGCAGCAAGAGGTTACTTTCTCATCACTTGCCAAAATTTAAATGTCCCTCAGAAGGGTGACTTCAAACCCCAGTCACACTTTGCCTTGTTGCATCGATGTGGCACAAACACAGCATCACAATAGAAAAATTACAGTATAGAGCCTATCGTCCTCAAGTTCTGTCTTGTGCATCAATTAAATGGATTGTTTTGCTACTCCATTTTATCAGCTCCATATACTGTAATGGACTATTAACAGTTGTTTATTGCAACTCATGCAAATGTTAATAAAATGTAGGACAGATTGGTTATTTTCTTTAGTTAAAGAACAATTTAGTTCAGTTCTATTAATCTAAACAAACTAAGGAGGCTAAGTGCAATTGCTTATCCAAATACTGCAAAGCTCCTAAACCCAACTATATAGTCTAAGTGACAGATTCCAAGTAAATTTGCGAATATTCTGAACCTGACGTCATTGTGGCCCTGAACTAGCTGCTACACCGTTTAACCCTTTGTAATGTAGACCAAGTTCTGATATACAACATTTTAATTCCACAAATAAATGTATTAATTCTTCTTTGGTGAGCCTCATGCTAATAATCATTTACTTCTGTGTAAAATAAGATTTCAATTTACATCAGATATAACATACCTTTTGGACTATTTGTGAAAGCTGTTGAATATCCAGTGAATCTATTTCTTCTCCTGAGAGCGTTTGGGATCCCTTGGAATACAAGCCCAAACGGGTGGCTGCATTTAAGTGAAACATCTTTTTAAATAAGTGAGTTGACATGAAGTATCCATGACTATCCAGTTTAAGTGCAGCACAAAAATTTAAATTATGTATCGAATATCAAATTATTTAAAATAGTTTGTACTTCATCTTAAGATTAAATAAATAAAAATAAACCATCAACATTTTTCTTTCCACTTATTATTGAAACAATAAGTTTTGGACACCTTTTGGTGTCAGCAAGTTTATAAATGATCTTCATCTGCTGTAGAGGAAAATGTTTCAGGGGAGATTTTACACTGCTGTTTGGACTAGCCATGGATACATGGCCTTAATAAACTGGTCGGTCAGCTCTCTTTTACTAGCACAGTTGTTTAACATAACCGTCTCAAATTAATTTAATTTTCCTTTTATTCTCTGAACCTTAAAGTTTATGTAAACCTGGTTTACTACCTTAACTGATTGCCTGTACTATTACCTGCACACTCATCCTTGACAAACCCAATTGGCTTCCTTAAATTCTGTCTCACCTTCACTTCATCCTTCTCCAGACTTGAGTCCCTGAATGTACCTGGTGCTTCACTGACATGGAGTTACTTTGTATTTTCTGCTCGACCATCAGAGACATTCCTTCAGTCACTATACACCTGTCTTCTGGAATTATTTTCCAAATTCTCCTCATCTGCTCTCTACTTCAAAAGTCTTGTAAACTTCATTTTGATCATACCTTTCGCTTGCTCTCCCAATTTATTTTCCCCTTCTCTCTGTCCGCCTTTACCTGCCTTTCTAAGTGCTATGAGAGCCTTTCTTTAAAATGCTCAGACACGAGTGGCACTCATTCAATGATACTACTTGGTGATTCCATCTTAGTTTAATCCAAACCTCAACCCACCAAGTATCCCCTTAGCCTGATATTTATCTAATTCTTAGCTTTGTTAGGCTGGATTTTCCATGGCACGATAATGTACCAGCAGAATGCCTAACTTTATCCATTGGAACTTCTGCACTTTTAGAATTAAACTAAAATGGCTTACATCAACAGGCACTTCAGTAACTGTGTTATACTGCATCCTGTTTCCCTGCCCCCACCCCCTTTGTTATTTTTTAATGCAAAACTGATACCATTATGTCAAAGTAAACGTCAGAACTCTTGGTACAAAGAGTGATGAATTACAAAAAAAAAGTGATAACAGAAAGTGCCAGAAATACTCAGCAGGTCTGGCAGCATCTGTGTAGAGAGGATCAGAGTTTCTGCTCTCATTTCAGAGTTCCAGCATCCGCAGTATTTTGCTCTCACAAAAGAAAGTCTCCATGTTCTGACAAAAGAATGCAGATTACAAGGTTGTAAACTTTCAGAAAGCAGAGTGACGAAGGGCCACTGGATGGCTGTGTTCGGAAATACAGAATACTATTTGCCCCCAACTATCAAAATAGGTTGGGGGTGGGGAAGCAGGACAAAATAAAAGGGAGAATGAAAAGTTAAATAAAGCAAACGGGAGAACAGAAAAGTAAACAGAAACATTGAGAATAATAATGAGAATAATCGCTGGGCAGGTAACAACTTGCTTTAATGTAGCAACATTATGGTGGAAAAGATGCTAATGTGCTTCACACAACACCCCTGAGTGAGGAGGAAGACTTCCCAAATTATCGAAGCGAGGTGGGTTAACTGGGACCCCTGGTATCAGATACCACGATCTCCTGGAGTTTGCCTAATTGCCTTTCGGGGTCGGAGAGAAATTCCCCAGAATTTTTTCCTAACGTCCCAAGGCCCATTCCCTCCCCTAGGGGATTGCGTGGCTATAGAGGTTGATGTCCTTTTTATATGTTCAAACCACAAATATTTCTCATTATGTGTGCATATATACTATTTAAAAAATGGAGTGGGAAGCTAGTGGTTATTATTCAACTTCAACTATTCTGCCTATATTCAAAATTGTTCCTGCACTTCCCAGATGCCTGAAGTCAGTTTAAGCAGCGAGTTAGAGATCAGGCAGGTACCAGGTTTGATCCACAGTCTATACAAAGTTAGCTGATCTGAGACAGAATAGCAGTTCAGGCGCAAAACTGGCCTAACACCCTCTTAGAGAGAGGAAAACTGGCCGCATTAAGTTAGTTGCCACCCTCCCAAGGCTCAGGGACACTGCAGCCAATTATAGCACCTCAAATGTTGCCATGGCTGAGATTAGCTAATTCAACACAAATAAGGAATCAAACCAGTTTGCTTCTGGGTTTGTACTGCTTAAGAGATACACTGTGTAGTGCCTTTACCCACTATACCACCAGGGAAGCTGAACCTTACTTTAAAAAAAATGTATATAGAAGTGAAAACACAAAAGAATAGTGTGGAAAGCTTGTTTCCTGATGAAGCGAATACATTAGACTACCAATTTGCGGGCAAAACACAAGGAAAGTATGTCATCTGCAGGAAAGGTCTGATCAGGATATAACAACATTAATATTCGACAATGTGGATGAAATATAAAATTACTGGGGACATATTAAAACAGGAAATATAACCATTGTGTTAAGGTGCATCTTTCAGAACACTACCTCCCAGTTGTAATTTTTGAAACTAACACTAAGCCAGTATATTACCTATAGCAACTGCCGTCTCTTGTGAATCTCCGGTGACCATTTTGATTACAACTCCTGTGTTGATCAGTGTAGCAACCGCTTCCTTTACACCTGACTTTGGTGGATCAATCATTCCCACCAGCCCCAAGAATGTGAGTTGTCCAAGTTCCGGTCCAGACGCTAAAGCCAGTACTGGATGGAAAGAATGCCAAACATGATTTGCTAGCTGCCACATTTCTAGGTTTACATACATTGTCATGACAGATTTACAAATCATCCCTGAATAATAATGTTTCTCACAAATGGAAATGAGCTTGCACTATAGTACATCTGTTAATTGATGTGATATACATTACAACTATTCTTATAACACTGTCCATTCTTGCCATAATGACAACACGAGTCCTTTTGCTACAAAAGTAATTTTGTTCGCTTTCCTCACTAATAGTGTAGTCACAAGTTCAGACTGTTAAGTGTTCTAAAATCTCAGGGTTCCTCTACCAGTGAAAACGCATAGACTGTTAACACAGCCTTACAATACATACACTGTTATCTCTACAAATAATTCCGAATACTAAGGAGTTAGATATGTGTATGATATCTTAGTCTGCATATTCCTCCATCAGCATTATTTAAAACTGTTCTAAATGCTGTACCAGTTCTTTAATAAATGATCTTATCACATCAGACAGGAGTACAAGTAATTACTAAAAACATTACGAACAGATTATTTGCAACAATATACTTTTTCAAAAGCCATCATCTTCACTCGCTTACTTATTTCCCCTTCTATCTATCTAAAATGTTATCGCCTTGCTAGAGTACAGTTCCACAGACATCTGATCATCTTTTGGCATGTTGCTTGACAAAGCATGTTAGTGGGCTATCCAACTTCAGGGGTATCACCTGATAACGAAAAATATGCGCTTCCAGCAGGAGTCACTAGATAGAAACCAGGACTGAGAAACCGGACTGATTTTGCCCTCATTAGCCCCTGTGACATGACCAATTTTAATGCCATTTTAGACACCATGGCTGAGATCAGCTAACTCACGAAAGACCAAGAATCAACTTGGAACCTTTCTCAACTTATTTATTTTAATTTAGTTATTTGATATATGAACATAAAGAAAGTTGCTTGGTGTCCAGATAACAACTTGCATTTATACAGCACCTTTATAAGTAGAAAAGCATCCCAAGGTGCTCCAAGGAGGTGCAATAGCCAAAAACAGATGTCAAACCAAAAGTGAAGACATTAGGAGTGGTGACCAAAACATTGGTCAAAGAGGTTTGATTACAGGAGAGGTTGGTGGAAAGACAGAGGCTTTAGGTTTAAGGAGGGAGTTCTAGAGCATGGAGCCAAAATGACTGAAGGCACGGCCATCAATCATGGGGTGAAGGGAGGGGGAATGCACAAGAGGCCAGAGCTGGAAGACCTTCCAGTGGGGTTGCAGGGTGGATGAGGTTACAGAGATAGGGAGGGGCAAGGCCTTGAAGGGATTTAAGCACAAGGATATAATTTTAAACTGGAGGGATCAGGAGCCAATGTAAATCAGCACATAGAAGAACAGAGTTTTGAATGAGCTTAAGTTAATGAAGTGAGGAGAATGGATGGCCAAAGAGGACAGCATTTGAACAGTCAAGTCTGGAAGTGAAAAATGTAGATGAGGGTTTTAGCAGCAGATGGCCTGAGGCAATGACATAAGTGGATGATATTATAGTGGTAGAACTAGGTGGTGTTTGTGAGGGAGAAGATACAGGGTTGGAAGTTCCCCTCAGGGTTGAATAGCACGTTGAGGTCACGAGCAGTGTAGTTCAACCTGAGACAGTGGCCAGGAAGAGGGATGGAATCAGTGGCATAGGCATGAAGTTAGTGGTGGAGCTGAAAATGATGGCTTTGGTGTTCTGAAAATTTAACTGGAAGGAACTGCAGCTCATTCAAGACTGGATGTCAAACAAGCAAGCTGAAAATACAGAGGCAATGGTTATGTCAAGAGATGTGATGGAGAATTACAGCTGGATGTCGTTGGCAGCCTTGTGGAAGCTCAACAACATGGCTTTAAATGTTGTTGCCAACGAGCAGCATTTAGATGAGGAAGAGGTGGTGACCAAAGATAGATTCTTGCGGGACTCGAAGTAATGGTGCAGATGGAGGAAGAGAAGCCATTGATGGTGATGCTCTGGCCACAAATGGATAGGCAAGAGTGGCATCAAGTAAGAGCAACATCATCTTAGACAAAGAAACAAGATAAAGAGGCAGGAACATAGCTAGAGCAGGAGGGGAGGCTTGGCTTGATAAGTAAAGGAAAGGTAGGTGGCAGGGGGAAGGGTGGGAATAGCAAAAGCAACTGAACAGACGGTCCCAGTCTTACTGATAGAGGTCCAGCAGCTCTTGACACTCATCATTGGGGGCGAGGTGGAGGGGGCTCGTGAGAAGGGTTTAATGAGATAGCTGATAGTGCAGAAAATAATTTAAGCCTTATTTAAATTCTCTGGGATGATCCTGGACCAGTAAACATTTTGGCAGAGGGCAGTGTATCTAGCAATTTCATTGTAAACAGAAGAATTGCAATGAGTCGTTATTGTTCTTTGCATCCAGAGCTTTGGGGGAAAAACGCTGTAAAATGAAACCACAGAAACTCTTTTAAACAATGCTCCATGTCATTGAAATGCTCTTCTGAGCTTAGGTTTCATAAGAATCAAATCATCAGATCGAGATAATGCTTTCAAACATTTTTTTTTTTTGAGTTTTGCAAAAGCATTTCTTTCTTAATTCCATTGATTTCCTGCAGCATTGAAATGAACTAGAATGTGCTGAATTGCTCTACTCTATATCCAAGAGGTTTAGTAATTTAAATGTAGAAGGCATGGTCTTGCAAAGCAAACAACTTTAACTGTGCACATTCAATCCAGCCTACAGTGGCCATGAAAGATTTGGGACCAATATTCCATTCTCGTCAAGTGTGCTGAATTGGGGCATAGACATACAGATTTCACCTTGTTCACACTGAGGCAATTTAAATATGCACTAATAATATACACAATCTGGCTGGAATCACAATATTTAATGCAAGCTGTGCTGATGACAGAAATTGTGTCAGAATGTAAGGGCTGTCTTGCAATTCTTGGGTTTTAGATATCATTCTGGGTATGTGGCTGGTCTGTGACCTTGGGCAAATGGAACATTTGTCTGAAAATGTCTTGTTCTCATCCTGCTTCCCCCACTTTGCTCAGTAAAATCTCACTCTTCAATATAAGACCTATAGTTTAGAGGACATTAGTTACAAGAGATGAATCCACATTTTTATTACCTTAAAAATGCATAAATTGGGTGCAACAACAGGCTGAGAGAGAGGTCGGCACATGTGTCTACACAAATACACACACCCATTATTGCTTTGTGCACAGAAGAAAGTTCACTCTGAAGAACCACAGTTTTCCTACTTTAGAAAAAAAAAATTACCTCGGAGTCCAGCAGTGCCCATGTAAGTTTTTTCCTGATGATATAACTCCTTCTGTTGCTGGGTGAGTGGCAGAGTTTGCGAGTGGCTGCTGTAGCTTGAGCAAAATTGAATTACATGCTCATAAGCCCCTTTCATAAAATAAATCTCTTTATCCTGTACAGAAATAAATTTATGTAGAGCTGTTATGACATACTGCAATTAGTTTCAGCAATCTTATCAAGGTGTACATGACATTTTTTTCAGTTCCTGCCTAAGGGAAACAGCTATCCTCAATGTCACTATGTGCTAAACAACCAACCTAAGTCAGCCAGATTCCTTATGCTCGAGTGTTTGAAGTCTTAATATAGCCTTACTTCAACAGACAAGTGTTTAAAAAAAAATAATTTCCATTGACATGCTATCTGACATGTACTTGGGTCATGGAACAATGTGCAATACTTTGGTCAACATTGTCCCAATGAACCATATTTCTGCCACTAGACAGAGTGAGTGAAATGTAAATGTAACAAATTCCAGTGCAACATAACTTGTTAGGACGCTTCAGGTTTAATGGTACATTTTCTTGCAGGCTCAGATTTTAAGGGGTCAATAGTAATTAGCCCATGATAGGCAGGAAGAAGTGGGGGGGTGGGGGGGGGTAAAATCCTAAAAAATGAGGAACATATCCCCAATCGGCCGCTTACACGCCGTTGCCTTTTTTTAAATGATGGCAAGTTGCAAGGCATGTGTGTTGCCCCCATCTTGGGAGAGGTGGGACACTTCATTATCATATTTAAAAAATCAGGCTCCAAATTGCAGAATCAAGTCCAAGAACTGCACAATCTGACAGTGCAATTTGGAGCCTAATTTAACATCTGCCGCAGGATCCCAGGGGTTGGGAAATGCAGCCGCGCAAGTAAGCAATACATGTCAGCTGCAGATGGCAACTGCTTTTATAGCACTCCTTCTGGGTCAGGAGGATCAGGAGCACTCGCCCCACCCCCAGCTGCAAAAACAAGCATTTGGCCTACATTCTGCCGACTGCCGTCTCTCTTCCCCCCCCAACACTTTATGAGTGGCAATCGCCTCCTTCACAACCCCTGATCTCCAGCCTGCTCCACAATGGATATCAACCCCAACTTGTCCCATGATCGACCTCCCCCACCCACCAAAACCCAACCTCCGGCCTGTCTATGCTCAACCTCAGCCCACACCCCCCATCTTTGGCATGCTGTCGATCATGATTGCCAGGGGCTGTCCCCAAGCGCCCTCTGCCTATGGTTTTCTCATCCAGCAGCTGGTCAGCCTGTCAATCTGCATGGCTGTGGGCGGGAAATGGAAGATAGGCATTATAATGAGGTCTTGCCATTAAATTCAGGGCCAAAATCTCTCATTAGTGGTAATTACAACCGCAGCTCCTCTGATTTAATGTTAATAGTCTCTGTTCCTGATCAGCACTGTTGACTCATACAAATCTGGTGATTTGAAGCAAATCTAAACTGTTAAATTTCATTGACCCAGAAAAAGAATGCAGAATTTGGAGCACCAGAAATGAGGGGAGCAGATGAGTACAATTCAGTTTCTGCCATAATAAGCACTGAAAAGTAATCCTTAGCAAAAACTACTGCCCAAGCTTATTTTATTGCTGAAACTAGGAAATAGTTTTATTATCCTAAAGGCTATATGAGCATATACTACATAAGTAGATCGGCATGGTTACTGGAATAATTTTTTTTTTTTTAAAAGGCCTGCAAGATTTTCAGTGTAGAATTACATTATTCCAACAAACAACTTGATTCACTGCCCAACCCTTCCATGGGTAAGAGAGAAATGGATGATCCTGGTTTCCAATAAACCTGCATTCCACAATATAAACCTGCAATACTGTATCTAAACAGTATTTACATCATTTTCATTAAATATCTTCTGCACGATCAAATCACAACATATTCCAGTAACACTGAAAATTCTTATCACACTGTTGCACCAATATCCAAACCACAAACTATGCAGTGCATCATTAAATGCAACTCTTTAAAAAAGATCACAAGGACATGGGTTCAAGAACCCACTCCACACCTTGAGCACATAATCACAGCTGGCACTGCATTGCAGTATTGAGGGAGTGCTGCATTGTTAGAGGAGATGCAAAAGAACCCATGGCACTAATCAATACAATGCAGGGGAGTTTTTGTTTTTGAGAGTGTCTCGGCTAATATTTATCCCTCAACCAACACTACCAAAACAGCTAAATTGGTCATTACCTCATTGTTGTTTGCAGAATCTTGCTGTGTGCGAATTGGTTGCTATGTCACCTACACTACAACAGTGTCTACACTTCAAGAAAGTACTTCATTGGCTGTGAAGCACTTTGGGACATCCTAAGGTTGTGAAAAACATTATATAAATTTAAATTCTTTCTTTATATTTAATGGTATGATCTCTCTACACGTCTGGTCAAATTTTACAGAATCAAGTCCAGGAACATCTAGAAAAATGAAGCACGAACTATAGCATTAAAACAAATGACCGTTATTTTTTGTATGAGCAAATTTAAATTGCTGCACTCTAGAATTCTAACATTTTTGGGGGAGTGTGGGAAAGAATTGCTACATACAGAAGACATACTATTTTAAATGATTTGACTACTGGATGAAGTTCTAAAACATTAAACAGAATGTGTTAAGGCTGCCTCCATAACAGAATGTTCAATAGGTTGATCCTTTAGTACAACAGTTTGATTGAGTGTTGTCTAGAATAAAGTATGTTTAACCTGCTGAGCTCTGTGCACACACTTGACAGCCATCCATTTCTGCTCTGAGGTAAATGGATGTTCAGCTCGTCTTACATAATCCTGTTTGAGACCTTCCAGACCCATCTAAGGGAGAAAAAAAACAATACATTAATTATTTAAATACCTTTCTCTAGGTACATAAGCATTACTACACACACATCTTTGAGTCACAATGATGAAGCTGCTGTGCATTTCCAGCATTTTGTTTTTAATTTCAGATTTACCTCTTTGAGTGAATCAAGTGAATTAAAACAGACATATGAATAATCAGACAATTTACTGAAGCTAAAATATTCATGTGCAAAGTACAATTACAGGTTATGCATTTGTGTTATTAATCTAATTCACAACCTGCCAGAGTCAATAAATTTGGCTCAAAACAATCCACATTTCCTTGCTCATTGCAGAACTGAGAAATTGAAAAGTTTTATTAATTTGTCCTGTGTATATCTTGTTTAATTTAATAAATGGTTTAATAGTCACTTGGCAATACAGAACTAGAGTATTGCTGAAAAAAAGGACATGCTATCGAAGCTTTTCATCTTGCACTCATCAGAACAGACTATCAAATTTCAAAGGGAGCAACGATTTATACTGCATGAGAAGAGGGTGCTGATTGGTTGGCAAGTTGACTCTGATTAGTCAAGGCATTGCTATGGCGAATGCACCAGACAACTATTGTTCCCCCACGCTTTCGTTTATTTCAAAAAAGGGCAGGTCTCTGCGTATGGATACATGTAGCTTCTAGCAAACATAAGTGAGCCACATTGAGAGCCCGACTAATAATCTTAAATTGGTTGTTAGTGGAATTCTTAGCACACTTGGGATTGTTCAGTAATGCTGTCCAATCGTGGAATCACATCTAACATTAGACATTGTGTTATGAGTTATGCAAGTACAGGCTGGTTGAGTACGGTCAGTACTCTGCCTATTACGAACAGCCAAAGGGACGTGCTGTTTGATATGATCCGCCAGTCTTTGGGACATACAGCCTATGTACCTGGCATTGCACTGGCACTGGAATTCATATATCACATACTCATTTGTGTGGTAGGCAGAATGTCTTTTGGTTTGATGGCAGCATCCTATTAGTGGAAAATACCACTTGTGTTGCTACTGCATAGTAGCAGGGTTAAATAGCTAGCTTCACCTGTTGTTCAAATTTTTGAGATACCTTACCCTTCAAGGGTAATTTGAGGTAGACTGGGCACTTTTCAGGTCCGAAAGTGGTGGCCTTAGGCCCATTTGTGAGTATGTGCGATACACAATGATCAATGATCTGATCGGGGTAGCCATTATCTTGTAGGATAGCTGTGATGGGTCTTATTTTTGTATCAAGCTTGCATGGTGAGCAAATGGCTTGGGCCCTATTTACGAGATTGCTCCATATGTTTTTTTAACAGCCTCCTTCACTTGTCCTACCACCTTCAAAGATTTGTGTACAGACACCCCCTTTAAGATTGTACAACATCGTTTATATTGAGAAAAAAATTTTTTTTGTGAACATTGAAAGCTGAAACTTGGTGTTTGAACTGAGTGGGACAGACTGCAATACACCTGTTCCAAACAACAGCAAGGAAAGTGTCAGGTCACATGACTTATTATTAAGAGTTTTGGTTTCTCTTCTGCATTGTGGAGACCAGTGAACTGGACAGCAGGAGGCAGAACAAACTGGCTGAGACCTTTTTGTTTTGCAGACCAGAGGAAAAGACCTCTTCCTGAAAAAGAAGGCTTGCTTCTCTTGTAAAAAGAAATTCTACATTTGAGGTGGTGGCTGTGGTCTGCCTGGAGAGAGAAAAAGACCCCTGGAGAGGAAAAGACCCAAGAAAAGAGGAGTTGCTGCTCTCTGTGGAGGAAGGCTACTTTGAGAGGAAGCCCTGCCTTTTTAATTGTAGCAGAATCCTATTGCCTCTCTCTGCTCAGGAGTGAATCCTGTTGCCTCTTATGTTTTGGGAGATCTTGAAAGCTCAAGAAAGCTTCTATTCCTAGACTGCTATTTCAAAACCCAAGTAGACCTGTTGCTACACCCTTTGCTGAAAGATCTGTGTGACGCCTGCTGCAGATAAAGTGCTGTGAACGTCTACCCATCACAGAATGTTCATCAAGCTCGCTTGGAGAGACTTCGAGTGGCATCCGACTATTCCACTCTGGGACACCTCACCTACCAGAACAAGACAACCTAATTATTTTATTATTCCTAAGAAACAGGTGTAATCCATAAACATCCCTTTTTTTCCCAGTTAACTGGTTTTTGAATGTACGTGTGTGTGCATGAGGGTTAGGAAGAATAAGAAATTTTAAAAGAATCTTTTCATATAGAGAGTTATCTCATTATTGTTTAAGACTTAGTTTAATAGTTAATTTTGTTGTGAAATCTGGCTTGGTGTGCTCCATTCTGGGGGACAAACAGAGTGTTTAATTTGGCTATTTTCGGGTAGGTGGGAAACTTTAGTAATATGCTATGACCTGTGGAATAGTGGGACTGAATTTAATTATTTTATTTATTTACAGATATAGCACCGAAACAGGCCCTTCGGCCCGCCGAGTCTGTGCCGACCATGAACCACCCATTTATACTAATCCTACACTAATCCCATATTCCTACAACATCCCCACCTGTCCTTATATTCCCCTACCACCTACCTCTACTAGGGGCAATTTATAATGGCCAATTTTACCTATCAACTGCTAGTCTTTTGCTGGTGGGAGGAAACCGGAGCACCCGGCGAAAACCCATGCAGACACAGGGAGAACTTGCAAACTCCACACAGGCAGTAGCCAGAATTGAACCCGGGTCGCTGGAGCTGTGAGGCTGCGGTGCTAACCACTGCGCCGCCCTCAATTAACAGTACATTACTCCTGCCTTGCTCATAACAATATAGCTAGGCCAGATAATGTAACAAATGTAAAATCGTGCTTCAGTTATAGAATTCTTTTATCTTTTTATGAGGCAAACAATACACAAACCCTGTTTAGAGAGCAGATGCTGGCTTCAAAGGCCGATGACTCATACCTGTCTATACTGATTAAACAGGCAGTTTCCTTTCAGGGCTAAATGTTTAGATTATTTCCTCAGACAACAGGCCAAAGTGCCGCTGGGCGAGGGAAGGAAAAACTGGTCAGGGTTTCAGCATATGACCATTATTCAGTGGCTCCTGCTGAAAGTGAGAGCACGCGGAGATCACGTGAGGACAGCATTGTCTTGGCTATGATGCCCTTTGGACAAATAGTCTGCTAGCACCTATTTTTCAAACTTGCATATGAGTAATAGCTATTCGGGTAAGGTACTAAAGGGTGAATGCCACTGAAACAGTACCCCGGCAAAAAGGAGAGAAGAAAATTGGAGAAAAAAATTTTACAATGGTTATACCCCATGTATTCAATGATGGACTTTCATTCTTCACATTAAGACCAAGCCTTTAAAAACAGTCCAGACATGAGCTATAGAACATGGTGAATTAGAAACGTACTTACAAATTTAAAAAAAAAAGGCTTTTATGATTTCTTCGAACAGGCTCAAATACCATTAACCCTTAATAAATTATCACATGCTTGTAGTCCCCTCAGTGCAGAGAATTAAAATTACATTTTAATTAATGATTTAAAATGGAATCTTCATAACCATAGCAACCTCTTTGAGTACTATACTTTATTTGGCAAAGTACCCACCTACCATTTACTTAATTCAAAAATAGTGTATAATTCAATAAGCATCTGGGACATGCATTCACATTATGGTTGTATTTCAGAATATTAATAAAGAAAATAACAAAGTGACAAGATGATTAGGTAACCTTCACAGCATCGAAGAAAAAAAAGAAACTGTTGGATTGACAGCCTGTCTATTTCTACACCAGTCAACTGCCGACATAGAAATTGTATTGTTAAACAAATCCAGTGAGCAAAGTTTTTGGCTGTCAAATCAACAGATTTTAAATCTTTACAATTGTTCTGTATGAAAATCATAGAAATCAAGTCCTTATAGATAGAACTGGATATTGGATAAAAAGTGCAGACTGGCAGACTTAAATATCAAATGAGGTATGTCTTCAATAGCACTTTTTACTATTTTGAACTACCAGTTACTTCAATAAATGTAACTGGAATTTTGTAAACCATTTTCGAAGCTTTCAGTAAGCTAACCTCTTAACCATAATGACATAACTGGTATCCCTATCATACTGTCATAATTTCCATAAGCTGAAAATTGTGACTCGGGTAACAAGTAACAAGTCATAAAAACAAGTCTTCCACACTTCCCAGAGACAACACATGCAATAGATAAATCTACTTTGTCTTTAACTAGAATTGTGGTCACTTTTCAACAATTATTACTTGTAATTATTTAGCTTCATAGGAGTATTATCAAGCAAAATGTGACACTGAGCCACGTTAGGAGATATTGGGGCATATGACCAAAGAGGTAGGTTTTAAGGAGAATCTTTGAGAGGGAGGCGGAGAGGTTTGGGAGGGAATTCCTAAGGTTAAGGAATAGGCAGCTGAAGGCACAGCCACCAATGAAGGGGCAGCACAGTGGCGGTGGTTAGCACTGCAGCCTCACAGCTCCAGCGACCCGGGTTCGATTCTGGGTACTGCCTGCGCGGAGTTTGCAAGTTCTCCCTGTGACCGCGTGGGTTTTCGCTGGGTGCTCCGGTTTCCTCCCACAGCCAAAGACTTGCAGGTTGATAGGTAAATTGGCCATTATAAATTGCTCCTAGTATAGGTAGGTGGTAGGGGAATTGAGGAAAAGTAGGAATATGGGATTAATGTAGGATTAGTATAAATGGGTGGTTGATGGTTGGCACAGACTCGGTGGGCCGAAGGGCCTGTTTCAGTGCTGTATCTCTAAATAACAAGCATGAGAATTTTAAGATTGAGAAGCTGTGCTTAACTGGGAGACAATGTAGGTCCGCGAGCATGGAGTGATGGATGAACGGGACTTTTTGGGCAAAATTCTTGGTCGTCTCAGTGATGCTTCATTTATTGCACATTTAGATAAGACCATAGCAATCCAATTCCTTGCTGAAAATCATGGACATTTTGAAGAAGAAAATTAATGAATACCAATTATATTCTGAATAATGCCTGAACAATGTCTGCATATATTGGGTCAGTGATTTCTCAAATGTTCACCTTCATGGCAAGAGCAATCAAAGCTCCCTCGGTAGGTTGTCCCATCAGCGTGTCATTTTGAATAATGGCATCATTACATACACAGCCAGCCTGCAAAAAATAAAAATCAACGTGTAACCATGCAGTAAACACTTTCACAATAAAACAAATGGAAAATTAATTTGAAACTGTTAAAAAGGTATAAATTATGCAAGACATTTATTCAGATTTTTTAAACAGATGTATCATCAACTTCTGTACCTCCACAACTTTACTTATTGGTGACTTAGAGAAGCCATGAATCACCTCGCCATCCATCATTACCTCTCCGCACCTATTATAGCCAACACCAGTAACCTGCAAGACAAATAAAATAGAATAGCCAGGGGAAGGAAAAACACTTTATTGGATAAAGGATTAAAAGAAATTCACAGAAAATTGCATATACACATTTTCCCACAAGTATTATCTCCATATGCACAAGTTTAGGCAAATCTCACAACACACTTCAGGAGAA
This sequence comes from Heterodontus francisci, assembly GCF_036365525.1. NCBI lineage: Eukaryota > Metazoa > Chordata > Chondrichthyes > Heterodontiformes > Heterodontidae > Heterodontus > Heterodontus francisci. The sequence continues at coordinate 8,588,168 of NC_090372.1, read as the reverse complement.
GTGTAGCCAATGAACAACTGAGAATCAAAGCATCGTAAATTAATATAAACATTTGTTTACAGTTCCTGGATCCTGTTAAATATCTTGAAGGATTCTCAATCAGGACAGTTAAACTCAAAAAAGGCTGCGAAGATCATTTAAATTTTTTGTTGTTCATTAATGTTTGAATGTTACGGCGGCCAATCTCAAAAGCTGCATCAGATTTCTACTGGTTTGTGATATTCAATTGGATCTCTTATAATACTAAGTATAATCAATATAATCAAGTCCACACAATTTGACTCATTTTATTGAAATACAAATTACAATATCTTCAACACAGTGCATCTAAAATGACATATAATCATTTAACTACTGATTCTGCATTTTCATGTTAAGTTCATGGATCACAAAACAAATGAACCTTGTATCATGCTGCTACAGGATCAATTAGTAGAGAAGCAGACAGGAACATTGTAGTGGGTACCTTATCGTAAATTGTGCATGACATTTCAAAGCAACACTGAAATATTTCTCACCTCAGCATGTTGTCCGTCAGAGGTATAAATGTGAGTGACTGTCATTTCATTCTTCGTTAATGTCCCAGTTTTATCAGAGCATATTACATTGCAACAACCTAAAAAGGTAAACTAGTTTAGGATGGAAATAGGAAAAATGACATACAGCAAATACAATATTTTAACGATTACATTTTTAAACAAATTAGCGATTTAGTAACCTTATTCTACATTTATAACACAATTAATGTACTGATATCAAATCAAGTTTTCAAACACTCAATATTCATTATGTAACAATTTTACAGGGCGTAATGTTTCAATTAATGTAAATGAAAGAGAATAACAACATTGCATTGCTTATGTTCAATGTAATTTTTTTTTACCAAGAGTTTCCACGATTGGGAGTTTCTTCACAATGGCTCTCTTCTTTACCATTCTCATCACGCCAAGGGCCAGCGTTACTGTCACTACAATGGGCAAACCCTCTGGAATAGCAGCAACAGCCAAGCTAAAATAAACAGGCATATTAACACAGCTATTGATACCTACAATTGTTGATTTTGAAGATGTTCGATACAGATGAAACATGAAGTAAAGTTTACATTAATACTGTTCTGTGCAAGTTCTAGTCATGTATAGAATTAAAACACCTTTTACCTTGCTCTGCTTCACAAGATTCTAAAAGGAACTGAAAAATAAAGGAAGGCGAGCAGTCCATCGTTGGAAGGTACAGGTTTAGTTTATATAAAATTTCTCCACCTCCAAATCTATAATCAATTCCTCTTAGAATGAGAGAAACAGCTGTGCCTGAAGTAGCTTCTGTTTAAACTGCTTTAAAAATTGGCAAGATAGGAGGAAGAAAGAAAACACTAGAGATCATTTCTGGGTTTTTGCTTTTCTGCTTATTTTCTCTTCCGACACTTTTCTCCTGAAAATTGAAATTCAAATTGGTTTGATTCCATGGCCAGTGGTAATGTTCAATATATTGCTCAATACGGTACTCTTTATTTGACAGCCTACACAATGGCTATCAGCAGTGGGGCAACACAGACAAGACTGAGAATGTTCAGCAGGGGCGCATTACAAAATGATTAAGAATGTAAACATTTTATTTTTCTTCCTTACTCCAAGAATGCTGAAGCTAGATTGAACCTGGAATAACTCAGGTTTGTATATCTTGGTGTAATGCTACATAATGAATTTACTACTGCGCCGTAAAAAGAGCAACTGTACTTCTTTTATTGCAGAGTTCTACTGTTGATAAGCCCATCATGCCTGTGCTGGCTCTTTGCTACAGCAATTAAAACTAACTAGCGGTCAGATTTGGCTCAGTGGTAGCACTCTCACCTGAGTTAGAAAGTTATCCCTTCAAAGCCTACTCCAGAGACTTCAGCACATAAACTAGACTGATATTCAGTGCTCAGGAAGTGCTGAACTGTCAGATAACTGTTGGATAAGATGTAAAACTGAGATGCTGTCTATACTCTCAGGAGACTTTAAAAGTATTATGCGAGAAAGGGCTGGGGAGTTCTTCTGGTGTCCTGGCCAATATTTATCCCTCAACTAACATCATTAAAACAGATGAATTAGTCTTTATCTCATTGCTAGTTGTGGGAGTTTGCTATGTGAAAATTGGCTGCCATATTTCCTATTTTACAACAGTACTTAATTGGGTGTAAAGCATTTTGGGACATCCCGAGCTCTTGAAAGATGTTATAAAATTCCACGTCCTTTCTTTTATTCTAACTCCACTGCAATGCTCTCTCCCCATAGCCCTGTGTTTTCTGCTTCAAATGTTTATCTGCTTTTCCTTTAAAAGATATCACACTTAACTCACCTCACACCAATAGTGAACATATCAAGAATGCGCTTCCCCTGTAGCCAGCCAACCAGCATAATAACACCTATAAGAGTAGAATACATCACATTTGCAGTCAGCCAAAATGGATTTGATTTGGAAAACTGCAACTTTTGTAATTCAGAAATATATGCCACATAATGTCAATCTCTATTAACATTTACGCACTTGAAAACTAAATTACTTAGTCGGAATCTGCACACAGATTGCTTAGAGTTAAAATAATTTGTTTATCAACGTAGACCCAAGAACAACTTGCATTTCTACAGTGGTTTTCACATGCTGGAAGATGACTCAAAGTACTTAATATTAGAAGATAAAATACAGGATGCTGTGCAGGAGGGGAAGAGGAAAAATAAAGTGATCGGGGAGAAACTAAAAACAAAGCCGAAGAGAAGGATTTTAAGCACTTGAAAGATCTGATGAAAGATCATTGACTTGAAATGGTAACACTGTTTTTCTCTTCATAGATGCTGCCAGACCTGCTGAGTGTTTCCAGCATTTTCTGTTTTTATTTCAGCTCTCCAGCATCTGCAGTGTTTTGCTTTTGTTTTGGAGAAAGATTTTAAGTAGTTTCTTTTAAATGCAGGGAGGGAGGTAGCAGGAATGGAGGTAGCAAGGCAGAGGGAACTAAGCAGAGCATCCAGAGGACTGGAGTGTAATGACTGAGTGAGTAGCCAACAATTGTGGAGCCAAGGGAGTGAGGATAAGGAGACAATGTTAGGGCAGTGAAGGATGTGTGTGAAGGTAATCACTGCATGAGATCTCAAAAGCAATGCAGAGTGAAGGCATGAAGGAATTTCAAAGATAGGATGAAAATTTTGAAGAGGCAGGGGTAGTCAGGGAAGCTTGGAGAGGGTGGGGTGGGGTCAGACTATATGTGAGCAAGAATGTGGTGTGCAAATAGATTTAGATGTACCTGTTTTTGTAAAAGGACTGTACATGATGAATGCCTTACTATTAAATAGTTTTTTTGTATTTCGGAAGGATGCTGGTTAGTGAAAAACTTTGAAAATTCATTGAGATATGAACATCTTAAATCCACAATTCACCACAAATAGACAGTAACATCACACAACCTATCCATACACTGACCCTCAAGCTGCACTGTAGTGTACCATTAAATAATGGACGGCACAGTGGCGCAGTGGTTAGCACCGCAGCCTCACAGTTCCAGGGACCCGGGTTCGATTCCGGGTACTGCCTGTGCAGAGTTTGCAAGTTCTCCCTGTGACCGCGTGGGTTTTTGCCGGGTACTCCGGTTTCCTCCCACAGCCAAAAAAACTTGCAGGTTGATAGGTAAATTGGGCATTGTAAATTGTCCCTAGTGTAAGTCGGTGGTAGGGAATATGGGATTACTGCAGGATTAGTATAAATGGGTGGTGGTTGGTTGGCACAGACTCGGTGGGCCGAAGGGCCTGTTTCAGTGCTGTATCTCTAAATAAAATAAAATTATGCCCTTACCGGATTAATATTTAAGTGTATGGTGCGGAACCCGAAGAAGGGTCACTGACCCGAAACGTTAACTCTGCTTCTCTTTCAACAGATGCTGCCAGACCTGCTGAGTGGTTCCAGCATTTCTTGTTTTTATTATATTAGATCAGCCTGCTTGTTGATGTAAAATATATCCCAATTGGTTTTCACAGCACATCCTAACTCAATTTTTTTTAAATGACTTGTTTTTTATGCAAAAAAGCTGCATGTTTCTTTCTGACAAGCTATTCCAGTTTAAAAAAACAGCTTCTGGATGCCTGCAGTATCAAAGCCTTTTTAAGGTGCTTAAAGTCTAGACTTTCTCAATACAAGTGCACAGTTTCTTGAGTCCATTCAAATTATCTTTATTGAGGATTTTGAAGTCCAAAGACAAAACTGTGAGCAACCTAAATGAACAGATCTTCAACAATCTGCCATCTTAAACTGCAAGTTCTGAAATCTGCACCTTTAATTTGTAAAATTTGAACAGTACATTATGTCCTGTATAGAATAGGAAAAATCAGAAGAACATAAAATCACAGAATTGTTACAGCACAGAAGGCGGCCATTTGCTCTGCACTGGCTCTCCGGAAGAGCAATTTACCTCAAGCCACAACCCTGCCTTCTTCCTGTAGCCCTGCATATTCTTCCTTTATATATAACAATTGAATTCCCTCTTGAACGCCCTGATTGAACACTCGCTGCATGAAAAAGTTTTTCCTCATGTTGCCATTACTTCTTTTGCCAATTAGCTTAAATCTGCGCCCTCTTGTTCTCGATCCTTCCACCAATGGGAACAGTTTTTCCCCATCTACTCTGTCCAGACCCCTCATAATTTTGAACATCTCTATCAAATCTTCTCTCAACCTTCTCTTCTCCAAGGAAAACAGTCCCAACTTCCCCAATCTATCCAAGTAACTGAAGATCCTCATCCCTAGAACCATTCTCGAGAATCCTTTCTGCACTTTCTCTAATGCCTTCACATCTTTCCTGAAGTGTAGCACCCAGAACTGGACACAATACTCCAACCGAGGCTGAACCAGTGTAACCACATAATGGAGATATTTAATTCTAAGGAAAGGGGGAGTTTAACAACTGTTATAAATCAATATAGAGTCATGCTAATCTCTAAGCAAGTTTAATTCTTGGTTATTAGCTTAGCCGTATGCTACAATAAGCTTTTGCTCTGTAGTGTTAATCACCTGATAAATAAGCACATCTCCTTTAACAACTTAAAAACCAGGGAAAGTAACATTTTGTAATGATTTTAACATTCAAAGCTTAGTACAGCTTTTGACAAATCCAGCCGAATTGCTGTATTCTTTGTGTATTTGAACTAATGATTTTATATCTCAATCTACATTCCAGTATTTGACATTTAAAAAAAGAAAATCCCATTGTAAGTCAAATCTGACCTCAACAGCACAATTCCAGGCTGATCCAATTTAAATCCAAATTCTTCTTACCTATAATGCCAAATGAATACAGTGAAAGTTGTTTTCCAAGCAGGTCCATGCTTTTCTGTAGTGGTGTTTTAGGGGCCTCAAGAAGAAAACAAATTGGAAGTATAAGTCAATAATTTGAACTGTGATGTATCCAGTTGAAGTCTATGATAACTTTATTTTAAAATGGCTTCCTCTCCCATTCCCCCTTTCAATCACTGATTCCATCATATGGCACTCGCCAAAGTGGCAGCACATAAGAACATGCCAAAGGTCATTTCTCACTGAACCTCTGCTTTTGGGAGGAGCTGTCAAGTGAAGGTGAAGCACTTCCACACTCCAAGGAAATGTAAAATCAGGTGAAGCTGTTCGTGCACCCCTCCCAGTAACAGGTTTCAAAGTAACAGTTTCCTGCTGGATGATGTTCAAGATGGGGAAGGCATTAAAATTCCTCTAAAGAATTTTTCAAAAATTCCTAAGTGAAAAGGTTTCTAACCATTAGGTTGATAACCTCAAAACTAAGTGGGCTTGTTCACCCTCAAGAAATTCTTAGAGTGTTAGCACATCGATGGTGCATATCCATTAAGATATTATACAAAAAATGTAGGTCATTTCATAGAAGTCGACCATTAGGTTCCTCGAACCCGTTGCGTCATTCAATGAGATCATGGCTGACTAGCAGCCTAACACCACATGCCCGCCTTTGCTCCATATCCTTTAACACCTTTGGTCAAGAAAAATCTACCAAAAATTAACAATTTCAAATTCACAATTGATCTAGCATCAACTGCCATTTGCAGAAGAGAATTCCAAACTTCTACCACCCTTTGTGTGCAGATCGGTTTCCAAATTTCACTCAAAGAACAAAGAACAGTACAGCACAGAAACAGGCCATTCGGCCCTCCAAGCCTGCGCCGATCTCGATGCCTGCCTAAACTAAAACCTTCTGCACTTCCGGGGTCCGTATCCCTCTATTCCCATCCTAGTCATGTATTTGTCAAGATGCCTCTTAAACGTCTCTGTGGTACCTGCTTCCACCACCTCCCCTGGCAACAAGTTCCAGGCACTCACCACCCTCTGTGTAAAGAACTTGCCTCGCACATCCCCTCTAAACTTTTCCCGTCACCTTAAACCTATGTCCCCTAGTAACTGACTCTTCCACCCTGGGAAAAAGCTTCTGACTATCCACTCTGTCCATGCCGCTTATAACTTTGTAAACCTCCATCATGTCGCCCCTCCACCTCCGTCGTTCCAGTGAAAACAATCCCAGTTTATCCAACCTCTCCTCATAGCTAATGCCCTCCAGACCAGGCAACATCCTGGTAAACCTCTTCTGTACACTCCTGAAAGATCTGGCTCTAATTTTTAGACTATGCCCCTAGTCTCAGACCTCCCAACAGAAATAGATTCTCTCTAAATACATTAGTGTTTCCCTTAATGTCTTGAAAACATCAATAAAAATGCCTTTAACCTTCTAAATTCCAGGGAATTCAGGTAATCTCTTCTCGTAATTTAACCCTTGAATCCAGGTATAATTCTGGAAAATCTACATTTGACTCCCTCGAAGGCCATTCTACCCTGCCTAAGGTGTGATGCCCAGAACTGCTCACAGTACTCCAAGTGTGATCTAACCAAAGCTTTGCATAGCAAGCATGATCTCCATCCCCTTGTATTTTATTTTATTTCACAAAATATAAATGAAAAATTCCTCATCATAACCTTTATTCTGGTAGCATTATACATCGACAGAACACAATTCTCATGCATTTCAGTTTATGGAGAACTTCAGTATATAAAACAGTTTGCAAAGCTGATGGGAACTAGTTATTTGAACTATATTCTGATGGTGTTTCCCATTAGAACTTATTAATAACACACCAAAATAACTGCTCAAGTGCAAAATAAGTGGTTATAGGGATCATCAATGACTTATCCCATTTTTGTACCTGGACCGTGCTGGGACCAGTGTTTTAGCAAACTGTATAACTAGGGAAGTAGAGAGGGCTTTAAACTAAACAAGCGGTGTTTAGTTTAAAACAAGCCTGGGTAGACGTAACAAACCAAGGAGTATAGTCAAGGCAGGAGAACAGAACAGTAATATAGGAAATGAAGGTCAGAGAATGACAGGAGGGGATGGAGAGAAAAAAACCTAACAACACACCAACAGTCAAGACTAGATGTTACAAAGATAACAAAAAGACAAAACTAAAGGCTCTGTATCCGAATGCACGTAGTATTCATAACAAAGTAGATGAATTGATAGCGCACATTGGAGCAAATAAATATGATCTGATAGCCATTAAGGAGACGTGGCTGCAGGAGGACAAGGATTGGGTCCTGAATATTGAGGGGTATATGACGTTCAAGAAGAATAGGAAGCTAGGTAAAGGTTGAGGGATAGCACTCTTAATCACAGATGGCATTGGTGCAATAGATAGAGATGACCTTGGTTCAGGAGATCAGGATGTAGAATCAGTTTGGTTGGAGATGAGGAATTGTAGGGGAAAGAAGTCATTAGTGGGAGTGGTCTACAGACCCCCTAACAGTAACCATAATGTAGGACGAAGGATACAAGAAGAAATATTGGCTCCTTGTGATAAAGGAATGACAGTAATCATGGGTGATTTTAATCTACATATAAACTGGAAAAATCAGATTGGCAATAGTAACGTGGATGAGAAGTTCATAGAATGCTTTTGATATAGTTTCTTAGAGCAACAAGTTCTGGAACCAGCCAGAGAGCAGGTTATATCAGACTTGGTATTATTTAATGTAATGGGATTAATTAATGACCCGAGAATAAAGGCACCTCTAGGTAGCAGCAACCACAATATGATTGAATTTTGCATCCAGTATTAAAGAGAGAAGAGTGAGTCTAAGACTAGTATTTTAAACTTAAATAAGGGCAACTACGTGGGTATGAAAGCTGAGTTAGCTGAAAAATTCTAAGGGGAGGACCCACCATCCATGGTTAACTAAAGAAGTTAAAAAAAGCACTAAACTTAAGGAAGAGGCATATAATTGCGCAATGATGAGTGGCAGGTTAGATGATTGGTCAGAATATAAAGAACGACAAAGAATGACTAAAAGGTTAATCAGGAGAAAGAAATTAGACTATGAGAGAAAGCTAGCTAGAAATGTAAAAACGGACAGCAAGAGTTTCTACAAGTATTTAAAAAGGGAAAAAGTAAAGTGAGTGTTGGTCCTCTGGAGAGTGAGAATGGGGAGTTAATAGTAGATAATAAGGAAATGGCAGATGAAATGAACCAATATTTTGCTTCTGTCTTCACTATAGAGAATACAAAAAAAATTCCAGTAATAGCTGTAAATCAGGAGGTGGGAGGAAGAGAGGAACTTGGTGAAATTACAATCACCAGGGAAGTGGTACTGAGCAAACTGATGGAGCTGTGGGCTGACAAGTCCCTGGGTTCTGAAAGGCTTCATCCTAGGGTCTTAAAAAAGGTGGCTAATAAGGTAGTAGATGCATTGGTGTTAATCTTTCAAAATTTGCTAGATTCTGGACAAGCTTCCATCAGACTGGAAAATAGAAAATATAACCCCTCTATTCAAGCAGGGGGCAGAGGCAGGGGGTGGCAGAAAACAGGTAACTATAGGCCAGTTAGCTTGACCACTGTTGTGGGGAAGGTGTTAGAATCAATCATTAAGGAGGCTATAGCTGGACACTTAGAAAAACTCAAGGTAATCAGGAATAGTCAGCATGGCTTTGTGAAAGGGAGATCATTTTTAACCAATTTATTGGAGTTCTTTGAGCGAGTAACATGTGCCGTGGATAAAAGGGAGCCTGTTGACATACCGTACTTGGATTTCCAGAAGGCATTTGACAAGATGCCACATAAAAGGTTACTGTAGTGGGTAACATATTAGCATGGATAAAAGATTGGCTGCCTTGCAGAAAATAGAGATTATGCATGAATGGGTCCTTTTCTGATTGGCAGGATGTGATGAGAGGAGTCCTGCGAGGGTCTGTGCTGGGGCCTCAACCTTTTACAATTTATATCAATGACTTAGATGAGGGGAGCGATGGCATGGTAGCTAAATTTTCAGATGACACAAAGATAGGTAGGAAAGTATGTTCTGAAGAGAACATAAGGAGGTTGCAGACCGATATTGATAGGTTGAGTGAATGGGCAAAAATCTGACAGATGGAGTATAATGAGGGAAATGTGAAGTTGTTCACTTTAGCAGGAATAAAAAAGCAGATTATTAATTAAACAGAGAACGACTGCAGAACTCAGAGGTGCAGAGGGAGCTAGATGTTCTAGTGCATGTGTCACAAAAAGTTAGTATACAGGTACAGCAAGTAATAAAGAAGGCTAATGGAATGCTATCCTTTATTATGAGAGGAATTGAAAATAAAAGTAAGGATGTTATGCTTCGGTTATACAGGACATTGGTGAAACCACGTCTTGAATACTGTGTGCAGTTTTGGTCTCCTTATTTAAGGAAGGATGTGAATGTGTTGGAGGTGGTTTAGAGGAGGATTACTAGATTGATACGTGGAATGAGCGGGTTGTCTTTTGAGGAAAGGTTGGACAGACTGGGCTTATTTTCACTGGAGTTTAGAAGAGTGAGGGGAGACTTGATTGAAGTACATAAGATCCTGAACGGTCTTGACAAGGTGGATGTGGAGAGGATGTTTCCTGTTGTGGGGGAGTCCAGAACTAGGGGGCACTATTTTAAAATTAGGGGTCGCCCTTTTAGGACAGAGATGAGTAGAAATTTTTTCTCTCAGACGGTTGTGCGACGTTGGAACTCTCTGCCTCAGAAGGTGGTGGAGGTGGGGTCATTGAATAATTTTAAGGCAGGGGTAGATAGATTCTTGTTTGGCAAGGGAATCATAGGTTATCAGGGATAGATGGGAATGTGGAATTTGAGACATGGTGGACCAGGCTAGAGGGGCCGAATGGCCTACTTCTGCTCCTAATTCCTATGATATCCACAGCAACCAAAAAATCATGTCAGACAAATGACTGGTCATTGTGAAACCTTTCTGAAGTATCAGCTACAATTAGAAAATTACTTTTAGTGAGATGGACCTGGCTCTGAAAATAGTAATGGAAAACAGACAAGTTATTCAAGGAAAAAGAAAACAGAACATTTAAAAATAAGCTAAACAAATGATAAAAAATAGTACAATGCTAACAGGAGAGTACAGAAGCATGAGAGAAAAGGAATAAATAAATTACAGGCATAGTAGGTTACATCATTTTGCATTAAAAATTTGATTAAGTGGATATTTGTCAATTTTTCAGTCATCATGGTACATCTATTACTATATTATGTGATTATTCAACCACATGGTGTGCAATGTGAAGATTTTAGAAGACCCTAGCCTAAGGTACAAAATTCCCGAGATGGAAGATCCAAGAGTTCAATCAATATATATTAGACTACATAATCAATGTAAAGATTATTTAAGACTACAATACTACTGGTAAAACAAAAATCTACCTTTTGGACTACATCTATATTCTAGGAACTTGTCTACCTGAAAAAACTTTTAAATGTAGACTACATTAGCCTTCAATGGCAAAAAATAAAAGTTCTGAGCCAATAATTTTGAAGACATGTATTTATGGAAGCATCATTCTCACCTGCACCTTTACAAATTAGGTCCCACTTTATCCTCGAAAAATGGAAAAACTTAATACTGTAATTTATAAACATACATCAATAATAAATAATACCAAAATGACTAGTTCAAAAACTTACTTCTTCAGCTTGCATCATTTTAAAAACCTCTCCAAATTCAGAGTTTTCTCCTGTCCCTATAACAATACCCTGCAAAACCACACAAGTATTAGAATTTATATGTGACTTTATATGTAATACTATATTTCAGATGTAAGTCAGTTAAGAGGACATGCAGTATATGCTAATAACATTAAGGGAACCAATGGTGCAAAACAAAAATCAAATTGTAAGCTACACAGCAATGTTCTAAAGAATTCTTACTTAAAAACACTTTACTATTTAACCGAGAACTAGCTATCAAACCACACTCCTTCATGTTCATGTTTAACAGAATAAAACTGCGAGTTTAACTTAAATTACCTTAGCCCTGCCACATCTAACCAATGTGCCCATGAAGGCAATATTGTTTCTGGATGTGAGGTCACCATTAGTAGCTGCTGGCTGTGGAGTTGTTGATTTAGAACATGGGGAGGTCTCTCCTGTGAGGCTTGACTCATCAATTGAAATATCCACAACCTTAAGAAAAAGGGACATTAATTCATTAAAAAAAGGTCATTGATGGTCCCTGGCAATTTTTTCTCATCTTTCATTCACAAGTTTTGACAATGCTGACACAGAATATGTTTGCAAACAGCATCACAACTGAGCCTGGTTCTGTACTTACCCAGTGTTCTCACATACGCACTCCTAAAAGAGTGATGTAAACAGGCCACCTCCTGGGCTGCATTTTATTAGCTTGCCGCTGTTCTCGGTAGCGGGCTTCAAAACGTGCGCGGTGCACATGCAAGACGTGCGCTGCGGAGCTGCCACGATATTTTGCATGGCAGCTCATTAACATGGAGGGGAGGGCGCTTCATCCCCAGCAACGGCGTCCGGTACCACCCTGCTGGCACTGGCGCCATTTTTAAAGGGCTTCAAATTCTTACCAGTAATTTTAATGTTTAACGGTACAGGTTTTGCATCAAAATGAAATAAAATTTTATTTACACTTCCAATCTCCTCTCTCTCCCCCCCAATGAATAAATCATTTATTTGTCCTATCACCCTCAAAAATCTAAGTATTCACTCACGACCTTTCCCCCCGAACTTTATTCCTTTTGACCCTCAACCCTTTCCCACCATCCCACAACCTGTTTTCTGCATCTCCCCTCGCTGCGCGCTAAAAAATTCACTACTTCCCCCTCCCCACCAGTGTCACACCTCGGATCTCCAAAGGGGAGGCGGTGGTGTAGTGGTAATGTCACTGGACTAGTAATCTGGAGCCCAAGTTAATGCCCTAGGGACATGGGTTGGAATCCCACCACAGCTGATGGTGAAATTTGAATTCGGTTAATAAATCTGGAATTGGTCTAATGGTGACCATGAAACCATTGCTGATTGTTGTAAAAACCCATCTGGTTCACTCATGTCCTTTAAGGAAGGAAAATCTGCCATCCTTACCTGGTCTGGGCTACATGTGACTTCAGACCTACAGCAATGTGGTTGACTCTAAAATACCCTCTGAAATGGCCTAACAAGCCACTTAGTTCAAGGACAATTAGGGATGGGCAATAAATGCTGGCTCAGCCAGCGACGCCCACATCCCACAAATGAATTTTTAAAAAAGGCACGGTAATTCTGGCCACCGGCTGGAATATCGGCATGGAATGGCCGTCGGGACAACGTAAATGCTTTTGCATGTATTTGAATATTTAGATGAAGGCTCCGCCGCCGAGCGGTGCAGGGGGAATGCTGCCCCAAGGCCTCGTCACCGCCGGTAAAATGCGGTGGGGCTTCCCAGCCTGTGGCGGGCCTCTCCTGGAAATATTTTCCAGGCCCCCCACCACGACCCCCGACGTCGGGGGGCTTATAAAATTCAGCCCATCATGTCACTGTTGTTCAGTAACCCGGTCTTGCATGACCTGGGGGAGTGAATGAAACTGAGAGGACAAGACTAGGGTGGAAAAAGGATGGAGGGAGAAAGAGTGTTTGCCTTCATCATAGGATATATACAAGTGTTTATGTTCTTATAGATTTTAGGACTAAACTGCAGCAATGCCCTTTCAGAACAAACCAACATGATTTCCAACCAGCTAAGCTCATTTAGATTCTAATATCCTGATTCCCCAGAAACAAGTTTTCCAGTGAACAGCTATTTTTTTGTTGCTGAATTTCCACTTACTTAACTTTTGCTTACATTTGAAACTTAAAAATGAATGACAGAAACCATATTAAGAACTGGCAAATATGTTCTGATGTTGTTCCACATGTACTTAATGAAGGTTAAAATAACATGCAGAGGCAAAAATTTAGCACTGCCTAGCAGCAATGCTCCATAGCTGTCCTTTTGCACAATCACAGTGGAGCTCATCTACATTCTACTTAGGATCTCTTGAACTGTAAATGCATTTAAAAAAGCTAAATCTGGGTTGAAAGCTACCACTGCGTAATACTCTTGAGTGGCACTATTCCCCTATAATCATATTAGGCCATTTATTCAAAAGAAATTTGTGCCAAAATGACATTTAAAAGTAGGGGTTATTGACTCTAGAAATCCTAGTCTGGCTTACTAAGTAGTGCTATGGACTTCAGATTTTGTAACATTAAATTAATATTTAAAGCATATTGACTGTAATTCCTATGAACAAACATTCAGTCAGTCACAGTCTAGATTTAATGCTTGAATGCTCATCCTTCTGAGGAAAAAAGCAGCTACAATCACACAAGAACTAGGTCATCAATCAGCTTCTCATGAAAGCACAAAATGGGAAAAAAATTGCCTCATGAACTCAGTAGAATGAAATTAGGCTGACAAAATATTAAACTACATTCAACCAGAAAAAGTGTTTACAGTACACATTTTTGCAATTTTGCCTCCAAAATGCAGGACAACCTACAACTCTGCTTTTGTTGTTTAACTTTGTTCAACCTTTTGTTTTAAAGGTTGCAGTTTTCTTAACCTGGAATAAATGGCGAACGGGTACTCCAGATTGACAAAAAAATGGTTCCTCCATCAAGGAAATCAGATGATATAAAAATCAAATGGGCTTTTATGAACCACTCTGGTGAAATCCTCTTTTCCTTCTTGGTAGCAGATGCAATAATATAATTGCTAATCAGGATATTTTCAGCTAATTAAGCCCTCAGTGACAAATGTCACAATGTGATACAAGTTTGGTTGAATAATGATCTGCAGTAACAAGTAGAAAATAACAGGAGCACCAATGTTCAATGAAATGACAAAGGTACACAGCAGGTTAGCTGGCATCTAAAAGAAACGACAAATCAATGTTTCAGGTGTAATCCTTCATCTGAACTGAAACAAAGATAATTTGCCGATGAGACCAAACTTGGAGGTATGGCAGACAGTGAGGATGATATCAATCAACTGCAACAGGACATTGCTAGGCTAGCAGAATGGGCAGATAAGTGGCATATGGAATTTAGTAAAGAAATCTGAGGTGATGCATTTAAGGCAAAAGGGATAGGGGAGAGGTAATATAGACTAAATGACTGAAGAACGTACAGGGACAGAGAGAACTGAGGGTTCATGTGCCTACATCTTTAGAGGTGGCAGGACATATTGAGAGCAGTTGGGACCCTGGGCTTCATAAATAGAGGTATTGAGTACAAAAGCAGATAGATTATGCTGAATCTTTTTAAAGTTCTGGCTTAGCCCAAACTGGAGTACTGCAACCAGTTCTGGTCACCACACTTTAGGAAGGACGTGAGGGTCCTTGAGAGGGTGCAGAGATTTACCAGAATGGTTCCAGGGATGAGGGAATTTAGCTGTTTGGTTGGAGAAGCTAGGGTTGCTCTCCTTAGAGCAAAGGAGATTGAGGAGAGATTTGATAGAGGTGTACACGATTCTGACAGGTTTGGATAGGTTAGACAAAGAAAAGCTATTCCCATTAGCTAATGGTACAGATTTAAGGTTTTGGGCAAGAGATGTAGTGGGGACGTGAGGAAGAACCTTTTTATGCAGTAAATGGTAATTGACCTGGAACACTCTGCCTACAAGGGTGGTGGAAGTGCAGACAATGAATGATTTCAAAAGGAAATTGGATGGGCATGCGAGGGAAATAAACTTACAGGGCTACAGTAACAGAACTGGGGAATGGGACTGATTGGATTGCTCTGCAGAGAGCTGGCATGGACTCGATGGGCCGAATGGCCTCCTTCTGTGCCATTATGACTATGACTAAGTATCTTGGTACATTAGGATAAATGGAAAGAGAAAGGGAAGGCGAAGAAATAACAAGTACTCTGATTACAGATACTAAATGGTTTAAATGATCTGCAAACTTATTAGAAAACCTTTTGATTATACAAGTAGAAATAGTTAAAAAATTAAAAAGATATGAGACAGGCCCACAAACACAAAACATGTAACAGAATTGGGAAAATTCCAGAAAGAATAAAAACCTTAAAAGAAACAATCCAGTCACAAAGAACATCTTAGTCTTCCCTCCAATCTCTGCTTTCTGCAGAGACCATTTCCTCCAGGACACCCTTGTCCATACTGCTATCATTTGTACTTTAGCTGTTATTCCCCAGCATATGCTGCCATGTATGAAGGTAAAACACCTGTCTATTGACCTCCTCCCACATTCACTATCCAAAGCTCCAAATATATCTTCCATGTGAGACATAAACTTGCATATATTTCCTCCAATCATGAATACTATATTCGCTGCACATGATGTGGTTTCCTCTACATTGAGGCCAAACCTAGATTAGCAGACCACTTCGCTGAGCACTTCTAATATGTTTGCACATGTAACCCTCACCTCCCTGTGGCTCACAATACCTTTTCCATTCCTACACTGACCTCTCAGTCTCTACCTATACTGTTGCAACCAGGCCCAATGCAAGCTCAAGAACAGTTGCTCAGTTTTCTCTTGAACACTATATGACTTTGGTCTAAACTTTAAATAACTTCAAATTTCAATTATAGTCTCTATTTTCTTTACAAACAGTGCTGGCAAAGTGGACAAGATAATGACGTGAATTGGAATACAGTGCTGATGTTGTGTTGACTTGTTTGTTGACCACTTTTTGGGACAGGTGGACCCACTGTGGCTTTGCCAGAAGCTCTGTTTTCATTTCTTTCTTCTAGCCCTTGTAGATTTTGTTCAATTCTTTCTCCCCTGATGGCGAGTGTGTGCCTTGTTTATTCTATAGCAGCAACTCCTGAATGGCAGACTTGAAGCAAATCGATCCATCTTATTATTTATTGTTATTCAAATCCTCTTTGCTATAGCACCAACTCGAGAATACTTATTAAAATGATTTTCCAAATTAAAATTCATAGCCAAATGCTGTCTTCCATTGCTGTGCCTCAGACACAAATTGCAGCCAGAGATGGTGTTACTGTAAACATTAGGATTTAAGTCTTTTTAGTCAAATAGGATCAAATAAGGGTAAACCATCTTTCTCTCCTCACATTGTTTCCTCCCTTTGCAAGTTCCCCACTCTCCCAGTGCCTCCCACAGTCAATAAAGTGGGGGAGGTATTCTATTTCCTTGGCCACGACTAATGTTGCTTTTAGCCAGCTGCCATAAACAGTACAAGAACAACTTAGCAGAGACGCCTTATCCGATCTTTGCTTGCTCATTTTAGGATATATCAGGGAGGCTAAATTAGACAGTCACCAAAATTGGGCACAGGGATTGCATTGCCCACATCCATTCAATGT